>NC_054877.1:45136650-45736650 GCF_018320785.1 Cheilinus undulatus
AGACTTCCCAGACAGAGGGGTGTCAAGCATACCTTAGAAGGGGCGTTCCTCAAGCATAAATGTTTTAGTCTCCCCATGTTCTAGGTCTTTCTGCATACTGACTGCTCGTGTGTGTGTGTGTTGATTGACCTTTCTTTGCAAAGAAATACAATTTTTTTGTTGGCCGGCAGAAGTCCATATTTCATTTCAAGCTGGAGGTCAAAAACATCTGTTAAGAAACACTTTAGTGGGTGTACAGATGGTCTAGCGGTCTACAGTGCTACCCATGTACGTGGGCGGCCCGGGTATGAATCCAGCCTATGACCCTTTACCACATGTTTCTCCCCATTCTCTCTCCTGTTTCCAACACTATCCACAGTCCACCTCTATCAAATAAAGGCCCAACAGTAAAGCTTTAAAAAATAAAATTAAAATAACAGGAAAACAATATTTTCTTCTGTCACTGTTCTGCCACCAGACATTCAACATCATGTGACAGGAAGCACAGGAAAAGCATGCACTATCTAAAAAATGACTCACTGAGCAGAAATGACAATCATGAACTTCTGCTGCTATTGGTGCCTGTGGGCTTAAAGGGGTTAATGGTACCATTATATCATTTATTAGAGAAGAGATGTTGTTTTCAAAAAAGGATTTAGGAGCTGGTTAAAGTCCAGGCCTCTATCCTGCATCTTTCAAAGAACTTGAAAATGCAAGACAAACAAGGCCAGCCTGCTTTCCTTAAAACCTAGAGAGAAAAAAAAAAATGCAAGAATAAATCTCATCACAGTGAAGAAGTGCACATAAATGCAGCAGTGGGCCCAGGATGCTCAAGGCTGGGACCCATTTTTATTCAAACATCAAAGAAACATAAAAGAAAAGAGAGTGACAAGCGCGCACATACTCTCAGTATCCCACTGAGTTGCTGAATCCCATCATCCCTGACTCAAACCTGAGCATACTTACTTAGCATACAATGCCCCAAAAATCAAAATACATGACAGTGCTGCACGGTCTGCATTTATGTCCGTTTGAAGTTCTGACAAAGGAGGGATTTAAACGTCTGCTACAAAACGGTCACCGGCTGTAAAATCAAGGGAAGTGAAAGGAGTGGTAAGGCGTAACTGCAGAGCTTCTGGATAACAGTTGACAGAGTAGTGGAGGCTTTTAGATGCTGCAAACAAAGACAGAGCAAAGGGGGGGCAGTTTAGTTTCTTAGTCATGATTCTAACAAGCTGGTGGTCTCAGAACAATATTTCTCTGTCCCCGAAAAAATCTAAATTCCTTTGTTTTACTTCTAAAACGCTGGGGAATCAATTTCCACTCTTGTCAGGGGATCCAGGTCTCTATCTGTGTCCTTCCAGGGTGGAAATGAGTGAGTGACCACTCGTGCTGTACTCAAGACCATGCTAACCAAGACTAGGGTCGACTCGGTCTGGGGGACTCGGTCCATTTTGGAACAGAAATTGCAACACTGTTGCACTTTCCTTTGGTCTGGTTCTCACTCACACTGCTCTTGGCCAAACACACCAAACCATCTGAACACCTTCAGCCTCTGCCCATTAGGGGTGCTGTCGTCACAAACGGTGACCAAGAAGAAAAGAAGGCACAGAAGAAGACAAAACCTAAAATCCATCTCCTTCAGCCAGTCTTTTTTTCCACATAAACACTGAAAAAAAAACCCACTGAATTTGTATGTCTTGGGGTTTCTGCTTTTGCACTTGGGCATTACAAGCAGCCATCGAGGCAGTGAGCTGTCCAGCAAGTCATCCTTTACATGAGACAAATAAATGAACACTGACTACGACGTGTTGCTACGGCTACACAGATACCAAGTGATGTACCAACATGTGTTTGAGTGTATTAAATCACATATAAATCTGTATATCATTAGGCTTTATGCCACCTCCTGCCTTTGGTTCACAAGTTGGTCGGCTTTGCTTTCACACCTCAAACAAATCCCACTACGGTTCTTTCAGAAGCAGACCGAGACCCCCTGTTTTTAAGTGGACCAGAATCCGCTTGTTTGGTCCTTACCAGAGTTAGTGTGAGCTTTCACACCACTCCAAAATAAACTGGACTATCCTGGAAAACAGACCAGAGTTTGTTTAAAGCGGACCAAACAGCTCTGGTGTCAATGTGCCCCGAGACTTGCCTGAGACAAGAGTGCACAAAGACCAAGACAGGACCAAGATTTTTAGACAGAGTCAAGACCGAGACCATAAAAATCAATAAAAAAAAAAAAAACATGAAAGGTTGAACCATTAAAGAGCATTCTCTCTTTAATTTTGGTTTTCTTTTAAATAAATTTAACAGATAAAAACAAGGTGTCTGCAACTCTTTCAAAGCTCAACATGCACAAATTTCAAATCTTAACAAATTTGTTCAACTAACTTGTCAAAATAAATCCTTGCATGTATTTAAAAGCCACTGACAAGTCTGGAATTATTTTAAATATCTGAAAATAAGATGCTTATCTAGATTTGTCAGGTAAATGAGGCCTAAAGTAAGTGTTCAGAGGTATTTTTGACCAGAAATAAGATGGACTGATATCTGAGTTTTTGCAGGTGTAGCTACTTGTTGTTTTAGCGAGTGCTTCTCTTATTATCACATTAATGAAGTTGAAGAATAGCAGATCAGTGCTGGTCTCGACCGGTCTTGATGGAAAATCCCAAGTTTGACCAGTCCAAGACTGAGGCAAGACCAAGTAAAAATGCTCTCAAGTCCGAGACAAGACCAAGACATTCAAAATGTGGTCTTGCGACTGGTCTCAAAACCAAGACTCTTCACGAGAACTATAACACTAATGACCACTGTAAATACTTCTGCAAGTCCAGTACAATCTTAGTATGTGCACCATGGTAACCTATCACCAGGACACTTGCTGAATACCTCTCCCTTCCTCTAAGTAATATTTATCTATTCTGGGACCTATTTTCACAGCATGAAGTGCATTGTCTAATCCACACACCAGATTACCACTCAAGGATGGCCTGCATTCTGATGGACCAGATGGACTAAACCATGGACAGAGGCTACAGACTGTCCCCAGGAGTAACCACTCCATGTTTTTCTGGGAGACACACAAGGAAGGATTTAATTTCTCAGTCCCATCATCATGTACAACATCTCTAAGAACCTTGCAAACATTGTGGCTCCTATGGTTGGTTGGAACTCCTAGGAACTTGCTGACAAGAGGAATTGGACTGCAAATGCTGTCTGTTTGTTTAAATACGGCTCAGCAGCAGTCCAAACCGAAGCCTCCAAGATAACCATCAAGTACAACCAAAAGCTCCTGGGACTTTTACAGTTACCTGAATAGTTTTAATTCGGTTAATAAACTGCTGTAATAGGTGTTGTAACAGAAATTCTAAAGAGGTCAGTTCAGTTAATTCACTAAAAGTTCTGAGTATTAAAACAAAATGATATGATTAGCATGCAGACACTCTGTTCCTCTGAGTTTAGCACAGATTGTGTCTCAGTCTGTCATGGCTAAGCATGGAAATCTTAATCAACCTTTTCTCCTGCCGCTCACAAGTGGAAACCAAAAAATCGAAGCCTCCACTTCCTAATTCTTCTGATGATTATTTTAGAAATACTCAGCACAGGTAAAGAGCCGATGATTGCACTCCTGTGCACTGCCAGAGTGAAGTGAACATTAACCATTATGGAAGGCCCATTTTCCTAAATGTAGGGCTGCAGCTGCTGGGGTGATTCTACAGCAGGCTCCCTTTGAAGGTGAATAAATTAATATAAAAAATCCCACTGTTCATTAGCCCAGATTCATACCTCCCACATCCAAAATCTCCCAGCATCCCTCATGGTGATGAGCATACTGTATTCATGCACACAGCACCATTATCAATATTTAATAGATACAGAGAAGACTGCACAGCTGGTGAGGAAGACTCTACTGTTCCTCTGCAGAGTTGAAGAGAATCTCTCCACTGCAGTTTCTTTTTATTGATGTCAATAAGACTTCCTTTTTACAGTCTCCAGTAGTTTGTACACAGCAAGTGCTGCTCAAGTTATAAAGATAGAGCTGCATGCATTATTAATTATGTGCAAGTTTATATCTCTGGAACAACACTGCTTAGTGATGACAATTCTTCAAAGATAAAGAAGCTGTAGACAGGCTGGTAGATGGTACACTATTTCTTAAAGCAGACGATACAGTGGAAGAGGTGGTTTTAGGTGTGGTTTTCCACCATTCCCCCGGGTTCTCCTTATTCTTGCTCAAAATGTATGTGGTAAACGCTCCCAAAGAGACGTATAGAAGAGTACTGATTTTTGTATTAATAGAGACTGAGATAGTGAGAAAAATGAAAGCACTTATATAAACTGATGTTATTTTTATTTTAAAATTTTGCTTATTAAATTAGTTATAAGAGAGAAAATTTTCTGCCAGAAAGTGGAGACTAAAAGGTAAGGCCTTTTTGCTGACTAACGCTGGACTAGAATGTTTTTGAGTTTTTGTAGAGCTACAAAGGTAAAAAGAAATAAATAAATAAAAAAAAAAAAGGTTGAAAAATCATTAAAATATTTTAATGGGCAATCACATCTAAGAGTTGTAAAGCTGCCAAAAGTAAATGGATAGAAACAAGTTTGAAATTAATGATACCAGATCAGGCGGTCACATATTTGCTGTAAATCTTTCATTTGTACTGCATTTGTAGTTTCTCCCACTCATTTAAGATCAGTACCTGACAGGTATAAAACCTAAGCCCTATCTTTGAACAGGAAGTAGTTTAGACCCAAACATGGAGTCTGCATATGAGGACAACAGGCCTACCTTACTTTACAACACAAAACATTTTATTTAAAGTATTTATTTTCCCAAAAAATTCAAAGCAAATTCAATCTTTAAAATAAATAAATAAATAAATAAATAAATAAAATAAAATGTACAAAAATAAATTCAAAAGACAATTTCCCACAAACAACCCTCTAAACATCCAGTCATAGTCTCTAAAAAGGAAATTTGGGAAAAATTTAGAAGGAAATTTGCTACCCAAATTTCCAATCAAATTTCCCAAATGTTAAAAATATGTCTAAAATTGGAAAAAAATGAATAGAAAATTTGTGAATCTTTTTTATGCAAATTCCCCCAAACTTCAAAGCAGACTCTAAAACATGTCCAAGTAAAATCTGTCTAAATCCCAACATCCAAACAAAGTCCCTAAAGTTCCAGGAAATTTTGGGAAAATTTAGAAGGAAATTTGCTGCTCAAATGTCCAATCAAATTTTCCCAAAGTTGTTAATACTTCTAAAATTGAAAAAGAAATAAATAAAAAAAAAAAATCAAAGCAACCCCAAGAAAATTCCTGAAACTTTTTATGCAAATTTCCCCAAACTTCAGAGCAAACTGTAAAACATGTACAAATAAAATCTGTCTAAATTCCATGGAAAATTCCATGAAAATATCTCCCAAACATCCAAACAAAGTCCATTAAAAACCCTGGAAATTTTGGAAAAATTTAGAAGGGGAGGTGCTACCCAAATTTCCAATCAAATTTCCCAAATGTTAAAAATACTTCTAAAATAAATAAAAATAAAATTACATTGAATTAAATTAAAAATCAAAGCAACCCCCCAAAAAATTCTAAAAAAAAAAATGTATGCAAATTTCCCCAAATTTCAAAGCAAGCTCAAAAACATGTACAAATAAATTCTGTCTAAATTCCATGGAAACCCCCCCCCCCAACATCTAAACAAAGTCCCTAAAAATTCCTGGAAATTTCAGGAAAACTTTGAGAGGAATTCCCTTCAGAAATTTTCAATCAAATTTCCCAAGATTTGAAAATAAATTCCCCAAATTCTCCTGACAGTACTACAAATATTAAACTCCTAAAGCACCGCCTAGAAAATTCCTGAAAATTTGGGCGTGCAGATGGTTGGGTGGTTTAAGGTGTGCACCATGTATGCGGGTGGCCCGGGTTTGAATCTGGCCCTCTGATCCTTTACCGTATGACTTCCCTACTCTTTCCTCTGTTTCCTAGTCTATCCACTGTCCTCCTCTATCAAATAAAGGCATGAAAAGGTCCAAAATTAAATCTTTAAAAACAAATAAAATTCCCGAGAATTTAAAGCAATTCTGTAGACATCCCAGGTAAGTCATGACAATCATCTCAAAAATTCAAATAGCAGAATCTGTACTATTTTGTAGGAAAGCCAAAATGTGGTACTGTCCTCAAACGTGCATGCAGGGTCTCAGGAGGATATCTGTAATGGCTAATAAGAGCAAGAAACCAGGAATAACACCACCAGCATGCTGTGTACTTTAACAGCTTACAGAGAGCAGCGGTTTAATCACATCACTGAGTGAGTCTGTGAAATCACTATTGTTAAATGCTGTCCATGAACAGCAGGTGGATGCTCTTACAGTCTGGCTGAATCACACATCTGTATGTTCAGATGATTATAATCTTAAGAGAATGGTTGGAACTGTCCTTATGTCTGTTGTCTCTGCATGTTTTTGAAACTATTACAGAAAATATTTAGCCTTAGACATCATTATCTGTCCTATGTTTGCTCATCTTATCTGCTATAATTAGGGGGTGTTTATCTGTATCTTTCAAAGTAAACTGTTTCTGCACCTTTAAGTGTAACTCTGGTATAATCATCCCTGGAAATAATTTTGCATTTAAATGCTGTTTAGTTTAGGAAAACACCTGGAGAGTATTTGATGTTAACAAGCCACCTCGGGAGCTGGAATGGTTTGCAGAGCTGTTATTAGGCTCATTAAATTCTTATTGTTGTAAATCTATCAGCTAAATGTTCATACCACCCACGACTCTGAACTGTATACCCACCTTCTTTGCAGGCAGTCCAAATGTCTCTTTAATCTGTCAGAGAAAACTTGAAACACTTGTCGAACAGCTCCAGCTATGGAACTTGTTAGTAAAAAAAGAGTTAAAGTATGAAAGGATTCGAAGAGTCTGGTTAGATAATCACTCTAGATTTCACTTTGGCACAAAAAGATGAGGCTCTATGCAAATGCAAGATGGAATAGCAAGTATATCACCAGCCAAAGTCTTGCTGATAATTGGGGGTTACAGCTACATTTCCCAAAAAAGTTGGGGCGTTGTGCAAAATGTTAACAATGTAAAAACAAATGCAATGATTGGGAAATCTCATAAACCCATATTTTATTCACAATAGAACATAAACAACATGTTAGAGGTTGCAAGTGAGAAAAATATTAGCTCATATTTAATTTAATGGCATAACACATCTCTAAAAAAAAGTAGTATTGGGGCAACAAAAGGCTGGAAAAGTAAGTGGCACTAATGACAACTGCTGGAATATCATTTTGCAAACTGTCCCTTTTGCACAAGGGACAGAGCTGAAGGTCAGTATTGGATCGTTGTGATATTCGGCCTCTTAGGTGCCACTGCCTTAAAAACAGGTATGATTCTGTACTGGAAATCACTGCATGGGCTCAGACACTTCCACTGTCTGCCATTACAGTTGGCCATGTTTCCACAAACGCAAGTTAAAGCTGCATAATCGAAAGAGAACCCATATGTGAACAGGAAACAGAAACACTGCTGTCTTCTCTATCCCACAGCTCACCTGGACTGAGGCAGAATGGAAAACTGTTCTGTGGTCACATGAGTAACAGTGTGAAGCTCTTTGAAAACTATGGATGTTGCGTCCTAAAGAGGAGAGGGACCATCCAGCTTGTTTTCAGCGCCAAGCTCAAAAGCCTGCATCTCTGATGGTATGGGGTTGCATTAGTGACTATGGCGTGGGCAGGTTACAAACCTGGAAAGGTGCTATCAATGCTGACAAGTAGAGAGAGGCTTTAGAGCAGTGGTTTTCTAAGTGTGAGGCGGGCCTCCCCTGGGGGGCGCCACAAAGCTTCAGGGGAGCTGTGGAACCACAAACCAGAAAAAAGGTGATTTGCTTTATGAACCTCTGCTGTGCATTGAGCAAAATGGATAAACTTATAGTTATGATAGGGACTATGCTATAGAGCAGTGTTACTCAACCAAAGAGCCAAATTTTTGAAAAATACCTTTGCAGCCAAAATCTAAGAGGTGAAAAGTGGCAAAAAAAAAGCTTGAAGTAGCAATAAAAATAGGTTAAAGGTGGTAAAATGGTCAAAAAGCAGCAAAAAATGGGTGAAAAGGGGCGAAAATGGGGAGAAAAAGTGGAAAAATGGTCAGAAAGTAGCAGAAATGGGCAAGAACTGACAAAAAAAGTGAGTGGAAATATACTTGACTTAAATGTGCAAAAAGCAGTCAAGAGTGGCAAAAATGGTCAAAAAAAGAGGAAACAAGTAGTATGTAATGGCAAAGGGTAGCTTAAATGGACAAAAAGTGGCAAAAAATGGTAAAAAAAAAAAAGGGCAAAAAATGGGATCAAAGTGGCAAAAATTGGGAAAAAAAGGGAACAAATGGTATTAAATGGCAATGGGCAGCTTAAATGGATGAAAAGTGGTAAAAATTGGAGAAAAGTAGCAAAAAGACTCAGAAAAATGGGCAATAAAATTTGAAAAAAAGGGATATTTAACGATGAAAGATAGCTTTAATAGGCAAAAAGGTGAAATAGGGCAAAAATGGGATAAAAGTAGAAAAAAATGGGGAAAAAAAGGCAAAAAGAAGTTTTAAAAGGGCCCAAAAAATATGAAAAAGGGTTTTTAATGGCATTATAACTGAATAAGAGGGAAAAGCAGATGTTTAAGGCCATCTGCAAACCAAAATATCCAGAATATATTAATGTTAAAAATGTTTAAAGATCAGACATAAATGTTTGAAATGTTGTTTAATTTTTTTCAGTTTTAATCCTTTTTGTGGGTGGAGGTCCACCAAATGAATACTTTCTTCCCAGGGAGGGCTCACTCTGATTTAGAGTAACATGTGCTCCCATCCAGACAACGTCTCTTTCAGGGATGGCATTGCATATTTCGGCAAGACAATGCTGAACCAAAAACCACATCCATCACAACAGCATGGCTTCACAGTAAAAGAGTCCAGGTGCTGAACTGGCCTGCCTGCGGTCCAGACAGAAAACATTTGGCGTGCCATTAAATCAGGGGTGTCAAAGTCATATTGAGTCCGAGGCCAGATTTGCTCCGATGAGAAGTCCTGAGGGCCAGACTAGCTAGGCAAGGATTGCAAAAGTCTGAATTTAGGCCTTACCTAAGAGCCTAACAAAGTCAACATTAAAACATAAACTGTCACCCTCATTTTCACCATTAGTAAAATATGAAAACATATAAATAACACTGATAATATATCATTCTCAGATGGAAAAAAAAAAAAAAATTAAGTTTAAAGACTCAAAGTCTGAGATAAAGTCAAACTTATTAGTTTAAAAGGTCAAAACATGAAATTTAAAGGCAAAATAATGTTTTTAAAAGGCAAATAAATGAGATAGAGAGTCAAAATCACAAGTTTTAAAGGTAAAAATCTGACTTAGAATTTTTAAATTGTGAACCTTCAAGGGCAAAACATTAAAAAAGTCAAAATCATAAGTTTAAGTCGGAATTGTGAGATGCAAAAATGGGAATATGAAATGACAACACTAATTTCTTTTCCCACCTTCCTGACATTTCATTTAACTTCTTTTACTCTTTACTCTTTCAGATTTTCATAATTAAACAAGGATATTTTAAATCATCAAGGTTCAGTTTACATGTTTACTGGAGGAAATCTGCTGACCTCATACTGGTGGGCCAGTTATAATAGAAAGATTGTATGATCTAGTGGGCCGAAAACAACTGTGCCAGGGGCTGGATTTGGCCCCCAGGCCTTGAGTTTGACACCTGTGCATTAAATGAAAGGTGTGGCAAAGATAATCCAGGACTGTTAAATTGCACATGAGACAAGAATGGGACAACTGTACTCTCCAAAATCTAGTCTCCTCACTTTCCAGGTGTGTACAGACCGTTATTAAAAGAGGGGATGCAAATGGCAAACATGGCCCTGTCCCTACTTTTTTGATATGTATTGCTGCCATCAAATGAAAAATTAGCTAGTTTTTTTTTCCTAAAATGGTAAAATATCTCAGTTTTAACATCTAATGTTGTTTATTTTCTACTATGAATAAAATATGGGTTCATTTTTTTTTTACACAGCGCCCCAACTTTTTTGGAAATGTGGTTGAATTATGGTTTTCTGTTAGGAATAAGGGCTCTGATTAACTCCTGTAGAAAGCACCACATACCCCAGATCTGACCACAGTAAGCAAATGTAGCTCACCTTTAACGATGATAAATGTCCTGGCTGTGAGTTTTAAAAAAGGGTCACCCTGTTGGGAGCATGTAACAACAGTCTCTTCCATCATGATTAGTCAGCAGAGAAAAGTTGTGCTTGTCGCTCTCGACTTTTCTGAAAAGTTTGACCATTCTCTGAACTTTTGAAAGTGCTCAGCCACAAATCCCCCGGCACAGCTCTTTTCAAAGTGATCACCTTTGTGCTCTCCGTGGCAGCTCTCCATTATTTCGAAGCAGAAAGGGGCAATTTGGGCAAAAAAAAAAAAAATGTGAGCAAGACAAAATTTAACAACTAGTTCCGTGCTTTTATTTCTGTCAGTGTTGTAACTGCTGCTTTTTGTGTCGGCATCATAGTCGCTGTCACAAAAACGTTATGAAATAAGCTCCTTATATCATTGAAAGAGTGTTAAAGCAGACTAATAGACAAATCTATTCTGGAGAGGAAAACAGGATCAGAAACTAAGAGAAATCAAAAATACAACACAGCGCAACAAAAGAAGAACATGATCAGCTGACGGCTCTGCTGATGTTGCTTGGTGTCAGGCTTTTAAACACAGAAAAGACACTTTTGTGTTGAGACCAGAACAGTCTGTAACATAACATAAGTTGCCTGAAGATATAAGCCACACTCTTTTTCACAGTCTTCCAAAAGGGGAAAGTTTTAAAAGTTTTGTTCTGTGCTCAGCAAAGCCCATAATGTGCAGTTTAGCAGCATAATTTGGCTTTTTTGACAACCAAAAATAATCTTTGATGTAAACATGTAAACAGATATCTTAAACGTAATGTCAATTAACAAAAAGATATGTAGGGTTAAATAAGTGACTGCATCAATATTTGGCCCCTTTAAACTAATTCAACAGAGGTCCAGCCACTTGGTGCTAAAAGTTTAAAAAATAGTGAAATGGAGATCACCAGAGTGCAGTGAATGTGTTTCAAGTGATTGTAGTATAAAAACACCTGTGTCTGGAAGGTCCAATCCTGGTTAATTTGCATTCCTGGCCACCATTACTCCATGAAGTCAAAGGAACACTCTCAGCAACTCAGAGAAAAGGCTATTGAAAAGTACAAGTCAGGGGATGAAAACAAAAATAATTCCAAGGCTTTGAACATCCCCTAGATCAGGCCGTCCTCACAAACTGAGTGAGCGTGCAAGATGGAGACTAGTGAGAGAGTCCACCAAGACACCAAGGAGTTCCAAGCTTCAGCAGCTGAGGTGGGAGAGACCCAGCAGACAACAACTGTGCGCCAGTCAAAGCTTTATGGGAAAGTGGCAACAAAAAAAAGCCACTACTGAAGAAAATCCAGATTAAATCTGGTCGATTGTTCGCCAAAAAAACATGTGGAAGCCTCCATGTTCAAGTGGAAGAAAGATCTTTAGTGTGATGAGACCAAAATTATGCTTTTTGATCATCTGACAAGACGCCAAACACCGCACATCACCACAAACACACCATCCCCACTGTGAAGCACGGTGGTGGCAGGATCATGCTGTGGGGATGCTTCTCAGCAGCCAGCCCTGGAAGGCTTGTAAAAGCAGAGGGTAAAATGAATGCAAAATACAGGAAAATCCTGGATGACATTCTTATTCAGTCTGCAAAGAACTACAGCTTGTAAGAAGATTTATTTTCCAGCACGACAGGGAGCTGTAGCATTAAGACAAATCTCCACAGAAATGGTTTCAAGACAACAAGATGAATGTTCTGGAGCAGTGATACTCAGCGTAACATGTGGCTCTTTTGTGACTATTTGTGGCTCTTCTATGTCTTAATTTAAATATTGTTACCAAAGAAAACCTTGAAAAAGGGATATTTTCCCCTTTTACCATTTTTTCCACTTTTCACCTATTTAAGCTACCTTTTGTCATTAAATATCACTTTTTTTCCCTACTTTTTTTGCCCATTTTTGGCCTTTTTTTTGGTCACTTTTCCCCCTTTTTTTTTCTTTACCACTTTTTTCCAATTTATTCCCCTTTTTACAATTTTTGCCACCATTTGCCTATTTAAGCTATCTCTTGTTATTAAATATCACTTGTTTCCTTTTTCCCCCATTTTTGCCTCTTCTTTTTGCCATTTTTTCCCAATTTTTTCCCTTTCTCACAATTTTTTGCCACTTTTCGCCTATTTAAGCTGCCCTTTGCCAATAAATACTACTACTATCCTATTTTTCTTGCCCATTTTTTGCCCTTTTCACCACTTTATTGCCCATTACAGCATCCTTTTGACATTAAATATCACTTAATTCCTAGTTTTTTCCCATTTTTGCCACTCCTGACTGCTTTTTGCCCATTTTAGTCACTTTTCACTCATTTTTTTTGCCTGGTTTTTGCCACTTTTGGACCACCTGTAACTCATTTTTTGTAACTTCTCATCCAGTTTTGCTACTTTCTGACTCTTTTTTTTTTTTTTTTTTGCTACTTTAAGCTGTTTTTGCCACTTTCTACCACTTAGATTGTGGCTCTTACAAAGGTATTTTTCAACAATTTGGCTCTTTGGTTGAGCAGGGTTGAGTAACACTGTTCTGGAGAGAAGGAGTGAAAGCCCACACTTGATCCCCATGCAACCTGACAGAGCAAAATAGCAGTGTCCAGATGTGCAAGCCTGATTGAGACCTACCTTTCCACACAGACTCAGCGCTGTGATTGCAGCCAAAGGTGCATCTACTAAAGACTGAGGTGAATATTTATGTAATCACTTTTTTTGCATTACACATTTTTATTTAATTGACATTACTTTGCAGAAATCTGTTTTCACTTTGACATTGAGGAGGGGTTTTTGTGTCAAAAAAGCCAAATTATATTGACCAGGATTGATTTATAAAATCAGTAAAAGGGTTACATTTCCACACCCGTGAATAATTTTTTCAACACTGAATTCCAGCAGTAATAAAACATTTTGACTTCTTATGATGCACGACCAAAAAAGACTTCATAAAAAAACTGAAGCATCTGCACTCAGACCATGTACAGACCACATCAAATGCATTATGACTCTTGGGTATGGATGCTGCAGAAAAATGCATGCCAAAAGCATTTGTTGTGCCTTTTAATTCTATTTCGTATCTTTTATTTAACCTTTTTACCCAAGATGACCTTGTGACCTCTACCTCTCATCAAATGAGATCAAACTTCCATGGTATGTCCATGTCATACCTGTTTTCAGAGTCTTCTAACCGCTGTAAATAAATCATATCCCCGCCTCCATCCCCCACTTCAACCTCCTTACTGGATAACATGGCTTCCATTGGTCTAATCCTCCATATGTGATCTGTCAGAGCTTCATCAGAGTATCTCTTTCCAGCTCAGTTTGCTCAGGATATGCAAACATGTGCACCCACAGACATAATTCATGTCTTGTGCGTCGCCCCTGACAGACAATGATTAAGCCGAACATTCACAAAGACATAAACGTACAGCTGTAAGTCAGCAGACTTTTGATCAATGTATGCATAATCACGTACATCAACACACAAGCACACCCAGCCCGGCAATTTCTATGCAACTTTCAAAATTGGCTGTCAAAATCATTAATCATGATGTGCTAATCAGGTTTGTTTGTGTTTGTTTGTGTCTCCCTCTGAGAATCATGCTGTTTCCAACAAATTAGTCCCCCCAACGGGCTGTGTGCACGCAAATAAACCAAATGGTCGATGCTTTGCAAGGTGTTTCTCTGTGTGATTTCTCCACACTCCCTGGAAAAGTGAAAACGCTCCAGTGTTTTGTTAATAATGACTAATAGAAAGGCAGACATGCAGAGCTCCTTTCATCACTGCCTTTTGATTCAAACTTCCTTACTCTCACATGTTGCTGCCTCGCCTCTGCAGTGAGAAAACAAAGAGGAAGTGAGGATGATCAGCTATTCTCTGTGCTCTGCAGGGCATCAGACCCAACATAAACACTAACACTACATCTGTGTAATATGATTGGATATTTAATGTATTCTGAAATCACAGATATTCAGCTATATGCACTGTAAACCACAGGTGCCTACATATAATATGAATGTGAGACAGCTTATCAGGAAATGCAGCCATGAGGGGGCTTCAGCATGAAAAAGATAGAGTCTGCAGAAGACATCAAAACGCATGTCTGTATCAGTAGACATGAAATAAAAATAAGCTGCCATGAGATTTATTTTCAGGGTGCATCCAGCCCAAAAACAGCTACTTTCTACCTTCCTGTTCTAGAACAGGATTACCTGAAGGAAAGCCTGAGTTTATTTGCATTTATTAAGCAGTAATAGCAAATATTCATTCCTCTACATGACCTTAAACTAAACATTATTTGATAGCTTTGGGCTCGACTCAACAATACCATACAACTCAATGTAGACTTTAAAATCAAATCTCACTCACTTTTTGCTAATTTCATCTTAACAGGAACAAGAACTATCAAACATTGTGTGGGTCCCTCTGTGAGCATTTTGCAGGATTTGCGTTGGCTCCCATGGAACCTGCTCCTATTGTAGAGCTCTGGTGCTGAGGGTAAACCAATATGCACTCGTGTATTTGATTTTGCACCATTATGTCATGATAACAAGCACATTTTAGCTGTTTTCTCAAGATTTCTATTTGTTATTGATGGGCTATGTAAATGCTCATTTTTGTTGGATTACGCCAAGTTCAGTCAAATTTATTTCATCTTAAGAAGTTAATAAAAACATTCAGAAAAGAGCCTTGACTTAAGTCTTGCCTGTCTTTACATGGGACTTGACCTGAGACTTGTCCGTGTTTATTTCAGTCTTGAATTCAGACTTGCCCATCTCTACTTTGGATTTGACTCAAGACCTGTCTGTCTCACATTAGATCTTGACTCAAGACTTGACACTCTTTAGGTCGGATCTTGAATATGGACTCTCCTGTCTTCACTCATAGATCACCTTTCTTTACGTGGATCTTGAGTCTGAACTTGCATGTCTATACCTGGGACTTGACTTAGGACTTTACTCAAGACTTCTCTGCCTTTACTTGGGACTTGACTCTGGATTTGCCTCTTGACTCTGGCCTTATTTGGGACATGTCTCTTGACTCTGGACTTCCCTGTCTATGCTTGGGACTTGAATCGAGACGTACCTGTCTTTACTTGGATCTTGATTATGGACTTGTCTGTCTTTATTTGGATCTTGACTCTAGACTTGCCTGTCTTTTACTTGAGACTTACAAAAAAGTTGCCTGTCTTTACATGGAACTTTCTTCATGACCCACCTTACTTGGATCTTGCCTCTTGACTTCCCTGTCTTTGATTTGGACTTGATTTGAGACTTGCCTGTCTTTACCTTGCATATGCCTCATGACTTGATTGTCTTGCGACTTGATTTGAGACTTGCATGTCTTCTCCTGGGTCTTGGCAGGAATTCATTTGAGACTTGCTCAAGAACATCCTGTTTTTACCTGGAACTAACTCAGGACTCACCTGTCTTTACTTAGTCTTGTTCACTAAATTTCCTGTTTTCACTTGGGACAAGGATTGCCTGTCTTTACAGGGAACTTGCTTCACAACACACCTTACTGGGAACTTGCCTCTGACTTCCAAGTGTTTACTTTGGACTTGATTTGAGAGGTGCATATCTAGACTCTAGATTTGCCTGTTTTTTTGGACTTGGCAAGGGTTTCCTGTCTTTACATGGCACTTGCTTCATGAATCACCTTATTTGGAACTTGCCTCTTGACTTCCCTGTCTTTGATTTGGACTTGATTTAGGATGTGCATCTCTATACCTGGCTCTTGGCAAGAATTTACTTGGGACTTGCATAAGAATGTCCTGTCTTTACTTGGAACTAAACCCATGCCTTACCTGTCTTTACTTGGATCTTGACTCTAGACTTGCCTGTCTTTAACTTAAAACTTGTGCAAGAGTTGCTCGTCTTTACTTGGGACTTCGCTCATGACTCACCTGCCTCTTGACTTCCCTGACTTTGATTTGGACTTGATTTGAGACTTGCATATCTACTGGGGTCTTAACAGGAATTTACTTGAGACTTGCTCAAGAATATCCTGTCTTTACTTGGAACTAAACTCAGGACCCACCTGTCTTGAATTGGTCTTGTTCATTAAATTTACTGTTCTTACTTGGGACTTGCACAAGGATTGCCTGCCTTTACTTGGAATTTGCCTCTTGACTCTGGATATTTCCTGTCTTTGCTTGGGACTTGGTTTGAGATTTGCCTGTCTTTACTTGGGACTTCACTCATGACTGTCTTGCCTTTACTTGAGACTTTCAAAAAAATTGCCTGTCCTTCCTCTGCATCTGCCTCATGACTCGACTGTCTCTACTTGCGACTTGACTCCAGACTTGCTTCCCTTTACTTGGATTTTGACTCTTGACTTGACTTTTCTTTCTGGGACCTAACTTGGGACTTGACTGTCTTCGCTTTACTGGAATGGACTTGCCAACCGCTTGTTTCTGGACTTGCCTGTTAAAACTTTGGACTTGATTTCAGACTCACTTGTCTGTATTTTGGATATGATTCTGGGCAGGCTTGACTCAGGCCTTGACTGTCTTTACTGGAGACTTGAGTCAAATTGAGTCCAAAGACTTAAGTCTTTCTTGTGACTTGTTAAATAATGACTCTATGTTATGTTTACTAATGTTTTTGATATGTCACTGGCTTCACTGAGGTTTGTCTCGACTTTACTGTATGCAGTTACACTTAAACAGGTCAGTAAAGCCCACAGTGATGCCTTGCCTATTCATGTTTAAGCAACTTCAGCTAGAGCTTTTCTAATTGACTGACTACTCAAAGCTCTTTTTCACACCACTTCCAAACTTGATGCTAGAAGCTGCTATGTAACTGTTCATCAGTATTAACTAATCCCATTGTACATACCGCTGAAACAGCAGTGAGAGCAATGATCAGGTCTCTCTTTTGGTTATTTTCCGCTAAAATTCACATATTTCTTCTTCAAAACAAATTTTAGAAACCTTGGTAAGATATAGTCAAATGAGGCTATTTGTTTTATCCATTCTTTTATACTTAGCCATACTATCATATAGTTTTTATTACTTCTTATCAAAAAGGGGAAAAAAGAAGGGTAAATCCTTTCCTACAAGACTTTACTTTTTAATATTCCAGAAGAGAGTGGGTCCCCTCTGTTCACTGGTTCAAAACATCCTGGCTGTGATACTCGAGATATCATGAAATTGGTTTAATTTAATGTGACTGATAGTGAGCAAAATCATCTTGTACAGTTCTTAATAAATACCAGGCTTCACGAAACCATCTGATCTCATTTATTTTCTGAGCTCTGGGGTGCCGCTGCCTTTGCTGGAATGGTTATTAGAGGGACTGGTTTTTGTCCGATAACATGTCAGCTCAGTTCCTAAGTGCTTTCCTGCAGATACCATCTGTGATATCCAGTTATACTCAGATTATTAGTATCTATGTTTGAAGATGCATTATGACAGTGTTTGGTTTTATCTGAGGAGAGATTTTCAGTCCAGAGGTGAAACACCACCACTTTATGAAGAGATGCATGAATGTGTGTGCTTGGATATGAATAAAAGAGACTGCAAGAGGAGAGAAAGTTAACTGTTTCCTCTTCCATACTCACCCACAGAAACATACACGTGTATTGATATTTAAACTTTCCATGATGACAGTCTTCACCCCAGGGTAAATGTGAAAATGTCCATCAGTGGTTGACAAGCGTTGAAAAAGGATTTAAAGTCTTAAGGTCACATTTCATACTCTTTTCCACCTCATTTTGAAGTCCACCCATGGCAAATCAAAGTAACTGGTCATGATTTGGCTAAACACCTATTTACAGAGGGCTTCAGAAATGACAATGCATATCAGAGCAAAGATCGCACTGAAGGTTCCCAAGAACACAGTGGCCACCAAAATTCTCAAATGAAAGTGGTTTGGCACAACCAGGGCTCTTCCAACAGCTGGTTGCCCGGCCAAACTGAGAAATCGTGAGAGAAGCGCCTTAGTAAGAGAGGTGACCAAGAACCGGTAGTCACTCTGACTGAGCTCCAGAGATCCTGTGAGGAGATGGCAGAAAGTTCCAGAAGGACAACCATCACTGCAGCCCTCCACTGATCTGGCAGAGTGGCCGTATTGAAGCCTCTCCTTCAAAACACATGAAAGACTGAAAAAGGCTCCTGAAGGACTCTCAGACTTTGGGAAACAAAATTCTCTGATTAAATGAAAATGACTGGGCCTCAATTTTAAACATTACATCTGAAGGAAACCAGACAACGTTATCACCTGCCGAACACCATCCAAAAAGTGAAGCATTGTGGGGGCAGCATGCTATGGGGGTATTTTTTAGCAGCAAGTAAAGGGACACTGGTCAGAGTTAAGGGAACGTTGAATGGAGCTAAGTACAGAGATAGCTACACTAAAAATCTGTGTCACAGCACTCAGGACCTCAATGATATAAGAACCATGGTGTAGACAAGTCTGTAGTTTAAAAACAGCTTCATGAACCTGGAGAACACCTTCCTTAGGATCTTAAGAACAAATTTAAGAGAAATCAGAGGGAGGTCAACTCAGGTCAGGTATGGAAGCATATGCCAAATCAACACTTTAATGCGTCGACCTTGGTCCTGTACTGCTCTGGCCTCCTACTAACCATCATCTAGGTCCATGCCAATCTTTCCAGGTATCTTCCCAGCTAGTCCCTCCATGGGACACTAGGCCATCCCCGGCATCTGGACCAACCCACAGGGTCCCGGGCACCCAGTATGTGGTGAACTGTGTCAGGCAGGTCAGAGCAGGTCAGCATGAGTTGTCAGAAAGGAGTCCAACTGGCGCCTCTGGCCATCAGTCAACGTCCAGGCCTCACAAGAGTATAGAAAGACCAGGAGGACCAAGGACTGAAAGATTCCAACTTTTGTCTGCATGCTCAGATACCACCACACTGTTTTGCTCAGTGAACCCATCGCTGCAGGTCCATCCATCCATCCATCCATCCATCCATCCATCCATCCATCTATCCATCTTCTTCCACTTATCTGAGGTCGGGTCGTGGGGGCAGCAGCCTAAGCAGGGAAGCCCAGACTTCCCTCTCCCCAGCCACTTCGTCCAGCTCTTCCCAGGGGATCCCAAGGCATTCCTAGTCCAGCCAAGAGACATAGTCTCTCCAGTGTGTCCAGGGGCTTCCTCCCAGTGGGACCTGCCCGGAGGCATCCAGGAGGCATCCGGACCAGATGCCACCTCATCTGGCTGCTCTCAACCCAGAGGAGCAGATGCTTTTCACCCTGTCTCTAAGGGAGAGCCCAGACACCCAGCGGAGCAAACTCATTTCAGCTGCCTGTATCTGCGATCTCATTTTTTCGGTCACTACCCACAGCTCGTGGCCATAGGTGAGGGTAGGAACGTAGATCGACCGGTAAATCGAGAGCTTGGCCTTTCGTCTCAGCTCTTTCTTCACCACTGATGCAGAGACCGCATCATTGGCGACACCGCAGCGATCCGCCTGTCAATCTTCCGCTCTATTCTTCCCTCACTCATGAACAAGACCCTGAGATACTTGAAGTCCTCCACTTGGGGCAGGATCTCATTCCCAACCTGGAGAGGGCATTCCACCCTTTTCTGATTGAGGACCATGACCTCAGATTTGGATCATTGCAGGTGCAAGTCCAATTCTGCAGTTGATCTCTGCCTCAAAGTCAATGGATTGTGCTGGGCAGGTAGTAGGTGAACTTCTCTACAAGTTCCATGCTCTCACCATTCACAGACACAGATTTGATGGCAGCATCCGAGGCGTCCCCAAATGCCTGGATCTTTTCTATGGCCCAGAAGAGGAAGATTAGACCAGCATTAATGTAAAAATCCTTATTTATTTTCTCAGTTTCCCCACATAATCTGTCTGATGAAGCTTTATTTTAAACTAAAAAGAACTTTAAATAGATCTCTAATGCATTGGCTGACGGCAGTCTAACTGTTCATCACCTTCACTGCCCTCTAACTTCTAACTCCATCCAGACCGCAGCGTGTTTAACTCTCATTAGGTCAGCTGTCCACTTTTTTCTCCATCTATATAATAAATCAAATTTGGTTAAACAAAGTTAACACTGAATTTAACATGAGCTCATCAGGACGATGTTGTTCCCCGAGCATAAGACAACAGACGAGGTCACGGAGGTTTTTTGAATTTATGCTTAAAAACACCAAGTGCTGTACTTGCAATGCGGATGCTGCAGGACTTTCACAGTCCTTCTTGACCTTGAGTTTCTGTGCAGCCTGTGGTGCTCTGACCTCTATACTGTTGGCTGGAATACACTCGCTGCCTCCGTCTCAACGCCAAGACTGTGGTCAGCTCCTCGAAACATGAGTGATGATCATTTCTGAGATCAGTGCTTTCTGTTAAATTCACTCTGCAGTATTAGGCAGTTTTTCCCAGCATAATCACATGTTTTTATTATTTTTGATCAATGGAAGAGATGTTTCTTTTCATCTTTTTGATAAACCACATGCAGGGACCAAACACAACAATCACCATTTCCCCCTTGCAATTCCTGCCTGATCTGTCTTTTTCCTCTCAGCCAAGGAAATCCATTGTGTAGAAAAAAAACTATTAAAAACCCATCGATGAGCCATGCTTAAGCTTATTTTGAGTCAATCCCACACACTGTCCTGCTGTTCAAACACACTCGATTAATGTTTAATCTGCTGCTGAAATTAGGCCCCTACAAAAATACAATTATAACATTTGATTAAAAATTCAGTCTGAATAGAGGATGAAGATACTCTTTATTTAATCCTTACACTCCCACTGAGAAACAGAGGCTGAAATGCACAAACAGGATCCTGTTAGCACTGACAAAGAGAAGTCAGGATGAGCAGCTGTTACCCAAACAGTTTGAGATTCAGGGGCTTGCTCAAGGGCAAACAATGACGAGTATTAAAGGGCCAAAATCAGTCAAATAAGCCACGGAGTAAAGTTACTGTCACTCCTTTGTGTTGATTCAGAGAGCATGCATCCTGGCAACTCAGTGTTGTGCATGACTGAGAGTTCATTGAACATTCTAATGAATTTTGGTGAACCGTGATCAGTTCATCTTAAAAATATGATCAGAACATGGACAGAATTTATTATGAAGCTGCTGAACGCCTGCTGATAATTCAGAAGGTGCAGCGCCCCCCTTAAATCATGGATTAAGTAAGGGTTAATGCCAGACGAGGTGTCCAATTATCAGGGATTAATGGACGACGGGGAGGCCTAATGTTGCCTCTGCGAAGTTCTTTGGAGTGACGAATCGCACTTCTCCATCAGGCAATCTGATGGACGAGTCTGGGTTTGGCGGTTGCCAGGAGAACAGTACTTGTCTGACTGCATTATGTCAAGTGTAAGGTTTGGTGGAGGGGAGATTATGGTGTGGGCTTGGTCCCTTAGTTCCAATGAAAGGAACTCTGAATGCTTCAGCATACCAAGACATTTTGGACAATTCCATGCTCCCAACTTTGTGGGAACAGTTTGGGGATGGCCCCTTCCTGTTCCAACATGACCGTGCACCAGTGCACAAAGCAAGGTCCATAAAGACATGGATGAGAGAGTTTGGTGTGGGTGAACTTGACTGGCCTGCACAGAGTCCTGACCTCAACCCAACAGAACACCTTTGGGATGAATAAGAGCGGAGACTGAGAGCCAGACCTTCTCATCCAACATCAGTGTGTGACCTCACAAATGCGCTTCTGGAAGAATGGTCAAAAATTCCCATAGACACACTCCTAAACCTTGTGGAAAGCCTTCCCAGAAGAATTGAAGCTGTTATAGCTGCAAAGGGTGGACCAAAGTCATATTAAGCCCTGTAGCACTGATCATCAACTGGCGGCCCAAGGGCCATTTTAGGCCCCCCAAGGCTTCCTATCTGGCCCCCAGAAGATCATCAGAAAAGGCAGAAAAGAAGATGTAGTTTTAGGGGTTTCTTTTGGCTACAGCTGTTAAATTGAAATGATTAATATTGAACTAGTTTTATAATGACTTAACATTTGATCTGTTTTTACAAAAATTCTCTTGTCAGCCATTATTAGTAAATATCTAAAAACTGTATTTTACAAAAAATAGGTTAAGACTGGTGGAAATTATGCAAAAATGGTCAGAAAAAGTGGTGAAAAGAGGTAGGATAGTGGCAAAAATGGGTGCTAACTGTCAAAATGGGTTGTGGAGTGGCACAAAGGGACAAAAATTGACAGGTAAAGTGGTGAAAATAGTGGCAAAAATGGGTAAAAGAGGAAAAAAGGGGCACTAAGTATCAAAAATGGGTTAAAAGGGGCAAAAATGGTGGAAAAAAGTAATAAAAAAGGGGTTGAAAAGTGGCAAAATAGATGAAAAGTTGCAAGAAATAGTGGCATAAAGGGGAAAAACAAGCAAGAAAATTGGTAAAAAGGGATTAAAGAATGAGAAAAATTGGGTTAGATGGGCAAAAAGGGGTAAAAAGTATAAAAAATGAATTTGAAGTGTCAAAATTATAGCAAACATACCCTGGCAAAGTTGTGAAAAGGGGTTAAAAAGTGGCACACAGGGGCTAGAATTGGCATGAAAGTGGCTAAAAGGGGGTTAAAGAGTGGCAAAATGGGTGAAAAGTGGCGAAAATATAAAAATGGGTTAAGAATGGCAAAAAGAAGTTGCAGAAATAGACAAATGAAGCAGCGAAAAGTGGTTAAAAATGGTTAAAAAAAATAGTTAATACTGTCCTTAATTACAGTTGGGGAGGTTCTATTTTCTGGGTTTTCAGGGGTCCATTCTCTGGGATTTGAAAGGAAATACAAATACTAATACAATAATATGTTTATAAGGGCCAAAATATTTATTATTTTATTTCTTTTTATATGAAAGTCCAGCCCCAAAAGACTCCGTCAAGACTAAATCTGGCCTTTGTGCAAATGTACTTGATGACCCTTGCCCTATGGATTAAGAATGGGATGTCACTTAAGTTCACATGCAAGTCAAGGCAGGTGTGCAAATACTTTTGGCAATATAGTGTATCTTCAGCTTGAGGTTTCCCCCTGTTTTCCTTTGCCACTGCTTCTTTGCTAAATGTTTCTCAGTGTTGTGCTCTTGGCAGATGAATGCTGAGTCTCTGCAGAGAGTTTAATACAGAGAATGTTCTGGATCTGCTCTTAAAGTATCTGAGATAACCACGAAGAAAAAGACTGACTGATTGACCAACAATAAGCGCTGCCTGTGAGTCGTTTCTTACTTCATGGCAAAAAGGGGAGCAGAAAATTGTGCCGCTATGGTAATAAGTCTGATTTTAAGTGTGTGGTGACTTGCATTATTCGAGCATAAAATACTTAAAACTCTGTGTCATTTTTAGAAATTGTAAGTGCTCCTTCAGCATCGCCTATTTATCCATATTAATAGAAACTAAATGAGGCGTTGAGGGACACAATGAGAGCACGATTAGGGAAAGCTTTCCCTTGGAGGACAACTGTAACATCTGTTCTTATTATGCGGGGGAGCTCCAGAGGTCATAGAAGTAAACTGGATTTTTAACGGTTCAATTCAGAGCCCGCCCTTCTGAGACTGGATGTCGAGAATTGAGTTATAATTAGGTAAGATTGACAGCGTCTTTGAGGTAATTAAACACAAAAAGGCTGTTGAAAATTCCCCCAGGTGGGCTGGGTGGGAGAGGTGGCAGGCAGAGGAAGCGCTTTTGAATCCCGAAATCAAAAATGACATGATGATTGGGCGCTGATGAGTGAGGAGAGAAAGAGGTGACAGAGACAGGGAGCGTGACTTAAGCCCTGTAGGTTTACTTGTTCGTCATGCCTGTTTGCATCATGCCAGCGCATGATCGCGTGACCTCGGAGCAGCGCCACTCTCGGCTCCACGGCTCCGACGTTATGATGCTATAACCGTTTGCCATGACAATATGCATCCAATTAACAGGCTTTATGTGATTAGTCAGCCTATCCATTCATCTAATGTGATTCGCCTCATTACCGGATGACTTCATAAGGAAGATGATCTGTCTGCAGACGCACCACCACGCTGATGAGGGTGACGGCGAGGAGGGGAGTGTGGGGGAGACAATGAAAGCTCATTTAATCAGAGAGCCAACTCCATATGATGAGGGAACCAATGTTTCCTCCTCTCAATGATAATGATTTGAAAGGACAAAACCATCCAGTCTGATAATCCGGCACATTAAAAGCCGTTTTAACGTATAGAATATATGACGCTGTCACTCCATGTTATGATGGACTACTTAGTCTGCAACACCGGAGAGTAGTCAAGCAGTAAAGCCTGGACATGATCATTTAGTCCAGCTTAAGAGAAGCTTTTAGGACTGACGAGCTGAGTATGACAGCCGCAGCACAGGGATTAGAGAACGGGGATTTTGATTGGAAGAATGAACCCTGAAACCTGTGCAGGAAAATAAATGAGTGACTATTACAGAAGCCACAAGGCCTGTGATACCTCAGGAAAAAAAATCCACAACAAGGAATGCAAAACAGGCTTAAAAAGCTGATTCATTGGCTGTTATTATACATTGAAAAGTCATCCTGCCTGGATGGTAGACCAAGTTTACTTGCCATATCCACCTCTTCATAAAGGTGTGGACATTTATATTTTTTCAACAGATTATTTTTCCATGACACTGGAAACATGTAAGGACATCCTGTTTTCATAGGAATCCTGTTTCCTAAGTGATGGTGACGTCAGGCAGGTTTACCCAACATTACATCCCTTACTATACATACTGTATATACTGTTTATATGTGTATATATAGTTGTATACTGTGGCTCAAAAGCGGACCTATTGGTGTATTTAGGATCCACTTCTTTGTCATGAAATGGACCCACTTTTTGAGGCTGTGTGGGCCAAAATGCCATGACAGATTTGATGGGGATCTCAATATTGATCGCAAATAATCAGGATTATCATTGTGGTGAGTTTCTAACTTGTGCCCAGTCGTACATTTACATCATGTGTAACCCTCTGCATCTGGAGTCTGATGACTGCTCAGCTCAAGACTGAAATTCTACACGTGTTCACCTCTGGTGCTACGTTCAAGAGGAGTGCTGCCTGAAACCCTGAGAGTCTGTAGAAGCCCATAAACAATGCCAAATGTACAGCGTGCTGTACGTTACAACCTGTTCTTGTAGCTCCTTTTTGCCTTTTCTCTCCTGGGTTGTGCATAGAGAGTGATCATTCAGTGGCCAGTCTCAGATTACAGCAGAGGAAATAACAGACAGACAGACAGACAGAGGAAAACTATTATTATTTAGAACAGTGATACTCAACCCGTGGCTATAGAGCCACATGTGGCTCTTAGTGATGATTCGTGGCTCTTTTATTTCTTAATCTGAAATATTATTGCCCTGAAAAAACTTAAAAAGAGAACTCTGACCTCAGAAATTGTCCATTGCGAGTCACTTTGATCAGTTTGTTTCCCACACGTATACAGTAGCCTTAAGTTGTCAAACTTAATTGTCACCCTTAATTTTTTGTCTGTATATTTCCATTGCCCTAAATTGCAATCTTTAGTCACTTTTATTCAGTTTTTTACTGCTTTAATCCCTTTTTTGCAACATCTTTTTGTCACTTTTTGCCACTTTTACAAATTTTGCCCAATTTTGACACTTTTATCTTGCCTTTTCGCAATTTTTGCCCCTTTTTTGCTTTTGCTATTTCTCTGATGAAGGGCTTGGGCCCGAAACGTCACATGTGGTGATAATCTTTATTAAATAAGCCTTTGGAGCAGCCTCTGGTGCGTGGACTTATTTACCTGTTTTGTTTGATATACTTTTTGGTTCAGCACCCAGCACTCAACTCTATGGTATGTGCGTGCTGTTGAACTTTTTTGACTATACAGATTTTTGCCCATTTAAGTCACTTTACACTTATTTTTTGCCACGTTTTGTCAATTTTTGCCACTTGTAACTAATTTTATTGTCAATTCTCACCCTTTTTTGCCACTTTACTCCCAGTGTTTGCAACTTTATGCCCATTTTGCCCCTTTTCACTGATTTTGGCCAATTTCTGACCCTTTTTGCCACATTTAATGCATTTTTACAGCCACTTTAACCCATTTTTGCCACTTTCACCTCTTAGATTGTGGATTGTGAGGAGACGAGTCAGAGCGTAACAGAGAGAAAGACAGTGAATTGAAGCAAGAATGCTCACAACGCTGGGAGGAATAGAGGAATATTCACCCTCCGCCATGACTTCCAGTCCTTCCGGTGAGACCATGGGTGAGACTGTCAGTGCATCTGTTGGCACCGGCAGGCAATGCTTCCACCATGACAGTCCACCCATAGCGAAGGCAATGCTTTGCCTCACCATGTTTCCACCCCACTGGGGAGGGAGTAATCAGCGAATGCCGTGGTGGGGGGCACATGGGGACGGATCCAGGGATTTTTTTAAAGGCTTCTTCACTATTGGGAGATAGGGCTAATGGCGGAGGTCTGCGCTCTCCGAGTGCTTTTCCAGTTCAACAATTTGGCTCTTTGGTTAAGCAGGCTTGAGTAACACTGATTTAGAAAGTGGAGAGTAATAAATAAGGGCAAAGTTTATGCTAAAACGAATCACTTCAAAATGATCCATATTAGAATGAAGTTATGAATGATAACCCTTCCAGTTAGTGCTGGAGCATGAGTAAATCTATGGAAATGACTAACAATAGGGGTCTATTATAGCCTAACTGTTATCATTATGTAGCCACGAGATAATTACTTATTTCCATAACTCATGATGTCATGGCAACCACCACCACCCCATCTCCCCAACTGTAACCAAGGGGGATCTGTAGTGTCAAGGCTAATTAAACGATTGCAGATATAAATAGTAATTTTGACATTAACCTTAAATGGAAGTGCATAATTATTTTAATGTGAAATAAGTTAGACTGATGTTTGAGCAGATAAAAGTCAAACAATGATGGAGACACTGAAATCAGATCCATCTCCTCTGGACAATTATGATACCGATCTGTTTTTGAAGTTTAATCTGATTTAATACTGTCGGACTTTCTTGCAGTTTCACTGCATTTTAGAAAAAGCAGTATTTTGAGTCGCAGTGCAGGTTGATCTCACTGTAGTGATGAACAAAGACTTTTTAAAGAGTTTGCAGAATAGTTGCTCAAACTTTTTTTTTTCCTATGAAGACGCAGAGGTGCAGGAAAACTGTGTGGGTGTTCGAGAGCTGGGCGCCACAAGATTGTAGAGGATCAAAAGCCAAGATATACTGTACCAATTTTATTGCATAATCAGGAGAAAATGTCGTATTTTACTGTGGCTGAACAAGAAAAGCAAACACCCCTGGCTCCTGACTGTCACCGCTAACGCAAATAGCAGGCTAAGTTAAGATAAATGGCTCAGTGTGAACTCCAGCTGCAGCTTTTCTTTTCTTTATCTGGCCTTGGAAAGACACGGTGCAGCACAGATTCTTATTGTCTCAGATAGACAGTACACATACAATATAGAACAGAGAGTGCCTGAGCTGCAGCCAAGACAGAGGAGGATTCGTGTGCTGCTCTGGCTCTTGCCATCCAGCCATGTGCAGCTGAATCCTGCTAATTAATGCAAGGACACACCCGAGGGATGCCGCTGAGGAGGAATACAACAAAACATCCCTGGGCAAGGTGAAAGAAAAAGAAACACGCACACATAAATGCACGGACAGTACTGTGAGACATTGTGCTCAGTCAAGTTCAAGCCTTTATCTATTCACCTAGCAGTGCGATGGCAGCAGGGCACAGCCTGTGGACGTGTTAACAGGAACCAGCCCTCGGCTCTACCCTTCACTGACTGTCAGTCTCTCGCTAGCGCATGTCTCTTCCTCTCTTCCTCTCTGGACCTCCTTCCTTCTGTTTGCTCTCTGTCTCTTCTTGCCTTTGGGTGTGTCTATGTGTGAGCCATTGGAAGACTTTTCTGATAAATATTCATCCCCCCCCCTCCCTGCCCCTCCCCCCTGCAGCCCCCCTGTGTCTGTTTGAATGCTAATCAATTTTGTCTGAAATTTCCACTGGCCTACTTCTGCTTTCAGAGCCAGCATTGCCTCCTCTAAAATCTTCCACACCACTCCTCTGGTCCTCCTTTTCTGTCCTCCATCCTCTTCTCCATGCTGCTCTCCTTTGCTTAATTGACATTCTTTCCATTTTTCTCCTCTCCTGCTAGTCTCATACTTATCTTCCTTCCACCAATTTAATCACCTTCTCCTTACACCTCTCCTCTTTGATTTTACTTTAACCTCTGCGCATTTCAGAATTCTTTAAGGGTAACCGAACCTCTGAGGTTTGACTGAGGAGCATCTACCCAGGAAATGTAAGAAGAAAAATGCCTTTAGAACATCACAGGGCCTCGTTCACCAACCAATATTTAGAGGAAACTTGTTCTTAAAACCCTCTTACATGGATATTGATTGATTCTGACATTCACCAAAGTCTTTTTATCCATGAACAATATCTAATAATGCTTCAGAGTGCTCTTACAGACATTTAAGGGCCGATATGAGATGATAAAATATTTAATTTTGGACTTGTAAGCTCTCAAATGTCAAATGTCACTCAAAATGTTGATTTTATAAATCAATCATGGTCAATATGATTTTGCTTTCTGACAGAAAAAACTCCCTTTAATGTCAAAGTGAAAACATTTCCACAAAGTAATGCCAATTAAACAAAAAAAACATCAGGTGCAATAAATCTCTGCATGAATATTCACCCCCTTCAAGTCAGTATTTAGTAGACACAGAGAAGTCTGGATGGATAGGTCTCAATCAGGCTTCAAATCCAGTTTTTCTCTATCCTTCTTTGCTAAACTGCTCAAGTTCTTTCAGGTTGTACAGGGATCTGGCATGGTCAGCCCTTTTCAAGACCAGCCACAAATCTTGGTTCTCAACCTTGGGGTCGGGACACCTTTGGGGGTCACAAGACACTCATAGGGGGTCACCAGATGTCTTAAAAATACTAAGAATATATTTTTTAATCACACTGTTGCTACTTTACACCAATTTGACAGAATCTGAATCCTTTAATGACACTTTTTAACACCAATTTCCCATTTTTTGCACGTTTTTGGCACTTAAAACCCATTTTTGTCCATTTTAAATCATTTCCTTAATTTTTTTTCTGCCTGTTTTTGCCAATTCTAAACCTATTTTTCCCACTTTCCACCTCAAATAAACACTTGTTACACTCCTTTTTGCACATTTTTACCACAGTTAACCCATTCTTGCCAGTTCATATCAATTGTTCATCCCAGACCACCTAGTTTCCACCATTTTTTTAATTTAAAAGCCCTTTCAGCCACTCTTTAATCCCCTTTAAGCACTTTTTGTGCCCGTTGTTGCCACTTTTATCCCTTTTTGTTTTTTTTGTGCCACTTTTAATACATTAATGTCCTTAAAAATTCCAATTTCATCCACTTTTCCACCATTTTTTGCCATTATTAACCAATTTGTCGTTTAGGTTGTCTACGGTTTATGTATGTTGCTTGTATTTCAATATGCTCTGTGTGTTTTATTCCTATTACTGATGTCTAATTTTGTTCTATGTGTTTACACCAACCTGCTAATGGGACTAGGGATGGGCATTAGCCATCGGGCTATAATCCCATGTATTTACATGTAAATGTCCGCTAATGCATATTGTCCCATTTAAAAAATAAATAAATAAATAAATAAATCTCAAGTCTCAATTTTAGCAATTTTTAACCCATTTTAATTATGTTTTTAACAAAAGTTATTTTCATTTAAGGAAGGCTATTTACTCCACAAATGTATACATAAAGATATTTGTTTCTTTGATAGGAGTGGTTATTATTCAGGTCAAATATTAAATATGGTTTTCACAGCTTAACTTCACTATGGACCATGGTTTTGCTGACCTCCATGGGCCCCCAGTTTGACCGGGTCCCAGAAAGCTCTCCCATAATCCCCCCTAATGGATGGCCTTGTCTGCACATGACTATTCTTCAATGTGCATGGATGTGTTCAACCACCTTCAGGTACAGAGGAGGTCCCCTGTCTCTGGCACCTTCTTTTTGGGGGGTCACCCAGATTGAGGCCTGGGCTTTGACTCGGCCGCTCCAGAACATTCACCTTGTTGTGCTTTAAACCACTTCTGTGTGGATTTCACTGTATGCTTCGGGTCATTGTCTGGTTGGAAAAAAAAATCTTCTGCCACATTTATTTTACCCTCCACCTTTACAAGCCTTACAGGACTGGCTGCTAGGAAGCATCCCCACAGCATGATGCTGCCACCACCATGCATCACAGTGAGAATGGTGTGTTTGTGGTGATCTGTTTGGTGTCTGCAAAGCATAGCGTCTCACCTGATGGAGAAAAAACACCATTTTGGTCTCATCAGACCAAAGATCTTTCTTCCTCTTGACCATGGAGTCTCCCTCATGATTTTTGGTCTCCTTCTTGCACGCTCACTCAGTTTGCAAGGACGGCCTGATCTAGGCAGATTTAAGCATGTGCCATATTCCTTCCATTTCTTCATGATGGATTTAACTGAAGTCTGGGGGACGTTCAGAGCCTTGGAAATGTTTTAGTATCTATCCCCTGACTTACAGTTTTCAATAACTTTTTCTCCAAGTTGCTTGGAGTGTTCTTTTGTCCTCATGGTGTAATGGTAGCCAGGAATACCAATTCAGGTGTGGCCAAATACATTTGTCCATATAGTATATATTCATTAACATGAAGAAATTGTGTTCAATTAGAGATAAGTCTCGGCATATTAACACAGACAGAAACAAATGAGCCTATGCATCAATGGAATAAACTGGGCTTTGATTTAGACCAGATCAACTGAATGGGTGTGAAAGATGTCCAGCACTCTGGTACTTGTACATAGGTTTTTAGCTGAAAAGATTTCTTGTCTCTTTATTTCTTTTTCGCATCCATTCCCTCTTGCTCCCCTTGCTGACTTCTTTTTCTCCCGTCATAGTTTTGTATCTTTTATTTATTTTTTCCTCCTTTCCTCATCTTGTTCAGTTTTCCTCCTCCTTTCTTTCATCCCAGCTCACCTTTCGTGCAAGAATCCTCATCTCTCCTCCTTTTTCCTCTCCCCTCCTCTCCTCTCTCCCACATCCTTCGTTGAACCAGTATGAACCTTCGTGCACTCACAGGTGAGTGAAGACATAATCCTCTACCTTTCTCACACTCCCTCTCACTGCTTGTAGCATACAGATGTAATCGCCCGGTGGACAGGAGCAGGCGGGAGTACAGCGAGCGTGTCGGGAGGTTAGAGCGGCTCTGAAAGCTTCCGTGGGGGCTTAGGTGGAATGAAGAAAGGAAGGAAGCAAGGAGAGGAGATACAGGCGCGTTGCCTTTGGTGTGAGCCTGTGCAGTGGTACGGTTTCTCTGCCTGCTGCGAGTGGGAACGGCTAAGCGTCATGTTACCTCTTTCAGGCCTTGAGATACGGACACTAGGGAAACAGCGGCACAAGAAAGATGTATACAGGAGAGGAAGGAAGGAGGGGAAGCAGGTGACAGGGAGCAAAGGGAGAATGGGAGGGAAAATCTCCAGGGGAAAGAGGGCAGAGAGGAAGGAGAGGCCGCCGCAGGATGGGGTCTTTCTGGAAACATTAACAGTTAAGCATGGAGGGAAAATGGACATATCAGGGAAAAGAGGGGCGCAGAGATGGGATAAGCTTTCACACCTGGGGTATGCTAATGTGAAGAGGGAAGGGGGGAGGGTAGGGATGCACGTTGGAGGGAAAAAAGGGAGATTAGAGCCTCGAAGGGAATCAACAGCACAGGGATGTGTGTGCAAGGAAAAAGCTCAGTGGGATCTCCTCGCTGGAACTGATTTTTACTGCTCTATATAAGGTCAATGGGAGTAGAGAAAATGCAAATGTATGGAGATGTGTAAAAAGGTTGGAGGGAAGGATGGATGAGGAAAAGTAAGGAAGGGAATTTTAAGGAAACGAGCAGCTTTGGATTAACGAGGGAATTCAATGGCCTTACTGGTGGAGGCGTCCTAATAAGCTTGCAGTGAGCCAGCGCCAGCGGCTTTCTGTATGAGCTGTTTTTCAGCTGACTGCAGTGATAGTGAAGGATTTTTTTTTTTTTTTGTACACACACAGAAAATGATAAAGTACATTTTCTGGAAAGTTGCATGTAAAATTCAGAACTTCAGCTTATGTCTCTGGAAATTTGGAGGCACTGAGATGGCATCTGTTTGGCAGGGCGGGCTCTGAGGCTAAACAAAACTCTGACTTATGCTAAGCTGCTCAGGGAGAGGCTAAAGGCTTAACGTAATGTGCAATGCATGTACAATAGGGACAGAGGTGGATATAAGTTAAGCAGGAAATGATGGTAAAGAAATTGGATCACGGTGGCAAAAAGAAAGTTATTAAGGCTTAAGGCCACTTAGCATCATAATACCATTACTGTAGCATTAGTCTGAGTTTCACTGAGAGCAGGAGGGTTGCTTGGAGGACAACTGTCCAAATGTCTGAGTATTTAGTCAGTGTTTCTGGGTTTGAGATAAAAATAGAGGACAGTAATAACCCAGAGGGTATGAGGAGGGATACAGTTACACTGATTTCGGTTAAATCTGTCACACCTATTGCTTGTTTTCCTTTTTTTCTGATTCAGATGATCAAATGATTCATTGGTCAGATTTTTCACTGTGCTGTTGACTGCCTGCACAGGCCTCAGCCAAGGACAGATCAGCAAAACTAAGACATGGTGATGGGAGTGAGGAGGACTTACTTATGGAGTGACCAAGAAACTTTAGAGTTTAGTCCTTCAGTAACGAAATAAACAAATAGAGCTGGAATTTTAGATGGTAAAAAAACATCTAAATCAACCTGATATGCTAAATAGAATGCTTCACATGTCCATTGCCTGGGATACAAACTCACCGGCCGTTTTATTAGGTACACGTTTTACATCGCTTCTTACCACAAATAGCTAATCAGCCAATCACATGGCAGCAGCTCAATGGATTTAGGCACCCGCCCATAACTATCAGCTTGTTCTACTCAAATAACGTTGATTGTTCGGCACAAGAATTGTGGATTGGAGGGCACTTATAGGGTTAAAGTTGTGAAAAATAATTCCCATCTGCTATACATGATGAGGACTGGAGTTAAGGACCAAAAAAAAAAAAAAAATTCTAATACTTTTAAATATATTCAATGTCCTAAAAGGCCTTTAAAGGGAGAGTGGGATGTTTTTAAGGAGGGCCTGATGGTTAAATACACTGCGGGCAAATCAAAAGTGGATTTGCACATGCTCGCCCAAAAATTTCAAGAGAATTTCAGTTTAGAGCTGCTTGTTCTCATTGGAGTTTTAATATGCAGGCCGTAACGATGAAACAACATGGAACATGGTAAAAAATTATTTCATTTATATGCCTGCTACTTGTAAATTGACTTTATTCAGTGGGAATAAAGCACAAGGGCAAGCAGAAAACACAATGAAGCAGCTTTGGATGGTAGGTTTGAACTTGCTGGTCACAGGATATAAACGCTCACCTCTTGTTCACTGTGAGTGTTCCTGAACCTCACCTGCAGCATACGCATAAGCACAACAAAGCTTTGTGGCAATTCATTTCTCAGGATAACACTGGGGTGGAGTCACAGGCAGCTCATCAAGAAAATTCCGGGACATTTTCTGAACTTTGGTGTTTGTTTAGGAAGAAAGCAAAGAGCCGAAACACAAAGAGGAAAACAGGGAAACTTCACTTGACGATTCAGACCAAAAAAACTTTTTTCCTGTGAGGCGACAGTGCTGACCACTCGTGTTACTTAAAAAAAAAAAAAGTGTTGTTTGTTTAGCCTTAAAGAGAGACTAGTAGTTAATTCAGACTGACACAGTGACAACTGTCAAACCCGCGTTAACTGAGCCAACATGTGCCAGCCAGGCCTCCTTCATGACCCTCCTCCTGGTCAAAGCTGGACAAGAGATGGAGGCTGCCCAGATCTGGCACTGCGGTAGGAAAGGAGGCTATTTTAACAAACAGAAGCAGGGGATTAGAGAGCAGGAGGAAGAGAGACAGGGAGCAGCGATAAGTGATCCAAATGAGTGAGTGTGAGCAGTATCAGGACAAAAAGAGAAGTGGCAATAATCTCACTTTACTGGTTATAACTTAGAGACGGTGCAGATGATGTGATCTGACATTGATGAGTCGCCTGAGCTGCTCTGATGTCACTACTGTTTTTATGTTTATCTTATTAGTTTTGAGATCAAAATTACCTCCACATTCGGCGTCACCACGTTGGTGCTTTACATCCCAAACATCAAATTCACCTCAGTCACACAAATTGAATAAAGCTAAGTATACTTTCAAGAATGCTTGTGATGCATCTGGACACATATGCAAAAAACAGCAGGTATACCTTTGCAGAATTTAGTCACATGTAGATCTCAGTGTTTTCACTTCACAAAAGAAGGAAAAAAAAGTCCTGACTGGTAACATCACTGCTTGTGTTGACATCACTCTCGTATCCTTACGCCTTTCACTGCACGGAGTAGTGCCATTACTACTCTAATGTGGGAGTGTGTAAGGTTTAGAATTATATATTTCATCGCAATTAAGTGAACGTATTTATCTACAGACAGTGACCTGTGTGTTATTTAAATATGAATAAAGATTCTACATTAGTATGCAGCCTCATGGTGTTTGAGTGTTTAACTACAGAAAGGCGGTATAAGAAGGGTCACATGATTAGTTTAACATAGATGCTTTTTTTTGGTAGTAATTGTCATGTTCAAACACAGAGGTCTCCTCTGTTCAGTATTCAGGCGGCACACAGCAGATCAGAGAGCTGTTTGTAGGTTCTGACCTTGCTCAGATCCTCACACATCCATACTAACGTTCATTAGAGGAATTCCTTCATCATATGGAGATGCATTAAATATTAATCCCTGCACTTTTAATACCTGATAATGCAGCTTAATTATTCAACATGGTATGCCCCCTGACTTCCTGCATATCTCAGCGCTGACAGCGTTGCCGATAGCCTTTTCACAGGTCATTACACAGCCGCTCTGTGCAGTGTTTATGCATGCAAATTACACCATAATGCACATAGTTGAATATCTCACTGTACCAGGCAAGAACAAAGAGGGAAATGAACGTTAATGAGGAGGCCCGGCTTTGTGGATACACAAGGAGACAGAAACAACAGTCGTTATTTTGGATCTCAAGGAGAAATTTCAGATCCAGAATGAGAGGTAAAAAATATTTGATTTCAAAGGTGAGGATGATGACTTTAATTCATTTCAGTTCATCAGATGAGTGGCTATATGGTAGCATGATAACATTACTTTACACGCACTGCCAGGAAAAAAAATACAGCAGAATTGGGAAACACAGAGAAAAGTGGCAAAAAGGGACGAATGTGGCAAAGATGAGTGGAAAGTGACCAAAAAAAAAAAAAGTTAACAGTGGCAAAAAATGGTCAAAAAGTGGCAAAAATCTGATAAAAGTTGGGTGAAACTGCCAAAAATCAGGAAAAAAAAGGGTGAGGAAATGGGCAAAAAAATGTCATTTAATTGCAAAAGGCAGCTTAAATGAGCCAGAAGTGTCAACAAAAGGCAAAAAAGGGGCAAACACTGATAGAATAGTGGCAAAAATAGGGAGAAAAGTGACAAAAAAAAAGGGCAGAATGTGGCAAAAATGACTGGAAAGTGACCAAAAAATAAGTTAAAGCTGGCAAAAAAGTGGCAAAAAGTGGCAGAACGTTGGGGAATATTGCCAAAACTCAGGAAAAAAGTTGGAGAATATTGCCAAAAATCAGTAAAAAAGGTGGGAAAAGGGCAAAAAAGGGCAGAATGTGGCAAAAATGAGTGGAAAGTGACCACACCTTGAGTTACCAGTGGCAAAAACTGTCCAAAAGTGCCAAAAACATGGCAAAAAATGAGTAAAAAGTGACTTAAATGGGCAAAAATCAGAAAAAGGTGGAAAATGAGAATTAAGAGGAATTTAATGGCAAGGCAGCTTAAATTGGTGAGAAGTGGCAAAAAAAGGCAAAAAGGGGCAAAAAAATTGAAGAAAGCAGGATAAAAGTGTCAAAATGGTTGAAAGGGCAAAAATGTGGAGAATGTGGCAAGTGGTAAAAAAAGAAAAAAATGAGTTACAGGTGGCAAAAATCATCCAAAAGTGGTAAAACCGAGGCAGAAATAAGTGAAAAGTCACGGAAAATGGGCAAAAATTAGAAAAAAAGTCGGGGAAACGGGCAAAACGCATCATAGAGTGGCAAAATAGGAAATAGGTGGCATTTAATTGTTAAAAGCAGCTTAAATGGGCGAAAAGTGGCAAAAAAGGCAACAAAGGGGCAAAAAAATTGCAAAAAGCAGGATAAAAGTCTCACAAAGAAGTGTCAAAAATGAGAATAATGCTTCAAATTAACACATAAAAGAGCCACACGTTGAGTATCACAGAGCTACACTATATGGACATAAGTATTTGCACACCTGCTCATTACACCAACAGGGACTGTAATGACATTGCGTTCTCATACATCTACTTTAATATAGAGTTGTGTTATTTCTGCTCCGTGGCAGCAGGATTCACACACTGCTTTAACAGGCAAGCTGTGGAAGATGAACATGCACATGCATGCACCACATCATGTTGATGAAGATGACTCTACTCTTCAGACATCAAGCCTGCAGGGAGATCTTTTTCATTAACTTGTACCTTATGAGTATGAGCTTACACGTTAGGCAATAAGAAGAAAAAGAAGGGCTAACCAATGCTTTAATCAAAAAGAAGATTGAACATGGGGTCCAGCTCTGTTTGCCTTGGAATGAGTGTTCCCTGGAAAGTTTATTTTTGCAGTAATGAACAGTGACAACCCAGCCTGAGCACGAGCTGGCTGCTAAGTTTGTGAGACAGTTTCCCTATAAGAGGAGCGAGGTGCTGGATTACGGGTGAAGGGCTGACAGCACAGCTTCAAAGTCCAACGCCCGCCTCCTCCATGGTCATGAGAGTTTTGTCAAACACAAGCTCCCTTAATGAAATCCAGTCCTATGAGGTAAAGCAAAGGAGGAATATTATATCATTAAAGCACGCTGTCTTCTTTGGTCTCATTTTTGGATTAAAGGCATCTTTTGGAGCATGAGAGCCGTAAACACAAAACAGAGCTCTTTGTCTTCTGATAGCCGTGACCTTTGCCTTTTTTACCGAAGCATAAAAAGCTGAGCTTTAACCTTTCCCTTCTCTTTTTTCTCTCCTTATGTACAAACATGAATATATGAAGACGGCCCACGGGTTGGGGAGCTCCATGAGCACTCGTCAATGGCTCAAAAGGAGAAAATCTGTGGATTTATAATACCTTTTGTCCAATTCAATGCAACAATGTCTCCTGAGCTGCAGCTATCAGCGGGCATACAGTGAAAAGCCCACTCAACAAGAAATTCTCACAAAGCCTGTTCTTCAGCCTACACAATGAGATTATTGGCAAAGACTCAGAATGGCAGAAAAAATGTCTCCAGAAAAGAGTATATAAGAACATTATTGGTGTATAATGCACATAAACACAGAATAAAACTCAAATCGACCTGTAGGAATGACTGAAGATCATCCAGAGGCTCCAGCAGGCTCACATCATGTCAAAGGTCTAACAAACATTATGCTGCCAAAAGTATTCACTCACCCATCCGAATTATTGAAATTAGGTGTTTCAATCACTTCCATGGCCACAGGTGTATAAAATCAAGCACCTAGGCATGCAGACTGTTTCTACAAACATTTGTGAAAGAATGGGTCGCTCTCAGGAGCTCAGTGAATTCCAGCGTGTGATAGGATGCCACCTGTGCAACAAGTCCAGTGGTGAAATTTCCTCGCTCTGAAATATTCCACAGTCAACTGTCAGTGGAACTACAGCAACTCAGCCATGAAGTGGTAGGCCACATTAAATGACGGAGCAGGGTCAGCGGATGCTGAGGCGCATAGTGCGGCAACTTCCTGCAGAGTCAATCGCTACAGACCTCCAAACTTCATGAGGCCTTCAGATTAGCTCAAGAACAGTGTGAAGAGAGCTTCATGGAATGGGTTTCCATGGCCGAGCAGCTGCAATGCAAAACGTGGGATGCAGTGGTGTAAAGCACGCCGCCACTGGACTCTGGAGCAGTGGCGGCGTGCTTTCTGGAGTGACCAATCGCGTTCTTCATCTGGCAATCTGAGTCTGGGTTTGGCAGTTGCCAGGAGAACAGTACTTGTCTGACTGCATTGTGCCAAGTGTAAAGTTTGGTGGAGGGGGGGTTATGGTGTGGGCTTGTTTTTCAGGAGCTGGGCTTGGCCCCTTAGTTCCAGTGAAAGGAACTCTGAATGCTTCAGTATACCAAGAGATTTTGGACAACTCCATGCTCCCAACTTTGTGGGAACAGTTTGGGGATGGCCCCTTCCTGTTCCAACATGACTGTGCACCAGTGCACAAAGCAAGGTCCATAAAGACATGGATGAGAGAGTCTGGTGTAGATGAACTTGACTGGCCTGCACAGAGTCCTGACCTCAACCCCATAGAACACCTTTGGGATGAATAAGAGCGGAGACTGAGAGCCAGGCCTTTTCCTCCAACATCAGTGTGTGACCTCACAAATGCGCTTCTGGAAAAATGGTCAAAAATTCCCATAAACACACTCCTAAACGTTGTGGAAAGCCTTCCCAGAAGAATTGAAGCTGTTATAGCTGCAAAGGGTGGATCGACATTATATTAAACCCTATGGATTAAGAATGGATGTCACTTAAGCTTGTATGTGAGGCAAGGCAGGTGAGCAAATACTTTTGACAATATAGTGTAGCTCTTCTAACAGATCAGCAGAAAGGCCTGATTTTAGTTGATTTGCATGATCTTTCACTGAAAACTGAAAGCCACAGTGGCAGGTGGTCAAAAAGTTGCTGTCAAGCCCTGAACGCTTGAGAAAAACATCTGCATATTAAAAAAAAAGAGGACAGGAGACTCTGACACTGACTTTTTCTGCAAGGACAACTTCTAAGTCCTCTTTTCAGCCTTAAACCAACTAAATAAGTTTGAAGCAAGCATGCAGAAATAACAACCCAATTCCAAAAAAGCTGGGGCGCTGTGTAAACTGTAAATTAAAACAGAATGCATTGATTTTAAAATCTCATAACTCCATATTTTATTCACAATAGAGCATAAACAATATATCAGATGTTGGAACTGAGACATTCACCAGTTCATGAAAAACATCTTGTGTTTGATGGCAGCAACACATCTCAGAAAAGTAGAGACAGGGCAACAAAAGGCTGGAACAGTAACAGCTGGAGGAGCATATGCAACCAATTAGGTTAATTTGCAGTGGGTCAGTAACATGACTGGGTATAAATGGAGCATTTTAGAGAGGCAAGGTTTCTCAGACGTAAAGATTGGCAGAGGTTCACCAATCTGTGAAAACAGAATCTAACTGTATAGTACAGATAACAGTTGAACAGGTAAACTAGGTTGGGGGTTAACTGACTGTCTCTATATTTTTTTCTTTCTTTTTTGTGTGTTTCTGTTTTTGTATTAATATTTTGATTATTATTATTGTTTTCATTTTACCTTTACTTGATTTTCCTAATATCATTTTGAGCATGTATCAGAAATTTGTGACACAAATATGTTAGTACTCGGTGTATGTAAATTGAGTGATGGAAAAGTTAATAAAAAATTAAATAACAAAGAAAACAGAATGTAAAAATTGTAGAACAATCTCCGATAAATGTTCCACAATGTACTGTGAAGTCATTGAATATCCCACAGTCTACGGTATCATCAAAACATTCAGAGAATCTGGAGAAATCTCTGTGCAAGGGATAAAAGCTGAAGGGCAATATTGGATGCTTGTGACTTTTGGGCCCTGCATTAATAACAGACATGGTTCTGTACAGGAAATCACTGCATGGGCTCAGGAACACTTCCAGACAACACAGTTGGCCGTACCATCCACAAATGACAGTTAAAGCTGGATCATGCAAAGAAGAAGCCATATGTGAACAAGATCTAGAAATGCTGCCATCTTCTCTGGACCAAAGCTCATTTAACATGGACTGAAGCAAAATGGAAAACTGTTCTGTGGTCACATGATATTATTTTTGGAAACCACGGATGCCGTGTCCTGTGGGCTAAAGGGGAGAGGGACCATTCAGCCTATTATCAGCCCACAGTTCGAAAGTCTGCGTCAGCTTACACATCTGGAAAGGCACCATCAATGCTGAAAAATACTTATAAGTTTTAGAGCAAGGTACGCTCTCATCCAGACAATATCTCATTCAGGGAAGACCTTGACTATTTTAGCCATACAATACTAAACCACATACTCCATCACAACACCATGGCTTCACAATTGAAGAAACATTTGGAGAAACATAAAACAACACATCCAGCAAAGAAGACACAGGACTGTTGAGCAGCTAGAATCCTACGTGAAACAAGAATGGGACAACATTCCTCTCCAGCAACTGTTCTCCTCACGTCCAACTGTTTGTCACAGAAGAGGGGATGTTACGCAATCACAGCCCTGTCCCTAGTTTTTTGAGATGTGTTGCTGACATCAAATTCCAAATGTCCATAAACTCTTCATGAAATGGTCCCATGTCTGATGTGTTGTTTATGCTCTGCTGTGCATTAAGTATGGGTTAGAAGATTTGCAATTAATTGTATTTTATTTTTATTTACTTTTTGCATAGTGTCAACTTTTTTGGAATTATGGGGTTCTCTAAAGGGATAACCACAGCATCATATTTTGCAGTGTGAGGTTGATAAGCTGCAGACTGGCAGCAGAAAGTAAGAAACAGTTTTAACAGAATTTGGAATCATTTCCACACAATCAGACGATATTTCCATTTTCATTCACTTTGATTTCTTGAATATTCTGTTCCTGTGAAGTAATCACGAGTGACTAAAAGATCCAAACTGTCCAATCAATGTCCTTTTATCCACCATAGAGAAAAGAAGCAGGTGATATTTGTCATTTGAACAGACTTATTGAAATTCAGAAGTTGCTGATTCTCTAAACAGCCTCATTTAGCCTACACTTAAATTTGTGATCATTATTCCCTCTCTATTTTTATGGCCCTGGCAGGAGAAGACACTGGCATTAATTCCACCTACAAAGCAGTGATTGGCTTGTTTGTGATTCCAACTGGGAAAACAGCCATTAATGAACATGCCATCAGAGTTTGTTTGAATCATAGGAATAAATTTGGATGTGGGCGACTGTTCAGAGGTCTGGAAACGAAGTCAAAGAGTTTCACAGGGTTATGTTGTTTGAGTCCACTTGGGAGTGACTCATGCTTATATTTAGCTGAATACTTTGACACTTATATTTAGCTGTATCACAATATGCCTGGTCAACAGAGCGGGCGGATGGGGATTCAGATCAATGCTTGATGAACTATTAGAGTCATTTGCCATGTTTTATGACTCAGCTGTGCTGGCTCAGTCCGCTCATGCAAGACTGTGACTGGCACTTTGAGTCCTTTCTATTTAAGCATTCATGTCTGTTTTAAATATGCAGTTTTGGGGCTGTAACAGCTTTTTAATTCTTTAAATAGTAATGTGAAGGGTGGGTTAAAAACACAAGTAGAAATAACTAGAACTAGCCTGAGAATCATGAGTTTATCCAGGTTTAGGTGATTTTAGTGACTACCTGTTGATGAAACTGTACGGTTTATCTCTCTTGAACTTGTCCTATAAATCTTTGGCAACATTTTATGCCTTAAAAATTCTCCTCCATCTTAAATTTAAAGGTCTAACTTGAAATAAATCTGAATTCAATGAATTCATCCTCGAGCAATTTCAAAAACATTTTCAAACCAAAATCTACACTAAAGAAGCCAGCTATGAATGTAGTTTTATAAAGTTGGTTCAGGAACAAAGAGCATACATAAGCACGCCTCTGACTCTGCTTTTCCATCCCTCCCACCCAAGACTTTTCTCTTTCTAAGAAACCACTGAGGGCTCCTTACTGAGAGCAACAAGGAGATGGCCCCCCACCCAGAGTCTCTACCCCAATGGTTCCAGGATGTTCCAACAGCAAGTCAGATCTCAACCCAGCCAGCATGCTCTTGCGGGCCCCATATGGGTTATAAGTGGGCTACGGTATGGGTCTCATGTGGGCTTGTTCACGGGTTCCATGGTGGCCCATTATAGCCCCCATCTCTAGAGATCCAAGATAGATCCTACTTGTAGTAAACATAGGCAGTTGGGCCATATGGGTTTTTACAGGTAGGACCACCATGGAATCCATAGGCAAACCCACATGGGACCCATATTTAAGCAGTGATCATTTTGTCGACTAAAACAATGACTAAAAATTTTCCTCAACAGCTTTTTTTTCTATGACAAAAACTAGAGACAAGCAAAAAATAGATCTGTGATGACTAAACTGACAAAAAGTAAGTTTAGTCTTTTTCAAGATTACTTAATCTAGACTAAAATGTTATTTAAGTGGCTTTCACACTAGGGGCCTGGTCCCTGAGCCCAAAGTCTGGTTCTTTTTGGTAGAGTGAATGCAGATGAACCGCGCCCAGGCACCGGGCCCTGGCCCTCTTAGGGAGGTGGTCTCAGGCGTGATTCAAGTGGAGTCTGGCACGGTTCGGATGGGATGTGAATGCAACCGCGCTTGGATACGGGACAGGGCGCCATACCAGCTTTATGACATCATCGTAAAAACTAAACTTCTTTCTACAGCGCGGCAGTTTGTTCACATTTTTCCTTAATAAAGGGCGGAAATCCTCAGAATCCAGCCAATAAACTGTTGTGACTCACCCAACAGATGAACACTAGTTGGAGTCAGTGAGAGGAGATGCAAAGGCAATAAGAGTGTCCTCAAAAAAATGCTGTTTATGCTCAGCGCGAGCCCATTTAATCCTCTGAGCTGTAGCAGATGTGCAGATAGGAAGAGGGAAGTTGCTGACATCTTAAAAGTGATTTTAATCATCCATGACTGCAGGATGGACTTTTTGTTGGGTCAAAACAAAAATAATCTTCGCTCAGGCCATGACCCCAGTGGTTGCCATGGTAGCTTCTTCTTCTTTCTCCTCCTTTGCGGGGTTGTAAACCAGCTACATGCATACCGCCACCTGCTGTTTCAGACTGAGTAAATACGCAAGTGGGCCCGGGCACGGATCGATGATGCTAGTGTGAAAGCAAGCTGTGGGGGGGGGGGCGATTGCAGCATGGTTCGAAACAACTGGGCCTAATGTTAAAGCACCCTTAGTTTTCATCGGACATTAAAAATCCATGATATTTCTCCACTGTGAATAAATGTCTCAAAACAACAATGCATATATAGCCACTCTGACTCTCAGCTGAGGAAAGCAGGTTTGGCAGTGTGCAGAGAACACAGTAGCATGATTTGGTACCAGATTTAGGCAAGAAAATAAATGCTTGGACTGAAAGTAAAGACTAGAATGTAAGGCCTTTTCATGGATTAAAACTAGACTAATACTAAAAATGGAAATGACTAAATGTGACTTTAAAATGAAAGACGTAATCAAAAGACTAAGACTAGAATTAAAAATAGCTGCCAAAATTATCACTGTATTGTAGCCCCCATATAATCCATATATGGCCCGCATGGAAATGCTGGCTGGGAGTTCTCCAACTTCTTTTGGCTATGCCATCGACAGCTCAAGCCTGTTGATCATTCGTCTTGGTCCAACCAAAACACCAACTCAAGTCCCAAATCTTCCACTTTCCTCAGATTGGACCAGCTAAAGACATCTCTACATGCATCTGCTCGGTTCCTCAAAAATTCCTACCTTCATCCCTCGAGCTTTACCCTCATCACTTCATCCCTCCATTTCTCTACCATTTCATTATTTTAATATTAAACTGTTCAAATTCATTTCTGACTAGCATGGTCTTTGTTAGTGAATAGCAAGTAAGAGCTATTCCACATTGTATCCAGGTTGCATTGTGCAGCATCAGGCAGTCACTCTCTGCAAAGCATTCTTTAAATATTCACCTCTGCTCTGTTGATTTAAGATTCCCTTTATAAATAATATGACACCTGGTGCTTTTATTTTTAGGCTGCTTATAGAAAAGTTTGTGTTGATGAGCGTTTCACAGCGAGGAGTTGAATAGTTTTGCCCACCGTGTTAACACAAGTTAAAGCAAGCATTTAAATCACGGATATGGGTGTTATTAATGCACCACTACCTCCACCTATCAATAACAAGCTCAGTGGATGCTGTTCAATGGATTATTAATCATAGCCTTGCAATCATTCTCTATATCTGCATGCTTACCATCCTTGATTTCTTATCTTGTCTCTCACAGTGGCAGTTTTTAGAAACCCTGAGATACATCACAGCCAAAGTGTTGCTTTCCTCGAGAGACTTCATGCATTATCATGCAGACTTGCAGTCTCTGCATTTGCACAGAAAACCACAGATGTTTGTGCACATGTCAAACACCTCCATTGTCTATTGACCTTTGCTGTTGATGAGTAACGAATATTAGGTTCTTTTATTCTGTGAGCTCAGAGAGGCTTGTGAACATGCTCTCTGGTCTTTGATTCCCCTCTCACCTACTCACTTCAGAGGTCAGGTTATCACCCAGGCTCATTCGGCACGTGGACCAACCCAGACTGCACGGTGCGAGCAAAGGAAGCCAGCCACATGTTGCTTTTCATGACCCCTTCAGTCCACATGTCAAAGAGTTACTCTGACAACGCACACATGGAGAGATTTGATCTTTAAGGTGTAACTGAACCCTGTGGACCTCCAGCTCATCACGATTCAGGTGGCGAGAGGGGGAGAAGCATGAAATATGGATGCCTCAGGTGTTGATGTTGCAGAGAAAGCCTCAGAAATATCAAACAGCCAGAGCCTTACTGTCAGACAAATCAGTGTAGTGATATGGAGCCGTGCCTCTGGAGGCGGCTGCACACACGGCTGCATATGTTCATCTGGGGAATGTTAAGTTCAGCCGCGTTCAGGTTTGCTGCTGAAACAGGTACAAAATGCTGACACATTTCTGTGCATGGTGCATATTTTAGACTGCTTTGGTTTTGTCATCAAACTCTCTACAGTCAGAGTTATTATAATGATCTCATGACGCCTGTCTGTTGCTTTTTTAACGCTTATGTCAGGGGTTCTCAGCCTTTTCAGTGTGGACCTCCAAAATAAAGGTGCCAGAGACCAGGACCCCCACTGTACTTGAAGCACACACACAGCCGTGCACATTGAAGAATAGTCATGTGCAGGCCGCCCATAAGGGGGGATAAAAGGGAGAGCTTTCTGTTGCCAGCCAAACTGGGAACCCATGGAGTCATGAAATCCATGTTTTACATTTAACCTAAACAATAATCACTCTCATCAAAGCAAAAAACATATTTTTTTGTGCCGTAGTCTATAGCTATCCGAAAAATGTAAAATCCCTTTTCATAAAAACAGAAATAAAATGGGTTAAATGTAAAAATAGGTGGGGAAATGGAGTGTAAAAGTAGCAACAATGGGTTAGAAGTGTTAAAAATTTGATAAAAGTGGCAAAAAAGCCCAAAAAAATGGCAAAACAGGGTTAAAGTGGCAAAAAATGGGCACAAAAACTGGTAAAAGGAGATTAAAAAGTGGCAGAAGTAGGTTAAAAGTGACAAAACTGTGTGGAAAAAATGGGTGAAATGGGATTTAAAAGTGAGAAAAAGTGCTTTAGACTTGCAAAATTGGGCATTACAAATAGTGGAATGAGGTTAAAATCTCGTTAAAATTGACATAAATGGGTGATAAAAATTGGTTAAAAAAAAGGAGTTAATATTGGCAATAACGGGTCAGCACAGGCAAGAATAGGTGGAAAGTGGCAAGAATTGTTAAGAGTTTGCAAAAAAAAGGAAGAAAAATATGGTGGGAAGGGTTTAAATATTTGGCTAAATTAGTGTTAAGTGGCAAAAATACTGGTAACAAAACTGGGCGGGAAAAAACATTTAAAAAATATTAATAGTTTTTGAGGTATCTGGCAACCCCCTCCAAGTGTCTCGCAACCCCCAATGGGGTCTCGACCCCCACGTTGAGAACCACTGCTCTATGTAACCCAGTCCCAGACAAATTCATTGGTGAGTCCTGATGGGACGGCAGCTGGGTCTGGATTTGTTGATCTTTGTCGGTCTTACCACATACTGTATCAAAACTAGATAACACTGCTCACCCTTGCTTTATCACTGTAATCACATTGGAAATGCTGTGAGTGTTTTTTATTCACAGCTAAAAATAAAATGTGAGAAAACAGCTCTTATTTGGGAAATTCTTTTCATGTTTGATTGACAGCAATTTGTCCATTTTTACCTAAACTGTTTCAAATTTGACTTTTTTTTTGCAGATAAACAGTGAAGTTTCATCAGTTTGTCCACAGCAAAACTTCAAAGGACTTTTTTAAGTCTGCAGCACCAAATTTAAAAAAGTAATTGCCAGAAGAGAAAACATTTCAGAGCAGACTTTCATTCCAGTGGTTTTAATAAACTGCCTCAGCTATGCTCAGTCCATCACGGCTGAATGAGAAATGCTAAATATGCGGTTCAATTTTTTTAAAGTATGCATCCCTTTTTTTAACTAGATTGAAAACAAAAAAAATTCTTAAGTAAAAAGAGCTTTTGGTCCATTTGTCTTTATCAGATTCAATTACTGTGTTCATAACTGCTGTTAATTCTGTTGTAAAACTTTGTCACATGGTAATCAAAGAGACGTTTGCTTGTTTGAGTGTTTTTCTAAATTTGAAGGGGGGGGGATTTTCTTCTAAGCATGGAGCTGGTCAAATTATTGAATTTCCATGAACATAAACCTTAAAAAGGATTATGAATTAAATTCTGTGATTATGTTTCATTCCTGCTCTTTTCTCACCTCGCAGACAAAAGCTTGTATTTTCTGTTTCAAACATTGGCAAATTTAAGTATTTTAATTGAAACTACCAAAAAGGAAGTGAGAAACTATTAGTCTACAGCCAGCTATTTTAAAAATGTGTTGTTGCTGAACCATTGGGAGGTTGTTTAATTGAAGGTAACAGACAGGAAGTTAGTGACTGTTGACTGCGATGTGATTTGTTTGCTGTGGCGCTGTGCGATCTTTAACCATTCTCGGCTGCAGTCGAATGTTTTCTAAAAATCTTTTTTACAACTTATGGACAATAACTCAATGTGCAATGAGCACACTGCTACCTCAATGTGCAATATTGACTGGCTAGATCAGCCCTATTCAATTAGCAGCCCGGGGCCACATGCAGCCCAGAACCAACCATGGCCCAGCCTGTGGTCATACCAGAGATGCAGAGGGCAACTGTTTTGAAAGTTTTCCCACAGCATTTCAGACAGTGAATGCAACACTCCACGTAGCCTAGCAACAATCTACCTACAATGCACTGCATTGTTTTGAAGCGTGGCTAGTGATGCTGAAAGAAGTAGCCCCAAGATACCAATACCAAACATGCCCTTTTCAACTGTAGCTACAACTGTGCAAATTGAGTTTTAATGCACTTTAAGATATGCCTGGGTAAGATTTGACCAAAATTATTATTTATAGAATTTCATTTTATGTTTTTATCTTATTTGTTTTAGTTTTATTCAGGTGAAAAAAACTTTTCTACTACCTCAGGTTATGTCCAAATACAGCTCTGTTGGTGTGTTTTTATGCAGTTTTTCGTGCGCTTTTGTCATGTTACCAAATTTAAAAAGGGAAATATGAATAAATAGTGCATATTTTCATCAAATTGATCGGTATTGGTTCAGAATTTGACATAACAAGCTTACTGGGGCCCGAGCATGTCCGACCCAGCTACATTTCTTGATTTTAAAATTTGGCCCAGTTGAATTTGTAAATGAATAGCCCTGGGCTAGATATTTATTACAACTGCAAATTCCTACATTTTCTCAGGTATAATAACTCAAATAATGTGCAATAACATGTCCAATTTCTTTATTTGTTCACTGTGTAGAACAGTTTTAGTTTTTGTGTGGTTAATTGCTGACATGTTTCCTCTCTTTTTCTAATATGTTATAATTATCTGTGCATGATGAGTGTACTTATTCTCCTATGTCTACTATGCTCATCCTTTGTTGCTGTTAACACTGCGAATTTCCCCACCGTGGGATGAATAATGGGTTTAACTTATCTTATCTTATCTTATCTATACCGCTTATCCCGTGGGGGGTTGCTGTGGCTGAAGCCTATCCCGGCTGTCATTGGGCGAGGTACATCCTGGACTGGTCGTCAGTCAATCGCAGGGCTGACACACACAGACAGACAACCAGGACGTAAAATGTAAATGTACAACAAATACACTGTCAGCATTTGTGAATTAATACCCCAAAACCTACATTAAAGCTCAAAATATTATAGCAGTAACAACCATCCCCTCAAACAGAGTTTTAAAGATCTGACTCTGTAAAGACAAATAACTCCCTGAAAGCAAAAACTTAATGAACATCTTTTAGATTTATACTCCCAAATCTCCATAACTCCAGTGACTATATCGTGGGCTTATTTGGTGCTACAGATCTTCTTGGGTCTAAGTTAAATTTCAATGCCCAGCTTAGACTTTTTTTGTCTTGATTAGGCACTGATCTGATACCAGTGTGAACTTTCTGGATTGACTGTGCAGACTAGCAAATTACCTTAGACCTATACATGACTCAACAAATAGAATCATAATGTTCAGCATCTCTATGACCCCAAAGTTGTTTTCTTGCTGATTAATGAGTTTTACTGCTAAATATTAAAATAACAACTAGAAAGCACTCGGAGAGCGCAGACCTCCGCACTCAGCCCTATCTCCCAATAGTGAAGAATCCTTTAAAACATTCCTGGATCTGTCCCCATGTGCCCCCCACCACGGCATTTGCCGATTACTCCCCCCCCCAGTGGGGCGGAAACATGGTGAGGCAAAGCATTGGCTTCGCTACAGGTGGACTGTCATGGTGGAAGCATTGCCTGCTGGTACCAACAGATGCACTGATGGTCCCACCCATGGTCTCACAAGACGACTGGAAGTCATGGCAGAGGGTGAATATTACTCTATTCCTCCCAGCATTGTGAGAATTCTCGCTACAATTCGCTGTCTTTCTCTCTGTTATGCTTCGACTCGTCTCCTCGACCGAGCGTGCGTCTTTCAAAGTCTATAAACTCTAAAACTTTGAATAGAAACACACCCAAAAATACTGCTGGGATTGAAGTTACTCATGTCCGCCATCTCCTGGTGTAAAGTGGTAACAGCGCAGAGCTCTGCCATCAGCCCTATCTCCCAATAGTATAGAATCCTTTAAAAAATTCCCGGATCCAGATGGTGACCCAGATCACTTCCAAAATCTAATCAGTTCTTCCTTATACCATTTCTGACATTTCCTAAAAAATTTCATCAAAATCCATCCATAACTTTTGGAGTTATGTTGCTAACAAACAAACTAACTAACAAACCAACAAACCCACCTGATCACATAACCTCCTTGGCGGAGGTAATAGTACAGGGGGTTGCATCACAGGCTCTCTCTGTCTCTCTATTATGCTCTGTTCAGGGAGCATCATGTGAATATGGAACAGCCTGCCATTGGATCACAGCATTCAGGTGAGCATTCGAGCTAGCAGTAATAAATAATCGGGCTTGGATTAAAATGGATAAAAAGATGTTCAATATCAAGTTTACTGGTGTGGATTTAATCATTAATGTCCCAAAAAGTCAGACGAGTTCCAGGCTCGCTGAAAATGCTGCTGCAAGGGATTCAAAGGCATCAATAGTGTCAATGGGAAGGCACACCAGCTAGCTTCAAGAGAAAAAACAAGTAAGAGGCAATGATTTATGGTTCAAAAGTTTAAACTTTTGATCATCTTTGTCACTTCTTGCTGTGTACGACAGCGCTGGTCTGGGAAATATTTCAACGATGACAGGCAGCCGCAATTCTTTGCTGCTGCAGTGGCTCCTTTGGTTCTTCTTCACTGCTCCAAAACGGTAGCCTGTGCATGCAGTGCTTTCTGGCAGCGAAGAAGAAACAATTTCCAGTTTATAACACAGCTTAACGAAGCAAAATGTAAAGCTCAACCGAGCAAAAACTTGTGTACTCACCTATACCATTATCTGCATTTTAAGCAGTATCCGATATATTTTCGATACTGGTTTAGGAATCAGAACAACCTTAGTCTTGATTGAGGCAACAGCAGAAAGACCTATCTCACATGGGTAGGATGCTGCAAAAGGGAAGATGTTTCTAAGGGCTGTCCTGCCAAGCAGTAAGTACTCCATTTCCCCTCCAATCCAAAATGTAGACACCATCTTGGACTTGAACTGCCACTACATTGTGGATTCTAAAGTGGTGATGCTTAGCCATGCCTTGCTGCGCCCCACTGGGGAGGCCCATGGCCCACTTTGGGAACCACTGAGGTAATGAGGAGAGAAATCAGGCTGATGCTCTTGTGATCTAGCCTTGCATTGCTTGTCTGCTGCAATCTATTGTCTGCAACTTTGCAATATGACAAAATATTTGTCAAATAATTTTATGCTGGATTTTCCCTCATTATGAGAACAAGACTTGTGGGAATTGAATATTTTGTGTACCTGCAATGCTGCACTGAAATTGAGGCCCTGCTGATAAATATAAAATGCTTAGTTTTAATTATCTAATATTGTACTCAGATGTCCATTTAGTGGATGCTGCTCCACCCTCACTGAAGAGCTCTGTTAAACTTCTTTGAGCACCAGATCTTCAAGATCTGCTTCAAATGAAGATTGTAGTATCCCTTAACGAGGCCTTTGCACAGTCTGTTTTATCTTTACAGCCATGAAAGCGTGGAATAAGGCAGGAGTCTGGCAAACCCATCTGCAAGTGATTAACTGGGTGCAACTCCAGCACATTGTTCTTTCTTTTTTTTTTTTTTTTTTAATCAATGACAGTATAAAATCTTAAAAAGTGAAATATTTGACTGTTCTGAGGAAACAAAGATGAGCTGTTGTCCAAAAGGGTGAATAATAAAGTCAGAAAACAGAAGTTCAGGAGCTTACAAAACATCCTGATTGTTACTGAACAGAGTTATCGCGCAGAAATAAAATCCTTTAAAGAGTTTAGGATCTTGTGTACAAAGGCTTTAACTTTTTTCAAAGTAAAAATCTTTGGCAATGACGACTTTCATGCTGTGACAACAACAGAAATGCTTAATCTTAAGTCAGTGGAATGATCAGTGGGAGAGTAAATAAGGACATTAATTCCTGTCAGCGATTAAGGAAGAGCTTTTCTGGGCTTTGTCCGATTTATTCCACATCCAGTTGTCTGTTTCATCATTGTGTGTTGACATGCAGGAGAAAAGTTTAAAAAATCTTTGATTTAAAAAAAAATTCAGACTACAGTTTGTGTGTCTATGTATCAAAGCGGAAGAACCGCCATTATAGAAGTATTGACTGACAGATTTCTCACAAAACAGAAAGTTTTCAAGGCCCACAGAATCCTCTCACAACTTTCTATTTCAACAGCAATCTGACATTTCACTGAGGAAAGAAGAGCTCCTTTTGCTTTATTTATTAACAGCAAAAAAGTAACCTTTTGGAGCTCGGATGGAAGAAATTTCAGAGGAATAAAAAATCAATGTGCAGGAGCCTTTGATGAATGTTCATATCCCTACGAGCAGACACAGTCATGGATTTGATGTTTTTCTTCAGCGCAGGTGTGTCTTTAATCACGCTAAAAGCACAGGCCGATTTGTCACCGCTGGCAGAAGTTTTAACACCATGTGAGTACGAGGAAACACGCCGCACAATAGTGAGACAGAGCAAAATCAACGTTCTTATTACTGCGTCTAGCCTGTTCCTTCCCATTATCTTCCTGTACTCTTGTTGGCGTCTGAATCCTGCTTTGTAAAACAGCTGCAGTCAGAGGTTTTCTTTCCGCCGTCCTCTGAGTACGTCCATCATTGTGACAAGAGAGGAAGTGGATGTGCCACCTTAAAAGTTTAAGTCAATGACAAACTTCAAATTCAATCAAAACACTCTCATCCCCACATCCTCTGACACAAGCACTCCCATGCAAACACATCAGAACTGCCGCCTCTGTGCTCAAACTTTGAGTGTTTTGTCCAAGGCCAGACAGCTTGTTGGGATTCTGAACAGAGAGTCTTATCCAAAAGAGATTGAGAGCATGCTGATAGACGCTCTGGCTAAGGTAGGGAATAGTAGAAATTGTCATAAGTCATGGGGGCCAGACACAAACCAGGCTCCAAACACCGTGGAATCTAGGTCGATTTATGTTTACCTGCAATGATAAAGTAAACACAACCTCTTCTACTTCAGGGACGCTGGGAATAGCCTGTATGTGATGAAACCAGAACAAAACAAGACATCTTTGCTATCAGGAGCAATAACAAAAACATTTCACACAACTGCACAACATTCCCAGCACATTTCTCTATTCTCAGTATATCAGTGTTCATAAGTTTAAGGTAGTTATTTTACATTTAAGTGCACTGAATATGACCAAATAGCCTCAAGATGTTGACGTGATTCTGTTACACTCAAAAGTTAGTCAGTACCATCTCCAGTATATTCAGTACACAAAGAATTATAAGAAGAAAAAGCTTAAAAAAATAAATAAATAAATTAGGTCTGCAAGCAGCACTAAGGGGCCCTCGCACCCTAGCACGTCAGGGTGTGTCGCACTTGCAGTGTGGCATCAGCCAGGTGTTTAGGGAGCTTGTAAATCCATCAGTTCTGACATTAACTCAAAATTAATGAGCACGTTGCATTTTGGATATGAGGTAGTACTGGCTGTCAACACTGGGTGGCAGCATGGCAAAGCAAAGTGCTAATATGTAGATGTGATCACAGCAGGACTGATTTGAATAATCATATAAAATTCGATGAAGATAGATGGTTGTGAAAGAGATGTTGCTGGATTCTTACAGTAGGTGGCGATACAGCAAAATAGTGAAATTTAGCTTTGTATATACTGAGGGAAAAACCTCGATAAGACATGTGAAACTTAAAGCAAATCAGATGTTTCATGTTAGAGTTGTGCCAACTTCCTTTATAATTGGCAAGATAACAAAATGGTCAGCACTGCAAGTGAGGCGTCCACTGATAAGCCAAATTAGTGTTGTATAGAAATATTATTCTTTGAATGTGCAGAGGGGCAGATCAGATGTTTTATTATGAAAAGTTATGGCAACTTCCTGTAAAACCAGGCTCACCCACAGAATTGGCTGGGCCCCTGAAATCCGAGTGAATGGGCCCTCCCCAGTTGTGATCCACTGATGATGTTGATGCATGTGTGTTAGCATTGGTGCTAGCATCCTGGCTAACTTAAAGAGAGGGTTTTAAGCCTTTCTCCAAGGCTTTACACCATCTCTCTGATACCAACGTAGTAGCTTCACATGGTTTACAGCTCAAAAAACTCCTCATGTTTCTCACACTGGCATCCTGAAAAATCCTTATTTTAACCTCCGTCTGAAACGCTTCATTTTTGAAGCGTTTCAAATATGGCGAATTTTGAAATACGTCCGTACGTGTTAGACCCGGAGTCTGATCCTGATAGTTTGGACAGAGAGGGGGAAGAAAACCAGCAGCAGCGAAGGATAGAGGATGACGTATCTGTTTGGTAAGTGTTTAATTACTGTGTTACTAAATGGCTTTGATAATGGTGGACTTATCCCTCGCCGCACTTAGCGTATTTAGCGTAGGTGTATTTATTCATCTCTGTTCATCTTGTGGGGGTGCTCTGTTCTGCTTTGCCGGCAGCACTGACGAACCAGTCAGGAGAGCCTATTGCGATGACCTCATCAGTTCACTCCATTGAAATCTTGCCCTGGGAAAATCTCGGAGAGATTCCCAACTAACCGTTTTCATCAGTTTACACTTTAATTCCAAGATTACTGCCACATACGTTTATCTTGCGGTTTGAAAATTTGCATACGTGAAGTATGGACACCCAACATTGTGACTTTATATTTATGTTTTAAAAATAGGAAAAGTGTTATACCCCCTCTTTAAAGTTAGAGCTGAAAAAAGTGTTCTGGTGTTCTGATGTTCAAATTATTTCGTTTTGGTACTTTCAAACAACTTTTTTCCTTCCATAATTGCTACATTGTTTCACCGCATTTTCCAGTTATGACAGTCTTTACCCTTTTCACCCATTTCTGTCACTTTTTAACCTTTTTGCCCAATTTTAACTTTTGTTGACCTATTTTTCCTTTTTTTTTGCCACATTTGCCAATTTCTGCAATATAATTTTGCAGTTTTTGCCTACTTATTCTGTTTTTGTTATGTTTTTTTGCCCATTTTTGCTGCTTTCCATCCATTTTTGCCACTTTTTGCCCATTTTTTGCCACTTTATGTCAATTTCCTTGATACTTTGTACCTCTTTTTGCCCAATGATGCCACTTTTTTGTGGCTTTTTGTCCATTTTTAACCCATTTTTGCCACATTTTGCCAATTTCTGCATATTAATTTTGCAGTTTTTGCCTACTTATTCTGTTTTTTTTTAAATATATTTTTCGCTTGTTTTTGCTGCTTTCCACCCACTACTGCCCATTTTCTCTGAAACTTTGTACCCCTTTTTGCCCATTGATGGAGCTTTTTTTGTGGCTTTTGCCCATTTTTTAACCCATTTTTTTGCCATTTTTTGCCCATATTTGCAACTCCTTTTTAACACTTATTTGCCATTTTCTCAGCTTTAATCCATATATGCCAATTTTCATTCATTTTGGCCACTTTTCCCCCCTTTTTTTGCCACTTATAACCCACTTTTGCAATTTTACTATTTTAATCCATTCTTTCCACTTTTCATCATTTTCTCTCTCCACAATTTTTCTGTTCTTTTCCAAAAAAGTTGTCTCAGTTTATTGTACTGTAATTTTTGACATCCCAACATGTGTGCACATCATTGACACTTCAGTATGCTCATTCACATTGTTAACACCACTTAAACAAGGTTATGTGTTTTATGAAAAAGCTATATTGAGCTACTGCAAAAATGAAAAAAAGGAGTGGTTATTGTTCAGATTGAAAAAATATATTTTCATCCCAGATCAACTTTACACTGGACCAGGATTTTCTGAGCTCCATGGACCCGTTGCATTTAAATGTTTACTGACCACACAAACTACAGCTGTTGGCTGCTACCACTGAGGTTCATGGTGGCTCTCAACCACAGAGAGCATCACCAACCAACTTCAGATCAACCATCAGATAAAATCAGTTGCAGTAGCTGGCTTCAACCTGTAGAGGGAACTTAGTTCACATATCTTTAACACAACATGTTAAACTTAAATCATGCTGAAAATACTCGGTTCTGAACTGATCTACTATGCTACTTAATACCTATGGACAAAAAGAGTGGTTTGAGGGTTTAGCTGCTCCACCTTCAGTCAAAATGATCAAACATGTTTTCAGGAGAAGTTAAAGCGATAAGATCAGTGCATCATGACCTTCAGACCCAGTTCCACTGACATACAGAGGTTCAGCAGCCTCATAACTATCACTGAGCGTCTTTTCAGTGATGACACCGTTGCATCAGCTCCTGTTTTCAAGAGGCTGCTTTTAGCTTCACAGCATGAGGTGGAGATCCATCTCAAAGTGTCTGCTGCTGACTCATAAAGTGGTGAATGTCAATGATCTCTGGAGACTCTATGAGGGAAACGTACAGCTAAAACCAAGTAGAGGAAGTGTCTTTAACCGGGTGAGAGGGAAAAGTGAATGTTAAATATTTTTGTCTGTATTATTTTTAAATGTTGGATTCAAATATAAAAGCCTGCTCTTTTAAAGATGAACCTTAGTTTGTTTTCTTCTCTGGTGCTTTAGTCGGAACCAACAAAGATGTGAAGAGAGTAAGGACACACACAGACTCCATTAAGAGTACAGATGGAGGTCTCCACTGAAATTATTCTCATTAGAAGAGTGCCTTTGAATGGGGTAAACTTAAACTGGTTCATATTTCTTAATGGTAGCTTGGTTTGTACATTTGTAGAATTAGCAGGACAAAAACAGACTAATATGGCATGAAAGCCACTTGGTACTCTCACAGTTATTGAAACAGGGATCACCTGAGTGCAGTGAATGGGTCTCAACTGATAGTAGTATAAAAACACCTGTGTCTGGGAGGTCCAGTCACTGGTTTATCAGTATTCCTGACTGCAATTACACCATGAAGACAAAAGAACACTCCAAGCAACTTAGAGAAAATGCTATAAAAGTATAAGCCAAATTATACTGACCATGACCGTCTTCACCCTCAGGCATCACTAGGGTCATTTTTGTCCATTTGGACAAATTTTTCCTCTTTCTCTGCTCACCATTTTGGCTGTGTTAGTGCATATGCTCTAATTTTTTGCAACAAAGTTTCTATCTTGGCAAATTTTTGAATTCAAATTTCAACTACTGTAATAGGCCAGTGAAACAAATTTACTACCCTTTAAAGCCATTAAGGACAAAAATGTCCAAGACCAAAAACTTGCTATAAAAACTTAACAGATAAATATTTTTTCTGTTTTTCTTTTTTTTTTTTTTTTTTTTTTTTATAAATCTCTTAAACAACTTCAGCTGTGCTCCACACTACCAAACATTCAATCATTTTGAGGATTTTAACCCTTTAAATGCCAGTTTGATTACTTAAAAGTCAATGTTGTTTTGTCATGAAAAAAAAGTTAAAAAATGTGAAATCTTCCTCAAACCAAATGTTAGATGGCTGGGGCATTATTTTTTAATCCACCCTGGACATGTCCAAAATTAGCCAAATTATTGACTTTGATGCATTATAAGTTTTTGTGTAGCATTTGATTTAAAATTTTCTACACATTCGAGTCATTAAGGACAAAAACACCCACTCCAAAAATCGCAATAAAAATAGTATACATTTATAGTTTTTCTGCTTTTTTTGGTCAAATCTTTTGATCAGCTTCATTTATAATCAAAACAATCTATCATTGAATGATTTTCAGGATTTAACCCTTTAAATGCCAGTTTCATTACAGGAGGGTCATATTTTTTTCTAAAAAAGACACACACAAAACAGTAATTATTTTGCAGGTAACTAATGTTCGGGGGGTGGGGGGTGTTTTTTAAATCGGTCCTGGGTATGTCAAACATTCGCCAAAATATTAACTTTGATGCATTATGAGTTTTTGTGTAGCATCCAATTTAAAATTTACTACCTTTTCGAGTCACTTGTGGACAAAAACGTCCCATTGACTCCCATTCAAACTACATTTTTTAATCTCATAGCCATTGCATGATATAATCATGCATTCTGTAATGTTATGGTTTCATTTTTGAGAAAAATAGTCAAATTTGTCATTTTTAATGTTCATCACTAAAATCAGCCATTTCCCCATTATAAGCCTATGCATGAATAGCCTGTCATTTCATTAGTATTATTGAGCTTATTAGGCTTTTTCAAGATGATTTTTGTATGTGTGCATGTGTGTCTTAAACATTTGGTTTAAGGAAGATATCACATTTTTCCATTTTTTCATGAAAAAACAACATTGACTTTAAGTAATCAACATGATCGAATGTTTGGTAGTTTAGAGCGCAGCTTAAGTTGTTTAAGAGATTTATGCAAAAAAAAAAAAAAAGCTGAAAAATATTAATCTTTTAAGTTTTTATAGGTTTTTTGGAAGTGGACATTTTACGTCCTTAATGGGTAGTAAATGGTAGTGAATTAAAGTGATGCCTAAAGGCTAAAAAAATAAATAAACTATCAGACTGTCTCCTCTCTCAGCTCTGCATCTCAGCCTCTTCTTGCACTCTGGTCTTCACAGCAAATAAAGGTGTGTATCCATCTCGGCTTACAACGAGTTTTGAAATTTCATCCCTAATGTTGGTGTTTTCAGATCTCCAAAGGTCACAGGACAGGAGCCTTAAAACTCGTCAAATCAGGACACACGGTCACCCGACTTCTACACGACTCTGAACAGAAGAGGATGTTTCTTTTAAATGTAAGAAGCAGTGTGTAATGTTATTGATTGCAATCTGTGCTTATCTTTAATTCATCTAATTATAATGCATGACAGTGAAGTCTTAATATCTAATTCCACCCGCTCCCTCGAGGCTGACAGAGCACCTTCACTCACTAACTGTACACATATTGCACATCCACATCTTGTTTCCTCCCTACAGCCTCATAAAGTCAGTGGATAAGTCTGAATATAGACTGTGAGGAGACACACAGGGGAAGAAAAGTCTGTAAAACAGCCTCTCCTAACAGCTGCATGTTAAAGCTGCCCTCTGGGGTTTTCTTGTAAACAAACAAGAGTTATGTTTATATGCAGCGTTACTCACCAAAATGCACTGCTTGTATCTTTAAGTTCCAGCTAGTGTTTAATGTTTTTGTCCTCATAAAGCAGTCATAAAGCTGTCTTAAATTTTATGAGCCCAGTATTGTTAACATCTCCGTTTAGCAGCTTGTTTGGACTCTGATTTGTTGGAGCACTTGTTTATATCTTAATGCTAAATACACCTGTCTGTCACCACAGTTCAAAAAACACATTTAAGACTCTCTAAGACATCTTGAAGACCTGAACTGAGAAGAAAACACAACTTCTGTTGTGGTCAAATGGTCAAAAATGAAAGGTTGATATGATTTCTCAGTACACAGTTTATAATGTCAAATGATTTAGGAGGAAGATTTTTTTTTTTTCTTTATCCCCCTGTGATTGACTGGCGACCAGTCCAGGGTGTACATTGCCGCTCTACTCTCTTGCCTGTCTAGGTCAGCGGTTTTCTAACTTTTATCACCCAAGGTACACCTAAGGTTAATCCAGAATCTCAAGGCACACCATATTCATATCAATACAAAATAGACGTTTTAAATAATGTAACAGTCAATGTGGTCCATAAGGGGGGATAAAGGGGAGAGGTTTCTGGGGCCCAGACAACTGGGGGTAGCAAAAGTGGGCAAAAGGTGGCAAGAAATGGTTAAAAGCGATGGAAAAAACATGGCAAAATTGGGCAAAAAGTGGCAAGACAAAGTCAAAATGGGTAACAATTGGCATAAGGGGCTAAAAAATGGGATAAAAGTGGCAAAAACATGTTTAAAGTGTCAAAAAAGGTGACAAAAATGTGTTACACGTGGCCAAAAAATGGTTAAATGTTGTAAAAAGGTGGTTTACAAAAAGAGATTGAAAAATGGTCAAAATGGGCAAAAACGTGGCCAAACAAAGCGAGCGGAAATTGGCAAGCAGGTGGGAAAAATGGGTTGAAAGTGTCAAAAAGGTGGCAACATGGGTTACCAGTGGAAAAAAAATTGCAAAAGGGGTTGGAATTGCTAAAAAGTGGTAAGAAGGGGTTAAAAGTCATTAAAAAATTGGCAAAAAATGTCCAAATAATAGCAAAAGTAGGCAAAAACTGGCAAAAGATAGCAAAAATGGGTTAAATGTGGCAAAAAGTATTTTAAAAAGTTACAAAATTGCAAAAAAAAACCCTGCAAAAATGGTTTCAGTTGTCAAAATAGGTAGAAAAAATGGTTAACTTGGTTAAAAGTAGCATGAATCCATTAATTTAAGACCAATTTCAACTCAATAATAGTAGCTTGCTAAGGTGTTCTTGCACCAATGCTACTGATACAACATTCATACACAGATATCCTCAATTCATCACAGCTGGGGAGGGAGCATTCTCTGGGGTTTTTTCAGGGGTTCAGCCAGATCCCCAAGGCTCACCTTGACTTGCCTCAAGGCACACAAGACTAGCGCGCCCTGCCACACCATCTGAGAACCACTGGTCTAGGTAACTGCTGGGAAACCCTGAAGAACTTCTCATGCTTACATTTTCCCCATTGCTCTCGCTGTTCTTCTGCAGCCTTTAATAACAGTGAGTCTATCTGTGTGATTTCTTCTTTTCTTAAACTACATCTGTGATATCTCTCTTACACTGACGGCTCCTCTTGGTAGATGTATCCGCAGCCAGACTGTCTTGTCTTGTTGAGCCTTTCAGAGCCTCTTCTCGCTCATACTGAGGGTTGGGCTGCTACAGGTGCAGGCTGAGCTGCTGTGAAAGCTGTTGATTGTAATGTGGACAGGCATAAAGCTTAGCTGGAAACCAGAGATAGGTAAAGACATGTCTAAGTCAAAGTGCCTTCTGAAATTTAAGATCACTAACTGGTTAAAATAAGACCTTTAAAGGCCCAGATTAAAGTCCAGTTAAGACTTTTCAAGGATGTGCAGGAACCCTGATCATGGAATAAAAGAGGACTGTTTTTGCTACATTTTTGGCATCTGGGTGGCCCGGTGTTTTGCATTATCTCTTTCCTTTTTCCCATTCATTTGCAGCACATTTGCAGTCAATTTAAACCAAAAATAAAAAAAAAAAAATCCATGACAAGTAAGATGTGATTTGTTTTCAGCTGATGAAATGGAGCTCGAATGACTGTCAGGAACATTTTTACGAGTTCAACTTGATGAAATAACTCATCCTCACAAATAAAAAGGTGTGCAAATTCACTCTGATTGATTTTTCTATCCAAAATAAATCTGTGAAGGGAGACCAGAACCGTTTAGTTCTGAGGCATTCTCATGTCCTGAAAAGCCTGGAGTACAATCCTCTGTATACGAGGTTACTGCAGGACAAAGACAACATTCATTATCCAATAAAACAGCTAGAGAGAGAGGAGCAGCTTGTGCTCGGTTCAGACTGAGAGCGTGTGCTCCATGCAAATCGGAAAGCCCTTGGAAGGGAGATGCCCTCCCCTCTCCTTCCTCATCTTCAGACGTAATTAAACAAAGGAAAGAAGGAGAGCTTCCTCTCTTATTGCGTTCTGGAGGGGTAATTAGACGCACAAATAAACATGGAGGACTGATACGGCTCAGTTAGGAAACAAAAAGAGGGAGTGATGGAGGCAGGGGTGAGTACAGGGAGGTTTCAGGCTGCTACAGTATTTAATATTCATAATTCCACTGAAACGGATTTGGTTAAGGCCCCCTAGGCTCTGTTACAGTGCAGTCAGTCAGTCAGACTGCTGGGGCTCAACCTCCTTCACTGAGGGTGCTGTTACTTTTCTGACCTGTAGGGGGCAATTTGGTAGCGTGACACTCTTCCATGAGTGTTGTGATAGTGGGAGCTTCTGTGTTAAACTCTTAAGTTCCTGCAAAATCTAAAAAGCAAACAGCTCTCTGCAGGAGGAGGTTGACACATCCGAACTAACAAGGAATAATAAAAGATGAATGCTTTTTCATCAACAAATTAATTGCTCCCTCAATTTTCACACGGAACTGAAAGTTAATTTACCCCGGTGTTTGTGAGGTGAGAGTATAAGCGTGTCTTTTTCTTCTTTTCAAAGCCGCCACATGGCGAGGATTAGTGGTTGTGGATTTATTTAGCATTCTAATTGAAAGGCCCGTGCATAAAAAAACACTAAGTGCTCTATATCCCAATCACACATGCACCCCTGTGAGGAAGAATTCAGGTCTCAGGGAGCGAGCTTTGATGAAAAAGAAATATGGGAGGGAGTTACTGTACAGCGTCTCGATGGCAACGCCGGCGCAGCTGCAGGAACAAAGACGCAATAATGCAATCTGACTGTAGTCAAACAGATTCTATCATCACTCTTGCTGTATCCCACCGGGGAGCTTTGGGCTAGGTTTTTATTCTCCTTGCATGAGTATGTGTGGTGAGGATGAACTAAGAGAATTATGTATACACTTTACCTAGAAAACAAGCCCTCAGCGCAGGACCTTGAGTTTGCTGAGATATGTTAATGAGGAGTTTTTGCCTCCCCATGCTGGATGGATTAGAATCCTCCACTGAGTGCTGATAAGCTGCTGGTATTTTAGAGCTACTATTAGGGCCTGGTTCTCAACTGGTGGGTTGTGGAGTTGTTTCCTGTGCCTGATATAAACCTATATTTAACCCTCAGACATCACTTTAATTTACCACCCTTTAAAGCCATTAAGGACAAAAATGTCCACTCCCAAAAAGCTGCTATAAAAACCGAACAGATAAATTTTTTTTTTTCTGCTTGTGTTGCATAAATCTCTTAAACAACTTCAGCTGTGCTCAAAACTACCAAAAATTCAATCATTCTGAGGATTTTAACCTGTTAAATGCCAGTAAGATTACTTAAAGATCAAAAAATGTGATTTGAATGGGAGTCAATGGGATGTTTTGTCCACAAGTGACTCGAAAGGGTAGTAAATTTTCAATCGAATGCTACACAAAAACTAATAATGCATCAAAGTCAATATTTAGGAAAATGTTTCACAGACCCAGGACTGGCAGACAGGGATTGGCTCAGAGCTGAAGCAGGGAGACGCCCATACCAGCTGATTACCACAGAGGTAAAGGGGAGACTCGTGATAAGTGAAAGAAAAGGATGCATGGAAATGAAACCATTTTCCTGCTTTAAGCTTCATTTCATGGACAAATTTGCTGAATTTGATGGAAACAACACATTTAAAAAAATTAGGGACACCTCAAAAAAGCTGGGACAGGGCAACACAAGACTTGAAAAATAAGTGGTACTGATTAGAGCTGGGCAATTAATCGGAAATTAGATTAAATTGCATTATAACCTACTGCAATTTACAAATTACAGAAGGTGCAATGTTTCTTTAACTTGAAATGTACCAAAAGACCAGGTTATACATTCATTTTTTGCAGGTGCAGAAATTTTGTGCACAGTATGCAAACATTTAAGTGTCATTTTTCTTAGAATGGTTTACAAAAATCCTCCTTTTCAGTTTGCATGCATGTTTTTCTTAAAATGAGAACAAAGCAGTATTTCTAAATATGACGCACTTCTCAGTAATCCCTGCTTACATTAATGCTGACGCACCGCGCTGCTGCTGGGAAAGCTTCACCTCCTCCACCCCAGCCTCCTCCTTAATAGCATAAAGCTTGCATCCTCATATTCAGATTTATGCTACTATGGATTAATTGTTTCTGAAATAATTTCATTATTTTCAACACACATTGCCATAAATGTATCTATCCATATGGGGGTTTCTAGCAATGTGCGCTCTGAAAAGTCAAAGCATGCTGCTCACTAACCCAGGGAGCATCTTTAGAGCAGAGCCTTCTCTCTACATTCAGTCAGGATCACTCATGTTCCTGACTGAATGTAGGTTAAAAATGGAATGAGTTATTTCTTGATGTTGTTGTAAAATACGTAAGATGAGGAACCTAATAATAATCGAACATTAAATCACAATATTAGAGGAAAGAATTGTGATTAGATTATTTTTGCAAATCATTCAGCCCTAGTACCGATGAAAAACAACTGGAGGAGCATTTTACAACTAATTTAGTTTATTGGCATCATATCAGTGACATGGCTTGGTATAAAAGGAGCATTTTAGAGAGGCAGAGTCTCTCTGAAGCAGGCTTGCCCACAAAAGTGGTCACGACAAATTGAGTGAATGGGCCCTCCTCAGTTGTGATTTATTGACGATTTCTAATGTTGGCACCACTTTTATTTGCTACCTTTCTTTCATTTTGCTATTTTAAAAAAAAAACATGTGACCACAGTTTCTTCCCATTTCTGCCACTTTAACCCATGCCTGCCTCTTTAAACTTATTTTTGAACTCTTTAATAAATTCCACATTTCTCGCCCATTTTCGCCATTCCTTAGCCCCTTTGCATCATGTTTTCTTACTTTTCTAGCATGTTTTAGTTCACTATTAACCCCTTATCACAACTTTTATTCCCATCTTTGCCACTGTCAATTGCATTTCATCTCTTATAGTACCAATATTTGCCAATTTAAAACAATTTTTGCCAGCAGTAACCCTTTCTTAACTCTTTAAAGGCCCAATTTTGCCACTTTTCACCCATTTTAACTTTTTTTTTTGGTTGCAATTATGCAACATTTTCCCCTCATTTAACCCTTAAAGTTGTCTCAGCTCTGCTTTGTTTCGTGGCACCCATACTAATTCAAAAAAGCTGAAAGCTGAATGCAGATCGAGGGCGGTTTGTGTTTGCAACACATACTAACCATTCCAGAGTGCAAATGGAAGCCGACCGAGACCCACCATTTCAAGCGGTCTTGGTCCTGTTGTTTGTTCCGCACCAGTGCAAAGGAACTGAACAGACACTGCAAACAAACTTGAGTTTGTTTTAATCGAACCAAACGGTTTAGGTGAGAAAGCACCCTAAAATTCAAATAATAAATTTGAACTCTGCTGGTCCAGTTTTAGATGAAAGTTTTTCATAAATCTCTGCTGCCTTTTTCCAATGAGCCCTTTATGCAGAAGTCCCTTCCTGCCCCCCATCTGGAGTTCTTTGCTGTGACATGGAGCAAACTACAAACAAGATCTCTAACCTTGCACACCTCTTCGTCAAAGGTTTGTATTCTGAACTTTTTTTCTCTTTGTTCAGTCATGTTCTGCTCCATCTAAGATCCAGACTGCAACGTGTTTTTGTGCACATTTGAGTAGTACATTTTTAGAATTCTGGGCTGCAGTTACACATCACAGAGGTGGTGGGTCCTGAGGCTGGACCAGCTGGGAACTACTGGTTTAAAGCACCACACTTTAGTTGACTTTGCTTCACAGCACGGATGTGCCTGTTATTAGATGATCGATCATCTGGCAGCCTACTCTGCTTCTCTTAAATTACATTTATCCAGCATCATATTTATGTATACTATGTATGTATACTATATTTAAAGACTCTCATGCCATATCAAGTTTAATTCTCTTTCAGCTGACACTGTTAAAATCACTTTAAGTTCTACAGATTCACACGGTGAAGTGTCACAACAAAAACAGAAATGAAACTGTGAGAACACCCAGGATTCAGTCATTCTCACTCTCATTTTCAATGAGGCTATATTTGCTGTAAGTGATATTTTGACCTGCTGTCAACACAGTCGTAGGAATGATTGTAATTGTGCGTTAACAACTGCTGCTCCTAAAAAAAGAACGTAATTAACAACATCTGCTTATTCAAACAGATGAAAGAATACCAGTTCTTCCACATTTTCTTGAATACACCATCTGTCACCATGCTGTTCGTTAGTAAGTGTAATATCACATGTAAAAACCCTCAGGGCCCTTCTTCACTTCTATAAAGCTTGTTTTTAAATGTATAATGTAGCTGATATTACATAACAGTGTGGAGTTTGGGGGTTGCCAACTTTCTCAGAGCCGTTTATTTTGTTTAGAGCTCAGTGCCGCTGCAGTGTGGGAGTCGTGTGTGATGTGGGACTGCAGTGTAAAAGCAAATAAAATGGGGATTTGATCTGTAGCTGTACTGAAACTGTACGGATGTTTAAGTTCATATTAACAAAAATATTTTAACTGACAAAAAAGCCAACGTCAGACTTTGCTGAAGTCTGTTCAACATAAAATAGGGGCCCATTTCATCGCTATTGTCTGCTAATTCTGCACATTCTTTGGAAATTATTCACTCCATGTCCAAGAGAGTAGCGTTCATGCAAGACATGATGTCATGATTTTTTTCTGATTTATAAAGACGGTGCTGGTTTTGGTTTACTAAAAATACAGTGCCTATGGGAAGTATTCACCCCCTTAGATGTTTTACCTTGTTACCAGTTTTAAAAATCAATCATGCTCAATATAATCAATCACAATATAATTTTTTGGCTTTGTTGACAAAAGATACAAAAATAATAATAATTTCAAGGTGAAAACAGAATCCTACAACATGATTTCAAGTAAATACAAATATGTAACCATGCTTTAGCGGTAAGAAACAGCTTCAGAGTGGTTAATTTGTGGACTATACTAATCATTTAGACATACACTACCACTCAAAAGTTTGGGATCACTGGCTATTTTCTTCTGTTTTCCAAAGAAAAACATTCTCAGTTCACAAACAGTTATCAGCAACTGTCAGCCCTCTGCATCAGTCTCCTAGGCTGCTAATTCAAGTTAATCATGTGGCACAGCTTAAAACCATTTTACTAATAAGAGAGCAGAAAGACTGGACACTGGAGGACTGGAAGAAGGTGTTGTGCATGGATGAGTCCAAGTTTGAGGTCTTTGGATCAAACAGAAGAACATTTGTGAGATGCAGAACAAATGAAAAGATGCAAGAAAAGTGCTTAACACCATCAGTCAAGCAAGGTGGAGGCAGTGTGATGGTCTGGGGGGCTTTGAAGGTGGTAGAATAGGAGATTTGTGAAGAGTGGAGGGAACCTTAGGGAAAGAAAGCTATCAAAAGATGTTGCAACCCATGCCACACCCTGTGGACAGCGTTTGGGGCCAGTTTCATCCTACAACAGGAAAATGACCCAAACACACCTCCAGAATGTGTACGAAATATTTGAAGAAAAAGCAGTCAGACAGAATTCTGACTGTAATGAAGCGGCCAGCACAGTCTCCAGATTTGAACCCTATTGAGCTGTTGTGGGAGGAGCTTAACCGTATGGTACGAAAGAAGACTCAACTGAGTCAATCCATCTTGTGGAAGATTCTCCAGGAAGCATGGGGTAAAGTCTTATCAGATTACCTTGAAAAACTGACAGCTAGAATGTCTAAGGTCTGCACGGCTGTAATTGCTGCAAAAGGTGTTTTTTAGGGGTGCACTGATTGCAATTTTCTGGCCGATCACGATCACCAATCTTTAAAAAGCCTGACCTGCCGATTCTGATTTTTGCTGATACCGATTTTTTTATAACTGACAGCATACACCTTCAATGTTCCAATCTTATTTTATTGAATAACACTGAACAGCACCCGTGAAACAATACAAACTTGTTGTTTTAACTGCACATGAGGTAGTTCTCTCAAATATAAATGAAAAGTTTAAAGCATTGCTGTCTGAACTACTAAATTATATCAGTTCCTTTAGTCTTTCATTTTTCACATTTTAGGAGGTAGAGGCATATAAAACCGATCTTATCCACTGATCTCATTTACAAGGATTGGCCAATCGCTGATCTCCTAAAATTAAGGAAAACGGCGCCGATACCGATCTTGGCCGATCAATCGGTGCACCCCTAGTGTTTGTTTTTTTTTTTTTTTCTATGAAGGCAAAGTTTAAAGAAAATTTTTCATTAAAAATCATTATTCCTAACTCTGAAAATGTCAGCATGTCCAGTTCATTTGCTGTATTTCCTGTTCAGACTAATTTCACAAGTTTTCTCATGGAAAACAAGAAAAATTCCCAGTGATCCCAAACTTTTCAGCAGTAGCGTATGTTGAAGTGCATGTACAAAATGACTAAATGAAGTCCAGCTATCCTATGATTGTGCAACAGTGTTGCAAAATGGCATTCTTAATAAAAGGAACACAAAAGTTTCTAACCTTGACCTCATTGCAAATAACTTCTGAATGCTGTCAGCCATTTGGGATCTGTTTTAAAGTGTGGTACTTTGAAAGAAGACTGGTTTTGGAAGAGGCTAATGTGTTTGTCAGGATGGATGATATGAGGACAAAGTCTCAGTAGTGAAGTAGAAAAACAGCAACAAGCATCATTCTCCAAAGAAAACTTGATTCAACAGATCTAGGCTGCAGAAAAAAACAACACAACTATTTATGATACTTGGGATAATGATATCTTAGTGTTCAGTTTGTGAGAAATGAGAGATAAACAACTGCCATGCACAACACTGATGCTCCCCTGCTGTGCAACAATAGCTGACCCATATTCATAAAAGGAGAAACAAATTACATAAGCAGAAGACTTTAACGGCCCGAGTCTCCAGAGAGGCTCAATTACTGCCATCATCTTTTCCTCTATGAATTAATAATGCTGCGTTTGATAGCAAGGCAACAGAAAGACAGCAATACATTCAATCACCATTCTTAGTCTCTTGCCTGCCTCTGTAGATTACTATCATCCCACCTGTGCCAAAGAAAAATCTGATCAGATAAATACTGGTTATCATTTCAACACCAAACAAGCACAGGATGAGATGGTCTCAGAAAACTAAAGACACCAGTATGCCAAGCTCATATAGGTATGGCCATCTTAGACTTTGCTGTGTAACAATACAGTCTGTGCTTAAAGGGGACATATTTTACTCCTTTAAGACAAGTTTATATCAGTCTCAGAGGTCCCCAAAATATGCCTGTGAACAGTGGCGTGCACAGATTTTTTCAAGGGCAGGGGCGAAAAGAAAAAAAAAGGGTACATACAGCGCGTTCTCGCCACTGAAGAGGGCACTAAGTTTGGCGTGTCTTCGAGGGCACTTTAGACATGTTTATATGTTCTACAAATGGCACATTATATAGCCTTAAAATAGACTAACTAGACAGAATACTCAAGTCAGTTTGTAGTTAGGATCAGCATCCACAAGAACTGTGTAGATTCAACGTTAGACTGTGAAGAACACACAGAAATGAATAAATAAATCCCTAGGGGGTCTGGGGGTTTTCCCCCAGAACATTTTCAGTTAAGAAGATTGCCATTTCCTGTATTCTAGTGCATTTTAACACCATATTAGGACCAGATAATCCAAACTGGTTCTGTGAGATATAGTTCTGGCTCAATATAGATCAAAAAAGGGCCCAAAATAAAAGTCAATGCAACAGTAATGTTTCATAGTATTTCTTGGTCCTAATGGTCTTCTGGAGTTTAGTGTGTTTTCTTCACCCAAAAGGGCAGTTTAGTGTATTTTGCCAAGAAGAAGGGCACTTTAGCTTGTGTTTTGGCTCCAAAGAGGGCACTTAGTGTGTTTTGGCTCCAAAGAGGGCACTTTAGCACGTGTTCTGGCTCTCAAGGGCACTTTAGCACGTGTTTTGGCTCCCAAGAGGGCACTTTAGCTTTCGTTTTTGGCTCCCAAGAAGGCACTTTAGCACGTGTTTTGGCTATCAAGAGGGCACTTTAGCGTGCGTTTTTCAACAACTGGGCCACGAGGGGGCGCGACCCCCTCCCCATGCACACCACTGCCTGTGAAGTCTGTTGCTGAAAAAACACTCCAGTATTTGATTTTTGTCTAAAAAGCCCCCTGTTTCAGCCCTGTTCAGAACGAGCTGTTTCTGTGTCTGTGGCTTTAAATGTTGCTGAGCTGTCTGACACCGCCCCTTTTAGAAAATGGGTGTAGCTTAATGGATGTGGCTCTCCTGATCCTCCTCTCAGCTGGCAGCTGAGCAGAGGGTCTGGAGAGGAGGATGGAACTTTCTTCCAAGCAGGGAGAGCCAACTGAACCTGGGGGCGGGGCTAAATCCCCACATGACATCATGAGGGGAAAATCTGAGAATGGCTAAGCACATGTTTTCTAAAAGGTGGAGAAAGAGAGGAGGGAAGGGAACAGATTTTTTTCTGGTACTTGAGGGGATTGTGGACAGGCCAGGGGCCCATATTTTTATCTGAAAATCCAGAAAAAGTGATTTTTGCATATGTCCCCTTTAAGAAGATCTTTTGGAGAAGTTTGTTAATAAGGCTTAGCATGTATGTTATGAATTATAAATGTTGGCCAGTAAATAAGCAGGGTATGAATAATAATTTACCAGGCAACAGGGAAGAGAAAAGTTATGCACATTTTTAGAAATAATTTGACAAACATTTGTCTTCGAATGGTTACAAATAAATCTGCACCCTCAATCTGTCTCCTTTACTAAAGCAGGACTACAGCTAACTGGCAGCTGTCACTACCTCACAATCAAATGCTTGTTTTGTCTCTTTTTGACTCAGTTTTGCACAGGAACAAAAAAAAGTTACTATTGTGTTGCAATGATTAAAAAGATTCAAATCTTTGCAGATCTGATCAAACTGTGGAATTCATTTGAGATTTTTGGCGTTCTGCATTTCTTCAGCTGCTTCAGATCTTCTGTTTGTTTAAGAGGACCAACTTTCCAAACCGTGTACACTCATCCACCTCAGGGATGACGGTGGAAATGCCAAAGCAGATTCTTTGTTGACACAAGCAGCCATATGCTCGGCGTCTTTCCTCTTAACTCTTGGATAAACTTAAATACACAGACATAAACATAAAGCAAAGAGACATGGCTCTACATGATGAATATATTTGAATACATTTGTTGAAGGTGTGTGTTCGGCATGAAACGTTGCTTCCAGCTGGTGTGTAAGAAAACACCTGACGCTCTTATCCTTTGCTTATCTTACAACGCAGCATGGGAGCAGATAAAACTGTGCGTGTGAATTAAGTGAAATCTCACAACATTCACAGTCACGCAGGTACACAAACACAATTTTACTCCAGCTATGGATGGCTTGTCACTTTAAAGACCTATTCACATTTGCACAAAACTCCTGAACACACACAAACAGCTGTGTTTTCACTCTGACTTCACCCAGAATTTTTCCTGTCAGCCCCTGAGCAAATTTTCTGTATGAAGTCGGCATGAACCAGTGAGAGTATAAAGTAGAAAATACTCAAGAAAGTTCACCATAAGTGGGAGAGGGAGGGGATTTACTTTATTTCCTGCAATTAGTGCACAACAATCAATAGTAGAAAGCTGTGTTTGGCTAAGCTAGTCTGACAACAAAGACTCATCTTCCCAGCAGCCCTTGCAGCACTTCACCCAGAGGTGTGAAAAGGACACATTGTCCTCTGATAGTAGGAAACCAGAGGAGAAACTGCAGAGGGACAAAGGTGATAAAAGTTCCTGTGACCCTTCCTCCATTGCCACTCCATCACCTTTAGCCTTTTCCATCGCCATTCTCAGCTGCAGACCACATGCCATCCATTGTCTGCTTCATGCTCCCTGCTTCACATAAAGTTTGGCACAGTCAGCTACCAGCTGGTAGTTTCAACGTTGTCCAGACAAGGGTGCTGCAGAAGGCCTGCAGCTATCACAAGAAGGAAACACAATTCTTCTCCCACTGCCCGAAGGATTATAAAAGCCTTATTTTGCCAATCGTGAGAGAGACATCAAATTACTTTGCTGTGTCCATTTATATCCAGTACAGGGCCTTCACCTACAAAAACACTAGTCTGGGATAAAATCAATGTCCGTCTACTGGGTTCCTGTGTGGTGAAGTTACCATACCTGGTTTGTAGACTCCTTAGCCACACCGGTGAGCTTTCTTTGTTCTCAGTCAGCCGTCTTTAAAGTCACATGTAAAACACGAGATTCAGCCATTTGAAGACCGTCAGTCATTTTGTTCTTTTTGTCTCTGTCTCTCCCTCTCATGAACACATATTCACTATGCTTTGCGTTTTGTAGTTTATTGTAGTTCAGTTATGTAATAGTTATTCATTTAAGTGGCATTGATTCTGGTTGGTGCTGCTTTGTTTATTAAATTGTATAATAAACTTATTTATAGCCAAAATGCCATAACCATCCAAGACTAACCAAGGCTCCTGTAGATGATAAAAGTCCATCTGATATCAGCTTATCAAAACACCAATTCAGAATATATTGGGACACTGTGTAAACTGTAAAAAACAGCAGAATGGAATAATTTGCAAATCTCAACATGAATAAGATGGGCACAACTTCACCAATCTACAAAAACTGCACTTAAAATTGTTGACCAGTGTCATAAAAATGCTCCTTAATAAATAATTGTGAAGACTATGAATATCCCATCATCTACAGTCCATAATATCTCCAAAAGATTCAGAGAATCTGGAGGAATCTCTATGAGCAACAGACAAGGTCAATATTGGATGCTTGTGATCTTCTGGCCCTCAGGTGGCACTGAGGCGTGATTCTGTACTGGCAATCTCTGCATGGGCTCAGGAACACTTCCAGAAATCATCATTTGTGAACACAGTACACTGTCCTATCCACAAATGTGGGTTAAAACTGTATCATGCAAAGCAGAAGCTGTATGTGGACAGGATCCAGAAACGCAGCTATCTTCTCTGTGCCGAAGCTCATTTAAAATGGACTGAGGCAAGATGAAAAACTGTTCTGTGATCATATGAATTAAAAAGTGGAAACTATATTTAGAAAACACGGATGCCGTGACCTGCAGACTAAAAAGGAGAGAAACTATCCTGCTTGTATCCTGGCATAGATCCAAAGACTGCATCTGATAGTATGGGGTTGCATTTGTCGCAGAAAGGCACTAGAAGTTACATAATGCTGCATGCTATTCTTTGATTCCATATTGAGGAAGGATACTCCTATGTAAGGTGGGAAGGTTGGAGTGATCTGCAGCTTTTACTCCTCTCGCCCCCCTTTCCCACAAACACAGGTACATAAAAGAGGCTGCACCATGTCTTTTCATTGACCCCACGCCTGAGCTCATGTCCTACAGAGAGAACCTCACACAGATGCAGACACACATCACCACAATCTAATATCTCCACATACTTCCACATGCCTCGTCTGTTACACCACATTCTGTCACTTCAGCAATCTTTCATGCATGACCATCTCAATCTTTGGCAACAAAAACGCCCCTGGAGCGTGAAGTCTTCGCCATATGAACGGTAATTAAAATACTTAAAGAGCCAGTTTGCTCTCTTGAACTTTCTTTACATGTGGGTGAAAAGGTTTCACTCAGTTTAATTAAAAGGCCTCCTGGAAATGAAGCTTTGGCAGTTTAACCCCACGTCTCCTGACAAGTAGTCAGAATATGTTCAAAAAGAAGAAAGCTGGCACACAGCATAAGAAACGAGTATTTAACAGTAGAAAGAAGTTGCAGGATGGTTCTAAGATATACAAAGCATGATTAACGTTAGCTTCCCTTGTTACTTTTTGATGGTGTTTACATTTAAGGCTGCAGGATTAGAGAATACAGAGACAGATTTCTGGTGCAGATGTATTCCTCTCATGGCACAGAATTATGCACAGGAGCACTTAATTCATTCTAGGCACCTCCAGTTGACATCTGGTTAACTGCAGCAACATGTTATTACACAATCTGTGGCCGGGAGTGTCTGACAGGTGCATGCAGTCATTGTACAGTTCAGTGAAAGCTTTAAAGTACAAAATGTGTCCCTGAAACAGCAGTTTAGAAACATGCAAACATGCAGCGCCTAGGCTATAAATGTCACTGTAAGGTAAACTGAAAAATTATTAAAGACTGGGGAGACATTCACCCTGTGTGGTGGTTGAAGCAGATGTTAACATGTATGTCCAAACCACTGTTTCAAAAAAGCTGGTATATAGTGTAAAATGCAAATGAAAACTGATTATTTTAAACCTATGTTTAAGTCATGTCTGCAATACGTTGCGAAAAAAAGCTGAGACGGGGCAAGCAAAGACAGAGAATGCTCAGAAAGCACCAGGAACATTCCACAGGTAAGCAGTTAGTTTGTAACCAGGGTTAGGTATAAATAGAGCACTCCAACAAGGCTCAGTCATTCGCAATCAAGGTTGCTGCAAATGAAAGATTGCATGGCCAGTAGTCTAGTGGTTTATGAATATTCCTCAACATGAAACTGCAAGGACCATCTACATTCCATAAAACTCATAAGATTCAGACAATCCAGAGAAATCTCTGCATGTAAGAGGCAGGGCAGAATACTAACACTGAATGCCAGACCTACGACCCCTCAGACAGCTCTACATTAACCCCTTAAAGCCTGTTGTATCATATTTGATACACACTTTTATGATACCTCTATCTAACCAATATGATCATAAATGACAAAAAAAAAAAAAAAAAATTCTCAATACAATCTGAAAAATGATAAAAATGCCCTCAAGCCGATTATCAGTTACCAAAAACACCTAATGTATCAAATGAGATACAAAAAATATATATGTTAAATTTTACATATTTTTTTACCCTGCCCCTCTAACACTACAATAACAAAGAAAAAAGGATATAAAGAAAACTGACTTTGTCTCTTCTTCTAAGGTCAACAAAAGGTCAAGAAACAGGCTAATGGCATGAGTGATTTCCTCCATTCAGACTGTAACATTTTTTAAATCTGAGAGAATCGTATTTTTCCTTAGTGGGCGTGGTTTCCGCTCATTCAACAGACACGCCCGCACCATCCTGGAGCAGATTTTACTGCCTCATTTTCCATGATTTTGAAGCTTAATTTGATAAACTTAGAGATGTTTTATTTGACTGAAATTTGATTTAGGGGTTCATAACACAGTGACCTGTCATACAACAAACTTAAACACAGATTCATTTTCAGTTTACAGGGTCTTTAAGACTGATATAAGATCAGACACAGGCAAAGCAGAAGCTCTGTGCGGTGTACACATGTGCTTGGAAAGCAGAATTTAAATGAATAAATCATGAAAAATAACGTCATTTGTCAACATAAGATGAAATAAACTAAAATAACAGCTCTGTAATGGCCCATACGTGCCAAAACTTGGTATAAAAACTCCAGTACAGCCTCTATTATTTTGATGACAGTTTGCATCAGATTAGCATTACCTGTGGACCTCTGTGTACACTGAAATATAGTAGGTATTATGACCTGGAATTTTACTATGCAAATTGCAGCCATGGTCGTTTCATAGGGGAATAACAAAGGCAGATCCATCTAGCCATAAGATAAAACTTCTTCTTTGTCAGCAAATGACCAGACAAATCAATGCTATCAGAGTAGCATGAGGTGCTAGCTAGAAGCGTGGTTTGGTTTAAGCAATTACAAGCCAAGGCAATAAATGAGGAGATTAGTGTGGTTGCAGCTGTTTGGTAAGAGTTTAGCATTGCAACTGGCTCCACTGGTAGTGAACAGTGTTAACAGCTGAGCTTTGGTTATGTAGTTAACTGTTGGTGGTCCATGACTATGACATCATGTGTTTTGTCATGTTGACTGGCCCAAAATGAATGAGACGGACAGAGTATCCATCCAATCCCCCTCCATTTGGAAAGGGTATACCTTCCCAAGCACTTTCTATGGGGTATTGCCCAGATGAAAGTGGGCGCTCAGAAGTATTCGGCTGCCTGACCACTGGACTGCAATGGCATTGTACTGCAATACATGTACTTTAACATGGAGTCTATCTGGCATATCAAGGAAGTCATAGCATGCATTATGACTGAAGATGGAGAAGATATAGTGTGGATAGTACAAAGAATTGCTCCCTTTTCTTACAATCTCTGCTTTACATTGCATTTAAACTAATGTAATCATGGTCAAAAGCTAAAGTCTGGCTCAGCAGAGGCAAAGAGATACTCGTCCTTACAGCGATGCCTGTGGCACAGAGAATGAAAATCCTCATTACTGGAATTCGAGGTTTAATATCACTTAAAGTATTTACTAAGGAAAGCAGTGATCAGCCTCTATTATTGCTTGTATATTAAATTGATTAAAGAGAAGCACAAATACGCAAAACAAAACACTGCTCATTAGGTTTCTCAGCAAACATTTACTCCACGTCCGGGTTTAATGAACACACAAGCAGAACTCTGTCCACGTTTTGTTTTGAACTGGTACAGCACGCCTCCCCTGTGCCTGTTATGTTCTTCACTGAAAGCAAACTAATTAGATTTTTTTCTTCCCTACTGCAGCTTTCCTCGACTTTACCTTCACCTGTCAGTGCATGCTTTTAAAGGTGGAGGATCTACAACACAAAAACAACCTCTAGAAATCCCATGACCACCTGCAAACCAACAGAAAAAAACACTCCATATCTTGTTTTCATTGCAGTTTCTGCAAGCCTGCAAATAAATGCATGATAGAGACGCAGATATCAATGTGTCCTCAGGAAGAGAAATGCTCTGAAGTGCTGAACTGTACCATAAAAGCTGTCACAATCAATATGTAAGACTATTTCTTTCACATATTCAAAGAGGGAAACATTGAGCGGTGCTTTCATCGAATCTGCAGGTCGATACTGACACTTCCTCCAATGTAGACTTTAAAAGACATCCAGCATGATCAACTGCAGGTTCCCACTCTGACATTTAAAGGCTTAAACTTAGAAACTTAATTTCTCCAACTGAAATAAAACGACAGATTGGAGTTTCAGCACAATGCCCATCAACATGTGCTGGATGGCAGAAAAGAGGCTGCACAGAGCACTGAGTTGGCAATATTTTCAGCTATGAGACACAAAAAAGCCTGCTGATTATGAAAAGGGCTGAAAAATCTAATTATATTATGCAAAATGGATTGAAAAGCCTGTGAAATTATGTTGTAATGCATTTTAAGTGCTGCAGTAGATGAGTCAGCCTAAATGATGTCTGTTTATGCATTAGTTTACAATGTAATACTCTTCTAATTGTGTTTGGGCGGTTGGGGTTCTCTCTATTACAGCGAGCTTCTAAAGACTGCTTTCTGAGAGAATTATTAGACTGGTCGAAAGTTTTGAGCCGTTCTTTTTCTTCACTTATAATGAATGGAAGCAAAACTGTCCTAAAAATATCAGTCAATGGAAAAAGTCAAGCTAAGGCTTTAAATACCACTCTCCTTCACAGAATTGTTTAAATTCAGCTACATTGGAGTCCAGACTTTTGACTAGGCCAGTGGTTCTCAACCTTTTCAGCCCACGACCCCCAAAATAAAGGTGCCAGAGACCGGGGACCCCTGCTGTACCTGAAGGTGGTTGAACAGCCATGCACAATCAAGAAAGTCATGTGGAGACAAGGCCACCCATAAGGACGGATAAAAGGGAAGGCTAATGGAGGTCGGCAAAATCATGGAACATTGTGAAGTTAAGCTGTGAAAACCATATTTTATATTTGACCTAAATAATAACCAACTTTATCAAAGAAACAAATATCTCTATCTATTCATCTGTGTAATAAATAGCCTTCTTAAAATGAAAATAACGTTTGTTAAAAACATTTTAAAAAATTGCTCAAATTAGTAAACAGTGGCAAAAAGTTGTGGAAAAGGTGTTAAAATTGGATTTTTAAAGAACATATATGGGTAAAAAGTGGCAAAAATTAAATTAAAGTGGTGAAAAATAACCAAAAATGGATTAAATTGGCAAAAATGGGCACAAAAAGTGGTAAAAGGGGATTAAAAAGTTGCTGAAAGGGTTTAAAGTTCAACAAATTCAGGGAGATTAGGTGGACTGGGATGAAAAATTGATATAAACAGGCAAAAATGGGATAACTGTGGTTAAAATGGGCAAAAAGAGGTGTAAAAAGTTGTTTGTAGTGGCGATAATGAGGCAACAATAAACAAAAAGTGGCAAGAATTACTTTAGAAGTTACAAAAACAGGCAGAAAAAGGTGGTCGAAAGGATATAAAATTGACTCAAATGGGTTTTAAGTGGCAAAAATGTGCTAAAATTTGTGTTAAAAAGTGATGAAAAAGGTTAAAAGTTAAAATTTGGTAAAATTGGTGTAAAGTGGCAACAATGTAATTTAAAAAATACTCTTAGGTTTCTTTTTTTCTTTTTTTTTAAGGCATCTGGTGACCCCTTCTCAGTGTCTCACGACCCCCAATGGGGTCCCGACCCCAAGGTTGAGAACCACTGGACTAGGCTATTCAAAAACCTTTTTTTTTAAGCCATTAAAAGGTGGACTTGCTGTTGTGTTTCCGAACATTGTGCTGCTGCATAACTCAAGTGTGCTTTAGCGTGAGGTCGTGAACTAATGGCCGTACATTCTCCTTCAGGATTTTCTGGAAGAGAGCAGAATTCATGGTTCCATCAATAACGACAAGTGGTCCAGGTCCTGAAGGGGCAAAGCAGACCATCACACTGCCACCACCATGTTTGACTGTTGGAACGATGTTCTGCATTATTAAATGGTATTTTTATGTCAGATGTAACATCCAAGAAGTTCAACCTTTGTCTCATCAGTCCACAGAATATTTCCCCAAAAGTCTTGGGGATCATCAGGACATTTTTTGTCAAATGTGAGATGAACATTTGTGTTCTTTTTTGGCCTTCGAACTCTCCCATGGATGCCATTTTTGACCAGTGTCTTTATTATTGTTTAACTATGAACACTGACCTTAACTGAGTCCATTGATACCTGCAGATCGGTCGTTGCTGTTCTTTTGTGACCTCCAGGATGAGTCATCGTTACACTCTTGGAGTCATTTTGGTAGCCTGACCTCTGCTGGAACGGTTCACCACTGTTCAAAGTTTTCTCCATTTGTGGCTAATAGCTCACTTTGGCTGGCTTTAGTTCCAAAGTCTTACAAATGTCTTTGTAATCCTCTCCAGACTGAAAGATGTCAGTGAGTTTGTTTCTTATCTGTTTCTGAATTTCTTCAGATGGTGCCATAATGTGTTGCTTTTTGAGATCTTGTAGCCTACTTCACTTTGCCAGACGGGTTCTATTTAAGGGATTTCTGGAATCAACAGGTCTGACAGTAATCAGGCCTGGAATCAGCTGCTGTCAGTCCCTACCAGCTATTCTGCACAAATGGGCGACTGAGATAGTTCAGATACATATTGATGTGGAAAACCTGCAGCTTCAAAAAATGGACTGATAAGTAGGTGTTACGATGCCGGCTTACAGAAGTGTTGTTTCAGATTCACTGATTGATCCTTAGCTGATACCATTCAGTACACAACCAGCACAACAAGCCTGCTTTTGTATGATAAGTAACTCAAACTCCTGGTTGAATCAGGTCATTCCTGATTAAACTGATTCAATCTTAATTGTTTTGGGGTTGCTCTTATAGCTTTAGGGATATAAAGAAAAAAGATACCCTAATTATCACAACTTTTACTGAAATTAATAGTCTTCTGAGAAGCTGTTGGGGGCCTGATGTGGCCCTTGGGCTACTGGTTGCCAATCAGTGAAATGATCATTTTAAGTTAGTGCTGTCAAGAGTAATCAATTTTTTCCTAAATCATAGTTTGCAAAAAGAAAGGCTAACCTGCTAACCTAATTTACACACACCAGAGTGGAAATGTGTCTATAGCGCCACACAATGAAGTGCAGTTCTGATCAGCTTGAGACGAGAGGGCAGGGATCAGGGGGGAACTGCAAGGTCACACATGGATAGTCATCAACAACAGATTATTTTGCCTTTCTGGGGTAGATTTGCCATTCATTTGGACATGATTCTATGATTTTATTCTACTACCAGGGGTAAGTGCATTATGAAGTTAAAAGGATGTGTGGTTTCATGCACAAATCTGTGGCTTTTAGCATCAAAGGTGAACCTCCTGGTGGCCTTTGGCTTGTGCTGCAGGATGACACATGATGTTGATCCAGTGATGACTTATGACCAGGAGTCCGATGGCGGCATCAGCCAGCAATGAAAATAGCGCATTTCCCACAAAGCAGTGTTTCAGGGACGTCTCAGAGCTGGACTGGAGTTCAGCTAGTGGAACTTCTCTGATTGAGAGGGGAAGTAATCTGCTCCATAGTCCAGTTGCGGTGCAGCTGTTATGTGGAAATTGGAGGTTATACTGTTAACCTCTTTATGGCAAATTCCTTTTGTGTTAGCATCAAGCTAACAAACTCAGATATAAATCCCAGACCATTAGGAAGTTTGCATTTTCTTTGAATAACATCCATCCACTTTTGAAGAGTGTTTTCCCTTGAAATGCACATTCAACTTTATCTCCATTTCATCAAAACACTTCCACAATACACTGTTCCCATGACATGCTATCGATGCTGTCCATTCACTGTTTACATTCAGGTTAGCTAGCCATTAGCACCAAGGCCGTGTTCTCACCACATCCACCCTTTACACCAGTGGTTCTCAACTGGTGGGTTGGGACCCAAAAGTGGGTCTTGAAGTTCTTTATAATGGGTTGCGAAGGTGTGCCAGGGAAAAATAAATGTGACAAAAAACTTAATCTACAGAAGCCCTAAGTGGACATACAATAATTTCATATGTGTATTTTTTTGCTAGGTTTTCCTATGATTTCAAGTAAAACTTTGCTTTTTTCTCAAGATTTCGACCTATTTGTCTTTCTTTTGTTGGGAAATAAAGCTGGAATTACCAAACTTCCATGCTTTCTCAGGAAAATGGAGAGGGACCCAACTGCAGTCAAGATGGCCGACATGGGCGTCGCTATACATCCAATCCATGCCGGAAGTCCCAAGCGGAAGTTTCTTGTTCGTGTTGGAATCAGATGCCAGTGTTTGTTAGTCTTTTTGGTGCCTAAGCCTAACCCTTGGTGCTGGATCTCAAATATATCACCTTCCCCACTGCCTTACATTGAACCTAACCACTCAGGTTTTAATGCCTAAGCCTAACCTTAGACGTACGGACTTCCGGTTGAGACTTCTGGTATGGATTGGATGAATGTCGGCCATCCTGTCTGCAGCAAAGTACTCTTGGGAAAATGCAGTAAAATAAAACATATGCATGTGAATGCTGACATAACATTTTTTGGAGTGTTCTTTTGTCTTCATGGTGTAATGGTAGCCAAGAATACCGTTTAACAATGAAATAAATAAAGTTCTTTTTAATTTTTCTAATTTGGGTCGTGATTTCTTTTAAGGAGCTGGTGCTGGGTCCTGATGCCTGACCAGTTGAAAACCACTGTCTTACACCACCCTAAAGGTGTGGACTTCTTTTTTTTTCTCAACAGATTAATTTCCATCACTGGTAATATGTAAGGACTTCCAGATTTTGACCGGGGTTGTGTCAATCCTCCTCCTGCCTGATGGTTTCCTCAGGCTGCTTACTCGCCACATCTTTGCCTTAATTCAGCCCCAGTTTTTTTGTCCAAACATGCCTAAAAGTTTTGTACAGAATTGCATATATTAGCATTGTAATCTGGTTTGACTACTAGTTCTGGTGCTGACTGGATCCAGATTCAATCATGCACATCCATACTGTTGGCCTCCAATACTAGGCTGTCCCTTCTGTCTTTGCTAACTTTGTAAAGCATCTTTGAGTTCTCCTTGTAGCTGAGTGACTTGCATGGATCCAGTGTGGCTACGATGTGATGCCATTGCTGCTGTATTTGTTGTTTGCATGCCCACTCCTGCTGGCCCTAAGAAAGAAAGCAGGCTTGTCCTTGGGATTCAGCATTGAAACCCGAGGATATAGTCCACTTCTTATGCAGCAAGGGCTTAGCATACATTTTTTATTTTACAATGCTAATAACAAATAAACCCCTGTAAGTGTATTGAAATGTGCGAGCACGGTTTTATCTCCAGGGTTTAACTTTTAATTTGTAGCAGTAAGTCTCACTCCCTCTTTTAAAAGTTACATATTCACGCTTTAATAATCCTTCTGTACTGAAAGGGGAACAGCATGTGGGGTTTGCTTTGATATGTGATTATCATTACAATGAGAACTACAAGAGGCAGAGATATTAACAGGGTTTGTGCGCTGATACACACAAATCCTGTGCAGAGAGGCTGCGTTTGCTACATCAAAACACACACCCGGCTCTGTAATGTGCCTTGATTGCAAATTAAAATGGACTCAAGTCAGGCAGCAGATTACAAAGCTGGCAAAGCTGCTGCTTTTTAGACATTTGTGAAGACACTAGGGATGCTGATGGATTTACCACTAAGATGTCTCAGCTGACTTTACAGTTATTCCTCCGACTGTCCTTGATATCTCTCTCTGCCGCGCTTCGGAGGAGATATTCCTGTAACTCGCCCTCATTAAATCACAGACCAGCTAGACTTTGTAAGATGAGAAAATGCCTTCAAAGCTCAAACACACACACACTATCATAAATGAACGAGCACACTACCAAGCTCAGTACACATAGAGTTGGCCTAATCCCTAGTTAATGAAAGCAAGACAGACTGAGACCAGCAAACTCCCCAGTCTGCACCAAACCTCTAAATGAAAATATTCTATTCTGAGATAAAGCCAATTTAACTATGAGATTGGCTTTATTCTTATTTAAAGTCATACAATGTAAATTGTATAACTGTGCTTAGTTCTTTGGAGGAAGCTAACGAATGCTATATAAGAGCCAAATTACAAAAAAAGTTGGGACGCTGTAAATAAATGTAAGTAGAAGCAGAATGCAAGCAAATCCCATAAACCCGTATTTGATTCCCAACAGATCAAAAACAACATATCAGATATTACTGAGATATGAAAAATATTAGTAACACATCTCAAAAAAGTAGGGACATTGTGAAGCATCCCTGCTTCTTTTAATAGTCTTTAAAGGTTTGGGAAGTGAGGAGACCTGTCGCTTGAGTTTTGGGAGAGGAAAGGGAAAATAATTTCAAATTTTGTTTCATCTGACTACAGAACAGTTTTCCATTTTGCCTCAGCACATTTCAAACAAGCTCTAGCTCAGAGAAGATGGTGGCTTTTCTGTGTTGTGTTCACATATGGCTTCTCCTTTTCATGATCCAGCTTTAACTGTCATTTGTAAATGTCATGGCCAACTGTGTTGACAGACAATTTCTAGAAGTGTTACTGAGCCCATACAGTGATTTCCAGTACAGAATCATGACAGGTTTTTTTTAGGGCTGACACCTTTCAGTCGTTTGGTCCGAGATCTTGGATATGTGTAACCAGTTGGATTTTTTTCACACATGCATCTGGAAAACCTACCATAGACTGCGTTTGGGAAAGCGCAGAGCCTTTTAAAAAAAAACTCGGAGGGTGGTTGGATGAACATTGTGTCTGTCACATCTTTATGGGCTGTAATGGGATTTTAGCTTCTTTGTCTCACCTCTTTCCCCCAACACCCCCCACTGTTCTCTTTTCTATGGAGCCTATCCTCTCACAGACATGGAAAAACGATAGGGCTAGGAAGGTGTAGACTTTACTGCATATGTTAACACAAAGCAACAAGGATGACTATGCTGGTTCCCTAATAGGTGTTAAACCTGGAGCATTTGACTGAATCAAAGGGTCCTTTTGTCTTTTAAATTGTGATGTCCAGACCTCCTGGAAACAAAACCCCAGGCTGGTGTGGTAATGTCAAAGGTGTGCACTGCTACCCAGGAGTTAACTCCATAGAGAACACGACTTTTGTCGTTTTTGAAAAGAAAACAGCTCACTGCTTTTCTTTGTTCTCCTTTTAACAAAGAAATGTCGTCAAGTTCTGATAAAACTGGCGCCCTAGCAGCATCCACGCTAATCTCTTCCGCAACAACTGCACCGGCCTCTTGTCGCTGCTTGCTTACGACACGACTCTGCCACGCCCGACAGTACTGCCTCTTACTCCTGATTGGTCCTGTCACTTTCTTACAGGGCCCAATCTGTTCAGACGGGAGGTTTACAAGATGGATTCATCAGTGAGAAAGATGGAAGCAGGCGTATCCATCTGCTTTGCAAGGTAAGGATATGTGTGCATGTAAGAGAAAAACAGTGGGAGCGCCCAGCTGACTGACTGAAAGACGCACAGCAGGAGAGAGAGGATCAGTACAGAAAGAGAGGGACACTCAAAGTTACTATTTTGATTGTGTCATAGCGGTTACATCATAATTAACTTGGAGACAACATATCTTAAACCTGACAAGAAGGTGACGGATGATTGTATTGAAGTGGCACTTGTGTGCCAGAGTGTCTCTGGTGCCCTTCATCAAAGCATCAACTCCAGCGGTCTGTTTAATCCACTGCTCAGCAAATACAAGCATTAAGTCCCTGTAACATCTCATTCAAATGTGCATGTGAGTGTTAGTGTCTGTTACAGGCAGACAGAGAGCAGAAGAGAGAAGAGACTATGTCTTCTGGTCATTGAGTCCTGACCAGCAGACTTATTTTCCCGTTACTTCAGTAAATAAAGGCTGCAGGCTGCTTGTAACTTACACAGGGCGAGCTGGGACAAGTGCTCCTGTTAATACTTAATGTTATGAATTAATACAAACATCTATCTGAGGATATTTTGTAGGCTATGTGATCACAGAAATGATAGGATTAAAGGCAGGTAATAGTCTCTGAGTCTGCTGTTATTTCAGTACAATATAATGAGAGTAGAAAAAAAAATAATATTAAAGCTTCATAAAGCTTGTGCTTTTGATTTTTAAAATCATTTAGACTATCAAGGGGGTGCAATAAGGATCTCAGATCCGTGTGTTTTTGTTACCCGCACAACCAATCAATAGGTTGGTGTGTGGATGTCATTTTGGTCGTCCCAGGCTTTCTTTTGTTAATTACAGGCCTTAATGCAGAGCCACTTGAGGTCTCCAAGATCACCAGCATCTAGTATTGACCTTTGACTTAGTCCCTGGATCACAGAGATTTCTTCACATTCTCTGAATCTCTTGATATTATGGTGTAAAGGTGGTGTGATAGTCAAAGTCTTCACAATTTTGTGTTGAGGAACATTTTCCTGACATTGTTCAACAGATTTTAGATGCAGTTTTTAATGTATTGGTGAACCTCTGCCCATCCTTCTTTTAGAGACTCTGTCTCTCTAAAATGCTCCTTTTATACCCAGTCATGTTATGAACCTGTTGACAATCGACATAAGTAGTTAGCTGCAATTTCCACATAAGATGACTGCGCTGCGCACCGAAGCAGCGCCCACTGAAAGTGTGTCTAGAGAGCAGAGATCATGGAAGAACAGCAAGTTCATGCAAGAATAGTAGTCGATAGCAGACTATTTTACCTTTCCGTTATAAGTCCATGATATTATTGTTTCCACCATTGGGTGAGTACATTAGGAAGTTAAAAGGATCTGTGGTTTAATGTGAAATTCTTTGGCTAAATGTCCTCAAAAGTTAACTTTTCCTCATCAATGGTGGCGTTGTAGCTCTGAGACGAGACGTAATGTTGATATAGTGATGATTTGCAAGCGGGAGTCCATGCATTGTGTTTTAATTTGAAAGAACCGGATATTCTATGCCTGTGTCTTCCTTTTCTGGAGCTTTCTGATCGACGGGTAATGACACGGTTTGGCAGCGACCAGCGCTGAAAATAGACCTGCAGCGTATCTCGAATGAAGCGGAGTGGGCTAGAGCAGGGGTCATCAACTCCTTCTTCACAAGGGGCCAGCTTTTTCTACACAGAGGCTGTGGGGGCCGGACTAAAATAAAATCCATATTTTGGCTAATTTAACATATTATTTAAAAAAAAAAAAAAATCCAAAATGAATGAACTTTAAAGCCTTTAACAGTGAGATGAGTCCCTATCACCATTACTGCAGGCAGCCACAAGGGGGCGATTGAGATATTTTTGTTACATATTTCTGGAGCCCTTATGATTTCTATGACTGAATTTGATGCTAACATGCTGTGTTGTGACTGGCCAAAAAAACACATGCAAGAAACAGATCCTCTGTGAAGATTCTCAGGAGAGGAAATTGCACTCACAAAGGGCCTTATGTGGAAAACTGATGCAACAAACTGGAGCTTTACTCAAGATAACCATAAGTTATGCATTTACTATGCCAGATCACAAAAATATGTGTGTGCTTCTTGTTTGAAGAAGCTAGGTTGAAGGTTTTATTTAAACTTCAAGAAAAAAGTTAACAATAGCATGCCATACTTTTCCCTTACATATGTTCTGAGTGCAACAACCCTCCGGGGGCCGGATGAGAAGCCATTGGGGGCCTGATGCAGCCCTCGGGCCTCCAGTTGATGATCACTGGGCTAGAGGGAGTGATGCGCACCACTCGGTAGCTTGGTCGCTGTATGTGGAAATTGTAGCTTACAAAATGGTTCTCCAGCTGTTTCTCATTCGTCCCGCTCTCCAGCCTTTTGGTTTCCCATTCCTTCTCTTTGAGGAGTTGCTGCCATAAAATTCATAATGTGCTAATATTTTCATGAAATGGTAAAATGTCTCATTTATAACATCTGATATATATTGTTTATGGTCTTTTGTGCACAAAATACGGATTCATGAGATCTGAACATCATTGCATTCTGAAGCCATTGACATTTAACACTGCGCCCCAACCTTTGGATTTAAGGTTGTATCTTGCCTGTTAGGGGGCGTTTCCATGAGTGTGTGATGTCACATTAAAGCTCGGAGCACAGAAGGAAACCAGACCACCTCCCATGACAACGATCCAAACTTCTGTGAACAGATTCTACCTGGAAACTTCAAGCAGAGAATACACGTACGAAAAGAAAACACTGCCGATAAGAGGGTCAGAGGGGAGGAGGGGGACAGACAGAGGGGTCTATAAATGGGCAGCAGGTCGGGCAGGACACGCCACCTGTTTGCTCATCTGTGTCGCACACTGGAGGAAGCTGGTGGTTGCGAAAGTCAGGTCAAAAAGAGCAAATACTGATAATGTCCACACAATCCAGATCCAGTATTTAATATGCAGGAGTGATATGAAAGTGTTGATTTTTCCCTCCATATAGAAGGTTTGATTATTTTCCCTTTATGGAGTGTGTTTATGTGCATGGACTATGAAGTGAGTCACATATTACCGGCAGCTTTATTGACATTTCATTACTTCAGTCAGCCAGACGCTTTATTGAAGAATTTCCCCTCAGGGACGTTAAAGTTGAAGTTATTTCAAACCTTTCCTCTTCATTTAGTTTGTGTCAGCACAGCTTGAAAGAGCTCTGACACCAGCCACCACATCAATGAAGAACTCCTGGTCAAGGTTACAGCCTTACCTTTGGAGTACCGACGCTTTTAGGCTTTGAAAAGTTGATGACCTGGGTTCAAAGTGTTAAACTGCCAGCACTTTTTCTTTGACTTCTTAGTTTTAAAGAACGATGAAAAGTGGGATTCAGTCTGAGTCATTTTGTCCTTAAGTCCACTATGACTTCTTCTAAAAACTACAAACTTGGTCCTATAGCTTTATTTAACATCCAGCTCCTGTGTGCACATTTACTTCTAGATTTAGATGCAACAAGCAGATCATCCGCTTTAAAGATAATAAAAAAAGTAAGTGCTGAAAGGAGAGACAGAGATGATGTCAGGCCGGCTGCCTCTCCATCTCCTCCTCCACACGTTCCCGCCAAGGAGAATAAAATGTTTAAATTTCATCTGTGGGACGACCTTGACCGGCTGAGAGAGTGGAATTAAATTTCTGCAGAGAGGAGTGGATGCTGGAGAGGCTCGACTGAGACAGATTGTGCTGAACATGATTAGAAAATACTGAATAACATGAGCAGGGATCACAATACGTAATGAATCACAACCGCCCGGACGGCCGTACCTCAGTGAGAGCTGCTATTCACGGAGGTGGAGGGGTGTCAGGCTCTCTGTTATTGTCAGAAAATTAAAGTGTGTCTTCTTTTTACGAAACAATATTATTCATGATGCTCTGGATTAGTTAAGATGATGGAACACAGTCCATATTTAAGGAGGCTCCATTCCCATGTAGGGATGCAACAAATCTAGATTTTACCACCACTATTACTGAGAGAAAAATAAGCGCAGTTTCACAATAAACATGATTATTCTGAATTTATGTCTTAATCTATAAAATCACATGAACATGATAAAGAAATGTAGATGTTCTGCACTTCCGCCAGAAATGATAAAATCAAATGATACGGACAAAAAGTCTCTCCCTCCTTTTGAATTGAAGCCAATGTTCATAAAATAACTAGCTGACTTTTTTTTGCATTTTTATAAACTCTCTGAGCCCTCAGATATTTTTAACCATGGTGTCTCTCATGGACTTCTTGTGTTAAAAAGCTTGTAAAACATCAACCCTGTTTTTTACAGTCAGGCTTTAAGAAAATGGGTGCTGCAGTAATGGCACTTTAATATAAAAAATAATAATCAGGGAACAGTAAAGAGAAAAGAACAAGATTTTTATGGGTGACACAGTAAACAACTATGACTAAGACCATTTTTTGCGCTTGTTTTCCCATCTCTGGGGGCCCAGAAAGTGTAAATATAATAGTTCTGTGACAAAATATTCACAAATATACAAAAAAGAAGTCCTTCGGATTTTTTTTTTTTTTTTGACATTGTGAACAAAAGATTATGTTGCTAAGACTGATTGGTTTAAAGTTATTCAGGTTTTTATAACCTGTGTCTCCTCTTTTCATAGAGGACAAAATTGGCCTCAGAGATTTATAACCTTGCCAATTTCCATGTTTCTCACTGGCGAATCCACCTTGCAAAGCTCCCATCTGAACCATTTGGACCTGGTTAGAAAGTGACAGGACCAATCAGCATCGAGGGGCAGTACTTTCAGGCGCAGTGGAGTCGTGACGTTAGCAAGCAGCGACAAGAGGCCAGTGCAATCATGGTGGAAGACATTAGCGTGGATGCTGCTAAAGCGCCAGTTTTATCAGAACTTGATGACATTTCTTCGTTAAAAGAAGAACAAAGAACAGCAGTGAGTTGTTTTCTTTTCAAAAACAACAAAAGTCGAGTACTGACATCTCTACAGTCGCCATGGTTCGTGTTATGCAGTTCTTTATGGAGTTTACTCCTCGGTAGCGGCTATGTCACGTGTTTTGTTGCTCTGATTGGCCCGTAAAGATGTGACACAAGGACGTTCATTCAATGAACGCCATCTACAGAAGGTTTTCCACATGGATGTCTGGGGTCTGGGGTGTGAGGTTAAGAGACTTAACTAACCTAACCTGAGTAACTAACACAACATATGTATGTATATAAACATGGCCAGTGGCCAAATGTTGATACCTCTAATCGAGTAAATGCTGGATTAAGTCATCAATAATTGGCTGGTAAGACACATAGGCAGAATTATTTGGCTGCCTGACCTTTACACCAACAGGGACTGTAATGATATTCCAATACATGTACTTTAATATGGAGTTGGCCCCTCTTTTACAGCTATTACTGCCTCCACAAGAGTTTGGAGTGTTTCTGTGGAGTGTGTGCCCATTCATTCTGAAGAGCTTTGTTAAGGTCATGCACAGGGTGCTTCTCGTTACAAAGTTTTGTCCATCCTCGCCTCCTCTCTCCTCGACTGAGCTGGAAATCATTCTCCCTCCACCATGATGAAGGATCTTCCAATTCCTTAAAAGCACCGGGAGGAGCATTGAGCGACACAGCACTGGTGTATCCTATGCGGAGGTTTTTTTTTACCAAAGGTGCAACGTAATTAGTTTGGAGGAGCAACATCTGCCAGAAAAGCCGCACCTCTGCACGGTTCATGACTGTTTATATTCTTATAGCACGTATTTTCTTGAGATAAAACCCTTAAACAAAGATACATTAAATAATAAATATGTTTATGCTTTAACTTTATACAGGATGATATAATGTTACAGAATTTCAGCCTCACTAAAGCAGAAGTTTGTTTATTGTTCCTATTTAACTGAAAAAATCAACACTCACAGAGCTCAGTGGTGGATTATTGATCAGATTACAGGTTATGTGAAAGAGAGCCTCAGTTATCAGCTAATAAAAATGAACCTGTAGGCTATAGATGAGGATATTAACAATGATGAAATGGTTGAGTTTATAAACCAAAGTAATTCCACTGATAATCAGATATGTAATATAAAGACTGCTTTTATTACTAATTTTTTACCATTTTTATGGTGAGTCATCAAAAAGGTTTTTGAAATGATTTTAAATAAGGCTCTGCTAATGTTTGGGCTATAAGGGTGAATCAGCTGATCATCAGTACCTGACGTCACACAGACTGACGCTGTGAAGTGAAGGATTTCTCATTCACTGAGTCGTGCCTCCTCTCTCCTCCTGTCTCTTCCTTGCATCTCTCTTTTGTTTTTCTACTGGGTGGAGCTAAGACGCAAGGAAACGATGCGAACGGAGGGAGGAAGGATATCAAAAAGTGAAATGAGAAAGACCTACTGATGGCTCACAATCTCCTCTTCATCCCAAATGTGCTCAGTGGGGTTGAGGTCAGGGCTCCATGGGCAAGTCAAGTTCTTCCACACCAAATTTATCGAACCATGTCGTTACAGTTCTTGCTTTGTGCCCCGAGGCCTTGCCCAAACTGATGCCCCAAAGGTGGAAGCATAGCATTGTCCAAAATATCTTGGTATGCTGAAGTATGTTGGCCTTCACTGGAGCTAAGGTGCCTAGCCCATACCCTGAAAAACAGCCCCATACCATTATCCCTCCATCTGAAGCTTCCTCTTTCTAATAATATCACAGCTGACAGTGAAATATCCAGCATGGATGGAGTTTTACAGATTCTCTTATTGCAAAGGTGGCATCTATCACAGCACCACGCTTGAAGTCACGTAACTCTTCAGAACGACTCATTTAGTGTCACAAATGTGCAGATGAAGATTACACAGCTAAGTTCTTGATTTTATACACCTGTGGCTATAGGTCTGATTGAAACACCTGAATTTAGGTGTGGCTGAATATTTTTGTCTAGTAGTGTATTTGAATAAGCCAGAAACATTAAGCATTTTTAATTTGATAGAGACACACTCTGGGTGGATTAAATTGGCTAAAGAAAAAAAAATGAGTCAGTATTTCATTTAGTGCCAAATTAGAACCTGATAAACAGGGTATCTGGTGAGGTATTATCAGAGTTTATAGACAACAGTAAAAAACAAATACTGAGCATCATGTAGTCTTCCACTCTTTTAGTATCAGCAGGAAACTCCCAGCCCTCTTCTTTTCCTCAAACTTGAAACACTCGGCATTATCAAACAGAGAGCTGACTCACATCGACTCTTCATTCTCTGATATCGTTGAGTCTCCCACCTGTGATGAAATAAACCCGTCTGAAACGGCTGTTCTGCTGAGCACGGGGAATGACCGGGAGCGGTGTGGAGATTTAAGACTGCCCGTCTTTCTCTTCCTCTGTCTCTCTGTCTCTCTGGGTGTGTGGAGGTACATGCCGGTCTCTGCGTGAGCACTCGCAGGCGGGATAAATACCCACGCTTGTTTACGGAGCTGTAAATGCCTGTGAGTACTGAATCCACCCTAAGTGGATTTCACAACCTCATGGGGATCTGATCAAAGTCTTGCTGCAGTCTGGATCAAGATGTTAATTTGATGTTTGGTCTGCTCTGCTGAAAAGATTTTACATCCTCCAGCTCACAGTGAAACACTGAAGATACCAAAAAATAAACAGATTTATATGTCTGGAACAAGAAACATGATTACAGACTTTTTAGAATGCCGGTTGTTGTTACTGTTCTGCTATTCCAATTATCTGTATCTTTGTAAGTTACCTGGTAGTATTCACACTGGATGCTTTAACATTTTAATGATCTTATAAATCAATCATGGTACATATAATTCAGCTTTTTGAAAAGGAAAAATACAAAAACAAACTAACAAAAAAGGCAATTGGTGCGAGATGTCACACAGTGAAATAGAGATTACCTGAGAGCAGTGAATGTGTCTCAAGTGATTGTAGCATAAAGACACCTGTGTCTGGAAGGTCCATTCACTGGTTGTCAGTATCCCTGGCTACCATTACACCATGAAGACACAAGAACACTCCAAGAAACTCAGAGAAAAGGTTACTGAAAAGTCCAAGTCAGGGAAAGGATACAAAAACATTCTGAGACACTGAACATCCCCCAGAGTTCAGTTAAATCCATCATCAACAAATGGAAGGAATATAGCACATGTGCAAATCTGCATCACAAACTGAGTGGGCGTGCAAGAAGGAGACTAGTGAGAAAGACCACCAAGACACCTCTGACTACTCTGAAGGAGTTCCAAGCTGCAGCAGCTGAGATGGGAGAGACTCTGCAGACAACAACTGTTGGCCGGGTTCTTCACCAGTCAAAGCGTTATGGGAGAGTGGCACAGAGAAAGACACTGTTGAAGACAACTCAGATTCAATCTTGACTAGAGTTCACCAAAAGGCATGTGGGAGACTCCATGGTCAAGAGGAAGAAAGTTCTTAGGTCTAATTGGACCAAAACGGTGCTTTTTTTGCCATCAGACAAGATGCTATGGTTTGCAGGTACAAAACACATCATCACAAACACACTATCCCCACTGTGAAGCACGGTCGTGGCAGCATCATGATGTGGGGATGTTTCTCAGCAGCCAGCCCTGGAAGGCTTGTAAAGGTAGGGGGTAAAATAATATTGGCAAAATAAAGGATCATCCTGAAGGACAATCTTATTCAGTCTGCAAGCGAAGTACAACTTGGGGGAAGATTGATTTTCTAGTGAGACAATGAGCTGAAGCATACAGCAAAAGCTACAAAGAAATGGTTTGAAGACAAAAAGCTGAATGTTCTGGAGTGGCCGAGTCAAAGCCTGGAAAGGGCTGTTCATGCCCTCCATGCAACCTGACAGAGCTTGAGCAGCCTTGCAAAGAAGAATATAAAAAAATCATTGTCCAGAAGTGCAAGCCTGACTGAGACACACAGACTTAGAGAAGTGATTGGAGCCTTAAGTGCATCAGTCCCTTACTTCACATTACATTACTTTTAAAAAAATTACAGCTAAAAACAAGGTGTCTGCAGCTCTTTCAAAGCACAAAATGCAGAAATCTCAAATCTTAACAAAATTGTTCAACTGACTTGTAAAAAATAAATCCTTGTTTGTATTAAAAAACAACTGCAAATCTGGAATCATTTCAAATATCTGGAAATGAGATGTTTATCTGGATTTGTCAGGTAAATGAGGCCTAAAGTAAGTGTTCAGAGGAATTTCTGACTAGAAGTAAGATGGACTATGTCTGAGTTTTTGCAGGTGTAGCTATTTGTTGTTTTAGCAAGTGCTTCTCTTATTATCACATTAATGAAGTTGAAGAATAGCAGATCAGTGCTGGTCTTGACCGGTCTTGATGGAAAACGCCGAGTCCAGCCTGTCTGAGACCGAGACAAGACCAAGACATTCCAAATGTGCTCTTGAGACCGGCCTCAAGACCAAGACTGTTCTAGAGTACTACAACACTACAAAACTTTTTAAAATGAAACTAAAGGGTTAGAACTGGTCGGCCTTGTATTTTACTGTCTGTGGGTCAGATATGCTGTTAACAAATGCTTTTGCAACTTGACTGTGTGACCAAGACCCTGATGGTTAATCTGATGGAGCAACAGAGACCCTGTTCGGGGATGGGACAAAGTTCCAGAAGGACAACCATCACTGCAGCCCTCCACTGATCTGGACTTTACTGCTGAGCGGCTTGATGGAAGCCTTTCAGTGCAAAACACATGAACGCTTGCTTAGCTTTTACATGGTAAAGAAAAATCTTCTTCCAAGAAGGTACCGCATGCTGGTATTGTCTTTTTTTTTACTCATCTAAATGTTCTGATAGTGTTGCTCTTTAGTCACATTTTGCATTCATCTTTAATCTCTTGTCTTTAAGAGAACTGCCTGCTGTGAGAGTCAACACTAAATGGAGTCAACACGTTTTCTGCTACATTAAATCTGAAGTGGGCACTCAGACCTGAGGCAGGGAACTTCTACAGAGAAAAACAAACTCCACTAATTATTTTTCTTTCTCTCATTTGTTTACTGATCCATATGCCTCACGGATGAATTATGTACATTTATGCTCCTTATTATCGTCTTCTTCGTGTTTAAGGGGGATATTTATGTATGAACCAGAAAATCCTGCTTACAAGGCTGGATGCTTAATTCAACGTAAATAAAATTATGACTAACACTGTGGGCATTTAAAGCGTGATCTAAGTATTAGTAGTAATGCTATAGAAGAAGAAGTTAACTTTATTAATCCCTGAAAGGACATTTACAGTTTACACTCTATTGTTGGACATGCTACACACACATAGGCTGAGTTACATGCAAACATACACAAACAGCATCCCTATGGATGTGCACTAATGGAGAGATAGAGAGTGATAGCCTTGCTGCTCTCATTGAAGCACTACTGGGAGCAGTTGGGGGTTCAGTGCCTTGCTCAAGGGCACTTCAACAGTACTTCAACAGAAGAGAACGGACCAAAGTCCAGATATGGTCCGACCAGAACTTGACCCGGCAACCCTCCAATGCCCAGCCCACTACTGCCGCCCATATTGCTATCTATAAAACACAAAACCATCTTCTGGAGCTAATTTGAATATACTTGGGTAGAAGACCCAAACATATCAAGTCCATCTTTTATCTACATTATGTTTAAGTTCTAAACAAGCTATAAACGAGCTATAATTTAATAATGCGTTTGTTTTGACATCATTAATACTCAGAAAGCTGCCATACAAAAACAAACTGAAGGACAGATTCACAAAGAATTGCTCTGCTTAAATACACTGAATATGTGCAAAAAGACACAAAGAGCTCTCTGTCTGTATGCTGGGTTTGTTTTGTCCATGTTTCTGCAGATTGTCTTGATGCTTATGGCCCAAATGTTGCGATATCACCATGACAAACAGAAAAATCCCCGCATCAACGTAGCTTCTTACGTTGATGTGGGGTTGATGAGGTCTTAAATCCTCCCTTTAAGACCGCTGTCAGGATGAAAGTCTACAAAATATGGTTTAGTTTTATGCATTTTCAATGTGTTTGAGTGGTTAACAATGTTACGTAGCATGACTTTAAAATCCAACTCATCAGCTGATTGTGTTACAAACTGTGTGACCTCTGCTTCTGGGTTGTGGCAGAGATGGAAGAACATCCAGTTAAACTGCAAAAATCGACAGAAAAGGGAAAAATTTGTCCCTCAGTTCGCTTCACGATCTGCTCACTGCAAATCCATCTTGCAAAGCTCCCATCTGAACTGTTTGGGCCCGGTTAGAAAGTGAAAGGACCAATCAGTGAAAAAGGGCAGTACTTTTGGGCACGGCAGAGTCGTGACGTATGCAAGCAGCAACAAGAGACAGGTGCTGATATGGCGGAAGACATTAGCGTGGATTTATCAGAACTTGACGACATTTCTGTTAAAAGAAGAACAAAGAACAGCAGTGAGTTGTTTTCTTTTCAAAAACAACAAAAGTCATGTAATTTGTCTACAGTCGCCATAGTTCAGGTTATGCAGCTCTTTATGGAGTTGACTCCTCGGAGCTACGTCACATGATTTGTTGCTCTTATTGGCTTTTAAAGATGTGACAGACAGAACATTCATTCAATCACCCTCCGAGTTTTTTTTTTCAAAGCCTCTTCCCTTTCCCAAACGCTGTGTATCAGAAGTTTCCCTGATGGATGCGTGAAACAAATCCATCTGGCATGTCAGGCTAGGTGCAGGCGGAGTATGTGTGATATGAGGGTAGCTTGTTTGGCAACTGCATTACCTACTGAGGAAACGAAAGCATTCCAGTACTTTTCTAGAGCACCATCGTCTATATCGGTGTATTTTTAAATGGTTTTAAATTGTATATTTTGCACATTTCTGCAGAAATATATGAACAAAATTGGTTCAATTAAAAATAAAAAAAAGATGGTAGTTTCTTAAGGTTTAAGCTGAAATCAAATCAATGTTTAAAAATGTCCTGCTCATGACAGTTCTTGAATGTGCATGACTGTGTTCAACTATGCCACAACCGATCTTAGGAATAGTGGGGGTCACTGGTCTTTGTCACTTTTATTTTGGGGGTCAAGGACTGAAAAGTTTGGGAACCCCTGGTCTATATAATCAATGTGAAATACTATTATGTATTCACTTATTTTGTAAAACATTGCTGCAATCCCCACCCACCCCCGACCACCACCAAAAAACAAAAAAAAAAAAGAAAAGCATTACACTTATTTAGGAGACGTTTTTCTAAGAAACTGGGTGTGCTTGGATGCAAATGAAACAATATTTACCTGTTTGAATATTCCCTAAACACCTAAACACTTCCAGGAATGTTTTTGCTGTAGGGAAGAAAATCTAGGAAATTAAGGAAACTTTTCTTTCTCTTTGGCAGTTTTGGCAGTGACTCCCACGACTCTGATGCTGATACGGTGCCGCCACATTGGTGTTTTACAACTGCAGTCACAAAATTACACCCACCTTGTGCTATGCTTGTCAGGCAATCAGTTTTCATGATTTCAGAGCTTTGAGAGCTGGGGCCGGCACGAACTTTGCTCTAGGTGGCCACCTCATAATTGTATATGCAGGTAAAACCCTGGTAGTCGTAGTAGTAATAGGAAGAGGATGGTTCCATGAGCGTTTTACCTCATGAGAAAGTTAAAAATAGTGCCGGTTCACATGCAATGGGTGATGATTGCAGCTGCACTTGTAGTAATGACAGTGCTTTTATGCTTGCATGATCAGTTCAGTAGTTATTAAAGGATGTAGAGCTCATATTCATCAGATTTCAGCTTTTCAAGTTGAACACTGAGCACATTTCCTCATGCCTTGATTGGCTAAAACTGTATATCCTCCCTTTAAGTCTGTAATTTGATTAGTGACTTCTCAGTATCAGGAGCATGTTTCTCCCTCTCTGTCTATATTTTCCGATAATCCGGCGGTAATGTGATTTCTGTAATCCTGTTGCATGTAAACTGATACACTCTTGGCTCTGTCTGTCCTGTCGAGGCGAGTTTTATGTGAAAGTGCTGACGAGGCTCGGTATCAGCCGCTTTTTTGTGGCAGAGCAGCCGGACAATCTGTTTCTCATCTTCAGTTTCAACTTTTAGCTGCTGGAGCAGTTCCACTTCGTTAGACCTGACGAGTTGGACGACGCTCTTCTTCTCTCCTTCTGCTGCAGACTCACAGCCACAAACAGACCCACGCCGCTGCTCCTGATACATGCACGTGTAAGCAAACACGGAAAGTGATACAATGAGGAGTCAGAGGGATTTTGGAACGCATGCAAACGAATGCAAACTTGCAGTAAAGTGGTTTTGGAGTTAGCAGACATCTGCTCCTCGTCTGTCTGTAATTGTCTGATAACTGAAGAAGCAGGAGACATTTATCACCCGCCTCCTCCTTAGAGAGGAAGATGACATCTCCTCCAACACCTCCGCCCACACCCCCTCACATCTTCTCAGTCTGCCTCCGTATCGCAGCTGCTCCACTGTTCACCTCCAGATCTCTCCTCTCCCTCCCCCTCCTTGTCATAGTCTTTATTTACTCCTTATAATCTTCTCCTTTTACATCCCCTGCAGTCATCGACTCTCTTTTTTTGTATATTCACTTCTTACCTTCTCACCCACTTTAACTCCTCTCTTCACTCATTTTTCAATGACTTCAAGGGTTTCTTCATCTCTTTCTTTCCTCCTCTGTCCTTTTCAAGCTCTCCTTTTCTCCCAGAAGGCCACACACGACACAGTATCCTCTGTCTCTCCTTGACCTCACATATTTGTCTTACAACTGCAGCAGCTTTGGCAGGAGAGGGAAAAAAAGACCAAATAGAGCTCAAAAAAGATGGTCCACCTTTTTGGTAGCTTTATAGAAGCAAATTTAGCCATTCAAGTCCTGCAAATACCTTAAATCACAAGCTCCAAATGTGTTTTATTGTTGTCAGGTCTGGGCTGCAGGTGGGCCAGTTCAGTACCCGGACTCTTCTCCCGTGAAGCCATGCTGTTGTGATGGATGCAGTATGTGTTTTAGCATCGTCTTGCTGAGGTTGCTCTAAAACCTCTGTCTATTTTTCAGCATTGATAGTTACTTTCCAGATGTGTAAGCTGCCCACACCATAGGTACTAATGACACTGTACCATCAGAGATCCAGGCTTTAGAGCTGCAGGCTGATAACATGCTGGATGGTCCCTCTCCTCTTTAGTCCACAGGACATGAAGTCTGTTGTTTCTACAAAGAATTTCCCATTTTGATTCATCTGACCACAGAAAAGTTTTCCATTTCACCTCTGTCCATTTTAAATTAGCTTTGGCCCAGAGAAGAGAACTGCAGCATCTGCCATTATCATGGGACATTCAACGTCCTCACAATTTTATGCTGAGGTATATTTTTTGGTAGATTTTCCACATTTTTTGGACAATTTTTTTGCATATTTGCACACATTCATTCTGTAGACCTTTGTTGAGGTAAGGCCTGGCTCACAATCCTGGTCATCCCAAAGGTGATTGATGAGGTTGAGGTCAGGGCTCTGTGTGGGTCAGTCCAGTTCTTCCACATGAAACTCATCAAACCATGTCTTTAGTGCTTGCTCTGCACTGGGGCGCAGTCGTGTTGGAATAGAAAAGAGTCTTCCCAAAAGTGTTGCCACACAGTTGGAAGCATAGCATTGTCCAAAATGTCTGGATATGCTGAAATATTAAGATTGGACTTCACTGGAGATAAGGGGCCAAACCCTAAAAAACAGCCCCATACCATTATCCCTCCTCCACCAAATTTCAAAGTGGGAACGATGCAGTCAGGCAGGGAATGTTCACCCGGCATCTGCCAGACCTGGACTCACCATCTGACTGCCAAACAGAGAAGCATGATTCATCAGTCCAAGGAACGAGTTTTAGCTACTCCACAATCCAGTGTCAGTGTGCTTTACACCACATCATCGGGTGCTTGGCGTTTGACTTGGTGCCAGTGGAAGTTAAAAACTCTTCAGCTATGGAATGAGCAGAGTGCTGGAGACCTTTACCACATGAACCTTATCAGTCGTTGACCCCGCTCTGGGATTTTTGCTTGGTCCTCTGCAGGGCTTGACATTAATCTTTTTGCTCACTGGCCACCATGGTTACTTGTTTTTGAAAAGTTATGAGCCACTGAGCCTTTCCACTGGCCACAATTTTGTTGTTGTAAAACTATGTGTTGCATGCCAGATTGGGTATGTCTGGTATGAGATGAAACACATACTCAATTTCCCTCTTCAATGGATATTAGCCTCTTAAAGCCTTTATGATACCTCTATCTAATCAATATGATCAATAAATAACTAAACAGAACTTCTGAATACAATCTGAAAAAATGCCCTCAAGTGGATTATCAGTTACCAAAAACACTTAATGTATCAAATGAGATACAAAAAATATATATGTTAAATTTCATGGAAATTCAGATTTGTTGGATTGCAGCTGAAAATGAAATAAACATTTCAGTTCCAAAAAATGATAATTTTATGGCTACAATGTGTTTTTAAGCTTTAATGGGTTAAATTTATACTAGTATTAAAACACTGGATGTTAAATAACTTTATTCAAAAAAATCTGAAATGCAGATAGTTTCATAAACATATCTAATTGTCGCTCAGACAAATATCCACCTGAGCATGCTGAGGCTGTGACACTGATAAAAACCTCTGGCTAAAGTGGCTAGTTGAAGTCATCTGGTACCTGCCGCGGCTGAAATCCACCTGCATTTGGCTAGTTGGCAAGTGGAAATGTGAAGCCCTGATCTTCTGCTTTGTGGCTGAGTTGCTGTTGTTCCTAAACGCTTCCACCTAATAAAAGCACATTTGACTATGGAAAATCCAGCAGGTATTAGAAGTCACTTTCTTGTAACTGTGACACACTTCCTCCGCTATATATTTAAATGAATCTTTTACTATTACTTCTAAATGTCTGTTTCCACTTTTGACAAACATTCCAATCAGTTTTCATTTTGTTGACTAAAATTATGACTGTTCGTCAACAGCCTTTTTTTCCAAGACAAAAATTAGACCAAGACTAACAAATTAGAAATGTGATGACTAAAACTGACAAAAAGTAAGCTTAGTTTTCGTCGAGATGACTAAAAGTACTCTAAAATGTAATGAAGCGTTTGTCGGATCTTCAAAATCCTTAATATTTCTCTATTGTGGGTAAATCTGTCAAAACACATTCATCTGTAGCTATTCTGCCTCTCAGCTGTAGAAAGCAGGGATCCCAGGTTAGGCAGGGTGCAGAGAACACACTACCATGACTTGGTACCAGATTTAGGAGGAAAATAAATGCTTGGACTAAAAGTAAAGATGTGAGGACATTTTATGGACTAGACTTAAACTAAAATGGGTAGAAATGACTAAAATGTGACTAAAACTAAAATGCATTTCATTTAAAGACTAAAACTAAGACTAAAATTAAAAATAGCTGCCAGAATTCTAACTTTCAACTTTATTCCTAACAGATATTCTCATGGTGTCTCTCCTATAGAGCCTGTTGGATTGCTCATTGCTTAAGTATGCACTTCTTCTGCCTTTTTTCCTAATCTCACATAGCCACACTTTTATTCTCGCTGACAAAGGCTCAGAAAAAATCCCATCAAAGGATGACAAAAGTAAATAACTGAAAAAATAAAAACATACCAAGGTCTTAGAAATCCTGATGCAGCATTTTACATGTTTATGATCTAGAAAATGCTCACTGCCAGCTATTAACCCTCTGTATCTCTGCTCCTCTTTAGCAAGCTGCATATCTGCACGTTCCTGCAGACCTCTGTAGCAAAAATCATTTTACAGCTATCCTTTATAAAGATATCCGTCAATTAGAGCTCAAAGCTGCTTTAAAACATTCAGGTACCAAGAAATTAAAATATAAACAATTTTAAAAAGTTACATAACAAACAGACACATCCTGAGAGGAGGGAAAGACATGTTCAGGTTTGTTTTTAAGTTATTTTTTTTAACTTTTTTACTATGTTTCTTTTGCTTTTATATTTAAACCCTCAGGCATCACTTTGATTTACTACCCTTTAAAGCCACTGAGGACAGAAATTTCCACTTCCAAGAAACAGCAATAAAAAACTTAACAGATAGATCTTTTATCTGCTTTTTTTGCATAAATCTCTCACACAACTTCAGCTGTGCTCAAAACTACCAAACATTCAATCATTCTGAGGATTTAAACCCTTTAAATGCCAGTTTGATTACTTAGAGATAAAAAAATGTGGTTTGAATGGGAGTCAATGGGACGTTTATGTCCACAAGTGACTTGAAAGGGTAGTAAATTTTAAATCAGATGCTACACAAAAACTACAAATGCATCAAACTCAATATTTTGGCTAATGTTTGACATAACCAGGACTGATTAAAAAAAAAAAAAAAAAAAAAAAAACACACACACCCCATACCCCCAACATTAGTTATCTGGAAAATGCTTACTGTTTGGTGTGTGTTTTTTTTTTTAGAAAAATATGACCATCCTGAAATCAAACTGGCATTTAAAGGGTTAAAATCCTGATAATTACTCAATATTTGTTTGTTTTGAAAAGAGCTGAAGTTGATCAAAAGATCTGACAAAATTTAAAAAAAAAACTATTTTTAGTATAAAGTTAGTTTTAGTAGTTTGCTGTTTTTGGAAGTGGACGTTTTTGTCCTTAATGACTCGAAAGGGTTGTAAATTTAAAATTGGATGCTACACAAAAACCACAAATGCACCCCAGCCATCCAACATCTGGTTTAAGAAAGATATCACTTTTTTTTGCTTTTTTCATAAAAAAAAACATTGACTTTAAGTAATCAAACTGGCATTCTAAGGGTTAAAATCCTCAAAATGATTGAATGTTTGGTAATTTTGAGCCCAGCTGAAGTTGTTTAAGAGATTTATGCAAAAAAAGCAGAAAAAAATATCAATCTGTTAAGTTTTTATAGCTTTTTTTTTAAGTGGACATTTTTGTCCTTAATGGCTTTAAAGGGTAGTGAATTTGTTTCACAGTGTTCCCCTGACCTACTAGAGCAATTGAAATTTGAATTAAAAAATTTGCCTCAAAAGAAACTTTGTTGGAAAAAATTAGACCACATGCACTAAAACGGCCAACATGGTGAGCAGAGAAAGAGGAAAAATGTGCCCAAGTGGACAAAAATGTCCCTAGTGATGCCTGAGGTTTAATACATTTTAATAGCATTATGCTGTCTTTTAATGCTCTTTATGTTATAAATGCATGTTTTTAACTCTGTAAAGAGCTTTGAATTGTTTTGTGCATGACTCGTACTCCATAAATAAACTTGTTTTAATGATTTGATCCAGGAGAACATCCCATAATGTAGCAGTAGATGAGGAATTATGTACTCTGTGATGAATAATCCCATTTTATTTATACCGTCTTTCTGCTAGAACACAAGTTTAAACCTCTATTGTTCCTGCATTAAGTCAAAATTACATCCATTCTTAAATGTCGATTCTAATCCCTAATGTAAATTCTCTGTGGGTTTGAACTGAGGCAGCTTATCACATGCAGCGATGAAAAACAAAGAGGAGAAAATACTTGCTATTTATTCGAGGGTTAAAAAATAGTTACCAGCCTACACAAATGAGTCATTTCTTCTGAAGCCACAGTGTGTGCTTAAGCTGAATTTAGAGTGGATGTGGATATCTATTATTGCTCCATGTTGGAGAGACTGCACGACTTTTATTACTGGATATTTGAAACACGTCTCCATGGAGCAGCAGTATCTGCTGTTTCAGATTAAAAACAAGAACAACCACTTTACAAAATGTCTTACCCTGATGCTTTTTTATTTTATCATGCTTAAATATTCCAGCAGTAGCCTTGACAGAAAGAGCAAGACCCTGACCAACCTTTGGAGACCTGGAGGAAGAAGACTTGGAATATTTATTGTGGACTGCACAGCCTGAGGCTAAATATTCACAATATGGCGGATGGTCAGAACAAACTCACGTTTCCTTTTGTTTGCCTTGACCTGGAACAGAGCATCAAATGAAAACACTAAAGCCTGACAGATTATATTCGCTTTATACTGGTCCACACAGTGCACACAAAAAGCAGTGTCCTTATCAGGAACATAAACCAGGAACAGAGGTGGAATCAGTGATTTTAAACCCTTGGTTCTAAGCTGGAAGGTTGAGACCCAAAAGTGGGTCGTGAAGTTGGAAAAATGAGGCAGAAAGGCTATAATAGTCTTTATTTTGAAGGAAATGTCTCTATCTCTTTGTTCCGTCAAATCTCGTTCTTTTTTCAGTCCAAACATTTGGGTATGGTTAAAAAAAATCTGAAATTTGGGCTGGGATTGGTAAACAAGGAGGTTGCAGTGCTTGATGAGAATTGAGACAATGCCTCAACTATCATACTACATCCATGCACACCTACATTTATATTCTGTCCAGCACAGTAGGTGGCAGTGTGCATGTGTTATTTATTTGCAAATCCATTAAGAAGAAGAAAAAAGAAGAGGAGAAAACTCAGGCAACGTCTTAGGTTGACATTTGTATATTCCCCCCGTGGAGATTAGGGTCTATCCTGCAACTATGGAGGTTTTTGTTGTGCCCTAGCTGGGCCGAATTTGGTCCTGCTAACCTTGATCCAAACAAACTTGCTCTGTGCACTCTAGTTTGTTCCTTAATTTGATGTTACACATCAAATTAAGCAGAAGAAGCTCAGCTACAAGCCCAAATAAACCTTTTTTTTTTACCTACATGACATCTAACTCAAAAAGGAATAGGGTTAGGGTTAGACCCATAGACTGGTCTCAAGAACAAGACCTACCTCGAGTACTACAACACTAACATTACCCATAACCAGACCTTGGACATGACTGCAGAGAGACGCTCTTCATTTGTCTTTGTGCAAGTTGTTCAAAACAAAATGAAAGTTTTGTGAGCTTGTCCTTAAACAAATGCATTCAGTTGCACAAATGCAGCCAGCTTAATACATAAACAACAAGAGCACTTAGCTTTATATAAGCACCATTAGCGCTAAGTTAGCCCATTAGCACATTAGCTGCTACTATAGCCTAGCAGCTTACAACAGCCAAATAACATCCTCCACTGAAAACACCAACAAATCAGCCCAAGAAATAACCGATTACTTGACACTGTGTTAGACATCACCTGTCCTCATAAACTGATGATCTCAACTATAACCTCTGCTGAAACAGTAAAAGCCAATCATTGTGGTTTCTTTTGAGTAAGACAAAAGCATCCATTGTGGATAGTTCAGTACATCAGTACTCTCATGGGTGGCTCTTCCCACACAGCTGCTGCTGATTAGCCAGGACGCCTCGAGCATGAACACCTAGCTACAGGGGAGTGAGATGGTGCTCACACCATCGGCCTTGACGGCAGTTCCACTTCCTCAGAGAATTGGTCATAGGTAGCTATCTGCAGTTCCCTATGTTTTGGCCTTTTCATTACCTGCAGCAATGACTAATTCAAAATACTCCCATATTGCTGAATATCTCTGCGTAGTTTTAACCCTTTGGGCGCAACAGTTTTACCAAGAAAATATGCAATTGTGACATCAAGATTTCAAAGGCTGTAGCTTGAAAGTGGTTAGAAATAAAGGCTTACTGTAAATGAGAAAAATCTTCAGTATGACCCAAAGTTTGTGGTGGGAGTAAATTCACTCATCTAATTTGCATGTTCTGATGTCATCAGGCGGCCTCCACCACCACTGCTTCTACCACATCTGCTCCTACCTCCGCGGTGTTTTTTTTTTATTCCCGCTACCTTTGTCAACATTCGTGTTTTGACCACCCCTGCAACCCCCACCATGTCCCCACCATGAGGAAAAGCATCGGCTTTGGTATGTGCTGCTTGTGGACTCTCATGGCGCACAGACTCGCAGCGGCTGCTCACAGATGCACGGCAGTTTCAGTCTCTAAACTGAACTAAACGGCGTGTATTGACCACCCTTGAAACCCCCACCATGTCCCCTCATCGGCATTCGCTGATTACTCCCACCCAGGCCCCTATGAGGAAAAGCATTGGCTTCGGTATGTGCTTGTGGACTCTCATGATGCAAAGAGAGTCACTGTGGCTCCAAAGCACTGGTAGTCTCTGTCTCACCGGATGACTGAACGTCATCGTCAGAGGGGTGAATATTCCACTATTCCTCCCAGCATTGTGAGTATTCTCACTACAATTCGCTCTCTTTCACTCTTTAATGCTCCTACTACAATCTCTTCTACCACTTCCTCGTCTCCTCAACCGGTGGTGTGTCTTCAAACTCTCTCTCTCCAAGGCTTTGACTAGACCCCCCACCCCCCCAATGTCCACCATCTTCTGGTGTAAAGTGGTGACAACGTTAAGGCCCATATTTGCAGTTAGAGCCGGTTTATGCGACTTTGGCATTTAAAGGGTTAAGTATGTCTAAAGTCCCTCAGAGATGGGTTTTGTTGACATGATCCATGTTGAACAATATTAATCGCCTAAATTAGCAATGTGCTATCTATGTAGATAACAACCCCAGGATCCAACAGGGTTGTAGTATTTTAGCTGGAAATTTTGGCAGTTAATATTTTCATCTGCCCATGTAACCGAGCAAAAAGAAGTTAATATTGGCAAATGGAAAGCATTGTTTAAGCTCAGATATAAAATAAATTCAAGATAAACTGAACATTTCTCTCATTAAATGCCACTATTTTCTTCAAACACTTATTTTTAATCATAATTTTCAACACAATTTTGAAAGTAAAGGTGAAGTTTCTCGACTGACACAGCTCAAGTGGACAGCACAGATGTCATCCATCTCTACACTTTAGCACAGGAAGCATTTCTGAATGTGATTTAAGCAACAACAAAATGACAAGACCTACAAAGAGAAGCATGCTGTCTTGTTTGAGTGGCAAGTTAGCACTGAATCACTCCCAGCTGGGCACCAGGCGAGCAGGTGGTGCTTATCTGAGGTCTGTGTGTTTCTGTAGCATGTGTAGGGGGGTCATAAAGGTCAGAGCCGGTTGGATAATTTCTGCCATGTCTTTCCTCCTCTTGTTCACCGCTCCCCTCCTCCTCCTCCTCTGCTCATCTCTCTGGCCCCGCGGCGAGACTTTCTCTGCTGCTTCTTTGTTCAAATGACAGGCCCTAATAGAATAAATAAGGCTCCTATTTTTACCTGGCTGCTGGTGGGGTTTTCACACTTACACACATACCAGCACGCAACGCCGCGCTGGAGGTTTGGAGAGCGCTGACACCTGGCTCAGTGGGGGAGAGCGCTAAGGTTGGAGAAGGAGGTCATGGTCATTAAATTAAAGGAGAAAGTTAGTAGGACACTTTTAGAGTTAGAATAAACGAGAGGCACGTGTGCAAAGGAAAGATGAATAGATAGTTTGCCATTTAACGCACACGTACCTTTACTTTCATCGGGCGTTTCCATCAGAGCCCGATTTTCAATTCAATGTGACATTTAACAGTTTAACAAGCTCCGTAATGTCGCCCTGTGTTGTGAGTTTTTCAAGTACATTCACATTTTAATTGCTGTTGGAGTGTTTTGACAGAGCTCCAAAGCATCTAATTATTTTGAAGCTGTTTTTCTATCAAAATGCTGCTAACAAATTTTGCATGCAACAGTTCACTGAGTAAGCGAGAGACGAGAGAAGCTAAATAAGGCTAATCACATTCACATCCACTCTGTGTGTGTTCTGAAGACATTTTGAGAGGCTTCGGCTGCTCTGCTGGTTCTGTTTAAAGAGCTACTCTAACATCCTACACAGTATTGAATGACTTAATTGAAAGAAGCAGATAATTCTGAGGTAAAGGTATGGCTCTGCCATCATTTAAAAAGTTTTTAAAGAAGTGGGAAAATGCTTGAAGTGCAAACAACCTTAAATATTATCAAACTAGAGGAAACTGGATTGGACTTAACAGATACTATCCATATGAAGTAGACAGGTAATTTTGTTGAGCTTTAAACCAGCCTTAGTGCTCCTTAGTGGTGAGGCACAGCTGTTGATAGTTGAATCTGGGTGTTACCAGAGGTGTGTAAAATCTAACACCTAGCCATGCAGTCTCTGTTTGCGTGAATTGGTGCATTGGGCCGTTCTGAAGGGCTCAGTGACTTCAAGCGTGGTGCTTTGATGGATGCCACCTTTGCAATAAGACGGTTTGTGGAATGTATCCCTGCTGGATATTCTTTGGTCCATTGCCATCAGATATTAACCCTTTAAGTGCCAAAGTCGCAAAATTGCAACAAGCAATATTGCTGAATAAAACGGGCCGTAGCTGCAAATGTGGTGCCTAATGTTGTTACTACTTTACACCAGGAGATGGCGGACATGAGTAACTTCAATCCCAGCAGCAAATGTGGGCGTGTTTCCATTCAAAGTTTTGGAGAGAGAGAGTTTGAAGACCACCGCTGGTCGAGGAGACGAGGAAGTGGTAGAAGTGATTGTAGTTGGTGCGTAAAAGAGAAAAAGAGAGCGAATTTTAGTAAGAATACTAAAATTCCGGTGAGACTGAGACGTTGGAGCCACACGAATTCCATGCATCATGAGAGTCCAGAAGCAGCACATACTGAAGCCGATGCTTTTCCTCACCAGGGCTGGGGTGGGAGTAATCGGCGAATGCAGATGAGGGGACGTGGTGGGGGTTTCAGGGGTGGTCAATACACGACGTTTAGTTGTCTGGTAAGACCGAAACTGCCGTGCGTCTGTGAACAGCCAACCTGAGTCTGAGTCTGTGCGCTATGAGAGTCCACAAGCAGCACATACCAAAGCCGTTGCTTTTCCTTGTGGTAGTAAGGGTGTGGAAATGCTGGGGGTTGCAGGGGTGGTCAAAACACGAACATTGACGGTGGTAGCGGGAATAAAAAAAACACAGTGGAGGTAGGGGCAGACGTGGTAGAAGCAGTGGTGGTGGAGGCCGCTTGGTGATGTCAGAATATGCAAATTAGATGAGTGAATTTACTCCCACCACAAACTCTGGGTTATACTGAAGATTTTTCTCATTTACAATATGCCTTTATCTCTAACCACTTTCAAGCTACAGCCTTTGAAATCTTGCTATCAAAATTGAATATTTTCTTGAAGAAACTGTGGCAAATAAAGGGTTAAATCAACAGCCCCAAATTTAGGAGTAGAATTTGATTCCAACCTCACCTTCGCAACACACATCAGTAAAGCTATATAGTCATGCTTTTTTCATTTATGTACAACTGCCAAAATAAAACCAATTCCACACCAGTCAGGTATGGAAAGGGTAATCCATGCTCTCATTTTTCCTGTCTGGACTATTGCAACTCTCTCCTGTCAGGTCTCAGCCAAAAATCCCTCTCTCGCCATCAACTGGTTTAAAATGCAGCAGCTAGGTTTCTAAACGGTTTTAACAGACGACATCAAATCACCTTGATTTTAGCGTCTTTACCCTGGCTACCCATTCATTTTAGAATTGACTTTAAGATTTTATTTGTTACTTTAAAGGGTCTGACTCCAAAATATATAATAGAACTTTTAATCCCCTGTGTCCCAGCCCGCAACATGTCAGATTTAACCTGACGCACCAAATAGATTCATATCACACAACCATCTGGTAAACCATTCATACACAGCGTTTGGGAAAGGGCAGAGCCTTTGAAATATCCTTGTAGGGTGATTGGATGAATGTTCTGTCTGTCACATCTTTACAGGCCAATAAGAGCAACAAAACACGTCACAAAGCCGCTACTGAGGAATAAACTCCACAGAGAACTGCATAACTTGAACCATGGCGGCTATACACATGTCAGTCCACAACTTTTGTTGTTTTTGACAGAAAACAACTCACTGCTGTTCTTTGTTCTTCTTTTAATGAAGAAATGTTGTCAATTTCTGACAACTCACATTAATGTTTTCCGCCATAATTGCACTGGCCTCTTGCTGCTGCTTGCTTACGTCACAACTCCACCGCGTCTGAAAATACTGCCCCTCGTCGCTGATTGGTCCTGCCGCTTTCTAACCGGGCCAAAACGGTTCAAACGGGAGCTTTGCAAAATGGATTTGCCAGTGAGAAACAAGGAAACAGGCGTATCCATCTGCTTTGCAAGGTTATTAGGGGCACTGGTTGCAGGATCAAATCCTGATCCTGGTTTGATGCAATGGTTTTCTCCACAGATTTTGTGTCTATCCTATCCAATTAAGACCAAAAAGCCCAAAAAAGGATGACAAAAATGGAATAAATCACAATGACCATAGTAATTTAGTTCTCACCATATTTATTTGGCATGGAGTCTATGGCTTATTAAGGACTAGCAGCTGCAGACAAGGCTGAGGACTATATTGTGAATATGAGTTGCTATAATATAAAGTCCTGTTGTGCATTAAATACATGGTATTAGTGTTTGAGTGCTGATGCAAATGCTTTAAGTCCCCTCTGTATAAAGCAGCTGTAGAAAGTGAAGCACCACATCAGGAGTTTTTACAAGCTTTAGCACAGAGGTTAAGCTCTCTGAGACGCCCAGTAACACATAGCACTGACCGTATTTCACATGACCACTGAAGCTGCTTTCAACTTCCCCTATGTGCTTCTCCTTGATGTAATAAACTGCCACAACATGAGGAGAGCAGCAGTGGATTTCTGGCTGCGTGTCTGATCTGTGGCGTGGTAATTGAGGTCATGTGTCTGACAATGGGAAACTTATATCACAACCTAGTGCTGTGAAGAAAGCGCTATTAATCACCCAGACAAGGCGTCATTGCCGAACCCACATGAATGAACACAATGGCCAAGCGTGGTTAATGAGCTACGGCCGCGTGTCTCCAAACATGACTGATACAGCAGTGATAGTCAGGCCATCCGTATGACAACATACATCTGTGCGTGTCTTTGTTGTTTTAAAGTTTCTGGGTCATTAAACATCAACTGGTGTGAGTCTTTAATTAACTACACCGACCATGGAAAACTGTGTGCTCCTTTTACCTACTGAGCTGGCTGTAGGCAGGCTACTAAGTTAGAAATCACAGTTGATTCACAGTTTCTACAAAAAAATCACAGCTTCTCTTTATTGGTTTTGTATTAAAATGAGAAGCCACTCAGTAAGAGCGGTTGTTTTAAGTACTGGTGCCATTATGTATTCATGCAAGAGCACAAAAAGCTTTCCTTTTTTTCAAACAACCCAGACAGTATTTGATTAAGTGAATGAGATTCTTCTCATAAGCATGAAATCGCACTGACCGGATATCTGCAATTCACACAGAGTCAAGGCTTTGATTCTCAGTGGCAACACAAATGAAGTACATGCAGCAAACTCAGATTTTCTGCAACAGGAGGACATTTTTTTCTACTTTACGATCCTGCAAGAAAGGTTCAGTTTGTGTGGAACTTGGCCACCTCTATAGACAAAGTGGTACCTTTGCGGTGCAATTTTTATCTGGACCTTCAGTGTTTCCCCTCCATAGTTAAACACCTTTTTTCCAAAAAGCCAGGTCTAGAGCTGTGAGAGCTGAATCTAGCACCAGTTCTTTATTTTCCATGGCCGAAAACCTGGTTTTGGGACAGAAAATACAGGGTCCAGCAACTCCTTTCGGGTCCAGAGCAATGACGTGTTTACCACAGTAAGACAACAATGTGAACCAAAAATGTAACTTCCATTTACGGTGATGTTGGCTGTTTCAGATTGACTGTGCCTCAGCTACGTCACAGCTTATTTCATCATGCATCGTAACAAATCGTGGCTGTTAGACATCACTGCATTAGCACCATGTCTAATGTCTTCCAGGCCAGAACAGAAAGGACAGTGATAGAGTGCCATGATTACCTTGTGTTAGCAGAAACACTTTACTGCCAAAAATATTCACTCACCCATCCAAATAATTGAAATCAGGTGTTCCAATCACTCCCATGGCCACAGGTGTATAAAATCAAGCACCTAGGCATGCAGACTGTTTCTACAAACATTTTTGAAAGAACGGGTCGCTCTCAGGAGCTCAGTGAATTCCAGCGTGGTACTGTGATAGGATGCCACCTGTGCAGCAAGTCCAGTGGTGAAACTTCCTGGCTCCTAAATATTCCACAGTCAACTGTCAGTGGTATTATAACAAAGTGGAAACCATTGGGAACGACAGCAACTCAAGGGGCTACGTAAAATGATGGAGCGGGTCAGCAGATGCTGAGGCACAAAGTGCACAGAGGTCACCAACTTCAGATTAGCTCAAGAACAGTGTGTAGGGAGCTTCATGGAATGGGTTTCCATGGCCGAGCAGCTGCATCCAAGCCATACATCACCAAGTGCAATGCAAGGCATCAGATGCAGTGGTGTAAAGCACGCCGCCACTGGACTCTGCTGTCATAGCCGCAAAGGGTGGACCGACGTCATATTAAACCCTCTGGATTAAGAATGGGATGTCACTTAAGTTCATATGCGAGCCAAGGCAGGTGAGCGAATAATTTTGGCAATATAGTGTATGTCCACATCTGTAGAGTTGGTGTCATTGTCTTTCTTGATGACCCTGATTCTGACATGTGTCGGTCTAATTTAATTGTTCTCTTAATTAGAACTGCTGTTGAACCTTTCTGTTTCCACATCATGTTTGGAATATGTTACAGAGAAGACAAACCAAGTATGATCATACTTCCAGTTTGTACTTTTCAAAGTAAAAGCAGTTTTCTGAGGAGAAACTCACCTCATTTATACAGAACACTTTTTTTTTCCTCAGAAAAACAAAATAATGATATGCTAACAAGTAGAGGTGACCTGAAATAGTCTGCGATTCGACGATTCGATTTTGAGGAGTCTGATTCGACTATGAACCTCATAGTCGAATCAGACTCCACCCACTGTCCTGCAGTGCTGGGGTTGTTTATCTCCTCAGACGGCAAGCACATGGCTAATTATGTATGCACGTTGATGTCAAAGCAAGTCTATCTCTCTGCACAAGCTCAGTATTGCTGGGGAAAGTGGGAAAGTTTGACCAGAGCTTTCTCGTAAATCAGAATTTTAATCTAAGTGAGGTTTTCCTGGTTAACCAAAGGCTTAATATCATCAGCAGTATGGAGGGATTTTGTGTCATCACTGTGAGTAATGAAGAGGCTGAAATGAAGGGAACTATAGCTGAGCGCCGTTAACATTGATGCAGCAGCAGAGGGAGAGAGAGGCCTACGCCGGCTAATTAGCAGAAGTAGTCTTGGATAAGCCATTAATGAGAGGAGGACTGGACCGGACTATCTGCTGTGGAGCTTTTGTCTTTTTGGGACTAGTCCAAATAAACCAGGATGGTTGGATTTCCAGCTTTAGCAGAGGTTTAAGTTGTCATCATGAAGACTGACATTAGCAACTGATGGTAAGACTCATTTTTCATTTGAAATGTAGAGTTCTAACGCAGTGTCCAGTTAACAGAGCACTTTTGTTATGTGTTTGGATGCTTCCTTGTTGTCAGTGGAGGATGGTATTTGGCTGTTGTGAGCTGCAAAGTTATGATAGCAGCCAATGTGCTAACAGGCTAACGGTGCTAATTTGAAGCTAATTGTTGTTGTTTATGAGTTTAACGTGGGCGTATATTGTGTAACTGACTGCGTGTGTAAGGAAAAGCACGCAGATTTAATTTTGATACCTTAAACCACTTACACAAAACATAAGAGAGAGATTTATGCATTTTGCTGCTGTTAATGCAGCAAAATAATGTTAAAGCAAATGTCTGGTAGTTGTTCTAAATGCCCGGAATTCTTGAGGACTGTCGGTCATTTTGCCAAAAAAGTCTAGCGGAAATGCCGTTCGGCTATTAGTTGACTAAAGGCAAAATCTGACAAATCAGATTCGACTATGAGAAACCTTAGTCATTGACACCCCTACTAACAAGCTGCACAGCTGCACAGGGGTTGGTGCTATTGCCTCACAGCAGGATGGTAACTGGTTTGGGCCTTCCTGTGCAAGGTTTGCACGTTCTCCCTGTGTATTTGTTAGTTCTCTTGGGGTACACCCTCCCACAGACCAAAGACATACTGAATAGGTTAAAAGGGGACTCTAAATTGCCCATAGTTGTGAGCGTGAGCATGCCTGGTTTATCGTCTCTATATGTCAGCCCTGTGATTGACTCAGCCAAGGGTGTACCCTGTCTTTCACCCATTGACAGCTGGGATAGGCAACCCGGCGTGGGATTGGCTAGTACCAACTGTATGGTTGAGAGAGAGCTGAGAGACAGGGGTGCATTCTTTCCATAATATGGGCTGCAGAACTCAAACTCCAACATGACAAAGTGCATCCACAAAAACTTCCCTTCAAGTATTTTTGTTTTACCACTCGCTGCCTCATGCTGGAGATCTGGCATGGTACCGGAGTACTTTAAGCCCTGCAAATGTATCAGTTGTCAGGAGTCTTTGCTAGAGGAGATGTAAAGAACAAAGTAGTTTCAGATGTTTAAGACAACTGTATTAAAAGTATCAGTCTTCAGTCTGAAGGTCAGGTTTGTTGTGTAGGTAGTGAAAAGGCATCAACATGAAATTCAGCTTGTTTCATTTCCAGCTAAAAACTCCACACATGAGCTGTTTTTCTCTCTAAATCTGTTTCCATCGATGTATTATGGATAAAATGCATAATAAGCCTTAAATCTAGGTCTTCATTTCCATCTGATATATCATTATAAATGATATACATAAATAACCTGAAAACTGCTGGAAGTGTCGGAGCCCCAGGCAGCTAATATGCAGAAAAAGATCGTCTCAGCTTCTCAGCGAGAGCGGCTGCACTCGGGCAAATCTTGTATTTGGAGCAAAGGGCGAGGACATGGATCATCAAACTCTCCTGTGAGCTCATTACTCCCTCCAAAAGGCCAGGACGTTTCCAAGAAGAGAGGAAGAGATTAAGAAAGATGACTCTGATTTCAAGTTTTTGCCAATGGAATCTATTTCTTTCCCCGAGAACGGATGGTCCTGGGCTGGCTTGAAACAGTTACCCACTTAGATTGAATCATTTCAGATCTTCACGGCCAGCTGTAATCACCGCTCTCCCAGCCTGACAGATAAAATTGATTCAGGGAAGATTGCGTACCAGTTCAGACAATCTGATTTTCAGTCCCTTGTGGACCTTATCGGATGTTTTTATTGTTGCTTCGACATGAGGTTTGATAACTGCAGGAATGTAGTGGAGGAAAACGCTGCTTCCTTTTACACACCTACGTCTGCTCACTGGTGATTGTTAAAGTGAAGGTAATGATGCAGTAGATGTGGTTAAAAACATGCAAAGAAATGCAAAACTATGTGGTGTTGAAAAGTATGTATTACATTTACAATCTGTTTTTAACAGCCTTAATAGGGGCTTTATTTGACAGGTTCAAGTTTTTTTAATGCCAACAAGTATAATATATTCAGCCATTATGAAGATACTTATTTTAAATTATTTAAATTAATAATAATATCTTAATAACTCAAAATAATTAAGACCGGTTGTATTTGAGTTTAGACACAGTCACAACATGATTGTGGGCACAAGAAATAAACCAGCAGTCAATTTACTTCAGTAAGATATACAGTCATAGATGAAAGTATTGGCACCCCTGGAATTTTTCCAGAAAATGCACCGTTTCTCCCAGAATATGTTGCAATTACGAATGTTTTTGGTACACTCATGTTTGTTTCCTTTATGTGCATTGGAATGACACAAAAAAGCAGAAGAAAAAAGCCAAAATTGACATAATTTTACACAAAACTCAAATTGTTGGCACCCTCAACTTAATATTTGTTTGCACACCCTTGGGAAAAAATAACTGAAACCAGTAGCTTCCTATAACCATCAACAAACTTCTTACACCTCTCAAATGGAATTATGGACCACTCTTCTTTTGCAAACTGCTCCAAGTCTCTCAGATTTGAAGGGCGCTTCTTGCAACAGCAATTTTAAGATCTCTCCATAGGTGTTCAATGGGATTTAGATACGGACTCATTGCTGGCTGCTTCAGAACTCTCCAGTGCTTTGTCTCCAACCATTTCTTGGTGCTTTTTGAGGTATGTTTGGGGTCATTGCCCTGCTGGAACACCCATGACCTCTGACCCAGACCCAGCTTTCTGACACTAGGCCCTACATTGCGACCCAAAATGTTTTGATAGTCTCAGATTTCATGATTCCTTACACACAGTCAAGGCACCCAGTGCCAGAGGCAGCAAAATAACCCAAAAACATCACACCAAAAAGCATCACATAAAACAATTTACTCACAGTTTTAAAATGGTGCCAATCATTTTTTCCAGCCCATTTTTTGAGTTTTGCGTAAAATTATGTCACTTTTTTCTTCTGCTTTTTTGTGTTGTTCCAATGCACAAAAGTTAAATAAACATGTTTATACCAAAAACATTTGTAATTGCAACAATTTCTGGGAGAAATGGTGTATTTTCTAGAAAAACTCCTGGACTGCCAATACCTTCATCCATGACTGTAGACAATAGGTTCTCAAAGTGTGACCCACGAGCCAAAGGCGGCCTGCAGAAACATTTCTGGCGGCCCGCAATTGTTAAGACAGGAAGCAAGGCACACTGAGACTGTTTGTTCTAAATAAGTTTTTACATCTATTCTGAAATGGACTGCACACAGGACTGTTATGTCCCAAATTTACCTGTAGAGGGCAGAAAATTTTTAGGTTAAAGTAGATTCCGCTATTCAGAGAGATACATGTAATACTGTAGGGTTGTTGATAATGTAGTAAGATTGCATATAAACCATATTTTACTTAAAAATAGGATGATAAACCATTGTTTCACCCTCTGGTAGCTCAGTAGTTCTACCTTGATTGGTTATGACATTAAAGCTAGTAATCCAATCAGCTAAAGCAGAATCGACTGAATGATGTTGTGGTTGAGGGGGGAGCAGGAAGGAGTGAGTTGCTTCCACTTCCTTGCCCTGTCAGTGACATGCTAAAAGTTTTTTTTCTAATTCCATGCAGGATAGACACATCTAAGCTTAAATTCTGGGGTTTAGTTTCTCCCTGAGATGAAGGCAGGGATTTAATTTGGTGCAAGCTAATTTGTTCCACATTCAGCACTTAAAGTCTTCCAAGCATGGGGTCTGGGTTCACTGTGGTTCCCCGTCTCCCTCGATTTCCTCCTTTACTCACAGCCTTCAGAAAAAGGAGGAGGTCACAACTCACAAAGATCATGCGAGGAGGAGTACTGTAGCATATTTTGTTCTAAATTTCCGTTAGATAGTCGAGTGTGTCACAGGTGCTGGAAATAAAGATGGACTTTTTCACGAGGGTGGGAAAACTTAGTCATCTAACGCCATCTGTCAGCGCAGAGCTAACCGGGAGTGCACCGTGCCGCACAGCAGGGGTGTCCTTGGACAAAGTGAGGGAGAGGAAGAGAAGCGGGCGCGGCAGACGAAGAGAACGGGATCCATCGAGGTGAAACGTCGGGTGGAGACGGGCTATTACTTATCTCTACTTGGACATAGTGAGAAAACACTCACAGGTGACAGAAAGATGGATGGCTGACATATGCTGGCATTTGCAGTTATGAGACGAAAAGCAAAGACATTTCTTCTTTGATTGTCTTTTGAAGTCCGAGTGCTTCTGCTCAGAGCTTGTGCAGCTTACTGTAATTGCTTTAGACAGAAGAATGTTGATTACAGAGTGAAGCTGGGGAGAGGCCCAAACAGACGGCAGAGGCACTGCAGTGTTACATTGTTCATAATGTGTCACACGTACAGTGAAGATATCAAACAGATGCAACATGCCACTCTGGTTTGATCTTTAAAGACTGCAGGAAGCATGAAGCTGTCATTTACAAGGATGGATTTCAGGTAGATTTAGCAGAACAAATGATATACATCAACATTTACAGGAAGTTTTCTCTGAAACAGGTCATTGAAGATGTCTCATCTGTCTATTCATCTGTCTACTCTATTTAAAGTATGTAAATTAAGATCCATCAGTGCAGCTGTGTTCACATCAGAAAACATGCAGTATGAATATGTATAAGAATCCTCTTAAAATATGATCTATCAGTGAGAAAGCCTGAGCCTGAAGGTTGTGCATCTTTTATTCAAGTCTCTGTGGATCTTCAATAATAAACATAATTATAAATAATACTGCAGTGTAACTTGTTTCCTTCTGATTACAGATATGGCAAATCAGTGATAAAAAAGTGGCTGCCACCAGGGCTGCATTTGACCAAAGCCAGGCCCTAAGCAGACCCAGGTATGAGGCACCCCCATACCACATGAAGCACTCTACACTGACACCCTGCCTGACTCAGCCACTCCAGAACATTCACCTTGTTGTCTTTAAACCATTTCTGTGTAGCTTTCTCTGTATGCTTCAGGTCATACTCTTGCTGGAAAATCAATCTTCTCCCAAGGCGTAGTTCTCTTGCAGACTGACTAAAGCGGGGCACACACATAGATAATTGGGCTGTTTTTGTCCCGATTTTTCCCCTTCCTAACCAAGGACGGCAAATGCCCAATAATCTTATGTCTTAAAAGATTATCCTATAAGATTATCCTGTGGTCTGAGGTGTGTTAAGAGTGAATTTGTCCCGATAATCGGCTCCAAAAAAGGTCGGGGCCGACAATCGTAAATATTAAACTTGTTCAATATTTACAACCAAAAATCTTCGTGTGTGGGGAAAGCCGACAACTCCCGAGTCATGACTCTTTTTTTAGTTCGGGATTTTTACGTTAAAAATAGTCCCAAGAACACCGTCATTCCCTCTCCTTGTATGTCCTCTTCCATGTTGCGTGTTGTGTTTTCCGGTTGTTGCTATGTTTCGTCTTCTTCGTGTCTGTTAGATCGCGTGTGATCACGTGAGACTTCTGGCTTGGAGGACGATTGGTGGTGGGATAGAATCATGATGTGTGTGTTGTGCTGTGTTGACATTATCAGAGCACACCACACATAGTACGATCAAAACTGTTCAATTCCTGATTTCTTTATCTTCATGCGTGGAGTCTCTAACAGATAAAAAATCTCTTAAGATTTAGAAAATCCTTATGTGTGTACCCCGCTTAAGATTGTCCTCCAGAATATTCCAATATTTTCCTGCATTCATTTTACCCTCTACCTTTACAAGCCTTCCAGGGCCGGCTGCTGCAAAGCATCCCCACAGGATGATGCTGCCACCAGCGTGCTTCACAGTGGGTGTTTGTGGTGATGTGCAGTGTTTGGCATCTTGTCTGTTGGCCAGAAAGCTCCATTTTGGTCTCATCAGACCAAAGAACTTTCCTCCATTTGACCATGGAGTCTCCCACATGCCTTTTGGTGAACTTTAGCCCAGATTTAGTCTGAGATTTCTTCAACAGTGTCTTTCTCTTTGCCACTCTCCCATAAAGCTTTGACTGGTGAAGAACCCGGCCAACAGTTGTTGTCTGCAGAGTCTCTCCCATCTCAACTGCTGAAGCTTGGAACTCCTTCACAGTAGTCATAGGTGTCTTGGTGGTCTCTCACTAGTCTCTGTCTTGCACAGTCACTCAGTTTGTGAGGACGGCCTGATCTAGGCAGATTTACACATGTGACATATTCAATCCATTTCTTAATGATGGATTTCACTGGGATGTTCAGCACTGTGGAAATGTTTCGTCTCCTCCCCTTGACTTAAACTTTTCAATAACCTTTTCTTGAGTTGCGTGGAGTGTTCTTTTGTCTTCAGGGTGTAATGGTAGCCAGGAATACTGGGTCAGTCACTTTAAAAGGGGTGAAAATTTATGCATTTACTTATGTTACAATAAATTTTTTTATTAAATTGGCATTACTTGTAGAAATCTCTTTTCACTTTCACATAAAAAAGGGATATTTTTATACATTTTTTGTAACAAAAAGTCAAATTATATCGACCATGACTGGATTATAAAATCAATAAAAGTGTAAAACATCCAAGGGGGTGAATATTTTTTATAGGCACTGTACTTGAAAATGTTCTGTCAATGGACTGGCTTCATTCTGGGGATCTGATTGGCCAGTGCATTATAGGGCATAGGGACTATGAAGGTAATTTTGGACAATGTTATCACATATTGCTGATTTTCCTCATGCATTCCTTCATCTATTATCATCTTCATACTTTGGCACTTGTTTAGCTTAGCAGACACCCATACTGAGGCTACAATCCTCGTAATAAGGTACTGATCCCCGCTGTTTAGTGCAGTGGTTCTCAACATTGGGGTCGGGACCCCATTGGGGGTTGTGAGACACTGAGAGGGGGGTCTCCAGATACCTTAAAAAAACGAAGAACATTTCTTGTTGCCACTTTACAACAATTTTGCCTAATTTAACCCATTTTTATTACCTTTTCCCACCAACTTTGCAAATTTTAACACATTTTTGCAACTTATACCCATTTTTTGTCCATTTTAAACCCTTTCCACCACTTTTTTTCTGCCTGTTTTTGCCACTTCTAAACCAAATCTCTGCCTATTGTTGGCTCAGTTGACACATTATTGCCAGTATTAACCCTTTTACCACTTTTAAGCCGAATTTCACAATTTGATATGCCCATTTTTGTCAGTTTATATCAACTGTCATCTCGTTTCACAAGATTTCCACCTATTATTACCTCTTAAATGCCATTTCAGCCACTTTTTCTGCTTAACATGCCCATTTTTGCCATTTTTTGGTTATTTTTTGCCACTTTCATCTAATTTTTGTCACGTCTAACCCCTCTGCTACTTTTAAAATCAAATTTCACCACCTTTCCCACCATTTTTTTGCCATTATTAACCCATTTTAGATATTTTAACACATTTTACTTATGTCTTTAACAAAAGGATTTACATTTTTAAGAGGGCTACTTACTACACAAATGAATTAAAACATGTTTCTTTGATAAGAGTGGTTATGATTCAGGCTAAATATAAAATACCACAGCTTAACTTTGACAGACCATGATTAACCTGGCCCACAGTTTGGCTGGGCCCTAGAAAGCTCGGCCCATTATCCCCCCTAATGGACAGCCTTGGCTGCACATGACTATTCTTGAATGTGCATGGCCGTGTTCATTCACCTCCAGGTACAGTGGGGGTCCCCGGTCTCTGGCACCTTTATTTTGGGGGTCGCGGGCTGAAAAGGCTGAGAACCCCTGGTTTAGAGCATATCTTCCCCCATATTTCCTGTCTCTCTACAGCTGTCCTATTAAAGGCAAAACAGCCCCAAAATATTGGTTCTTAATCTCTGGCCTTGGTGATAAAAGGGGACATTATGCCTGATTATGGCGCCCAAAGCATTTCAAACCACGTAAAAGATCTACCAAAATAATTCATAACGAGAATCTGTAAAACGAGTGCAGAGAATAATTCTGACAGACTGACCCCCTGGGAGCCGTTACAAAGGGAAACATCCACAAACCAAAAAAAAAAAAGAAGGGAACTAGAGGGGATAAAAGAGATAAGATTTGATATATTTCTCTTGGCAAATATTTGCTCTGCTACTGGAGTATGATCAAAATTCCTGCCAATTCTATATCTGCAAAACTCAGTGTAACCAAAGACACGTGCAACATCACCAGCATCACCAGCATCAATGCACGCTGTGTGGGTGACAGATTACAGATCTGCACAACAACTAATCTTTGTGTACCTGCATGAATCACTCATGTTCCTCACACATCCCACACAGTCACAATCACACACCACACCATCATCTCATCTTTGAATCCTGGAGCAGATATCATAACAAAAATAAAAATGATCAGAATGATCCGAAGTGTCCTACCTTTGCTGATGTCCTGGTACTCCAGCCACAGCTGCCTCTGGACCTGTTTGTTGGGGTACCAGATGGTGCAGGACTCCTGGAAGCCGTACACCGCCTCCTGAACAAAGTGGTTGCCGAACTCTCTGAGGATGGAGACAAAGTCGCTCCGCTGCGTCGCCCCGTCCAGAGAATGGATGGCCGAGCTGAAGGCTGTAAGGATGGACGAAACAGTGAAATAAGTTTGCCTCCAGCTTATAATAATAAAAAGAAATAAAGGGGAGTTTATGGGGGAAATATAGTAATATATGTTGTTTACTCAGCTCCATATCTCCTGGTTTACACACTACTTCTTTTCATAAGGTAGGTTGGTTTTATTGTCTCAGCTGTGAGGCTCACAGAGCTGCAGAGTCTCACAGGCTTTATGTAGATCTCAGATAAATACAGAAACCACCAACCGCTCTGCTCCACAGAATGAGGATTTAAGCATGGAGGTATTGCAAATTCCCTGAATACATTCATCTCACCATAAATCTTGTATACTTCCTGAAACAGTTGGACTCATGCATTTCTCTATCAGGCCTTTACACTGATCTGTCTGCTTTAACAGAAACGCCACAGTGATGCACTGCTGCTCATCTTTCCTAATCTCCTCACACTGATCAGACTTTCCCTGCAAACAGTTGCACTTGATAGCAAATATGTTTGAATATCTCAACATCTTAATACAACTATTTCAGCACTGTCTTGCTGAAATAGTCAAGACCTTCCCTGACAGAGATGTTGGATGCTCTAAAACAGTGGTTCTCAAATGGTGTGGCAGGGCACACTGGTGTGCCTTGAGACAAGTCTAGGTGTGCCTTGGGAATCTGGCTGGACCCCTGAAAAAACCCAGAGAATGGACCCTCCCCAGTGGTGATCTATTGATGAGTATGTGTGTTGGATCAGTAGCATTGGTGCTAGCATCCTGGCTAACAGTTACCTCATTGGGCAAGCTATTACTGAGTTGAAATTGGTGTTGAAATTATCATTATTCATGCTACTTTTAACCAAATTAACCAATTTTTCTACCCATTTTGCCACTTATTTTGTCGACTTAAACAATTTTTGCTGCTTTTAAGCAATTTTGCAACTTTTTAAAAATACTTTTGAGCCACTTTTTTGCAACTTTTTGGGAACTTTTTACCACATTTAACCAATTTTTGCTACCTTTTTGACAGTTTTTGCCTACTGTTGCTATTATTTGGACATTTCTTTGACAATTTTTCATAACTTTTTACCACGTCTTAGCGACTTTAACCCTTTTTGCCACTTTTCTGCCACTTGTAACCTATTTTGTCACTTTTGACACTTTCAACCCATTTTTGCCACTTTCTTGCTAATTTTCACTCACTTTGCCTTTGTTTGGCTACCTTTTGCCTAATGTTGCCCATTTTTTTAAATCACTTTAAAACCATTTTAACCCCCTTTTACAACATTTAACCCTTTTGGCCACTTGTAACCAATTTTTGCCACCTTTTTGACACTTTGTTTTGCCACTATTAACCAATTCTTTGGCCCCTTATGCCAATTGTTAACCATTTTTGACTTTGTCTTGCAACTTTTTACCCAATTTTGCCATGTTTTGTTGTCACTTTAACCAGTTTTTGCCACCTTTCAGGCACCTTTTGCCCACTTTTGCACCCCCAGTTGTCTGGGCCCCAGAAACCTCTCCCCTTTATCCCCCCTTATGGGCCACCTTGACTTTTATATTATTTAAAAGTCTATTTTGTATTGATATGAATATGGTGTGCCTTGAGATTTTGGCTTAACCTTAGGTGTGCCTAAAAAAGTTTGAAAACCACTGCTCTAAAACCTCTATCTACTTTGAGCATTGATAGTGCCTTTCTGTGTAAGCTGCCCACATCATAGGCACTAATGCAACCCCATACCATCAGAGATGCAGGCTTTAGAACTGTGGGCTGATAACACTCATGATGGTCCCTCTCCTCTTTAGTCAACAAGACACATCGTCCATGTTTCCAATAATTTCATATTTCGATTTAGACCACAGAACAGTTACATTCTACCTCAGCCCGGAGAAGATGCTGGTGTTTCTGGATCGTGTTAACATATGGCTTCTTTTCTGCATGATACAGCTTTAACTGTCTGTGTGGATGGAACAGCCAAATGTGTTGACAGACAATGATTTCTGGAAGTGTTCCTGAGCCCATGCAGTGGTTTCCAGTACAGAATCATGCCTGTTTTTATTGTAGGGCTGCCTGAGAGCCCAAAGATGACATGCAATCCAATACCGACCCTCAGCCTTGTCCCTTTAACCAGAGATTTCTCCAGATTAACAGAATCTTTTGGTGATATTCATTATTGTAGATCAGGGTTGTCAAACTCAATCACAGCAGGGGCCGGATTCTAGATTCAGGACTTCAGGACTTGTATTTTTTATGTAGTGCCAGCTTTAACATTTGGGCACCCACTGGACACCTTTGAGGTAAAAATGTACATGTGCAATAAAACTGTCATTAAATCAACATACATCAATATTTTTTCTATTTTTTTTTTCCCTAAATCTCTTTAACAACTTCAGACTGGCTCAAAACAACCAAACATTCAATAATTCTCAGAAATGCAACCCTTTAATGCAAGTTTTTTTATTTGAAATATTTATTTTTTTTACTTTGGGGATTATGAAGTCAGAGTTTGGAGTTGAAAATATGAGGTCAAATACAAAATAATTGGTTAAAAAGGTCAAAATATCACTAAAAATAAGAATTATGAATCTTAAAGCTCAAAATATTATATGAGAAGTCAAAATTTTGAGTTGAAATACTCAAAGTATGAAATAAAAAGTCTAAATCCAAAGTTTGAGTCCTGATTATGAGATGCTAAATTGAAAATGTGAAATTAAAACACAAATTAATTTCTTTTCCCACATTCCTGACTTATCTAAATATTTTTACTTCTTATAACAGAAATATGAGATCATCTTGTGGGCCGGATTTAACTATTCCACGGGCCAGATTCAGTCCCCGGGCCTTGAGTTTGACACCTGTGTTGTAGACGGTGCAATATTTGAAGATTGGTGAACCTCTGCCTGTCTTTACTTCTGAAATACTATGCCTCTCTAAAATGCTCCTTTTATACCCAGTCATGTAAACAACCAATTTACAATTAATTGACTTAGTTGCAAAATGCTCCTCCTCCTGTTTTACCACATACTCTTCCAGCCTTTGTTGTCCTGTCCCTTCTTTTTTGAGATGTGGCACTGCCATCAAATTCAAATGATGTTTTTCACCATTTTTCATGAAATGGTAAAATGTCTCAGGGTCAACATGTGATATTTTGTTCATGTTATATAATGAAAACGTATGGGTTTATGAGATTTGATAACCATTGCATTCTGTTTTTTTATATTCTAGACAGCACCCCAACTTTTTTGGAATTGGGGTTGTATTTATTTCTTCCACCTTAGTTTTTTTCTTTCACATTCTTGAGGGGATCCAATGCGATATCTGGTGGTGTTTGTGCAGAAATCAACTGTGGCTCAGTGGTAAGATTGTGGGTTTGATCCACAGCTCCTGCAGTCACATGACCATGTGTGTGGAATTTCTCCTTGTGGGACTAATAAAGGAATATCTTACCTTATCCTTGGCCACAAGATGAGACACTTAACCTCAATATCTTCCCACTGCTTTATGCAAGGTTAGATTAGTTTGGGATTTCTTATTAGTATTTATTTTTATTCCGTTTTCACTTTTTGTGTTCGATTTCAGTTTAGTTTTTATTAGTTTTGACAGCTGGTTTGTTAGTTTAGTTTTTGTTTTGCAAAAATGCTTCATCATAGTTTAGTTTTTATTAGTTTTAGTGTTAGTTTTAGTTTTTGACGGATCAGTGTCAGGGCTGAGTGAGCATCATACATTTTTTTTTAAAACATATGCAAACAGGCTACTCTTCACTTAGCATTTTATTTACTTAATGATGATGTTTGAATACAACTCCAGAGTTAAACTACCACTTTGTGAAGTCTTAACCAATCAAATCAGGCCATTTTACTCTCCCCAGACAAGTCAAACACTAACGATATTTTGTCTCAATTACTATTTTATTTTAGTTAGTTGTGCACTGTGCACCTTATTCCTAGCTCCCATGATTCTTTGCGTGAAATATGGGCACAACTTCCGGTCCTTTCTATCTAAATGGGACTTTGCATAGAAACGAGATGTGAAACGTGATTATTAGAGCAATTTGGACATTAAAATATGTAAAGTTCGTCTGTTCCACCTCAAACGGGAGAATATTATTATTTCTTTGCCCTCTACTAAAGAATACAAAGTGACGACAGTACCTCAGGAAAACTAGACAAGCATATTTAGCTAACTTTATTAGCTTCATATCAGTGTAGCTATAGACAATCATCTTTTGTTAAATGAGTTTGGACACCACCTTCAGATAAATTTCTTGTTTGCGGGGTTGCTGAAATACTCATTCCACCAACTAATCCCTCTTAAAATGTGGGAATTATATTGATAAAACTATCCAGGACTCAAATTGTCAGCTCTTCAGTTTGGTAAATGTCAAGTTTTGAAATAATGATAAATTATTGTAGAAATAATTGCATCCCAAATGCAATCAAACAGTGAACAGCATGTTTAAACACTGTTGTTAAAGACATATATTTCACTTTGACAAATAATTATTGCCACGAACAAAGCAACAGGTACTGAGCATTACAGAAAACATTATTAAAACATTCAGCTCATTTAACTTTAATGAGTTAACAAAAAGAAAGCAGTGTTTACTGCAGCAAATATTTATTTCAGAACAACCACTGTCGATGCTAAATCACTTTAGTAAGCCTTTGGAAGAATCCTGTTTTGCTGTTACTGTACAGAAAAATCCACCCACCTTCATAGCTACAGAAGAGTCCCCAGGAATAAGGTGGTATCAATAACTTACTTACAGCTTACAATAGCAACAGTGCGAACATGTGATTACAAAAATATATCTATATTTACAAATTCGAAGTGAATTCCTATCAAAACCACTGTTGTTTGTAGTTAGCCTCTATCAACAAAAGGTCAAGTGGCAGGCTAACGGCATGAGTACAGATTATAGCACTGGAGAGGATCTTATTTCTCCTGAGTGGGCGTGGCTTCAGCTCATTCAACAGACACGCCCACACCATCTCAGATCAGATTTTACTGCCTCATTTTTCATGATTTTAAAGCTTAATTTTATTAACTTATAGATGTTTTATTGACTGAAATTTGACCTGGGGGTTCATGATACAGTAAACTGTCATACAGCAAACCTAAATACAGATTCATTTTCACTTTACAGGGTCTTTAAGCTGTTTTTAAGTAGTTTTTTGCAGCTGAGCATCAGCAATCCTACATGCCAACAGGTGGATCAGCTGCTGGGAGCAGCTGATTAGCTGATCATTAGCTGATCATGGGAGAATGTGTGTTTTTTTATTGATTTTTTTCCAATTACATCAATATCCATTGTATTTTGACGGCGTCAGAAAATTGTCCCATTCGGGGTGCAGGTGGCTGAGTGGTTGCGTGGACGGCCCGAGTTTGGGTCTGGCCTAGGGCCCTTTGCCGTGCGTCTCTCCTCCGCTCTTGTCCCTGTTTCCGACTCTGTCCACTGTCCTCATCTGTCAAATAGGGGCACAAAAGTGCCTGAAAATAAATCGTAAAAAAAAAAAAAGTAATAATAATTGTCCCATTCACTTCTGTTGTAATCGTATTTTTTTTTTTTTTTTTAAAGACTTATTTTTTGGCCTCTTTCGTGCCTTTATTAGAGAGAATAGACAGTGGATAGAGTCGGAAACAGGGAAGAGAGTTGGGAGAGACATGCAGGAAATAGTGCCATAGGCCGGATTTGAACCCGGGTCACCTGCGTACATGGTGCGCGCCTTAACCACTCGACTACCGGCACCTGTAATCGTATTTTTTGACCCCCTCTTAAAGTACAGGGGACAAATGAGGTGGGCCTTTAAGATGAACTGGTAAGCCTCTGAAGTTTACTGACTGACTAAAATGGTCTTTATGTGTCAGTACTGATGTAACAGTTTGGTCTGAATCATTTCAGTGTAAAAATCTTGTTTATAAGTGTGTGTGTGTGTGTGTGTGTGTAACCAACACTGAAATCCGTATGGAAATGTGCATCAAACTCACAGAAATCGACGAAATCTGTATTGTTCTAGTCCATTGCCAGACCAGTAAAAATTCAGGATTTTGATCATTTTATGCATTTATGTCAAAAATGAAGATTACAGGCTGTTGTCACAAAAAAGGGAATTTTCTCTGATATGGATGCCAATGCTCTCTGCCTGTTTCAAGGATGAATAAGAGTGTGTGCATAAGCATGCTTGCACGTATTTAAGTGGGTGTATATGGGTAGTGTGTATGTGGAGATGTGTTTGTGGGTGCACACACAACCGTGCACACACCCATTTACACACTTGGATACATGCAAGCTTGCATGCAAATATGCAGCCTTCCCTAATGAAATAAAACAACTGAGAGGACCCAGACAACAAGTTTACACCATCAGTACTTTTCAGTCATTCTGTTCATGTGCCTTTGTAGTTCAGAGGTCAGAAAGATGACAACACAGACAGTTTTTTTCCATAAAAAATCCTAAAAACAGCCAATCACAAGGTCACTATGTAAACTGGGTTCATCCCTATTGTCTGGTGATGCTGAAGAGTCCATGTAATTTCTGTCAGACGGTCCTCTGTGCCTCTTAGAGTACTATCAAATCCAGGTTTGCCTCTGTGTATGAACTGTGGAGTTATTGTGGCTGAAACTGAGTATCTGTCAGGCTTCTTGAGCCAAATCTCTTAAAGGGGTTTAGTCATCATTTAGACATATTAGCTAGCAGCTTACTGTTCATGAAGTCTTTCAACCAGAAATGAGCGATTACACGCCACTTCCTCATGTGGGCATGAGCAGGCTAAGGCTCAGTTTTCTGATTCACTCTAAAATCCTACTGATTTTCCTGAGCAGAGGTTATGAACTGATACAACACAGAGGCTGTTTGTTTGTACCTGATAAAGGAGTAAATCAGTATGTTGGGAAGATGAATAAATAATGCATCATGGGAACAGAGTAAAAAAGGCTGTAAGCAATTATAGTTTCAAACATAATGCAAGACTCTTTTTCTTTTATAGTTTTCCTATTTCACAGAAATTTCCCCCAACTCAGTCATCTTGTTCCTGCAGAGAGAAGAGCGATGTTTGATCATGCACTCACAATGTTCCACTAATGAAGACCTGCTGCAGTCCACTGTGAAAAATATGGCAGCCTTTCTGTGCTCTGATTATGGTGATGCAAATGGTAAATGATAAAATACAGCTTAGTGCCAAGCAGAGAAAGAGTGGAGTCAGCAAAGGAACAGTTTGGGATCAGTACCTGTCTATGGCCAAGTCCATGTAGGATTTTGAAAATACACTCAAGCAGCATTTAAGGTCACTGAAAATGTATCTGTTGGAAAACTCCTTCCTGGATGAAAACTTTAACAAATGGTTGGGCTTGTAACATAAAACTGTACCCCGCTTTTTGTCTGTTTAATGCCAATGGCCACCAATGGCCACCAATGGCCACTCAATGGTCATAGTCCCTCTGATGACCACTCAGCAGTCACAGAGTTACTCTGATGACCACAAAGCAGTGACAGAGTTACCCTGATGACCACTCAACAATCACAGAGTCCCTCTGATGACAACTCAGCAGTCACAGAGTCACTCTGATGATTGATCAATAGTCAGAGTCACTCTGATGACCACTCAGCAGCCACAGAGTCACTCGAATGGCCACTCAACAGTCACAGAGTTACCCTGATGACCACTCAGCAGTCACAGACTCACTCCAATGGCCACTTAACAGTCACAGAGTTACTCTGATGACCACTCAACAGTCACAGAGTTACTCTGATGACCACTCAACAGTCACAGAGTTACTCTGATGACCACTATCATACTGTATTTTACTGCTTTAGTGTAACTCAACAATGTTTCTTTGGTAAAATGCCTTGCCTCATATGCTCTTTTGCTCTTATCAATATCAATGTAAATATATCTTAAATTGTGTAATCTATTTCATGTAAATCTGTTGCATATTTCTACATATTATACCTCTAATCATGACTAGTCAGCATTCTTGCACCATACTATCAATACACATGGACTTGTACATACCATAAAGAAATACCTTACATGAGATTGTATGTATTTAAATCTTAATTTGGCTAACTATGACTACATGTAGTCCTTTGTTCTGTCTATTCTGATAACACCTTTTCTTTTTGTGTTTCGGGGAGACCCAGAGTGTCCTACTCCTTATTTATATGAGTATAAATGGCAGTAAAAACCCAGAGGTTAAGGCTTCTTTTTATAGCCCATTTAGACAGCAGATCCCCTGGAGGCACTCTCTGTCCTGGGAGAAACCTAAGCTAAAATGACAGGTTTTACACACAATAGTAGAATATCATGTCTTTAGCATATTGGTATGAAAAGCTCCATCAAGAAGGCCGTGCATTTGTTGCTGCAATGAAATGCTGACTTTAATAAAACAAGTAAAATAAACGTATCTGCTTGTGAATTCACTGACTCAGCTGGACTAAGAGAAGATAAGCTTAATGTAAAAGCATGTTTGATTTGACTAACAAAACGACCATGTGGTGGCTGGATCCTCTCCTAGTAAATATTAGAGTGCAATGGTAATCTATCATTATCATTTCCAGGAGAAGCAGTATTAATATCTCAGCACTCACGCTCCGCTCGCTCTTACTTCTTCTCTAAAATTAAATTAGGAGGCCGCTGAAGTGAGAGACAGAGAGCGCAGGCAGGATGAGCGATGGGGGGGGTTTGCTATCAGATGTAAAAATCAGCAGCTTCGCCCCTCCTCGCCCCTCCGGTGGCTGTTGAAAGATGATGAGCTAAAGTGGGAAATAGGAGTAAAAAAAAAAGTCAGAGGCTGCTAAGTCGCTTGTGAGTGAAGAGGAAATAGAAACTGTATTCTGAGCTGATGCGGCAGCCACTTTCAAACCACGGCGGCACCATTGGAAATGCATTAGAGATGACATGGCTGCATTTACAGTAGGCTGGCTGCACTTATCAGAAGGCAAACTATTTATGAAAGATTTATGAATAATGCATGCACTTAAAAGATGACAAAAATCCAAATTATTAAGTGACACTCTCCCTCCAGCCAGGCAGAATGATTGAGTGCAATATATTAACTGATTCACTTCACCCTGAAACCCTTCCAACAGAAACAATTCAACTTATGTAGCCAGGAATGCAAAAAAAGGAAGATTTATTTCACAGAATAATACATTTAGTCCCGAGAAAGCCGTCAGGAAGTATTCAGTATAATCCCTGATGTGTCAGGGAGCCAGGAGCAGCCTTCAGAAGAAGTATTGCTTGACTAAATACCTATCCACAGTTATCTTATCCGCTGAAGTTTCCATGGCAGGCCTTGTCAGAATGCCTTGGTCTCGCTGTGGATACAAAGCTTTGTGATTTGTGACAGGCTATCAGAGAGACGGCGAAAAAGACAAGGGAAATAAAATGAAATACATATTCCTGTGTGCTGACCTCCTTTCTATCTATCCATCAAACCCTCTGCTTAAATCTGCTTTAATATCCATCATCATATTTGCATGTGACATCCACTCTGTAACTGTAAAAGCAATGCTTTAATATCGAACCAGAAGATGGGATTGAGGAACGAAAAAGGACAAAAATAGGAGCAGGTCTGAAAATGAGAATGTCAGACCTGGTTATGTTTTCTTCTTCTTAAGCAAAACTGTTTGTTTTCTGCACTATTACGTCATAAAATTAATTATTAAACCTTTGCAAAAGTACAGCGGCCCTCCCTAAGCTCTGGTCCCCAACATAATCAGCCACCCTACAAATGTATACTGACTTTCAAACACATAGCCCAAACTGGTGGCCAAAATTTTGTAGCATTTGGGGTCCATTTTGGGCCGTTTTTTGACGTACAAACATGGTACCTCCAGAATACTTAAACTGATGTGTATGTTGTTAGTTTTCCTTTAGCGAATATGCAGTGGTGCTTTTTTAAATATAGTTTTTAAGAATGGAAACATAAGCACTGAACAGAATCAAAGCATTACCTTTTTTAACAGTCCGTTGAACTCAGTTGAGGGTCCTGGGGTTCTTCCCAGGGAATTTTTTTGGACTATCATACTCTATTTTTTACTTTTTCAATTCACCCTACAGACGTTTTGGTAACACTTTACTTGAAGTTTTATTCATAAGACTGACATTATACTGTATAATACCACAAAGTTGCCATTTTTTCGGAAAATTAAAAATAGCTGTCAAAATTAACACTATGTAAGGAGTCAATGTGGGACAGAAAGCATAAATCTGATTTAGCCCTTTGCACCTTTAGTGTCACCACTAGTCCCAGAGATGCTTTTAGACATCAGGGTCCGAGTGCACCACCTGGGTGTAGACAGAGTTGGTCCTATCTCCCACATCAGTGGTTCTCAACTGGTCCGGCCTCAGGACCCACAAGTCTGTCTTACGACAGATCGCGACCCAAGTTTTCAGAAAAAAATGTCAGCAATTCGTGTTTAGTTAATTGAATATGTTGCAGTTTGGAGCATGACTGGACCAAAACACCAAAGAAAAAGGACAAAACTGACAAATTTTATATCCTCTTTCCCCATCATTATTTGTTAATGTTTGCCAATTATCTTTCGAACTTGAGAATTGACTTCATTATCATGGGAAAAGCAGCCATTTACTGCAAGAAGAGGAGATAAATTAGTGAAAATAATGACCAAACATTTAAATTTATCCAATTTCACAGTAAAACAGGGTGAAATGAAAGGTATGCGTGTCTAATAAGGACTTCAGGACTTTTGCCACCAATTTTTTATGACACCCACTGAAACCGCTCCGCAACCCACCTTTGGGTCCTGAACCACTGTCCCACATCCATCAAAATTAACACGTAAAATGCGATGATGTGATGATGATAAAATCAGACCTAACAAGTGCTTAGGTTTATGCAACTGAGTACATAGATTTGTAAAAAGGCCTTCATCTGTCTGTGCTTGCTCTCTGACACTCCCTCGTCTGTCTTTGCTTACAGCCATCTGAATCTGTAGAAACCTTTTTTTCAGTCAAATTAGGTCAATAAAAACCCCTTTCTCCTCCAGCTACTGGAGCTAACAGCATTTGCTGTGTGTGGCAGTAAACTAACTTTAGCCTCCTGTTATGAGGCCCTGGGCTTGGCTGGTCCCTGGAAAGACTCACTTTTTATGTGTACTGCAGAAAACCATTTTTATCCTGCTGTTGTGGAGGGAGAATCATGTTTATCCAGATTTATTTTTTATTTGTCTTGACTCAGCTGTCTCCATAGAAACCCCAGAGCTACATGTCCCTCTGCATCTGTTGGATACTATTGTTAAATTAAACTGAAGGGTTGAGCATTTTTGAAGTGGGCTTGCATAAAGCATTTGTCAATTTATGTGCAGCTACTGTATGTTAGCCACTAGAGATGCCAGTCAGCTTAGCTGCTCTGTAGAGAAAAGGGCAGGAGATCAGGCACGAAAGGTGGACAATACATCACCTCAGATGGAACAGTTTACGGCATTTAATTTCCCTAATTACAATAAATAAAGACATGAATGAAAAGCCGAAAGCAAAATCAGATTGAATGCAGGCATTGCTGAAATAGACGTCACATTTTGTATGTGTGTGTTCAACACAATATGTGTTCAAGCGGTGTGAATCAGGTCAGTTACTTTAAAGGGGGTGAATATTTATGCATCCTTTTACTGACATTAAAGAGTTCTTTTTTTTTTTAATCTGTTTTCGTCAACAAGGCCAAACTATTTTGACCATGGCTGATTTATAAAATTAATAAATTGGTAAAACCTCCAAGGGGGTGAAAACTTTTTATAGGGACTGTATTTAGAAGTCATTCTCTACGTGCTACTGACTGTCTGGTGGCAGCAGAGGTCAAATCACACCAACTTTTATGTAAGTGAGGGGAAGCTTGGACCTCCTTTTTTTTAATTTTGTTTTTTGTTATCGTCCTTAGTAATAGATGCTGTATGACAGGGTGTCAAACTCAAGGCCCGGGGGCAAAATTCAGCCCGTGGTGCAGTTATACCCGGCCCACCAGATCATATGATATTTTTATTAGAACTGGCCAACCAGTACGAGGTCTGCAGATTTCCTCCAGTATAAAAATGTAAACTACCCCCAGATGTTTGTTTTAACATCCTCGTTGAGTCGTAAAAATTAGAAAAAGTAAACAGTAAAAATAACTTGATAAAAGTCAGAAACTTAGGAGAAATTACTGTTTTCTCTAACATCTCACAGTTATGACTAAAAGTTATGGTTTTGAATGTTTATTTCATATTTTAACCTTTAAATCTCATAACTTTGACTTTTATCTCATGTTTTCCCTTTTGAATTCATGATTTTAAATTTAAAATCATATTTTGAGCTTTTTAAACTCATGACTTTGACTTTATCTGATATTCTGACCTTTAAATCTCATAGTTTGACTTTTATCTGATATTCTGACCTTTAAATCTCATAGTTTGACTTTTATCTGATATTCTGACCTTTAAATCTCATAGTTTGACTTTTATCTGATATTCTGACCTTTAAATCTCATAGTTTGACTTTTATCTCATATTTTGACCTTTAAATCTCATAGTTTGACTTTTATCTGATATTCTGACCTTTAAAACTCATAGTTTGACTTTTATCTGATATTCTGACCTTTAAAACTCATGATTTTGACTTTTATCTCATATTCTGACCTTTAAATCTCATGATTTTGACTTTTATCTCATATTTTGAATGTTAAAAATCATGTTTTCAGTATTCTATCTCGTATTTTGCCTTTTAAAAACATTATTTTGACTTTGAATGTCATTTTTTTACCTTTTAAAATCATAAGTTTGACTTTTTAATCTCAGATTTTGAGTCTTTAACTTATCATATCGACTTTTAAACTCAAAATCATTTAGGTTGGCAGTAAGTGGTTAAATATTGACCCTATCAGGCCCTCAGGTTAGACCCAAAATCAGAATCCAGCCCCTGCTGTGACTGAGTTTGACATCCCTGCTGCACAATATGACAACAATGAAACAATTACCTAAAATGTACCTAATTAAAATCAGTGGTTTTAAAAACGTACAAGTACGCTGAAACAAAAAAACAACAAAAAAAAACTATCACAGTAAAGTAATGGTAGATCTGGTACCTGCACTCCATTCCTCTGGCTCGTGGGGGTTGAGGCCCTTAGGAATTGGGGCTATCCTTTATTTATATGCACAACAAAAGACAACCCTACTGATGGCAGACATGGAGTCTGGACAATCCATCTGCTTTACAGAGTTATCTGATGTCTCCTGTGGCTAATATACAAACTTTTGACAAGTTCTTTAGACAACTCATCTTCAAAATACTTCTTCAATAATTTATATGTCTTTATAAAAGAAAAATGTCCGAAGGCAACATATAAAACTACAAATTTAAGAGCATAATAAGACTCTGCAGATAGACAGCAGTAAATGTGCCCTAAATAACAAATGGCAAAAGTCAGCAAAGGTCTGGAGGGCTGGTGGTACAAAACTGATGAAGCTAAATATGAGATTGCCAAAATATTTCCATGCAATGAAAAATTCTCAATCATCTACGAGGACAGACTCCTTAGAGCAGGGGGCATCAAGTACATTTGCACAAGGGCCAGATTTGACAGAGACTCTGGGGGCCAGACTTTCAAAAAAACAAAATTAAATAAAGATTTTGGTCTGATTAACATGTTTTCGTGTTAGTATTAGTACCAGTGAGGTCTATCTCTATTATCTATAATGCAGTGGGCCAAAAGGAGACAGGCCTGCCTGCAGAATTGGCCGGACCCCTGAAAATCCCAGAGAAGAGGCCCTCCCCAGTTGGGATTTAGCATCAATATTAACTAATTTTGAGACTTAACCCCCTTTTCACTACTTTGGCAATTTCTTGCCCCTCTTAACCAATTTTAGGCTCTTTCATCCATTTTGCCACTTCTTTATCCATTTGTGAAACTTTCCTGCCAATTATTGTTCCTGTGCGCTACTCTTAAACCCCTTTTACTACTTTGCCAGGCTATTCCTGATATATTTTTGCCACTTTTCAAAACATTTTTGATACGTTTTCCCCCTTAAACACAATTTTAATTGTTCTTTAACCCCTTTAAACCAGTTTTAATGCAAATTTTATCCCCTTTGTGCCACTTTTCATCTACTTTTGTGCATTATCATTACTTTTTTTGCACGACCTTTATCTCATATTTTGACCTTTTAGGAACACCATTTTAAATCTTAAGTTGTATTTTTGCCTTAAAACATGAATGTGACTTTCTTTTTTATATAGTTGCCTTCTAAAAGCATTATTTTAAGCATTATTCATTTTGTGTTTTGACCTTTTGCACTTATAACTTGACTTTTTATCTCATATTTTGACCATTTCAATTTATTATTCTGATTTTTTATCTCATGTTTTGACTTTTTCAATTTATTATTTGGACTTTTTATCTGATATTTTGACCATTTCAATTTATTATTCTGATTTTTTATCTCATATTTTGAACTTTTCAATTTATAATTTTGACTTTATCTAATATTTTGGCTATTTCAATTTAAATATTTAGACTTTTTAGGTGCACCGTTTTACATTCAAAGTCATATCTGTGCCTTAAAACATAATTTAACCTTTCTTTGCCTTCTAAAAGCATTATTTTAACATCTAATTTTGTGTTTTTTGACCTTTTTGATTTAAAATTTGGACTTTCTCTCATATTTTGACCTTTAAGGTTCACAGTTTTAAAATTTAAGTCATATTTTTGACCTTACAACATGATTGCGACTTTCTTTTTCATATACTTGGCTGTTAAAAGCATTATATTAACATTCAATTTCATGTTTTTACCTATAGGACTAATAAGTTTGACTTTTAATCTCAGATTTTGAGCCTTTAACTTATCATTTGGACTTTTTAAATCTCAAAATCATCTATCATCAGTGCTAACCTTTGCCCCATAATTTGTTACTGGCTAAAATGAAGCTGACAGTTAAATGTGGACCCTTATAGGCCTTCAGGTCAGACTTTAATTCAGAATCTGATTCAACCCCCCTGCTCTAGCCCCTTTTCACCACCTAATCTGGCCATTTTTGCAACATTTCTGCCATTTTTAACCCATGTAAAAAATATTTACTAATGAATGTTTAAAGTGAATTTCTGTAAAAACAGATCAAATATTGAGTCATTCTCAAACTTTTTCAATATTAACTGTTTTTGGGGTGGATTTAACAGCTGCAGACATTTAAAGCCAAAAGATACTCTTAAAACCACAACATCTTCTTTTCCTCCTTTTCTGATCTTTTGGTGGCTGGACTGGAAGCTTTGGGGGTCCTGATTTGGCTCTTGGGCCACCAGTTGATGATGAGTGCCTTTATTTGAAACACAAAAAGTGCCAACATTTGTCTGAAATCTGCTTTTTGAAAGCAAAAATGCACATTTGTGATTATTCAATGCACAGATTAAAGGGCAACAGAAAAAAATATTTTAAGTTTGGACGATTTTTATGCAGTGTCAAATAACAAAAGGTCCTACTTTGAACCGTTGGAGAGCCTGCTGCCTCTCAGCTCTCTGCTCCTCTTGTTTGGTTGTGCTTGTTGAGCAGCTTTTTTTCACTTTTTGCCCTTTTGAAGTGACATTTCTGCTAATTTGTGATTAAAGGGAACTTGACCCTCACCCATTTATTGCCTCCCCGAGTTGCCGTGAAGCACAGCAGCCGAGAGCACCATCACAATCACTCTGTAATTGACTGTTTCAACAGAGCTTTAATTTGATGTAATGGACGCAACTTGAACCTTTTAGCACCAAATTGCTTCAGCAAAGCACCCCGTGGTGATGGTCTTTGTATGTTCAAGGACTTAATTAGCATAAAAAGGCTTCTGTTACTGATAAGGGCAAAGTTAAATCGCTTGTTTTTGTCCACATTTCTCTGTTTGTCTCTGCACAGATGTTTTAACACTTCTTAAATAAGGCTGGAATTGAAATTTACTGCAGCATCTTTCTGCAGATAAGCAAGGCTAATGAGAGGATGACACAGTGCCTGTTAATCAGGAAATTTAAACAAAGTACCCGAGCTGTTGTGATGAGCTGCTAACCTTGATGTGTCATATTCATTACAATATGATAAATTATTGATCGCTGACAGTGTTGTTTTTCTCCTCTGAGAGCGTCAGAGTTTATGCCACAGAGACGTGTGCCTGCTCTCCTGCAGCATAAATAAACTATCACTTATAACAAATGGTGTACATTATTAATTACCTTGAGAGAGGACCCACTGATTGAGTTTGACGTGGTATAGCACCGAGCGGAGACTCCAGTGCTGGACCAGCGGGTATCCAGACACCTCGCTGTAGTTCACCATGCCTGGGGAAAGACACAAAAACATTTTGGTTTATGTGGAGGCTGAGCTCGATTAAAGTAGGGCTCAGGAAAGTTCAGCACCTAAACTTTAAGACCAAAGAGACACTGCTTCATGAATGTTTATTTCTGACTTCTGTGGAGGGGATTGCGGTCTTCATTTCTAGATCAAAGTTCAGCCCTACATCTCATTCTTGTTTACCTTACCTGGGAAATCAGGAAGCATGTTTGATAAATATTAATATTATATTAGATGACAGCAGAGAGAAGAAAGCAGCATCTCTGGTGTGGGATCAAAGTGGAGCCCGATCTACAGCTCACCTCCACCAGAAATAAACAGGCGAAATGGAACATTAACATAAAACCCCAAATATTCCATGTTTGATGCTAGCAGAGGACGACAGCAGACTTTAAGGGCTGCACTTAAACAGAGATGTTCTCATTCTCCGCTCAGATCACTGTCTGATGCATGTCAGCATTCACCCAATCAGCCACTCTAATGCAGCTAATCAGCAGATCATTCATACATGTGCACCGCAGGCTATGCCTCCAGGAGCAATTTGTGGTTCAATATCATGACCAAGGACGCTGACATGCCGATAGCTGGAGTCTCAGATGAGACAACAGTCCTCCTATAGAAAGGTGACGTATTCTACCTTAGAGCTAAAGCTTTCCTTTGTTTCTTATATCTACTGCATTTCTAGATATCACATTCATCTGGAAAAGCTCCCATAGAAAGTGTTTGGGAAGGGCAGGAGTTTTCAGACAATTCTCAGAACATGATTGGAGGAACATTCCGGAAACATCTTTTCCATCATGAAAAGTTTTAAGTGTTGTTTTACTCTTTATTTCACACAGAAATGTGGTCCAGTTCTTATAAAACCGCTGCTATGTTGTGGTAGTCACTGCAATTAGCTAGTACAACTAAACCCCGCCCATCGCTACCGCCTCATTCTCCTCAAATGATGCTGATTGGTCCGAACAGTGTGCACACTGGACAGTGTGGATAGGAGCGTTTCAAGATGGATTTGCCTGATGGCAGACATGGAGCCTGGCAAACTGATCTGCTTTGCAATCTAAGCTCAAAACTGCGCAATGCAGACGTTATGAATACGTTCAGATTCTCTAGAAAGTCCCAGACAGTTGCACCTTTCACTTCTGTTTGACTTATTATGATTATGATTATGCTTATGATGATGATTATCATTAGAATTATTATTACTATTTTATTATTATTATTTTTATTATTATTAATATTAGTTATCACTGTTGAAAGTTATAATAATTATTATTATTATTATTATTAGTTATCACTGTTGAAAGTTATTATTATTATTATTATTATTATTATTATTATTATTATTGTTATATAATTATTATTATTGTTGTTGTTGTTATTATTGTTATTGTCCAGGACACTCTTGTAAATGAGCTTTTTGATCTAAACGAGGTTTTCCTGGTTAAATAAAATTGAATAAATAAAAAAAAGGTTATCTATATTATTATCATAATTATTATTATCATAATTATTAATGACATCATTATAATCGTTATCGATGATAACAGTGATTATGATAATAAAGTAATAATAATAATAATAAATTTTAACAGTGCTAACTAATAATAATAATAAAATAATAAAACAATAATGATAAGAATAATAATCATAATCATAATAAATTATTATTAATAATAATGAAATAATAATAACAATGATAAGAATAATAATACATTTTAAAAATATAAAATGATAATAATATAATAATAATAATGATGATGATAATAATAAAAATAAATTTAAAAAATGAAAAATTATAAAATATAACTGAAGAGAATCTGAACATATTCATAATTGGTTACAGAGTGACAAGAATGGTTGACAAGAGGAAAATTTGTAAAAGAGGCAAAAATATGATAAAAGCTGCAAAAATGGATTAAGAAAGGTCAAAAAAGGGGCAACAGGGAGCCAAATGGGAGGTAAAATTGTAAAAAAAAAAAAAAAAAAAAAAAAAAATGTTAAAGAGTGGCAAAATTGGTTTAAAGTGACAAAAATGGGTCAAAAGTGGAAAAAATGGATAAAACAGCATTAAAAAGTGGTTAAAACATGAAACAAATAAGCCAGGATGCTAGCACCAATGCTACTGATCAAATACACATGCATTCAGGTGAAATTCTAAGAAGTCTTCCTGATTTTACTTTTTATTTTCTTATTATTTCATCACGAGGAGAAACTCTTTGGAGTTAAAAAAAGCTTTGTAAATACGGCACCTGGTGATCCATTTTCCAAATCCAGACCTGGACTGTTTGCTGACCTGTATTAATGACTTAGGAACAGATGGAGGAAAATATTTGAAAGAAAATAACGTTTATCTAATTCTGTTTGTTAGAAAACAGGTGAAAAAAAGAGGTCGCCAGCTGGGGAAAATATATGTGGGTAATAAGAGAAACTTTTTCATCTGTGGAAAAGGGAGAGAGCTTGCATAATGTGTTTTTTAATATGACTTATTATTATTAATTTTAGCTCATTGCAACATAACAAAGAGGAGTCTTGCAAGGTAAAAAAAAAAAAAAGGCATAGTTTGAGGTGTTTTGTGTTTAGTCCATTTCTGCTCATGAATCATTAATGAAAATTAAAGGCAGGGGACGAGTGGATTTGTTTACATGCAAAGCAAACAAGTCTGTCTAATCTTATCCCTGCTTTTTATGAACATGTGCATATTAAATTCAGGCTGTGAGCTCATTTAGCATTCTGTGACTCCATCGCCACCAGCAGATCTGATCAGCTAAGGTTAATTAATATTTATGCTGTAATTAATTTGTCAAAAGACCAAAATGAAGCATGGTCTCAGGCCTCAATTTGTATGGTTCAGGTTCACAGAGATGGAAACTATACAGGTTTCCATATGCGTCAGTGTGAGTCCTCCGGTACGCATGGCTGCGGAGAATAACAGTTGAGCTGATGTGCATATTCTGGGAAATGCAGATCCATATTTTGATGCCGTGCTGTCACATCATGTTACACTGGTGAATCTAAAGTTAATCCCATATAAGTGTTTTATGCTGCTTTAACACAGTGTTCCTTTAAGGCCTTGTAAATTATCTTTATTGATTTTGTTTCATTTACCACTCCTATCCACTGCTCAGATCAATAACATCTATCTCCTCTGCTGTGAGAAGTCAGCCATGAATGAAAGCTTTTACATTTTGATGAACTGCATTTTTTCTTAATAATCTTCAAGCATCTTGCACCTCTGACCAACGAGCTGTCGTCTTATCCTTGGTTACAAATAGAGAGTGGCAGGCATAGAGCGACATATGGAGGGTGGGGAACATCCATCATGCAGCACAGAGGCGGCTCTGTTTGTGAGATCAGTCGGCCTTAGAGCATCGGCTCCCAGCCTGGGGTCTAAGGCTGACTGGGCCCCAGCCTCAGGCTGTGTCTGCTCTGAACGGTCTGAATTATATTTGTTTACACTATAAGGCTGCTTAAATATTACTAACTCAGATTGTGGAGTGGAGTCATGTCTGACTCTCTCTGATGAGTTTTCAATAAAATGTAAATACATTTTCTGACAGCAAAGTATGAGGTATTTTAGCAGCCATGTGCCTTAAAGGGCCAGAGCTAATTTCATCAACAAAATGAAGAAAAATGTCCAGTGGTAACCTTTTTTTTCCATGAGGAAGACAGAGGTACACACAGAGAGAGAAGAGCATGTGTGTCTGTGAAAGGAAAGGGTGGTAATAAGATAATATAGTTTCCAGGGGTGTTTCAAAATAGCCTTACAACCATGAAGACGGTGCTGTATAATGAGCACACGTTTATGATAAATGCCACAAGAATGCAGGTCTGGTTCTAACGCCAGCACCACTGCCTGTGTAATAAGGTTTTATAGTAGTAAAGAAACAACACATTTTAATTATGCCGGGCTAATTTGTCAAACAGCTGTTAAAATCACACTAAACACTGGTTGTGATGAGACCCACTAAATAGACCTGGTTCATATCTGGAGTAATCAGGAATTTCTCAGGAAGTTTTCTTTCCGAAATACTCAGAAATTCCTTAATTTTTAAGAAAAATTACTTCAAATGTCTGTGAAAATTCTTAAACATATTGTAAAAGTATCCCTTAAAAAAGTATCCCACAAATTCTTCAGTCATTTCTGTAGAATAAATAAATAAAAAATATTGACATAAAATTCCATTTAAAAGCTGAGCTTTTGTTTGGAATTCATCGTCAGTTTCTCCCACTTATTTGGGACATTAAGGACTTGATAAGTCAAAACGTCAGCCTTGTTGTTGGACAGCAATTTCCTTTCCAAAATCCACACAAATTCACTCAAATTTCAAACCAATCATCTCAAATTTCTGTGAAAATTCTTAAACATATTTTTAAAGTATCTCTTAAAAAGTAACCCACAATTTCTTTACCAGAAAATAGCAGAACAATTATGGAAAATTCCCCAAACATAAACAAAAACGTCCTGAAATTTCCATTAAAAATGTTCATTTCAAAAGACTCCTACTACTAACAAACGAGGCAGATGAAGTGAATATTGCCAGAGAGTAGAAATAGAAGTATAGAATTGTTTCCTTTATTTCAGTTCTAGGTAACAGTCCACGCTAACAAAGATAACCACTTCCATTCGATCCATGAAGTGAAGGATCCTGTCATGTTGCATATGAATGAAGGATCATGCCTTTAACGTTAGCATCGCTTATATCGGGCCATAGGCAGAACTGCAGAGTATAAATCATCCCGTCTCCCATGGCAACTGACAGAGGTGTCATGCTGCAGCAGTGGGATTAGAGCCATACATCATTATGACTGCCCCCGCCGTGTTCACCAGCACATCCAGAAGGTTTCTGGGTAATGCTTGTGACTGAGACACGTTTGCTGCAACCACGGACATGGAAGAGGGAAACAGACGAGGTGGATGTGTGAGAGAGAGAGAGGGACAATGCTGGGCCTTAAGAGAAAGATAAATGGAGACGTGAAAGGAAGAGGGAGGGTGGTGAAAGCATACAGGATGTACTGTTTGGAGCAGAGAGGGGTGAATGATAAAGGAGGAGTGGGGGAAGCATCTCCATTTTCATCCCTAGTGACAGGTGAAGGTTTGTTTCTATAATAGAGGAGAGGTGGTAGTGACCGACATGGAGAATGTGTGATACATTCAGGAGTGAAGAGATGAGAAAAGTGACGTCATTCTCATGGTTGAGATTCAGATGTTGTTGTCATGCTGTTCTGGTGTTTTCCAGGTTGCTTGTCTTATAAACGCTACAATTCTGACAGCTGTTCTAAAATTAACATTTCACTGTATAAAAAATCATAATAGAAAAATATATTTTTTATGATTTCATGGAAAGTTAAACCCTGCAAGAGTGCCTTGCTGGCAATGAATCCTGTCTTGGTCTTCTTCTGGAAATTTTAAAGTGCCAATAGAAAGTATCGATCCCCTTGGATGTTTTACCCTTTCAGTGATTTTATAAATTAACCATGGTCAATAAAATTTGGCATTTTTCACAAAAAAACACTCCTTAATATCAAAGTGAAAACAGGTTTCTACAAAGCAATACCAATTTAATAAAAATATGCAGTTCACCCCCTTTTAAAGTGACACAACTAATTCAACAGAGGTCCAGCTGGTTGGTGCCAGTTTCATAATTAGTGAAATGAGAATCACCTGAATGCAGTGAATGTGTCTCAAGTGAATGTTGTATAAAGACACCTGTGTCTGGAAGGTCCAGACACTGGTTTATCAGTATTCCTGGCTACCATTGCACCATGAAGACAAAAGAACACTCCATCGACTCAGAGAAAAGGTTATAGAAAAGTTTAAGTTAGGGGATGGATACCAAAATATTCCCACGGCACAGAACATCCCCAGATTTCAGTCAAGAAAAGGAAAGAATGTGTCACATGTGTAAATCTGCCTACATCAGGCCGTCCTCCCAATCTGAGTGAGCATGCAAGAAGGAGACTAGTGAGAGAGGCCACCAAGACACCTATGACTACTCTGAAGGAGTTACAAGCTTCAGCTGCTGAGATTGAAGCGACTCTGCAGACAACACCAGTGAAAACTTTAGCAGAGAGTGGCAAAAAGAAAGCCACTGTTGAGGAAAACTCAGACTCAGTCTGGACTAGAGATCACCAAAAAGCATGTTGGGGACTTCATGGTCAAGTGAGACCAGAGTGGAGCCTTTTGTCCATCAGACAAGGTGCTATGTTTGATGGCCACCAAACGCTGCACATCACAAACACACTATCTCCACAGAAAACAACTGTGTTGACAGACGATGATTTCTGTTTTTTTCCAGAACAGGATGATGGCTGTTTGTAATGCAGTGCTGCCTGAGGGCCCCAAGATCCCAGACATCCAATGTTGGCTTCAACCTTGTCCCTTGTCCACAGAGATTTCTCCAGACTCTCTGAACCGTTGGAGGGTATTATGAACTGTATATGATGGGATATTCAAAGGTTTCACAATTCTAGCTGATGAACATTTTTCTGAAATTGTTCCATACTTTTAAGACACAGTTTGTCCCAGACAGTCTTAATTTCTACAACTAAAACTATGACTAAAAATGTTCGTCGACAGCCTTCTTTTTCCATGACAAAAAACTAGACTAACAAAAATAGATCTGTGATGACTAAAACTGACAAAAACTAAGTTTTGTTCTTGTCAAAATGACTAAAACTAGACTAAAATGTAATTTAATTTTCGTCGGACATTCAAAATCTGTGATATGTCTCTACTGTGGGTAAATCTCTCAAAATGCAGTGTATCTGTAGCGATTCTGCCTCTCAGCTGTAGAAAGCAGGGACCCCAGGTCTAGTAGAGGGCAGAGAACACACTACCATGATTTGGTACCAGATTTAGGCAAGAAAATAAATGCTTGGACTAAAAGTAATGACAAAAATGTGAGTACTTTTTATGGACTAAAACAAGACTTAAATGTTTCGAGTTTCCATCAACTAAGACTAAAAAGGTTAGAAATGACTAAAATAGGACTAAAACTGAAATGCATTTCATTTAAAGACTAAAACTAAAATTAAAAATAGTTACCAAGAGAGACTCCTTCCGTCTAAAATGTTCCTTTTATACCCAGTCAAGTTGCTGACCTGCTGCCAATTAACCTAATTAGTTGCAAAAAGCTCCTTCAGCTGTTTTTCATAGGTACAACTTACTTTTCCAGACATTTGTAGCCCTGTCCCTACTTTTTTGAGATGTGTTGCTACAGTCAGATTCAAAATTAGCCAATTTTTTTTTCATGAAAGGTAAAATATCTCCATTCTAACATCTGATATGTTTGTGTTCTGTGGGTTCATGACATTTGATTAAATAGTTTTATTTACATTTTCCACAGCATCCCAACTTTTTTGGAATTAGGGTTGTAAATGGACAGACTGTCGTGTTCACATTTCTAAGGCATCTTTTTTTAAAATTATTTCATTAGCCAAGTTAAGAAACACATTCAAGTATTATATCTTCTGTGTATAAATCCCAGTTTTATCACCAGGACAAACAAAACTAAACTAAACATCTTCATTTTTTAATAGCAGAGTTTCCATATGGTCAAAGTTACTGATGATTCAGCAAACAACAAAACACTGGGACTCCCCAGGCTCACTGTTAAACAACTAAAAAGAGCTACAGATGCCACTCCATTTCTATTTTGTGCACTGACATTGTAAATAACTTTTTCTTGTCTTTTTTTATTTGATTTATTAAATGAGCTAGTTTGTGCCAAACTATTTAGCAGTCTGCTGTCTGATATTTCCTCAGATGAGAGATCAGAGATATTATCTGCTAAATATTATCTATGTAGCAAAGCCGTGACTCTGGCATTCAAACGTGGGCTGTATAAATGTTCTTGGCTTCACTCTGATATGACGGGGCCATCTCTGGTAAAATGTTAAAAATGTGTGAGCTTGTATACGACAGGGAGCGGGTGTCTCCGGTGCTGCTCGCTGCAGAGCTAGCAGCTGAGGAGCAGCTGTGAGCTGGAAAGAGAGGATTTGAAGTTCTGGCACGAGGGACGCTCCTGTCTCATTAAAGCAACTCTGATTAAAGTTATGATTTATATGAACAATATAGAAGAGCGGTGCCTAAAGTCCAACAGCAGCCAAAGTTATGATGCTGGGCCTCTAATTAGTTTATGCTCATGTGCAGTATGTGACGATGCGTCTGAATGTTTACTGCAGAGGGATGATAAGCTGTAATGCAGAGGTTGTTGTTGTTTTCAAGTCACAAATAATACTTGCATCTTTGTCTTCAGTCCAAAGTCCTGAACTCTGAATTTCAAGTCCTTAATATGTCATAGCGCTCATCATCTTACAGCATCTCACAAAAGTGACCCCTCACATTTCTGAAAATATGCTGCAAATATTTAATTATATCTTTTCATGGGACAACACTGAAGAAATGACACTTTGAATGACTTACAATGTAAAGTAGTCAGTGTACAGTTTGTATAACAGTGTAAATTTTTTGCCATTAATGCCTAAACTGCTGGTAACAAAAGAGAGCACACCCCTAAGTGAAAATGTCTAAATTGGGCCCAATTAGCCATTTTCCCTCCCCAGTGTCATGTGACTCGTTGGTGTTACAAGGTCTCAGGTGTGAATGGGGAGCAGGTGTGTTAAGTTTGGTGTTATTGCTCTCACACTCTCTCGTACTGGTCACTGGAAGTTCAACATGGTACCTCATGGCAAAGAACTCGCTGAGGATCTGAAAAAAAAAAGAATTGTTGCTCTACATAAAGATGGCCTAGGACATAAGAAGATTGACAACACCCTAAAACTGAGCTGCAGCACGGTGGCTAAGACCATACAGCAGTTTAACAGGACAGGTTCCACTCAGAACAGGCCTTGCCATGGGCGACCAAAGAAGGTGAGTGCATGTGCTCAGCGTCAGACCCAGAGTAATCATCTAAAGATACATGTAGTATCTTTTGTGAGATACTGTATGGGGCATGCTCACTTAAGTCTCCTCTAACTTTCCCCTAAACCTTCGCCAACTTAACTTCAGCTTCTTATAAATATCTTATATATAGACACGTCAATATTTATCAGATATTATCATGCCGGTTTGGCTCTACAGATAAATAACGACTTCGTTTCTTTTGTTTATGTTATTTGAATCTTCTGACAATAGTTTATAGCAGTTAGAACAGGAGGGAAGTGAGTTTTCTGCGACACTCACCTCTCAGAGTTCAGGTGAGCCTGGAAACAAGACGTAGATTGGATACAGGAGATAAGACCGTCTTACGCTACTGGTCTTAAACCTGGAGTCTGTCATTTTATTTATGTCAGTTAAGTGACGGTTGATGCAGGCTCCTTAGTCTGGTAGCGCTGTACTCCCTGCTCAGAAAATATGACTGTCTCAGGTTGCTATAGTTACTCCCAACGGAGAACCGGCTAACGGCTGTTGCACATTAATTTGGAACAGTGTAAGGATTTTTTGACTGTAACTACTTGTGTAGTTCATACGGTGTCCATATAGTAGAAGTTAACGGATACCACTGGAATTTCCAGAGCAAATCAGAATCAAGTATTCACCAAGACCATGGTATAACTAAAAATATTTCTGCATTTTAGCTCTAGTTAACTACAATAACCTTGCCTCTGATCCCTGGGTAGTCAAAACAGAGTTAAAACCCACCATTGGATATCTTTTCCACTTCCCTCTGAGCCATGTAAAGTTGTGGGGAAAAGTTGGTAGCTCTACTCTTTATTAGGGGGACAAAGGAATATGACGGTTATGTCATATTTGATCTGTTGTGATTGGCCGAAAAAAGGCCAGGGCTGGATTTTGCATCATTCATCACAAGATCAGCCTTTAGAAAATGTAACTGCAGACACCCCTTAGTCCTACGTCTAAATCTCCTCAACATGAGGAGGGACACCTGAGGCAAGGCTTATTTAGAGTCTCCCTGCTATAATTAATGCTAGCTGCTGATTAAACCATTAGAAATGGTCCTTGTAACATCCATTTAGCATCAACAAAAAGACCCAAATTAGACAGGAAGTATGATGAGTGTGAGCTGGTGTACAAGGCCACTAACAGTTCCTCTACCAGGGAGCTGTGAAAATGCAATATTTGGCAGCGCCCTGACACCACCTATGAACTTGATGAATAAGCCTCCAAATGTGATGCTCCTGCATTGTCCTCACCTTCAGCTACATCCATTTATCCCCTCTTATGGGAAATGGCTCCCCGGTACGATAGATATATTCCCGGGCACCGAGAGAGCCAGAGCACATGGCTGTATAACCTCCCCCATCCCCCGGCCCCCGCAGCAGCCCCCCGTCCCTGCCTCCCTTAGTGAAAATGAATAACAAGCCCAAAACATATACAGTAGTGCAGAGTATTCTTCTTCTTGCTGAAAGGCCTTGTCTCCCTTTTAGCCCTGGGGTGCTCTGCTCTCATTGTCTGACAGAATGATTAATTTGACTGAACTTCACTTTGCAAACATCCCAAGTTCACAGTCCCCCTCTCTCTTTCTCTCTGTGCAGTTTGTGTCAGAGCTTTTAGATAAAGCAGCACGCTCGCTATGTAGCCGAATCCCTTTGTTAAAATGAGGCGTGAAAATGTCTTTTATTAATGTTACATCATGAAAAATGTAGAGTGAGAGAAGTAAAATGAAATCCTGAAAAGCATCAGAGCAGATAATGGAGAAAGTAAAAGGAAATAGCTCTAAGTGTTCTTTAATAAAAGCTACAATCAGAACAGTTACCCTAGCTCGGTAATTTTGGGACTTTGTCCAAAATTAAGATTACTTTAAATGGGTTAAAAATATATGTTTGAAGACACTATAAAAATGATGACAGAACTCCTGTGAATCTGCCCAAAAATACTATTTAGAAACACTCATACTTTAAGGTCATGTGACAGCACTGTCCCACAGTCTCTCCTGAGGGCAAGTGTGACCTGCACCATTGTAAAGCTGGCAAAATATGGGGATAAAACAATAAAGACCCATTTATGCTTAATGTTAAATACAGATCCAGATACAGACGGAGCCTTCTGTCTGTGTTCCGCGTTCATTTCATCCGTATTTCTGCAGGTTTCCATAAAGCTTACGGATACGGGCCAAACGGAGCAGTACCACCGGAAACCGTGGGGGCAGCGTTGCTGTCACTACCCGATACGTAGCTCTAGTGAGACACGAAGTTGGTTAGAAATGCTGCCTCCATTTTTGTTTTTTATGCAAGAGGTACATTATCATACCTCCTCCACAGTCGCCGTGTTTGTTTTTGAGTTTGTTATTTTCATAAACTTTTGACTCTGGGCCCCCCCCCCCCCGGTGGATGTATTGTGGATACATCCACCAGGAGATGTGGATGCTGGCATCCATGCCAACATAAAGGACGAACGGAAGTATTTGAGCAGTGAAGGTAACATTGTTTGAAAACGACGTATACATTTTTGTACGTAAAGGGATTTTAAATGGGCCTTAACCCTATTACTCTTGATTTTCATCCCTCAGTCTTCACCACACAGCTGACTCAGATTATTAAAATACACCTCTAGCACCTTAAGCCCCTCCCATTGAGGAGTATACACCAAAATTTTTGTCGTATCATTGTTTCATCCACACGGAAATGGCGTTTTGGGAGGCTGTAAATGCTAGTTTTTGAAAAAGCATTTGCATTTGGGAAAGGGCAGAAGCTTTACTCTGTGTGATTGAATGAACATTCTGTCTGTCAGAGCAACAAAATACGTGATGTAGCAGCTACCGAGGAATAACATGAACGATGGCAACTGTAGACATGTCAGTACACAACTTTTGTCATTAATGAAAAGAAAATAACTCACTGCTGTTCTTTGTTCTTCTTTTATGGAGAAATGTCGTCTAGTTCTGATAAAACCGGCGCTTTAGCAGCATCCACGCTAATGCCTTCTGCCATAATTGCATTGGCCTCTTGTTGCTGCTGACTTACGTCACGACTCCGCCACACCTGAAAGTGCTGCTCCTCGTCGCTGATTGGTCCTGTCACTTTCTAATCGGGCCCAAACTGTTCAGACAGGAGCTTTGTAGGATGGATTCACCAGTCAGAAACACGGAAACGGGAGTATCCATCTGCTTTGCAAGGTTAGCTATAGCACCGGTTTTATCAGAACTTGACGACATTTCTTGGTTAAAACAAGAACAAAAAACAGCAGTGAATTGTTTTCTTTTCAAAAACGACAAAAATCGTGTACTGACAAGTCTACAGTCACCAAGATTCACGTTATGCAGTTCTCTATGGTTTACATTCCCCAACTCTATCATATTTAATTGAAGATTGATATAACAAACCAAAAAATCATGCTTGGATTGGTTTATTGATCTGTTTTCTAATACATTTTTAAAAATTCATTTATGTTGCATATGCTAGCCATTATATTGATGAGTGCTTTTTTATCCTCATAACAAAGGCACTGCTGAAAATCAATGCTGTTCACAATGTTCTGCACACTAACAAAAAAAGACAGATGACTCCTTTAAAAGTGTTTCTAATGGCTGCTGAATTCAACACTGGTCACAGCCACACTAATGTAGATTTAATGTGTGTTGCAGAGAATCCAATGATGCAACATGAAATGAAAAACCTACGAAGGACACGGAGCTGTATGTTGTTCATAGAGGCTGCAAATGAAGAGTAAACGCAGTATAATACTGTTGATTCAGAGCACTCTGATAGATAAATCCTGAGCCCTCTGAAAGCTATATTTCTTAAGCTGATAAAGGTGAAACCAGGTTGCATAGCAGTTTCATGAATCAAAGTAAAATTGAATCAATATTGCAGCTCAGTGAGAGGCTGTGTGAAGCAGTCTGTAGGGATGTCACCTCTCCAGTCCTCCGATGAATCCCCCAATGAGGACCAGAGTTCAATTCCCAGCTATGCGAGTTTTTGGCTCTGTGATCCATCTTAGTTAGTCTGTCAGCTTTTTCATTGTTGAAATAGAAAGATTAAAAAAAGAACAGATTAAGTGGCAAGATGGTAACTTTTTTTATCTCTCATATGTTTCAGGCTCCCAGGTTGTCTTATTCTAGCACCTTGTCTCACTGAAGAGCTATTCTGTGCAATTTCACAAAGTCAACGTCTTCTCTATGAAACCTCAGAAATGTGCACTCTTCTGTCTATTTTTGTTATTTCCTCACTGAAGAAGCATCCCTACTTCATATGTGATTTTTGGACTAATTGTAGAACAATTCTCGACTGCAAGGCAGGACATAAATGTGAAAGACTTATGAAAATAGTGTGATTGATAGTCATCTGATATACTTCAGAGAGTATGAGATGAACTTTTAATAATTTTTCATTAAAGTTGTGTCTGTTAAAAGACCGACTATTGCAGAGTTAAAAAATGGCTTGGACAGTCCATTATGAACACAAGTGCAGCCCCACCCTCACTTACTGCAAAGGTCCTGACATGAAAATACCACCCTATCCATAGTGCATTGTCCCTTCATGTTTACATACCTACGCATTCATCCATCCATAAATCCACTTCTATATACAGCCATCTAGATCCACCTCTAGATCCATCAATCCAATTTCAGAACACCCATCCATCCATCCATCCATCCATCCATCCATCTCTAGATCCATCCATCCACCCTTCCATCCATCCATCCACCCTTCCATCCATCCATCCATCCATCTCTAGATCCATCCATCCACCCTTCCATCCATCCATCCATCCACGTCATGATCCACCCATCCACCCATCCACCCTTCCATCCATCCATCCATCCACCCTTCCATCCATCCACCCATCCATCCACCAATCATCAATCCATCAATCCATCATCCTGGATTCTATCAAATTTTTATACCATAAAGTTCCAGACTGGCCTTGGATGTGTGTATCATTCAGTCACACCCACTTCACCCTCTCTTCTTAAACACTTCCTCTAAAAGGATTCAACCTTGTGGAAAACCAGTCAAAAAGATATGATGCTCAATGATTACCTGTGAAACTTTACATCTACCATCACATGACCTGCTGCTGGGTTGTTCCCACTATATGATTAAACATGGCAGCGAGCGTGACCAGGGTGATGAGTTCAGTCTGTCTGTAGCAGGTCTGGCCCCAGACATAACACAGTCAGACAGAGCTCTGATGAATTTTTGATAAAGCAGGGAACTCAGAGCTATGGAGCTGCTAAATGGGTTGGAATATGAGCAGCACAGGTGAAGAGAAACACACTACACAATCTGAATAAAAGAGTTAGCTGATTTGACCCAATAAAGAGAGAAAACACTCCCTACTTCCTGTGATTTTCACTGAGAAAAAGGAGTAAAAAAAACGTCCTCCGTCTCTGTTCCAGCACCAACGAGCCTGCTCAGGGAATGTAAATTGAGTTCTCTTGTTAACAATCGTGACTGTGTCCCATTGGGAAGCAGGGCAGAAAATATCAGTCAAATACAGAGCTCGCTGATGCTCGACATTGAAGGCACAGAGCTGATGGAAACCTGCAGCCTGTCTAAACACCCAGCAGTCCCTCTGTTACTTTGCCTCACGACTGGGAGCAGGGTTGTTATTTTAGCTGCTTCTCTAAGGAAGATTCATAGGAATGAGCTCAGGTAGGAAAGTAATCTTATGGCTCATAGAACCCCATTAACTAGCCTGGCCTGGGCTCCATTTCACTCTCGGATAAGTCTGGGAATGAATGATTTAGTAGGAAAGAGAGGGAGAAAGGAAGAAGAGAAGAAAGTAAGGGGGAACAGTTGGACGTATCCAGCAGACCCATTCTCTAGTCTAATGGGAAACTAAATGTAATACAGCACAGCCCTGATTTCTTCTCCAGACATTCTGATAAGGGAAAAATACTAAAACCAAATGTTGCCCCTTAAGACCAATGAGAGCACACCATGGGCATGGATGGGTTACAGCCTAGGCCAAATACTTTCCATGATATAAGGTAGAGGAACGATTAGAGTAAAGAATTATCATAATGCAGACCCTCACTGCTCGTGTTCTCCTTTTTCTGCAAAATGCTGACACTAATCCCAACATTACTGTCTCCAAACCAGAAAATGTCCTTGGTGGCCTCAGCAGTAACATCTACACCATGTCCAAAGCTTACATCGGTGTAGCTGTGAACTAGTGTAAGTGCAAGAAAAAGAAGAGGTTTAAGCTATGTCCAGCAAATCCCTTTATGCCCCTTGGCAGTGGAGTCCCTGTTCCTCTCTCTGGATTATTTTCTTTGCTCTAGTCCTCTAAAATAGTACTAAAATGAGGATGGAAGTCTGCCTCATGACTCTGATACTGAGAGGCAGAAACTGAGGATTTATGCTGATGTCAGCAACATGGCTTTAGGACAGGGAGAAATGCAGAGATTGGTCTCAAACCTTCACCAGGACTGTTTTACATTCACAGTTAAGGGATGAACTAATGTTAAGTTTAGCACAGACAATTATGATCATCAGGGATAATTACTAAATGGCATAACAGTAAGGGAAGTTATTTAAATCATGCTGAATCCTGGTCCACGTGGGATGTGTAAAATAACTTTATGCATTTCCCTCTGGAGTTTCTCTTCTCCCATTGTTTCTGAACACCTCTCTCACAGCAGACCGCACACCCCCGCCCATCTAGAAACTCTTTCTACACATGTGTGAAAGTAAACAGATTGCCAAGGAGAGTTGGCGATGTTAAGAGACGGGCAACAAGAAACAGCACTGGATCTGACATCAGACAGTGGTTCTGGTTTCAAAAGGAGGACGTCCTAACATGGCGTAAACTACTCATAGACAGGGTTTGAAAAAGGGCAGAAGCTTTGAAAGAAAACTCGGGGGGTGATTGGAAGATCGCTCTGTTTGTCTCATGTTTATGGGCCAATCAGAGCAACAAAGCATGTGACGTAGCCACTATCGAGGAGTAAACTCCATAGAGAACTGCATAATGTGAACCATGGCAACTGTCGACATGTCAGTACACGACTTCTGTCATTTTTTTGTCCTTTTTGAAAAGAAAATAACTCACTGCTGTTCTTTGTTCTTCTTTTAACAAAGAAATGTCGTCAAGTTCTGATAAAACTGGCTTTAGGAGCAGCCATGCTTATCTCTTCAGCCATAATTGCCCTGGCCTTTTCCCACTGCTTGCTTATGTCACGACTCTAACGTGCCCAAAAGTACTGCCCCTTGTCGCTGATTGGTCCTTTCACTTTCTAACCAGGAGCTTTGCAAGATGGATTCCCCAGAGAGAAATGGGCGTATTCATCTACTTTGCAAGGTTAAGGACAGCCAACAAAATGCCCTAATCTGTAAAATATGCGTCAAGATGATGCTGAGATTAGAGCAGCAGAAACACAACAAATCGGCAGACATGGCTCCAGCAAGGATTTAAAATTTTCAGAAAGACACTCAACCCAAAGTATGATTATCCTTGTCAAACATTATGCTGAAAACTCCCTGCCAGAGTCATACATGGTCCAGCAGCTGACAAATGTGACCCTTATCTCAGTCCATCAGTTCATAACATTGACAACTAGGAGTTAAAATGTTTGTTCCTCCAAACAAACTTTTTCCCAGGAAAGCTCCTTCGTCTAAAGATGCTCTTATGTCATGAAACTTGTCAGAAACTGGACCAGTGCTCATCAGCACAGAAACAGGACTAGTGTAATCAAAGCCGTAAGCCTGAATGGTGGACCAGAGCTGTTTTTCACAACTATTTTTCCCTGGCACTCCCCTACATGCACCGAAGAAAAGCGGAGCCCCCCCAGGACCCAAGAGAGGAGAAAAAGTGGCAAAAAGCTGCGAAAAATCAACACAGATTTTAATTGTTCCACTGATAAAACCCTAAAAAGGACCATGCATGCTTTTCTTATCAAACGACTGTTGTTGAACTAGTTAATAAATGCTTTATCATGGTTTTAGCCAATATTAGTAAATCTAATTTTGGCAAACCTCAACCCCTCCCAGCAAAATGGAACAGGAAAAACACGGATCTAAACTAGGGAATAGTCTAGCTTCCTGGCCTGCACTCCTCCTGGTGTCTCCATACAAAGAAATGCTGCTGATATAGGAAATGCAAGACAAACTGTTGTGGAAATATGTGGCTTTTTCCATCTTTTCCACAAATATCAGCAAACTCAAACTAATTATCAATCAGGCTGAGCATGTGGTGATTAGGCTGGCAGATGCAGCTTGTGACAACTCAAGGTGACACGTTTTTCAATTCTGCTGAGCTGAAGGAAGACTGAAGGGACCTTTGTTGACAGAAATTCAAAATAAGATGCCAAAAAAGTTCGGCACATACCTCTGTGCTTGCATGGTCACAAGGCCATATGCTTAGACTTTAATTATGAGGGACTTGGGGAGAGAGGGACTCTGGGCCCTACAATGAATCACTGCCACTCTGCCTGCCTCACAATCCCTGTTCTACTGGATTTAAACACTGCCCACACAGGTCCCGCCTTTCTACAAATAAACCCCGCTCTGATGCATGTGTTAAATAGACAGCTGACACCACGCTTTGCTTTCATTTACACCTTCTTCTGAGCCTCATTAAAATCTGAAAACACACTGGTATGACTAAATAAAGAGGCATGGATGCTGACATCGCCTACAAAGCTGTTCTGAACCCAGACAACCTCACCTAAGCTGGAACACTGAATCACTGCATGAAACTGAACCTTTTGGGGGAAGTTTTTTGACATTCTGATCTCTTATTCAAAACAGACCTTTGTTTTTATATAACATTTATATTTGAACATTTAGTTATGTTGAAAAAGAGCCAGTTTCTTATTACTCAGATTTAGAGCTTTGCTACCAGGCTTCACGGTGGCTTTTTCCCCACATGGAATTAAATATGTTAGTAAGTATCAGTTTAGGAATAGGACAACTGATGGCCATACTAGTACTATATTGTGGCTGAACTGCATCTGCTACTCTACCTCCACTGCTAAAATAACCAGCACCTACTTATTCCCAAGAAAATGCACGCCAAAACAGGAAAGTATGTGCCCATAGTATGCAGCATACTCTCAACAGGTTTCCATGCTCTGACTTACAGATAAAGAAGAAAAATATACAAGAACCGGACAGATAAAGCCATGAGGGAGTTCGAAAAAACCATCGTATAAACATATAAAGTATGTATGCATGACCCAGGAGAGCTTGAACCTCTCCATAAGCTTCAGGCTGAGAATCAAAGCTCCAGCGTTCTGTGTCCGTGTCCTGTACCCTCCACATTAATATTTCGTGCTGCATCCCTTTGCCAAGATAACGGCTTTGAGCCGTATGCTATAATGTGGATGAGGTTGGTGAGCATGTGGGGCGAGATGTGAGCTCCAGTCCCCTATACAGCATGTCCTTAGATCAGACAGAGTCAGTAGCTGATGCTTGTCAGGCTCACACTACAGATTTTCAACATGGTCCAGATCAGATCAGAGAAGAGTGGCAAGAGGACGATTTTTATTTTAATGTGTTTTGGGGAAGTCCATGATGCCATGTATACAAAAAAGATGCACTGGGATTTGAAAGAAAACACCCTACAACATCATAAGTCCACCAACATGCTTGCAATGCTTTCATGTTGGTCAGTCTTTCTACATACACCAAAAAGAAGCCAACCTCCATGTCCTTGTTGACTGAGAAGCCTGTATGTCACTGATCATCAACTGGTGGCCCGAGGGCCATTTTAGGGCCCCCAAGGCTTCCTATCCGGCCCCCAGAAGATCATTAAATTCAGAAAAGGCAGGAAAGAAGATGGAATTTTATGGGGATCTTTAGGCTACAGCTGTTAAATCAAAATGATTAATCTTCAAATAGTTTTGTAATGACTTAATATTTGATCTGTTTTTACAAAAATTCCCTTGTCAGCCATTATTAGTAAATATCTAAAAACTGTATTTTACAAAATAGGTGAAGACTGGTGGAAATGATGCAAAAAATGGTCAGAAAAAGAGGTGAAATGGGTGAGAGAGTGGCAAAAAATGGGTGATAACTGTCAAAATGGGTTGTGGAATGGCACAAAGGGACAAAAATTGACAGGTAAAGTGATGGAAATAGTGTCAAAAATGGGTAAATGAGGAAAAAAGGGGCAACAAGTATCAAAAATAGGTTAAAAGGGGAAAACATTGTGGAAAAATGTGTTGAAAAAGAGTTGAAAAGTGGCACAATAGTTGAAAAGTTGCAACAAATAGTGGCATAAAGGGGAAAAACATGAAAGAAAATTGGTAAAAAGGATGAGAAAAATTGGTTTGATGGGCAAAAAGGGGTAAAAAGTATAAAAAATGAGTCAAATTTGGGCAAAATCATAGCAAACATACCCTGGCAAAGAAGTGAAAAGGTGTTAAAAAGTGGCACACAGGGGCTACAATTTGCAGGAAAGTGGCTAAAAGGGGGTTAGAGAGTGGCAAAATGGGTGAAAAGTGGCAAAAAATATAAAAATGGGTTAAGAGTGGCAAAGAAGGTTGCAGAAATGGCCAAAAGAAGCAGTGAAGAGTGGTTTAAAATGGTCCAAAATTAGTTAATACTGTCCTTAATTACAGTTGGGGAGGTTCTACTTTCTGGGTTTTCAGGGGTCCATTCTCTGGGATTTGAAAGGAAATACAAACACTAATACAATCACATGTTTATAAGGGCCAAAATATTTATTATTTTATTTCTTTTTATATGAAAGTCCAGCCCCAAAAGACTCTGTCAAGACTAAATCTGGCCCTTGTTGTAGAGTTCATCATTAACAATTAGTGGTAAATGTGTTTGGTATTCCATGATAGGTTTAGGGTCCCTATAACTCCAGGTCCATTTAGATTTTAATCCTGAGAAAGGAGGCCAAGGCAGATGTGCAAGAAAACAAACAAACAAACAAACAAAAAAAAAAAACAGCATTTCTTCAAGTGACCTCTTGAGGCTGGCTCTAAGAGCCCCAGAGGTTCCAGTAATACCTTTTTTTAACTGATCCAATTTTATTTTTATGGACTACATGGGTGGTTTTAGTATCTTAGCAGCCCCAGGCAAACAGCTTTATAAGGTCCTTCTCCTTTTTTACTCAGAGCAACAGCAGCTAGAGAAGAACGACTATTTGAAGGATCCCTTTTTGCTAAAGCCACATGAAAGCATAACTGCATATTGCTTCTTATACTGTTGGAAAGCCTGTTAATTACCCTTTTAAATGGAGCCACATTTGTAAGGAACATGCATTTGCGGGATGAGCAGCAGAGCTGAGTATGTGGGTTTCGCCCATGCAAAATTAGCCAATGTCAAACAGCTTATTTTGCTGTTGCTATTGACTGTTGTTTTAAGCTTCTAGTATCCCCAGGTGCTGACCTTTGATCCTGGGTCTTGCTACAGTAGTCAGTAGGTGTCTGCTCCAGGACTCTGCAGGCCACACCCGACTTATCCAGATAGGGTCCGTGTGATAGGTAAACTTTAAACTAGTGTTGTGCAAAGCCAAGTTGCTGCATTATTTGGAGTGAGCCCTAGCACCATCTCCAAACTGATGGCCAAGCTCCATATAACAGGGGGATGTCAGAGACAGGCCGTGAAATGGACGTCCCGTTTCCTCACCCTGTCATCACTTAGGAACCATAGCCTGTCTTCTACAGATTTGCAGTCAAGGTTGGCAGGGTGATATAGCACGGTGTTTCCCAACCTTTTATTCCTTGGAGTCCCCCATATATGTACCTAACAAAAGTGGACCCCCCCTGCATTGACAATCAGCCAATCTATGGTCTCATATGGCTGCCAGGAGGCCTGCCTTGACTGCCCTTCAACCTCAGACCCGTTTGCATGGATGTCAGCAACACGTGCTCTGGAACCTGAACATGTGGAGGAACCTTAATGTTCAGTGATGAGTCCAGATTCTTCCTATGGCAGTTGGATCATAGGGTCAAAGTGTGGGAAGATGCGAACACTATGTTGCTAGAGTAACATTTTTTTTTGGTGGAGGCAGTGTGATGGTGTGGCTTATCATCAGTGGAGGCAATCTTAATACAAAGAGATATATAGATGAGACTCTGCAACAAGTGGCAATCCCATATCTCCACAGTCTGGGACTGAGCACTATTGTCCAAGATGGCAGTGTTCAGAGCGGGGTTTGTCAGAGACTACCTCCAGAATTTGGGAGTGGAGAGAATGGAATGGCCTCCCAGCAGTCCTGACCTTAACCCCACTGAACACTCGTGGGATCACCTTTGGTGTTCTGTTCCTGCCAGAGTGACCAACACAACCACGTTGGCTGACTTGCAACAAATGCTAGTTGAAGAATGGGATGCCATCCCACAGCAGTGTGTGACCAGGCTGGTGACCAGCGTGAGGAGGTGACAGGCTGTTGCGGCTGTGTATGATTCTTCCACATGCTATAAATAAATTGTTAAATTTATATTAAATTTATAATATATTTATAATAAATATTTTCTTCCAACCTAACGAACAACACCAGACAAGAGTCAACGGCAGAATCAGCTGTTTTGCGCTGGCAGAGAACATTTGGCAGATTTTTCATGGCCACAACCCACAAATGCACGTTCCTTCCAAATACAGTATGGCACCATTTAAGAGGGAAATAAACAGGCTTTGTAAAATGATAAGATTTATTTCCAAGAAGCATTGGTGCAACAAAGACATAATCTACCAAAAACTCATTTACTAACTTTTTATATTAGGTTTTTATTTGTATGGGTGTGTTTGGGTTCTCTGTGGGTACTCCAGCTTCCAGGTTAGTTGTTGACTTTCCTGGTGGCATAAGTGTGAGTCTGCCTGCTTGTGTTTCTCAGTATGTCAGCCCTGTGACTGACTGGCGACCTCTCCAGGGTGTACCCTGCCTATCCCCAGTGACAGCTGGGATTGACTCCAGCCACAACGACCCCAAATGGGACAAGCAGTGTAGTTAGCTGTAGATAACTGGATGGGAAAATGGATAGAATGGGTGGGTTTATAAATTTATTAATTTGGCAATTAGTTTAGACATTTCGGTGAGGAAATTGTACATTTTGTTCCTATAAAGACCAAACCATAAACTTTACTTCTATACTGATATCCACAGAGGTAGCAAGAATTCACAAGTGCACTGTTGTGTGGTGTAAGGGGGGATAAAGACAATACTGATGTGATTGATGGACCCCAGATGCCCTTCACCCTCCTCTTAAGACAAACAACTCATACTCCATAGCCTTTGATAAAGAGGTTTGCTCCACTCTGGATCACAGGGGTCATTATTTATCCACCCAGCAATGTCCTGCTGTACTACTTGAGGCCAGGGCACCCTCACTCTCACTTCAAGTATTAGAAAACAAAGTCTAAAGAGCAGCATTATGACCCAAACGTCAGTCTCATTAGGTCTCCTGTTCAACCTGACTCCATGTGGCAACACGGCAGGAAGGACGGCGTCACCGGGACCCCCAGCCTCGACTCCCTCCCTCTGGAAACACACTGTGACCCCCAACTGTATTAATTATCCCATCCAGTGTTGCTGGCTAATTAACTGACGTTTAACACAGGAAATGGCTGGAGCACTTCCACGCAATTAATCAGTGTCAAGGAATAAATTAACACCCTTCCTTATTATTGAGGGACTGCCTTCAAATTGGATTTTAATTGAGCTTCAGAGGTTATTTTTGAGTTGTGCTCTGCCACAGAGATTGCTATATGGACAGTTAATGTATTTACAATGTAAGCTTGATTTGTTATATACAATTATGGCAAATCAGAGGGCTTCCTGACAGCAGATAAGAGATTGAAAGTCAGACCTGGGAATAACTAATTGTAAATGCAATTAAGTCACAAAGCCTTTTTGTGCACGGCAGATTCACAAATGGTAAAACAGAGATATGTTGGAATTAATAAACAAGGCGATAAACAAGGCCATGTTTTTTTTTTTTTATTATTCTCTCTTTTGAACATCAGCATTTGGTTTCACTTAGAGCTGTATCAACATGTAGACTTGACAATGCAATCCTGTGGAATCCTGAATGACTATAAACACTGAAACAGAGACCAAGGCTCAAACCCTAACCCCTAAATACCACTGTCTAACGTGTAGTAGGGGGTCTGCTAATCACGTTTTTTGAAAACTGTAGGGATCATTATCGATGTATGGAGACATTTTCAGATGATAACTTCAGTGTGCAGCTACAGCCTACGACTACAGCATGAAGCTACAGCTACAAAATAACGGTATAACATGCACCTACAGATAATGCTTGAAGCTAGAGTATGCAGCATGCAGCTACAGCTAAAGCATGACTCTAAAGCATCCAGCTACAGCTGTAGCATGAGACTACAGCATGCAGCTACAACATGCAGCTACAGATAATGCTTGAAGCTAGAGTATGCAGCACAAAGCCAGAGCATGAAGCTAAAGCTACATCATGATGCTAAAGCATGCAGCTACAACATGCAGCTACAGCATGCAGCTACAGCTTGAAGCTATGACATGCAGCTACATAATGAAGGCATAATATGCAGAATGCAGAGCAGATATCGCTGAAGCTAGAGTATACAGCATGCAGCTACAGCATGAAGCAACAGCATGAAGCTATGATATGCAGCATGCAGCTACTGCATGCAGCTACAGCTTGAAGCTATGATATGCAGCATGCAGCTACTGCATGCAGCTACAGCTATAGCTACATGCAGCTATAATGTGCAGCTACAGCATGTAGCTACAGCTTGAAACTACATAATGCAGCATGCAGCTGCAGCTACAACTGGAAGCTACATAATGCAGCATGCAGCTACAATATGCAGCTACAGTGTGCAGCTACAGCCTGCAGGTTAGAACATTAACTAGCTTGTTCTGTTGTTATTCACTTCCTGCTTCCAATCTGACATACGCACCACGCACATCATCAGGGTTACGTGACTGCAAACAGCCGGTTCACCCCTTGCCCTCCCACTTGGCCCTAGCCCTAATTTTTTTTATCTCCTGCCAGGGTAGGGTGTCCTGATTCTTGATAGAACAGAGTGGTAGAGTGTAGTGCAAGGGCTGCATGGCCCTTCAAACTGAGATTTTGCAGAGGAACACTAAGTGCTATGGTGAATCCCCTATAATAACTATTAGATCACTGAAAAGTCTATGACTAGAACTGGTTTATTTCCAAAATAAATGAAATAAAGAAAACCTTCATATATCTTAATTTAGTGTCGTTTCAATGCATTATGTTTCTTTTGTATTGGACCAGTGTTTAATAAAATCCCTCTTGGTAGAAATGTCTGGTAGTGCTGTTGCATCTGTTTAATAAATGCTGCCAATGACTACTGATGATGCATCAGGAACCTGAAGGGTCATCCCATTTTAGGGGAAGATTTCTCCACTAACCCTTGTAGCTCAAGACAGATGAGGGAAGTGGAAAACAAGGGGCGGAGGTCATATGCAGGGGCTGGCTGGGGGTTTGGCATTGCTACCCTGGACTTAAGTATGGAAACATGGATAAGTCAAAGCAAAGTCAGGTTGTGACCGCCACGCTGGATTGTAGTAAATCTGAATATTTGTGTGAGTTAAGTGTGAAATGAAGTGTTTTCATGTTAGTCTGTACAGTATGAGTGTGAGGCTGACGGTTTAGACTGAGGGAGAATACAAAAGTACAGATTGATTTTTTTCCACAGGGGGGAAAGAGAGGGAGGGAGGAGTGGGTAAAATGATGGGCTGTAGACGCCCTTCACCAACCTCTGAAGAGGAACAAGTCAGAGCTGTTGATAAAGAGACTTGTTCTGCTCCAGATCATAAAGGTAAATCATGGTTTATCCTCCGTCTGTGTGAATTAAGACTGCAGGTGCTAGGGTGGATGAGTGATTGTTTTTTAACTTTCTTTATGATTTCAATCTCAAATTTTGTTTCAGCAGCACTAAAAATAATATAAGTGCAGATAAATGAGTAATTTTTTTGCCATCTAAATGAGTGACAAGTATCCGCCGTGGATGTTTAACCCTGTAATTGATTTAAAAATCGATCATGGTCAATAAAACTTTGCTTTTTTGACACAAAAAAAAAAAAAAGAAAGAAAAAAAAAACATCTTAAATGTTGAAGAGAAAACAGGTTTAAAAAAAGTAATGCCAATTAAATAAAAAAAAAAAGAAATCAAATGTAAAACAAGTGACTGCATAAAATATCTCCCTCTTTATAGTAACTGACCCAAATCAACAGAGGTCCAGCCAGTTGGGGCTAGAAGTCTCTGAAGTCATTGCAGTTTAAAGACACCTGTTTGGAACATCCAGTTACTGGTTAATCTGTATTCCTGGCTACCATTACACCATGAAGACAAAAGAAGACGCCAAACAACTCAGAGAAAACGTTATTGTAAAGTATAAGTCAAAAAGTGAAAATTATATCAGTTCCTAACACACAGAGTTTATTCCTTTTAATCTGATGGTTGTGGCTTACAGGTAACAGAAACCCCAAATTCAGTCTCCCTAAAAATAGAGGATTTTTGATACAGAAATGTTGGCCTTCAGAAAAGTGTGTTAATTTACATGGAGTCAGTACTTGGTTGGAGCTCCTACTGCATGCATTTCTGCATCAATGTTGTCTGGCATGGAGGCGATCAGCCTTTGGCACTGCTGGGGTGTTATGAAGCCCAGGTTGCTTTGATAGCAGCCTTTGTTTTTTCTGGATTGTTCAGTTTGGTGTCTCTCTTCCACTTGACATTTCCTCAGAGAGTCTCTACGGGGTTCAGGTCCAGCGAGTTGGCTAGTCAATCAAACACAGGAATACTACAGTCATTTAACCAACTTTTGGTATCTTTGGCAGAGTGTGCAGGTGCCAAGTCCTGCTGGAAAATGAAATCAGAATCTCCATAAATTTCTCAGGAGATGGTAGCATGAAGTGCTCTAAAATGTCCTGGTAGCAGATAACATGGCACCCCAATCCATCACTGACAGTGGAAACTGAAAACACTGGACTTCAAGCACCTTGGATTCTGTGCCTCTTAGATCTTCAAGTCTCTTGTTCCTTGATTTTGAAATGAAATCAATTTATTTATTTATTTTTTTCTGAAAACAGGACTTTGGACCACTGAGACCACCAGGACTGAACCACCAGTTCTTTTTCTCCTCAGCCCAGGTGAGATGCTTATAACTTTGTTCAGGAGTGGCTTAACACTAAGAGCACAACCCTCCCTTGCCTGGTCTTTGTGTGGTGATCTTGGCTCCAGTCTCAGTCTACTGCTTGTTAAGCTCCCCTAAGTTCTTGAATCTGCTTTGTTTGACAGTCCTCTAAAGGCTGAGTTCATCCCTGTTCCTTACCACACTTTACTCTTTCAGTCAACTTTCCATGAATCTGCTGTGATGCAGCCTCTAAGAACAGCCTGACCTTTCAGCAGTGACCCTCAGAGGTTTACCCCCTGTAAAAGGTGTAGTGATTGTCTGCTGGACATTTGTCAGGTCAAAAGTCTTCTCCATGATTGTGGTTTTGTGAACTGAACCAGAGTGAGGGAATGAATGTTCAGGAAACTTTTGAGACTTGGACTTTTCCATAATATTCTAAACTTTTGAACCATTGGATTTTAGATTGTCATGATCTGTAAACTGTAATCATCCAGATTAAGACGAAAAATGTCCTGACGAATCTCAATTTTATAAAAGTTTATCTTTTGAAGCAAATCACAGGAGAAAAATGTTCTAATATATTCAAAATATTAAAATTTTTGAATTGTCTTTTATTAGGATCCATGCCAAATATCCAATAAAAGTTTATTCAAATTTAAAAAGTCATGACACTGAAAAGTAAGAGTTAGGGTTTAAAAATGTTTTGAAAACTTCTACAGAGAGCATCTTTCACACACAGCACCCAAAACACAAACAACAAGAATATATTACTTTATCTATGCGATGAGATCTCTGGACAAGTGAACCAAACAAATTAAAGTTTCATCTAAAGAGACCAGGATCAAACCTATTTAAAAATGGCTAAAACGTTCTCTCACCAAATCCCTACAATCAAACCCGTTATTCTCCCGTCCTGACGCCCGATCAGCCCTGTGAGCCACGGCGGCTGTTGTGTTTAAGAATTCACTGGAGAATGCGTCTCCACGCTGAATAAAACAACAGCCCCCGCTTGTTTTTCAAAGCAAATACATTCTGAATAATCGCCACGCTCCAGCACATTCTCCCCTCCCTTTAAAACAATGACGCCACGCTCCGTCTGCCGCCACGTGTCCAGTCCGCACCATGACCACAGGACTGATGTTTGAGGATTTTGTCTCTGAAAACCACTCGGGGAAAGACAAGAGCCCCTGAAGGCATGACCTTCCCTCACTGCCACCAATTATATCAAGGCCTTATAAAATATAGATTATGTGCCATGCGGGCGCTGACATATCTAAAGGCTGGTAGCACGGGGAGTGTGCTGAGAGGCCGTGGGCAGACCCCTGGGGGATGCCAGGTTGAATATGACAAGACAAGGGGAATGGAGAAACACAAAGGATGACCTTGATGAGGAAAACTCTTTGGCTAAGAAAAAATAAATGAAGCTGTTCCCTTCCTGCAGGCTGTGTGATCAATTCAGATCTAATCAAGAGTTTGGAAATTAAAATGCACTGATTGCAATGATATTCATTACCTTAAACTGCAATCCAGACCAATAAGCATGTTTTATTAATGGATAGGAGCTGAGTTTGGAACAATTGGCATTTAACTTTGAGTCTTAACCTTTCAGCATAAATGTCAGGAAGGATTTTAACAGAAAAAAGTTCATCCAGCAGGGATTTTGTACATTTTTAGCTTGAGTGTCTCTGAGCCCAGATTTATTCAGTCCCTGAAACTCAGTGTGAGAGGTGATCAGAGATGAGATTTTTAAACTATGCTGGAAAAAAAGCCACATTTGTACGAAATAGAGGGAGGGGATAGGACCTAAAATTCAAAGTATTTGATCGTTGTAACACTAGATTAAAAGGGATCTCGCATTTAAGTAGAGCTTCAACCTGGATTTTAAAAAATGCCTTTAGATCAGCATAGACAGGGATGGGACGGAGGCGCCCACTCACTCCTTTGTGCACTGGCCACAACATCCCAGGCTATCCCCCCTGCAGCTCCTGCTATATTATGGGATGCTGGTGCACCCAGAGAACTAGAGTGGTGCAGTGGCAGGGGCGTTATATGCATGAGAAAATATATGGTGTAACCAATTGCAGGTCTGCAAGAGTCTCCGTCCTGTAAGCACAATGCATAGCAGACAGATCTGTCAATCAATCAGCCCTTACAGCCTCATCCAACCATCAACCCCCGCTTCATCTCTCATGAGCCAATGACAGCCCAGTTTACTGACACATATGTAGTTTGTTTACAAAGTCAGAATATGCCTGTACAGCAGTATGTCTGCAATTATCTGGATGTGAGTACAAAAAAGGACATGACAAAAGAAGCAGGGACTTCAAAAGAAAAGAATGTGAGGGAAATTTAAGCATATATTCTTGATATTAAGGGTTTTAACCATGGGGGGTGTGGTGATGGGGGGGGGGTCAGGAAAGAAAGTCATATATGTGAGCAGCTGTATGTTGTAAAAGGTCATAAAGACCCCCTTGTGAGGAGGTGACTATTACATGGGGGGTTGTAAGAGTAAATAAGTTGCAGAAAACAGATGTATGTTGTGGAATGTGCTCAGTGGATATAAAAGGTGTGATCTTGAGAATGACAGGAGAGAACGCTTAGGACCTTCCCTCCGTGTTGCAACATATGATTACAGGAAAGAGACTTGATTCATACACCGTGTAATTCATTTTTGGAAAACCAATTTGCAATATTTCAAGATTGCTACGAAAAGAGAGAAGTAATTGTGATGTATTTTCTGGGAATGTACCAATCCTGATGGCTCAACCACCGCTGTTGCAGATGTAGCGGTGGCGGTTAGCTCTAGCAGCACCGTTGTTCAGAGAACAAGAAACAAGAAAAAGTGTTCGTCGACAGCCTTTTTTTCCATGCCAAAAACTAAACAAAAATAGATCTGTGATGACTAAAACCGACAAAAACTAAGTTTAATTTTTGTCAAGATGACTAAAACTAGACTAAAATGTAATTTAGTTTTGTTTCAGACATTCAAAATCTGTGATATTTCTCTACTGGTGGTAAATCTGACAAAAAACAATTCATGTGTATCAATTCTGCCTCTCAGCTGTAGAAAGCAGGGACCCCAGGTTTAACATAGAACACACTACCATGATCTGGTACCAGATTTAGGCAAGAAAATAAATGCTTGGACTAAAAGTAAAGGCTCAAATGTGAGGACTAAATCTAAAACGGGTAGAAATGACTAAAATGTGGCTAAAACTAAAAGACATTTTATCTAAATGCTTCGCTAGCTCCTGTAATAATGAAGTTATCTGCTGAAAACATTTATAATTCAGGTTTGTAGACACATGCAGCTTAAACCAGGGGTGTCAAACTCAATCCCAGTGGGGGCCAGAATCTGGATTGAGATCCAACCTGAGGGCCGAACAGGGGCAACATTTAACTAAAAATTGTCATTGATTTTCGCCAGTGATGAATTATGGAAAGTGAAAAACAACTTAGCTCTGATGATAAAGGATTTTTGGATTTCAAAAAGTCAAAATGATAAATTTAAAGGCTCAAAATCTGAGTAAAAAGGCAAACTTAGTAGTTCAAAAGGTCAAAACACAAAATTATAAGAAAAATGGAATAGAAAAAATAATATATAAGGCAGAAATATGAGACTGAAAGTCAAAATCACAAAATATGAGACAAGATTCACAACTGTGAATTTAAGAGGTGAAATATGAGAATATGAAATAAAAAGGTGTAAGTTTTAAAGGTCAAATATGAGATAAAATGTAAAATCATGACTTTAAAGGGTAAATATGAGATAAAATTGAGAATTGTGAGTTTAGAAGGCCAAAATATGAGGGAAAGAAATCAATGTCAAGTCTTTAAAGGTCACAGTGTGACATAAAAGGCCAAAATTATTCATCGAAGAGGCCAAAAGATGAAATAAAAAATCTAAATCCTAAGTTTCAGTTGTAATTGAAAGATGCAAAATTGAAAATTGTATATGAAAACACAAATTATTTTTTTCTAATTGTTTTTAGTCTTGACTCTAAGTTTGGTGACCTAATGATATCTTTTTAATCATCAGGGTTTAGTTTACATTTTTATTCTTGAGTACCGGTGGGCCAGTTTGAGTTAAAATACACCCCTGGCTTAACCGATCACACTAAACCTGGAAAATTAAAACCTCCTGAAATGCAAAACTTCCCCGAGCAGGACTCTTCAGATCTCCTTTAACACATCTCTTCTGAGCACTTTAACTCTTGTGTCAGCTGTTTCTCCAGAGCTCTGAGTATAAATCCCTGGCAGAACGACAGCAGATCGGCTACAGAGCACGGTGACTGGCAGGGGAGAATATTTCTCCTTGCTGTCTTATATCTGCTTGAACACACAGCCATGTTAGTGCAGAGACACAGGTGTGTGGTGTGTGGAGATAGCAGAAGTGGTGTCATTATACGGCTGCTAACAGAGGATGAGAACGGGTCGAAACCCCCATGCCGCCCTTTCAACCCTCACCGATGGATTCCTGCAATCTAAGTCTGCTCACCACAGCCGGGAAAATTCATCCATCCACATGTTGGCTTCTCTTTTCTCCTTTACATTTCCAAAGCCTCTCTCTCCATGTTTTTTACTCTTGACTGTTTCTTTTACGCCTTCATTTTTCTTAGTCTGTCTCCTCTCTTTTTGCTCCATTATCTCTCCAGCTCCATCTTAGGGGAAATCTCCTTAGCAGCCTTGAGCATACTTGCTTTCCAATTAAATCAAGATGTATTTGCCTTTCAAAAGCCTCCCTTTCCACACTCTTTCTCCCAACGGAATAATTGATGGAGGTCTCTGGCCTTGTGATGAATGGCTTCCAAGCTGGGAGATGAATAGAAAGATGAATGATTTCACCCCTGCGAGGGCTGGAGAGGGCTGGAACAAGGAGTGCTGACATTGTGACAAATACACTGACCACAGAAACCAAACCTGGACGAATCAGCGAGGGACAGAGGGGGGCTACGTGCACTCAACAGACGTTCCTCTGGCCGCTGACGCCCCCGCACGTCTGTCTACCCCACGGACAATTACCTGAACCTTACAATTAACTGCAGGCGCAGCGATAATGCTGACACCCTGCCAGGAGACGAGTGGAAGTGGCGGCGTGCCAGCTATCAGGGGCTGGAGAGCACGGCGGCGGACGTTGTGTTTGTGCGCTCAGTGGAGATGCGGAGGCCAAGAGAACAGGTGCGGTAAGGTGAGAAGATGCCCCAGGTGACTCAGTGTGGATGCTGCCGCTACTTTCCCAGCCAAGATTTCTAATGTGAAAGAGTTTTACCTCCGTCTTCAAACATCTCGCTGTCATACAGCTGAGAGGAAGCAAGTGTTTATAAGAACAAACTCAATGAGTGTATGACAAGCCATCTGTTCTAAAGAGCCCATAAGTAAGAGTCTTACTGCCCCATAGAACATAATGACTATAATATATCCATGTAGGGATGAAAGGATTGTTCATCATCGCCCATCATTCAAGGATTATGACGCCAGCTGGATTTTTGGGCATAACACTTCTGTTTCAACAACTTTCTCCACTCCATTCAAGTAGGGAAGACTTTAAGTGTTTTTACTTCATTCTGTTTAGAGAAGTTGCTCTGAAATTGAGCCATTTCCCTCCTTGGTTGAGACTAATGTTGCTGTATAAGAAGAGACACAGCCTAACAACTGTTTGTCCCTCTTGCAGCTTGTCATTTTGTCGTTCCAATGAAGCTATCCATGCTTTCAAAGCCTTTAAGGAGGCTTTTCTAGCTAGCCTTCAGCTCCAATATTGAACATCTTTTTATCCATTTTTCAATCATTTCTGCCACTGGACGCTAATGCTATCCACCAATATACATTATCTGTATTGAATCCCACAATGCATTGTGACTGGGCTGTGACAACCAATGGCAGGCTGGTCTGTCATCGTGTCATATTTTGTCAAACTGCATTTGTATCATAGAGGAGAAGGCCACAGAGGCTCGCAACAGAGAGAAAGAGAAAAAAACTCAAAGGGTGATTGGATGAATGTTCTGTCTGTCACATCTTTACGAGCACGTGATGTAGCCGCAACCGACCTGCGCCCCTACCAAGGACTAAACTCGATAGAGAACTGCATTACGTGGCGACTGTAGACATGTCAGTACACGACTTTTGTCGTTTTTGAAAAGAAAACAACTCACTGCTGTTCTTTGTTCTTCTTTTAATGAAGAAATGTCGCCAAGTTCTGATAAAACTGCACCGGCCTCTTGTTGCTGCTTGTTTACATCACGACTCCACCGTGCCCGAAAGTACAGCCCCTCATCGCTGATTGGTCCTGTCACTTTCTAACCGGGCCAAATGGTTCAGACGGGAGCTTTGAAGATGAATTCGCTAGTGAGAAACACAGAAACGGGCGAATCCATGTGCTTTGCAAGGTTAACAATGGGTTAAAAGAGGTAAAAATGACAGGAAGTCACAAAAAGGGCTGAAAATTTGCAAAAAAACAGGCAAAAAGGTGAAAACTGGAGTACAAGTGGCAAAACTAAGCCTAAGAGAGTGAAATGCTGTTAAGTTGGCAAAAATGTGAAAATCTCCTATAAAAAGTCGTGAAATGGGATTAACAGTGCACAGCAAATTCCCAGAGTGAAAAAATGGGAGTTAAACCAAAAAGAGTGAAAGAGATTTTCAGAGCACATTCATGCACTTAGACTCCAGCAAGTGTTCAGTGATGCTCCCGTGCAGTGTTAAAAAAGTAGTTCAAACAGCTCTGTTGCCACGCCTCTACTGCCACTTCAAATCACTGTATTTTAGATGTTTTAGATGTATGTATGTATGTTTAGATTTGTTTTGATGTTGCCTGTTGTACAGTTATCCCTGCTGTGTTTCATTTGCTCATGTTTCTGGTGGATTATTGTTGATTTTGATGTAAGACACATCTGCACCATGAGTGACACTGTCCATTGAGTTACATACTTCCCACACGTGGCAAGGGGGTGTCCATTTAGAAGGACAATAAGCTGTCTGTCACTTTGCTCCATCCTGATAAGAGCACGCCAGCCACAATGCCACAGTGAGCAATGAAAATTGGCAGGTTTTAGTGGCATGGTAGTGCTTCATCTGGTGGTGTTTAAAGTGGTCTGAAATCTAACCTCTGTGCAAGAAAATATATAACACTGTGAAGTATTAACTACAAACACTGAGAAAGAGTTCACATAACTCAAGATGGGAGTTAATTTTACTCTTAGTGAGAGTAGTATTTTAACCCCCGTAAGAGTTTATTTTAACTCCTGATAAGAGTTAAAAATCAACTCCCAGAAAAGAGTTACTTTAACTCGGCTCTAGAGTCTATGCGATGGTCTCACATGTACACTCAGATTGAGTTGATTTTAACTCACACAGAGTTTATTCCAGTGACCTGAATTTGCTCTGTGGCAGAAATGGGTTAACAGAGGCAAGTGGGCAGAAAAACAAGTGGTGGAAAAGCTCAAAAGTGGCAAAATGGCTTAAATGTGGCAGAACAAGTGAAATTGCATGAAAAGAGGCTAAATGGGTTTAAAGTGGCAAATCCAATTAAAAGTGGAAAAGAAAAAAGTGGTAGGAAGTGGCAAAAATAGGTTAAAAGATGCAAAATGGGTTTTAATTGGCAAACAGCACAAAAAAGGGGTGTAAATGGGTTTAAAAGTGGAAAAAAAAATATGAAGAAAGTGGAAAAATTGGATTTAACAGATGCACAAATGTTTAAAAAGTGCCTAAATCAGGAGAAATAGGGTGACAATGGGTTTAAAAGCAGCAAAAAAAAAAGGTGAAAGTAGCAAAAACTGGTTTACATTGGCAAAAAAAAAGCAAAAAAAAAAGGGTTTGTAAGTGGCAAAACAAGCAAGAAAAGGGGTGAAAATAGTTTATAAAGTGGAAAAATTTGTTCAAAGGGGCAAATTGGGAAAATTGGCTGACTACAGTGGCAAAAACTGTGTGGAAAAAGTAGTTAAAAGAGTTTAAAAAGTGGCACAAATAAGCATCCTCAACAACAGATCCTTATAATAGCTTGACTCACTTTTCAGCTCCAACAGGAAGTGACTGTTAGCCAGGTTAGCTAGCACCAATGCTACTGATCCAACACACATTAATGTCCAGGCCCTCCCTATGCAAACTATGCAGCACATAGGGTCATATCAACGGGGGGGGGGGCTTACTTCCAGCATTGTTTCTTCTCTCTCTCTGCACATCAGGCCGATGTTTGTACGTTAAATATGATTAAGGTATGCAAACATTAACTTTACCTAGCCGTCACACATTTCAAAAATTAACCTTAAGATATCTGCTTTTGCAGATTGGTGCCATCCATGATCGATTTAGTGCATGCAATGTCCACTCGCTCTACCTCTCTCTCTCTCTCTCTCTCATTCTCCTGCTTATTTATACTTGCTGCACTGAAACTCTCATCACGTGTGTCCATTATAAATAAAGACTACGTATATCTTCAGGGGATTTCATAAAAGAAAGCTTCAGCTCATACCAGAGTCTGTTTTGGGCCTCACTTTGGCCGGGGGGTGGGCTTGTTGATATCATCAATAAATCACAATTGGGCACACAACAAGCAGTGTTAACATGAATAAAAAAAAAACCTCCAAGGCATAAATGTAGCTATGTGGGAGAAGAAAGGATTTAATGAAAGTAAAGTCATCTCTGTGGGCGAGACTTAACCAGAACAGAAATCAAAGTAAAAATGTTTTGGGTCTTCTAAAGCAGCTTCTCTTAAATTAGGCACAAACTTTTACCCCGTGTGTGTGATGTTTATGTACGCTGACGCTCTAATTACCCAGCTGTCATATTCCCAACTCTTCATGAGTAAGAAGGTGAACAGTTAAAAATATTTTTTTATTTTTTTAATAAACAACTAAAGCCCCAATTCCAAAAAAGTTGGGGCGCTGTGTAAACTTTAAATAAAACAACATGCAATGATTTGTAAATCTCATAAACTCATTTTATTCTCAATAGAACATAAACAACACCTCAGATGAAACAGAGACATTTTAACATTTCATGATAATATTAGCTCATTTTGAATCTGATGGTGGCAACACAGCTCAAAAAAGTAGGGACGGTTGACAAAAGACTAGAAAAAGTGAGTGGTATGGAAACAGCTGGAGGAGTATTTTGCAACTAATTAGGTTGATTGGCAACAGGTCAGTAATACGACTGGGTATAAAAGGAGCATTCCAGACAGGCAGGGTCTCTTAGAAGTAAGCTGGGCAAAGACTTTGAATATCCCAGCATCCAGAGTACAAAATAATCATCAAAAGATTTAGAGACTATGGAGACAGCTCTGTGCAAGGGACAAGGCAATTACAATTATTACAATTATTACATTGGATGCTGGTGATCTTGGGGCCATCAGGCAGCACTGCATTAAAAACCAGACATGACTCTGGACTGGAAATCATTGCATGGGCTTGGGAAACCCTCCAGAAATCATTGTCTGTCAACAAGTTTAAGCTGGATCATGCAAAGAAGAAGCCACATGTAAACAGGATCCAGACAGCTGCCGTCATCTATGGGTCAAAGCTCTTTTAAAATGGACTGAGGAAAAATGGAACACTGTTCTCTGGTCAGATGAATTACATTTTGAAAATCTTTTTTTTGGAAAACCATGGATGCTTTGTCCTGTGGATTAAAGAGAAGAGGGGCCATCACAACAGCATGCTTTACAGTAGAAGAGTCAGGTCAGGTATGGGAGCATGCCAGTTCGGCACTTTGCAACGTCAACCTTGGTCCTGTACTGCTTTGGTCTCCTGATGGCCATCCTCCAGGCCTGCTCCATGCCCATCTTTCCAGCTGACTCCTCCATGACACTGGAGCCACCCCCAGCATCTAGAGCAGCACACCGGGTCCTGGGCACCCAGTATGCAATGATATGGTGATGAAAAATGTGCCTAAGAGAAGTCGAAACAAAGGAGTCCTAGTGTTGCCTCTTGCCATCAGTCAACATCCAGGCCTCACAAGAGCATACTGAGACCAGGAGGACAAAGGACCAATAGACTCCAAATTTCATCTGCATGCTCAGATACCAGGAACAGCTCAGCCTTTACCTGTCCATACCTCTGTTAGTTAGACTTCAACATTTTTTCATGTTTCTTCAGCACTTGAGATATTTGATGTCGTTGCTCTTTTGACATATCATAGGGGAAAATACATCTATTTTTCCCCCCTTAGTTCTTCTGCCAGTCCTTGTTATCTGTGATGTAGGTTTGTCAACCTAACAACCAACCCTGACGCACAACAAGCAGGCGCACATGAGTCACACTGAGTTGATTATTAACTGTCAGCATGACTCAGCCAAAACAGAGAGCTGACAATCACTGTCTGTAAACAGATTTTTGAGTCAACACTGAGCAGCTCAAAGGAACAGAAAGAAACGGACATTTCAATCCAAAGATCTGGTTTCATCAGTCACGGACTGGAAAGTTATGTTTTGCAGCCAAATGAAGAGTTTTAAAAATCCTGATGATATGCCAAACATCTATAAAGATTACCAGTGATTCAGTGACTCAGCAACATAGACTGAGTGATGCATCATATGCCTTGATTATGTAAATATAAGATTATTATAGATATATGCTACCATGTAATGTGTGTGCTTTTCCTGAAGCACCATCAGGTCCACCTTACAAATTCCTGACAGCTTCTATGAGATGTTTGCATCACCTCTGATAAGCCGGTGCCAGTTCACTGAGAGGCAATCCAACTCCAGGGCCATATCACTAAGCTGCAGTCAGAAATTCGACTGATAACTCTACAACAAAAGTTGGTAGACACATTCATTACTTGCCGCAGTAAAAGTTCTCAACTAGACATTGCCCACATTTGCAAAGCAAGCTGAAGGGTTGAGAAAGAAAGTCAAGAGAAGAAAACAAAAGTAGAGTTTTTCTATAATCCCTCTGAGACTGACTCAGAAGTCAGCCCACATTGGCCACATATTAAAATGTCAGACTCTACAGCAGAATAAAAAGCGACCAGATAAAATTGGTCTCTAAAGCCTTTCCCTCCTTCTATGATACAGAAAGTCAACGTTTTAATAATTTTAATTTCAATAAAAAAATATTCAAAAGCCTAAAGTGAAAACCAGTGATGGTTGCTCGAGTGACAAGCAGTCAATGACAGCTTCTCTGCTAGTGATCAGGTAGTCTGATTACTAAACATCCACCCATACCTAAAATATATCCCATCCATCCATCCATCCATCCGTCCGTCTGTCCGTCCGTCCGTCCATCCGTCCATCCATCCATCCGTCCATCCATCCATCCGTCATCCATCCATCTGTCCATCCATCCGTCCATCGGTCCATCCATCCATCTTCTTCCACTTGTCATGGTGGCAGTGGGCGACGTAAGTCAACCTAAATGTCCGTATGCCCAGCAACGTTTTCCCCTTCCTCCTGAGGGATTCAGATATGCTGCCAGGCCAGATGGGATATATCATCCCTCCAGCAAATTCTGCGTCTGCCTCATGGTCTCCTCCCAGTAGGACATCCCCAGAAGACCTCCACAGGGAGGTGGCCAGGAGGCATCCTGAACATTGAGGTTTACAAGGTTTGTCTGGCAGCCTCCCCCCGCCATCTGATCCAACTCACCACCAGGTGGTGATCAGTTGACAGCTCTGCTCCTCTTTCTCTTACCCAAGTGTCCAAAACATACAATCATATGACACAAAAATGAAGTCAATCATTGAAATTTGGTCCTGTGAGACTGAAAAGCTGGACCACTGTCCCAAGGCAAGGAAGGAAACTGCTTTATTCTTCCTGTATCCTAGGTTCAACAGCCAGAGCCTCCTTTCCAGCACCTTTAACATTATGACAAATTAATTTTCCCTGGGGGAGTTGAGCAGTGTGATCCCCCAGTAATTTGAGCACACCCTCTGATCCCCCTTTTTGAAACTGGAACCACTGCCCTGATCTGCTACTCCACAGGTACCGTCCCAGACTTCTATGTGACACTGAAAAGGCGTATCAGCCATGACGGCCCAACATTATCCAGGGTCTTCAGCATCTCAGGCCAAACCTCGTCTATGCTGGTCTCTTGACACTGATAGGACACATCCTAATATTTAAAAAAACAACAGCCCATCCCATAGATTTCAGCCAAAGTTATTTATTCCACAAAGAAGCCAAACATAAGCTGGTCCAGGTGTGACGGCAGGGCTACAGCTCTGTATAAAAGGTACCATCACAGTTTTCCACATCCCTTTTTCTCCATACCTCAGTATCATTCTCTCTGCAATATCCAGCATCAGACTGAGAGGGTTTGGATCAGTAAAAACAGCGACACTGTGCCCCAGAGAACGCTGTGTGCTTCTACGGCACCCTGTTTGATGCTTTGAAATGATATCTCAATTCATGATATTACTCTTCAATAAAAGCCAGCAGTGGCTGCAGCAGAGGCCCCAGCACAGGGCGGGAGAGGAGTGCTGCTGTCTCTGCTGTGGGCCGGGTGCACTGTGAGCCTACGGGCGATGTCGGGATAAAAAGGTTTGAGCTGAGCACAAAAAAGGAGGGGCAGAGAGGGGAAAGAGGAGGGGGGAGAAGAGAGACATGACGGCAGACGATCCATTTAGATTAGATGGTTTTAATATCCTCCAAAGTTTCCAATAAACAACAGTTGGAGCCACTGCTGCGAGGTGGTCATTTGATTGTCCATCACCTTAGACGTAACCTGGCTCAATGTGATTCTGAATCGCCGCCACAGCCGGCCTCATATCACCACCGTTATATCAACAACAGGCGATAAAGCCATCCTGCAATCTGCTGCTTTCTACACTGTAAGGCAATTCACAGGCAGTTACACAGGTGCCTGGAATAAGCTTAGCCAGCAGGCTGCCTGGAAGAAGCATTTCCAGGAAATATGCTGAGATCTAATTATTAATTTTACACCCGCTATTGTCGTACTCCCATCCGCTCTACAAACATGTAGTAAAAGCGTTTTACTTACGCAGGCAGAGCTAAGGCTGATACCTCTCCATTACCAATGTCTGCTCTTTCTGCATGCTTAAGTGCCAGAAAGGAGAAGAAATAACAGAAATATTACTATCTGCGTCTGAGAAATTGGACTGATGCTGCTAAACTGCTTTATTCCTCACCCAAAAACGACATCAGACGCTTACGTCAATGACTGCTCGGCATGATTTCAAACATTTAAAGCATTAAAGGACGTTACAAGCAAAACAAAGTCAAACTTAGAAGATGATGAGGCATCCAGATGGATGCGTACACGTCTTTGGCCCCGTAGAATCGATTGATGTTTAGCAGCATGACGAATGTTTCTCACAGGAGGAATGTGTCACTCAAACACCACTGCCGTGTTCAGCACTGGTAATAACATAAACACATTTTCAAATGAATTATAAACTGTAAGACAGCATCCTTACAAACCAGCCAACACAACTCCCAAATAAACAAAGCCTTTTGTATGCTTGTGTTCAGAGCACCTTGAATTCTGTCTGAGTCTTATTAATCTTTCCTAGGATCATGGATAATGACCCTTTTTATTTTTTTTGTAAACAGGCATGTCTTTGTATAATAGCATAATAAATACATGGATTGTTCCCTACTTTTCTCTTTGAAAATACCCTTCATGATCAATTTTTACAATGATTTATAGGAGTTGAATGAAAATGTGTATACTTGTTAACCTGGTGAGCCTAAATGGCCCAGGGCTGACAAAATAAATCACTATTATTTCTGTCTAATATGAGTTGGAATTCAATGTAAATGATGCATATTGACAATCAAGTACAAAGGAGTGAAAGACTTGTTTAACCCTTAGAGCTTGCAGCTACTTTTTCATCGTCGTGTCTCATCTGGACTTCTTGTTTTAAAAAGCTTGTAAAACATCAACCCTGTGGTGCACAATCAAGCTCTATACATTCTTTTTTCCAGGATAGCATGGGCTTTAACCCTTTACCTACTGAGTCTAAAAATGGCAATTTGGACATATTTTGTTATTATGGCTGTAAAACAGTCAGGAAATGGCCTAAGTCTGAGAGCTTTGGTCCCTTTTCCCAGGTGTACTTGAACTTGACTTTTCAACATCTGGTTAATGATTATTGCACATTATATGGAATTGTCAGCTGTTTAAAAGAAGAAAAACAAAAACGGATTTGTTTTTCATGGCTTTTATGAGAAGAAATGTTATTACTCATGAAGTTTTGATTTGACATTTGAAATGTGAACCTATACATGTTTAGAACAATCAGCAGTCATTTTTGGAGTCTAGGACTCTGGGTGTGCAAAACACAGTGCAGAAGATAACTATAAACATAGGCAACAATTAGTGCAAATAAAGGTGGAAAAATGCATTATCAACAATCTCAAGTAACATATTGTTATTGCACATGAAAGACACACAAATGCCACTATCTAACGCTATTTTATGAAAACAAAACACCACTCTCGCTCGCTCTCCTTTTACTCTCTTCCTTTACTCTCCTTTCTCACTCGTCTTCTGCCAAAGCTGCCTTTTTCGTGTTGCTGTTCGACATTACCCTGATATATATTCCACACATCATATATTGCCGGAAAGCACAGATTCTCAGCTCTCTGTCAGCGTTGGAATGTTTTAGATTGGGCAAACTTTCCAGGAGTTACAGTGTTGAGAATCCATGTCGCGGTCTCGCGATACTTCTGGTGTTTTGCTGTTAATGCCCATGTCATATGGTTGCGAGTACAGTAATGAACCATATATGTGCACATGCCCACAATTCTCAGCTTTCCAACACCGTTGGAATTTTTCTGATTGGACAAACTTTGACAGAGTTAGAGTAACAATACTCCAGACATATAAAACACAGTGCCAGTGCTGGGTCAGTAGGTAAAGGGTTAAGGGTGTATCTACTACAGTAATGTCACTTAAGTGTTAAAAACATCATCAGCATCATCCAGTCCATCATACTCTGCTGTTCCTCCTGTTTTTACACCATGCTGTCAGTCTCCAACAGAAACAAACTCCTCAAGATCACACAAATAGCATCAAAAGTAATCCCCTCTCCCACACCAAACATCTCAGAACTCAGCGACAGAGCAATAGCCCGTTTGGCCAATACAGTCGTCATGGACACTGAGCACACTCTCCATAACTTTTTCCAGCTCCTGCCCTCTGTCCACAGGTACCAGACACTGAAGTGGAGAAGAGCCCGCTTCAGTCGGAGCTTTGTACCATCAGCCATCTCCATCCTCAACAAACTAGCTCACTGACCTGCCATCACTGTTTCTTGTAACTGTTTCTGTTTATTGTCAGTTGTCTATTGTGTCATATGTTTATGATGTGGAATGTCAACAACTGTCATGACGTCTGTGGAGACAAATTTCCCTCTGGGACAATAAAAGAAATCTACCTATCTAAACATTGTGTTTATCACTGTAGCCCCCCTCTCTCTACCAATGCCTCACATTTGGTCCAACCCCTATCCCCTCTCCCTGCACCTCTCAGCTGTCATATGAAGAGACACTGATGACAGGTAGACAACGCCTGAAGTAACTTTTGAGTACCAACTGTTTGAAAAACCTGTAAACAAAAATATAATGAATAATAATAGCTATGATTTATGTAACAAAATTCATGGGACCCAAGATCGCTTTACAGAAGAACAGAAGACCAGACACAACACAGAAGAGAAACATTAGGTTGAGTGTACGTTGGGGGGGGGGGCGGTTTAGGAGAGACTGAACAGGCAGTGCTTGAGGAGATTTTTAAATATGTCCAAAGAAGGAGCATTGCAGATGTTTTCAGGAAGTGTGTCGTGGAGGATGGGGGCTGAAGTCCTGAAGGCTCAGTCTCCATAGGTATGAAGTTTGGAGGTGGGAACAGTGAGAAGGCCAGTGTCTGAGGACCAGAGGCTCTGGGTCGGTGTGTACGGTTGAAGAAGGTCAGAGAGGCACTGAGGGCCAAGGGCATGCAAGTGAGGAGGAGGATTTTGCATTTGACACAGAATTTATCTGGGAGCCAGTGTAGCTGGATGAGGGTAGGGGTGATGTGCTGCCAGGGCCTGGTGCAAGTAAGAACCCTAGCAGCTGAGTTTAGACGTGCTGGAGCCTGTCCAGAGCTGTGTTAGGTACCCCAGACAGGATTTCGTTACAGTAGTAGAGATGGTTACCGCTAGCTTGAATGCTAACCATCCTATTGTTTTACCTTTGTGAGGGTCTGTCAGGGTCTGATGTAGTATGTGGTTTACCATTGTCTTGCTGAAATAGTCAAAGCCTACCCTAAAACAGATGTTTGGATGGAAACAGATGTTGCTCTAAAACCTCTCTCTACTTTTCAGCATTGGTAGTGCTTTTCCAGATGTGTAAGCTGCAACACCATAGGCACCAATGTAACCCCATACCATCAGAGATGCAGGATTTAGAACTGTGCATTGATAACAAGCTGGACGATCCCTCTCCCCTTCAGTCCACAGGACACAGTGTCTGAGGTTTCCACAAAGGATTTCCAGTTTTGATTCAACAGTTTTCCATTTCACCTCAGTCCAGTCCAGAAGACGGTAGTGTTTCTGGATCATATTCACATATCACTTCCTCTTTACATGATCCAGCTTTAACTATCATTTGTGGGCAACAGGGAACTGTGATTTTTTGAGCCCATGTAGTGATTTCCAGTACAGAGTCATACCTGTTTTAATGCAGGAGCCCCTGAGGGCCCCTCAGATCACCTGCATCCAAAATCAACCTTCAGCCTTGTTCCTTGCTCACAGAGATTTCTCCAGATTCTCTAAATCTTTTGATGAATTTATTGGCTGTAGATGGTGGGATATTCAAAGTATTTGCATTTCCCATTGAGAAATAATCTTCTAAAATTGTTCCACAATTGTTTAGATGCATTTTTTTTTTTTTTTTGCAGAGTGGTGATCCTCTGCCCATCTTTACTTCTAAGAGACCCTGCCTCCCTTAAATGCAGCTGTTATACCCAGCCATGTTACTGACCTGTTAACAATTAACCTAATTAGTTGGTAAATGCTCCTTCAGATGTTTTTCATTAGTATCATTTACTTTTCCAGCCTTTTGTTGCCCTGCCCCTACTTTTTTGAGACGTGTTGCTGCCTTCACATTCAAAATGAGCTGATATTTTTCATGAAATATCAATATCAACATCTGATGTGTCATAATAGTGAATAAAATAGGAGTTTATGAGATTTGCAAATCCCTGCATCCTGTTTTTATTTAAATTTAACACAGCGCCCCAACTTTTTCGAAATTTGGGTAGTCCTTTCATCCCGGCAGAACGCCCAAACATTATGATGATGGCTAAAAAGACCTAATGAAGATGAAAGTCCATCCTCAAACAGTGTTCTCTAGACTCAGAGAAGCGGACTTTCTCCCTGAGTTATGAGGATTTCTGACGTTCTGATGATAAAGTACTCTCTCACAGCTGTGATCTGGCAGAGTGAACAATGAAATATGGTTTCGTACCTGTGAGGTATTCTGGGTCGGGCACAGGGTCCGACAGCTCCTCGTGGCACTGAACCTCTGTTGGCACTGATGCCACCACCATGCCATCTGGGAGCTGCTGCTCGATGCCTCGGGCAAAGTTCTTCTGCCTGGTGTAGAAAAAAGAGAAAAGAAAATGGGAGGTCTCGCTTTAAGACAGGAGCACTCAGTCATCCAACAAAGATGGAAGAGAAGAAAAAGACTTAGAAGAAATATTAAAGATGTGAGGCTACAGTGATGAAAGGGTTGTATAAATGAGGGGGAATTATTTCAAACTGCGCCAAATAAAGCAGTGACAAACAATCTGTCCCCCAATTTCTGTGCCTTCGTCTGAATATAATGAACACTTACTGCACCACAGTAGCTGTAATGTAATAATTCATAGTTTTCTAAAACAGATTCAGGGCTGCCACATGACTTTAAATAGAGTTTATTTGTTTGTTACAACCTCAGGGCAGATGTACAAAAACAAGGTATACATCATTTCAACAACTGTGACACCAGGATGAGTGCAGGATTCTTCACAAATAAGATCAGACACCCTGAGCATCATCGTTTTGGGTTTTCAGGTTGTCAAGCTTGTTCTGCAGTTTCTGAGTAACTATAAACAAAATAAGTCACTCAAATGTATTTGTTTTGAAGGATTATACAGTCAGGGACGAAAATGCCCCTGGAATTTTTCCAGAAAATATACAATTTCTCCCAGAAATACACACGTGTATTACCTTCATGTGCATTGGAACAACATAAAAAATCAGAAGAAAAAAAGCCAAAATTGACATAATTTTACACAAAACTCAAAAATGGGCCGGACAAAATTATTGGCACCCTCAACTTAATATTTGGTCGCACACCCTCGGGAAAAAATAACTGAAACCAATCATTTCCTATAACCATCAACAAGCTTCTTACACCTCTCAACTGGAATCTTGGACCACTCTTCTTTTGCAAACTGCTCCAGGTCTCTCTATGATTTGAAGGGTTCCTTTTTGCAACAGCAGTTCTGAGATCTCTCCATAGGTGTTCAATGGGATTTAGATGCGGACTCATTGCTGGCCACTTCAAAACTCTCCAGCTTTGTCTCCAACCATTTCTTGGCACTTTTTGAGGTATGTTTGGGGTCATTGTCCTGCTGGAACACCCATGACCTCTGACGCAGACCCAGTTTTCTGACACTAGGCCCTACATTGCAGCCCAAATTCTTTAGATAGTCTCCAGATTTCATGATTCCTTGCACACAGTCAAGGCACCCAGTGCCAGAGGCAGCAAAACAACTCCAAAACATCTTTGAAGCTCCACCATGTTTGACTGTAGGTACTGTGTTCTTTTCTTTGTAGGCCTCATCCTGTTTTCTGTCAACAGTAGAATGACGTGCTTTTCCAAAAAGCTCTACCTTAGTCTCATCTGTCCACAAAATGTTCTCCCAGAAGGATTGAGGCTTGCTCAGGTAAATTTTTGCAAACTCCAGTCTGGCTTTTTTATGTCTCTTTGTCAGCAGTGGGGTTCTCCTCGGTCCCCTGCCATAGCGCTTCATCTCATTCAGATGACCACGTATGGTCCCAGCTGACACTTTTGCACCCTGAGTCTGCAGGAAAGCCTGAATTTGTGTGGAAGTTGACTGAGGATGTTTATCCACCATTCCAACTATTCTGCGTTGCATTCTTTTGTCAATTGTTTCTCTTCCATCCATGTCCAGGGAGATTAGCCAAAGTTCCATCTTTATAAACTTCTTGATTATATTACGCACAGTGAACAAAGGAATTTCTAGATCTCTGGAGATGGTCTTGAAACCTTAAGATTGTTCATATTTTTCAACAATTTTGCTTCTTAAGTCCTCAGACAGTTATCTCTGGTTTCAGTTATTTTTTCCCAAGGGTGTGCAACCAAATATTAAGTTGAGGGTGCCAACAATTTTGTCCAGCCCATTTTTGAGTTTGTGTAAAATTATGTCAATTTTGGCTTTTTTCTTCTGTTTTTTTTTGTGCTGTTCCAATGCATATAAAGGAAATAAACTTGTATACTAAAACCATTTGTAACAATTTCTGGGAGAAATGGTGTATTTTCTGGAAAAATTCCAGGGGTGCCAATACTTTCGTTCATGACTGTACGTGCCTTCCTGAGTAGTGTTTCAGTGTGTCATTGGTTTATGATAATTTCAAAAAGGCTTATGCTGTTTGTGCACAGGATTTCAAAGTGCAGGACCTCAGAATATCATCTTTGTGTTTTAACAGATGATGCTGTTCTGTTGGTGTCCTCAGCTGGTGAAGTGAAACTGGAAGGAGAAACAAGGAGACATTGCCCTTTTTGGATTTTTTCTCTACTGGACAGATCCAAAGACTTTTTTGACGGTGAGGGAAAAACTAAGGGCACTTGTGCACCCATCATGCCTTTCACTGCTCCACAACCCCAATGAAGAAGTTATATCATTCCGCTATCTGTCATTGATTAAATCATGAGCATGCAGAGACCTAAATCCAAGCATCTGATCTGTGGTTTCACACATCCGTAAGCTTAAATTATTTGTAGGACAAGTTGAAAAATGTCATAAATTGTACAGTAGCATGTTCCTGCTATGAGGCAGGCTCTGAAAACCTCGTTAGAACATGCTCTATCATAAATAATCCAACAAACTGAATTCATGCAAGTCTGAATATCGTTGCTTAAAATCCCACGATTCTGGGAACTAGCTGCTATTTAAATGTCAAACATGGATCATATCTACTATTTATGTCTGTACATGTAAAAAACAGATAGGGATCAACCGTTAAAGTTGTGTTGCATTTTATTTCATGAAGTACTGTATGTTTCAAGGAGGCTGAGGACTGCAGACCAGTATTTTTTTGCACATCGATAAGAGATAATCAATCGATAATGATGATAATGCATGGCTGTGCAGTGTACTAAAGAGACAAAGTCTCAAATGAATCCTGTCATTTTTCATTATGCTGATTGTTCTGCAGCAACGTGACTCATCTGCAGTCACAAAGCTGATGTCCTCATTTATCTGCTGCTGCCACTGACTCTCGCTTGAACTCACTCATTTGTCCACTTCATCATTCTTTGTCTCAATGCCATTTAGGTTCACAACAAGGTTCCACACTAGAATGACTCCAATAAATCACAAACTACAGGCACCCAGGTGTCTCCAGACCAAAGCTGATGAGGATAGATTTCATTCGTGTAGGGATGTGTAGTCTTATGATTATTTTATTCTACATTTTAAGTTTGAAACGCTCTGAGGCCCTGTTTACACGACCATGCTTTCAGGTGAAAACGCAAAACTTCTGTAGCGTTCTGGCCCTCCGTTTACACGAGAACGGCGTTTCGTTGCTTGAAAATGGAACAATTTGGAAACAGGCTCCAGAGTGGAAGTTTTATAAAATGCCCCCATCTCTGTCTCCATGTAAACAGGGAAAACAACATTTTCTGAAAACGCACATGCGCAAATCTAAACATAGTAACAAAACAAAAACAAAAGCATGAATAAAGACCTCAGCATCCTGAAACAACAGCACTGGTCTAATCTTGGCAATATTTCTGAGGTGAAAAAAGCCCACTCTTGTCACCTCTTTACATGAAAATCAAGTTTATCAGTGATCAGCTGACAGCCTTTTTTTCCATGACAAAACTAGACTAAAAGTAACAAAAGTAGATCTGTGATGACTAAAACTGACAAAAGTTAAGTTTAGTTTTCATCAAGATGACTAAAACTAGACTAAAATGTGATGTAGTTTTCATCGGACATTAAAAATCGGTGATATTCCTCCACTGTGGGTAAATCTATCAAAATGCAATCATCTATGGGTATTCTGCCTCTCAGCTGTAGAAAGCAGGGACCCCAGGTTTGGCTGAGTGCAGAGAACACACTACCATGATATGGTACCAGATTTAGACAAGAAAATAAATGCTTGGACTAAAAGTAAAGACTCAAATGTGAGGACTTTTTATGGATTAAAACTAGACTAAAACTAAAAGGGTAGAAATGACTAATATGGGACTAAAACTAAAATGCATTTCATTTGAAGACTAAAACTAAAACTAAGTTTAATAAAGATAAGAAAATGTTTACCAATGAAATAAATCAGCTGACAAAGTTAAAAAAAAAAAAAAAAACGAAAAAAAAAAAAAAAAAAAACTAAAATTAAAACTAGCTGCCAAAATTAACACTGGTAGGTAAATTAGGAAGTTAAACGGTTAATGGTTGCTACAAAGAATCTGCGGTTTGACGCAAAATTCTCTGGCTTTTCCCCTCAAAAGCTTTTTGTTTCTTTTGTGTTTTTCAGGACCAACTGACCTCCCAATGACCTTTTGTTTGTGCCACAGGATAAGATGTAATGTTTAGTGATGATTTACGACCTGAAGTCCTTGTATGGTGTTTTATTTTGAAATTGACCAAATACTTTTCACGTTATTCTAAGATTAATTGTGACTGAACAATTTGATTGTTTCACATGTTATGTTTTAATAACTTAAATAAAATATTGGCCATTTTTGAAAAAAAAAAAGAAGAGAGAATCAATTGCCTGCTAATAAATTCATAAATAAATGGACAAGGGTATATTCATGTGTTGTTTCTGCAATTTAAAAAATTTCACCTCCACCTACCACAAAAAATCAACCAATCAACAATAAAATGAATAAATAAATAAACCGAGAGATATTTGGGTCCCTTTATAAGACCCACTCCCCTGGTTGGGATGTAGAAAACAAACCTTGCCCAGGTTCTCCTTATTCATAACAGTACACTACAGCGGTGCACATAAAATGCTCATGTCTGCTGATGATGAAGTTGATAATTGACTAGAATTATCCTTGGACATACCATCAGCACTGTGCAACCACTTAAAACTTGGCAGCCTGCATCCACCAATCCATCATTAACAGAAAAAAAGTACATTTAAATTCTTTTAGTCTTTATTTCTCTGAATAAACAACTAATTTACTGCTTTAAATTCTACTGAAAAGGCCACCTCTTTCTGTATCCTAAAAACATCCAGTGTCAGTGACCATGTCTAATAACTGTTATTAAATGAAGCAGATGAGATGCAGCGCCTGGTTGAATGCACCTTTTAGTTTACATCCCTTTAAAGGCGCCAGCATTTCTGTCAAAGCCTCATAAAAGCCTTCAGCCTTTAGCACAAACGTAGCAGCATCCATTAAAACAGCATTAAAGGTCCTCATGGTTCACAGTTAATATAAACCATGCATAATGTACCGCTTGATTTATGCATGTTCAGGGCCTGAGCTGTGGAAATAAAAAAAGGATACACAAACATTTACACTTGGCCAACTGTTGCCTGTGGGAAAGTCACAACTTCAGAACAACTGAAGCCAGAGGCTCGAGTTAAAACGGCGTCAGATACCGCCATTCAAATGACTTTTTACTTCCATGGCCACGGGTGGAACGATAATTAGAAGGACACCAGGCTCATAAAAATCCATCTGAGTCCGGAGCTGGGAAGGTGAATCAAAGTGTATATAGTAGAGTAAGCATTCAGTTACGGTAAAATAACAATTTCAAGTACAGTTAATGCTCAGTATATCAAAGCCACACTCATGGAACTTAAATATACACAATCTGGACAAAAGTATTCAGCCATCTGCCCATTACACCAACAGGGACTGGGGACTTTGTTTTCAATTACATATAGCCTACTCTAATATGGAGTTGACCCCCTGTTTGTAGCTATAACAGCCTCCACTCTTCTTGGAAGGTTCCTTGGAAGGTATTTTTTGTGGGAATTTGTGCCCATTCATTCTCTAGAGCAGTGGTTCTCAAACTTTTTTCACCCAAGGCACACCGAAGGTTAAGCCAAAATCTCAAGGCACACTTTATTCATATCAATACAAAACAGACTTTTTAAATAATATAACAGTCAAGGTGGCCCATAAGGGGGGATAAAGGGGAGAGGTTTCTGGGGCCCAGACAACTGGGGGTGGCGAAAGTGGGCAAAAGGTGCCTGAAAGGTGGCAAAAATTGGTTAAAGTGATGATAAAACATGGCAAAACTGGGTACAAAAGTGGCAAGACAAAGTCAAAAATGGTTAACAATCGGCATAAGAGGCCAAAAAAATTGGTTAATAGTGAAAAAAGAGGGCATTACAAAGCAAAAAAGTGGCCAAACAAAGGCAAAGTGAGTGAAAATTAGCAAGAAGGTGGCAAAAATGGGTTGAAAGTGTCAAAAAGGTGACAAAATAGGTTGTCTACTCAGAGACTGCTCGTCCTGTGTGGCACCTTATAAAACCATGTGAACATTTTGTACGTTTGCATGTTTTTAGCTTCACAAAGCACACAAAGTCAGACAGTATTAGCCGCTCCAGAAAGATCTGGTTTCTACTTCTTGGACGCATGTTATGTGAAACACTGGCTCCTATTGCTTCATTTATTTCTGATAATTTCTTTGTTAATTTCATTGCTAATCTTGGACAGTTTTGTTGATGCCTGAACTGCCATCTGCTCCAGTAAAGAAGACATAATTTATGTTTTTTTTTTCAGTTGTTGGACTGCCAAAACTTAACAAAAGGACATCTTTCTATTACATTTTCAAGAAGAGTCGGGATGAAGCTGCCACCTGTTTGATAAATTAAAGAAAAATGATAAACAAAGTCACTTTTGATTAATGACAACAAACCCTGCATGAAAAGATCCCCCGGCTAAGTGAATGAACGCTGTCACAGCTCTGAAGGAGAACCAATCAGAGCCGGGACCAGCGCTCCCTCTCCAGCCTCAGACACATTTCATATTTTAATCAAGCGAGTCAATGAAAGCATTCCTCCTGAGAGCGGGGTTTAAGGGCTGTTGTACGGTAAGCTCAGCTGCATCGTAAAATGAAGCGGCAGATTAAAAGAGAGATGCATGTTCGGAGTATTTTGAGGGCGTCAGATAGGAGCGGGGTCCTCATCATTGATCCCATGCAGCCACCGGAAGAGAACAAAGGCCACTAAAATATTCATTAAAACTGCTCTGAGCTTGTCATGTGAGAGAGAGATGGGGGGGCAGCATGAGGAGTAATGAGAGGAGGTTAGCTTTTTAACATCTCATTACTGGAGTCCACTGGCTCCCACAGAGACAGGGAGACAGAGGCTGTGTCACTTAGCTCTGTAATATAAACCTAGATCAGATCAGTGCCCACTGCTCTGGAGATGTGACAGCGATAAGACCTATTTCCTGGATGCTGCAATCATATCTCATGTTTCTTTGGGTCACCAAATGCCTCACTGGTCTGCTGCCAATGACACTGATACTACAGGATTTTACCTTAGAGGAAATCCAATGAATAAGCCCAGCTCTTTTGAAATGATAACAAAGAGTCTGCCCGGGAAGCTGGAGGGGAGCTTCCTGCATACGGAGAGGAGGGTTTACTTCACTTTATGGAAAATATTTGATGCATTTAAGGCTGCAGAGCCAGATATGTGATCCATAGGAGAAGGATGCTGGGTAGAAAGAATCAAACAAGCTCTTTGTTCGAAGACTCAGCTGGAGGGTCCAGGGTCATCTTTATTAACAGTGCACACATCCCTGCATAAGGGAATAAGTCATCAGTTTCATCCTGATACAACCAGATATTGATTAATTCTACAAGGATGTATGTATCACAAAGTCTGCCACCATATGCTATTTTATTCAAGAGCCTTAAAAAGCAGTTAGACCACTTCATTGCTATAGGTTTCCTCTTTTTTTATTTGAAAAATCCAAATAATTGGACTCCTTTTACAGCTATAACAGCCACCAATCTTCTTGGACGGCTTTACCCAAAGACTTTCAGCTGAGCATTTATGAGGTCAGGCGCTGATGTTGGATGAGAAGGCCTTGCTCTCAAGCTCATTTCCTGTTCATCCCAAAGGTGCTCAGTGGGGTTGAGGTCAGGGCTCTGTGCGGGCCAGTCGAGATCTTCCACAACAAACTCATCAAACCATGTCTTTATAGTCCATGCGTTGTGCACTGGGGCACAGTCATGTTGGAAAAAAAAGGGCCTTCTCCAAACTGCTGCCACAAAGTTGGAAGCATAGCATTGCCAACAATGTCTTGGTATGCTGAAGCATTAAGACTGGCGTTCACTGGAGATAACGGGCCTAGCCCAGACCCTGAAAAAGACCCCCATACCATTATCCCTCCTCCACAAAACTTCACAGCTGTTTTAGTGGTCAGTGTATTTTCCAAGAGTACTTTGCTGCAGACAAGATGGCCGACATACATCCAATCGATACCGGAAGTCTCAACCAGAAGTCCGTACGCCTAGGGTTAGGCTTAGGCATTAAAACCCTAGTGGTTAGGTTCAGGGTAAGGCAGTGGGGAAGGTGATATATTTGAGATCCAGCACCAAGGGTTAGGCTTAGGCAGGAAAAAACTAACAAACACTTGCAGCTGAGTTCAACATGAAGAAGAAACTTCCGCTTGGGACTTCCAGCATGGATTGGATGTACAGCGACGCCCGTGTCTGCCATCTTGACTGCAGTTGGGTCCCTCTCGTATCTTCTGGCAGATCCATTTCCTGGTTGAAACCAAACTCAAAAAACGGGAGAAACTGTAGTTATTCTGTTTTTCTGTATTTGACCAAAATGGACAAAACAGAGAAAACAAATTTTCAGTCACAAAAACTGAAAAACAAACAACATTTTTAAAAAGGGTCCAATTTTTGTTTATTCAATTCTGTTATTTTGTTTTCTTCATTTAATGCAATTCTTGAGGAAAAGGGAATCATGTGACCAATCGAAAAGGTGAGCATTTCAAAATAAAAGCCTACATGTCAAACAAGAGCCATCCATTGCCCTATACAGTATTAAAAAAGGCGAAATGCTCTAAGTACAATGTATGATAAATAATGTACATTTTAAATGTACTGGCGATTTAATGGACTGCAATTTTATTACCCTCTACTATATATATATATATATATATATATATAGATATATATATATATATATATACACATATATAGATAGATAGATAGATAGATGGATAGATGGATAGATAGATAGATAATACAATTATGATACTGTAAAAGTAAATAGATGGCTCTTGTGTGACATAGAGAATTTTATTTTGAAATGCTCACAATGGGTCACATGATTTCCTTTTCCTCAAGAATTTCATTAAATGTAGAAAACAAAATAACGGAATTGAAAAACAAAAATTGGACCCATTTTTAATTTTTTTTATTTGTTTTTCCGTCTTTGTGACCAAAATAAAAAAAAACAAACAAACAAACAAACAAACAAAAAAATTGCTTGTTTTTCCGTTTGTACCATTTTGGCTGAAAACCGAAAAAAGAAATGCTGGCCTGTTTGTTTTGTTTGTTTTGTTTTTTTTGTTTTATTTGTTTTTTTTTTTTTTGCTATTTTTTATCAAAAACCAAAAAAAAAAAAAAAAACGGAAAAGTAGCTTGGTTTAATTTTTTTTTTTTTTTTTTTTTTTTTTTTTTTTTGGTCAAAACTGAAAAAAAAAGAATAATTTCTTGTTTTTCAGTTTTTTCCATTTTTGGTCTAAAACTGAATAACGAGAGGTTCTCCTGTTTTTTGAGTCTGGTTTCAACCAGGAAATGGACGTGCCAGAAAAACACTGACCCACAATGCAGCCCTGCAGGAAAATTCTCCCATCATCCGCCAAATCCAGACTCATCCATCTGACTGCCAAACACAGGTGTAAACTTCACTGTCAGAACAGGTTCCCACTGCTCCACAGTCCACTGTCGGTGTGCTTTATGACTCTCCATCCAACACTTGGCATTGGAGTTGGTGACGTTAGATTCTAAAATCCTTTCACAAGATAGATTAAAGGACATTTTTCATGCACAGTTTATAAAAAAGTGTTTTTGGTGCAAACGTCGTTGCCCTAACTGATATAAGAGGGTTCTCTAAAGCATCACATTAATGTTACAATAGTGTTTAGCAGATATTTTTTTCTAAAGCGCAGTCATCTGGGGCTGGTGTTCCTGGCATTGAGGGCCTTGCCCAAGGGTCTACACACTTCCCCTGACTGGGAATTGAACCATCATTCCTTTGCAACAAAGTCTGGTATGTGAACCACTGAGCTATCCAGTTACATTTGCTATTGTAAAACTGCAGCACTCTTTGGCCTTTATTTTCTCTCCAAAGCACTGATATCACCTCTTCTTGTCTTTTTATACTTTTCACCCTACCATCTAGTAGGACCCAACCATACACCCCTATACACAGAAATACTAAAATTATAACTTACCAATGCCTCGAGTGAAGATTTGCTGCCAATGTTTTATTTATAGAGAAAGTAATGCTGCATCAGATATATAAAAATGGATCTCCTCTCTGGCTCTGCAAGGTTTTTCTGTTTTGATCTTTAGGAGGAACAAACAGCGAGTGAATAAAAGGAAAGGATGAAGCAGTTTGAGTTAGTACCCAGCAGCAGAATACAAACATAAGCACACGAACATTAAACCAGCTAGGCATGAGAAGTTTTGCTTTCAAGTCATCAGTAAGAAATGTGGACGTTTGAAATAAATACATCAGGTTGAGTCATAAAATGATCAGTAAACCATGTAAAATGTAAAACAAAAATGTGAGTGTGTGTGTGTGTGGGGGGGGGGGTCATAAACACACGACTCTGTAAAGTATGATGAAGGATTAATATTTCAATGAAACATTCCCACAACATTAGAAATGATTAAAAAAAAACCTTCATCGGGGTTAATGTTGAGTAATCTTCTGTGAGCTTAATCCAAAAAAGATAGACTGTTCTATTTTTACAGATCTTTTCAGCAACAAGGCAATTCAAAGTGCTTAACTGAAAACATGAGTACACAATGTTGAAGGAGAAAAGAAATACATCAAAAGCAAATAAAACTCCCATGATAAAAACAGAGAAATGAACAGAAAACTCATTCTTTGCTCCAAAGACAACTACTCAAGTTTAACCAAAAGAAATAGGGCCATAATTATAGTCACATAGCTATGGCCACTTATATTATAGTCTTCTATGATCTTAGCCAGTGGAAGCTTGCAGATGTTAAACAGAAGAAACCCCAGGATTGAGCCTTGGGGGACTCCGCATGCATTTTTTGTCTGCTCAGATTTAACCCATAGGCTTCACTCGGATCATTTTTGTCCATTTCAATTTTCATGTTTTGATAATTTTTCCAATTTTAATACCTATGACACTGCATTTAGAGGTGTGTCTTCTCAAAAAAAAAAAAAAAAAATCATTAAAATATGCATCTTATAGTATATGTGATCAAAAAACTGACACCCATATGTTAAGGACAAAATGTCCCATTAAATTCCACTGTAACATTAATTTTTGATCCTATTAATATTACAGCATGTCCTGTTTCCAATACAGAGCAAAGGATTCCATTTATTTTTTAAACTATTTTTCACTAGATGGTGCCTTTACCTAACCTCGCAAAGCAGATGGACATGGCCATTTCCATGTTTCTCACTGGCAAATCCATCTTGCAAATCTCCTGTCTGAACCATTTGGGCCAGTTAGAAAGTGACAGGACCAATCAGCAACGAGAGGCAGTACTTCCGGGTGTGGCAGAGTCATGACGTAAGCAAGCAGCAACAAAAGACTGGTGCCATTATGGTGGAAGACATTAGCGTGGATGCTGCTATAGCATCGGTTTTAACAGAACTTGGCATTTCTTTGTTAAAAGAAGAACGTTGTCATGGTTCATGCTATGAAGCTCTCTATGGAGTTTACTCCTTCGGTAAGGGCGGAGCTTGGTAGCGGCTACATCACGTGTTTTGTTGATTTGATTGGCCGGTAAAGATGTGACAGACGTTCGTCCAATCACCCTCCAAGTTTTTTTTTTTTCAAAGGCTCTGCCCTTTCCCAAAGACCATCTATGAGCGGTTTACCAGATGGATGTGTTTCACACTGTAAAAGACTAAACATGCATCAATATAAATGTTGCTGTTCATTATTGACATGTCCAACACTATGGGTGTTGTTAAAAAAAATCTTGTCTAGCACAGAGAGAAATTAAGCCACTTTTTAAAAAAACATGAAATCTGTCACATTTGGCACGTAAATGGCATTTAAAGGGTTAAATCAATATAAAATGTTAAATTGATTTTTTTTAAACAGTAATGACTCTAACAAAAAGATCTGAGTTTTAAAAGTTGAAAAAATATTAATTTGTAACATTTTTATGGAAGGTTTTCGATGTGGACTTTTTTTTGTCACTTTGCAGTTCATTTGGAATTTTTGTTGCAAAAGCAGAAGTATGTAACATGTATGTTAGTATGTGTTTTTGTTGGCATACAACACTTAAAATAAGTCGCTTACTACAGCTTAAGGCCTAAGGGTTAAAGTTGCCCACAGACACAAAATAGTTTCTACTAAAAAGACCACTGAAACTAAAGTCCTGCCACTGCTGTGTTGCCTAAAAATTACTCGACAGTTTATAGAACTATCGGTGGGATATCCTGTCATTGGCACTTATGGGAGTAATATTTATAAAGCAAGAAAGTGTGTGAGACTTGTTTTGGACATAAATGAGGGTTAACATTCATTCAGTTACTTATATGACATGTTGCTTAAACATGACACCAAACTTGAAAAGGGCTCTGACCCCTTATAGAAGTGTTGTTGACTCTAGGTGTCACCGCACATTCAAATCTCAGTCCACTATAGGGGAAGTTAAATCATATTTTTATCCATCTCTGACCCCAAGCGGACTTTCACACTCCTCGTACTACTGCTTCAAGGGCACATAAACACAATGAGCTTGGACACAGCGTCCACATATTACACCAGAGGGGTCCCTAATGCTTCAGTTTTTGAAGCGTCGGGCTGCGGTCCAAGCTGCCACATCTGACACGTTGGGAGAGAGAGCAGTTTGAATATGGAAGCTGCAAGGACCAAAATTCAGCAGAGAAAAAATGATGCTTTTAGCCTGAGGGAGGAGGGAATGATGCCCTTAAATAATGATTAAAAATGTTTAAGTTTGACGTGTCATCTCTGAATGATGGAGACAGATGCTTTGTGCCAGTCCTGGGTGCTGGTGGAGACTGGAGGCGGGGGGTTTGAAAACACGCCAGTGAACATCACAGATTCCCATCAGTCCCTCCACCCCTGCCTCTGTCTCTCACAAAGTCTAAAAGCTTCTCTGACTCCATGTTTAACACAGTGTAAGTCAAGCAGCACTCACTGGTTCCCAGTTTTACTGTCCAGTGGGAGTGGAGGGAGTGGGAGTGATGAAGAGATTCAAGTCTGGTGTTTTGGACGGGGTTTTCAATGCCAGAGAGATTTGTCCAAAGAAGAAATACATTTGAGCCAATAAATCTGCCATACAACATTAAAACTGGAAGAACACTCTTCCCTCCTGCTGTTTTTTAATATTTGAAGAGTGCTCCAGCAATTTAGCTGATGGCTCTTATAAAGTACAGATAAAAAAGAAAAGGTCGAAGCCGATGTAGCAAATGAAAAGATGTCCAGACTTAAAGTCTCAAGTATGAGTTTTAAAAAAGAAGTAATTTTGTAGTAATTCAGGCTGAAGCGAGTTATCTCTGTATCCAAGTCACATTTGGCAACATTTGAGTAATCTTATTGCTTTTTAAACATTCAAGCATTGAAGGAATCTTCATTTATCAGAACTGAAAGTCACTTCTATCAGTAAAAATGACTAACATCACTGACAGCGAATAATGAGCTGGAGCTAATTAGCACTAATTTTGTAAGCCATTAATTTTAGGAGACTGGACGACAGCATCCGCGAGACGCTATTTGCCAAAGACTAGCTGTCTGGGAAAGGGACATAACTCTGCAGCACATCACAATAAATATCTCCAATAAATTCAGAAAATGATTTGCACTGTGAAGCCTTTAGCCAGGAGCATCGGGCCCATTTTTAGACTTTTCTTTTTCTCTCTCTTAAACCTCAGGCATCACTAGGGACATTTTTGTCCATTTGGGCAAATTTTTCCTCTTCCTCTGCTCACTATTTTAGTTGTGTTAGTGCATGTGGTCCATTTTTTTGCAACAAAGTTTCTTTTGAGGCAAATTTTCAAATTTAAATTTCAATTGCACTAATAGGTCAGGGGAACATTATGAAACAAATTTATTATCTTTTAAAGCCATTAAGGACAAAAATGTCCAAAAAATTGCTATAAAAACTTAACAGATTAATATTTTTTTCTGCCTTTTTTTGCATAAATCTCTTAAACAACCTTAGCTGTGCTCTCAACTACCAAACACTCAAGCATTTTGAGGATTTTAACCCTTTAAATGCCAGTTTGATTACTTAAAGTCAATGTTGTTTTTTATGAAAAAAGCAAAAAATGTTGGATGGCTGGGGCATTATTTCTAAATCCAGCATGGACATGTTGATGATTAGCCAAAATACTGACTTTGATGCATTATTAGTTTTTGTGTAGCATCAGATTTAAAATTTACTACCATTTCAAGTCATTAAGGACAAAATTGTCCACTTCCAAAAATGGCAATAAAAATAGTATACATTTATATTTTTTTCTGCTTTTTTTTGGTCAGATCTTTTGATCAACTTCATTTCTTTTCAAAACAATCTAATTTTGAATAATTATCAGGGTTTTAACCCTTTAAATGTCAATTTGATTACAGGATGGTCATATTTTTCTTTAAAAAAAAAAAACACACAAAACAGTAATAATTATCCACATAACTAATGTTGGGGGGTGGGAGGTGTTTTTTAAATAAGTCATGGGTATGTCAAACATTAGCCTAAATATTGACTTCGATGCATTATTAGTCTTTGTGTAGCACAGATCTAAAATTTACTACCCTTTCGAGTCACTTGTGGACAAAACGTTCCATTAACTCCCATTCAAACCACATTTTTTGATCTTTAAGTAATCAAACTGGCATTTAAAGGGTTAAAATCCTCAAAATGATTGAATGTTTGGTAGTTTTGAGCACAGCTGAAGTTGTTCAAGAGATTTTTGCAAAAAAAAAAAGCAGAAAAAATATTAATCTGTTACAATTTTATATTAGTTTTTTGGAAGTGGAGTAAATTAAAGTGATGCCTGAGGGTTGATATTAATTTATTTTTCGAACTAAATCTCGGTACTACATGCAAGAAATGCAAAGAAATCTGTGTTTAGTAGATTTTTCTTTGTCGTAACAATGCTTCTCGGCAACAAATCTCATACTTTTAGATAGCCGATTTATTTCCCTTTTAAATGGTGCCACATTTGTAAAGAACATGCATTTGTGGGATGAGCAGCAGAGCTGAGCATGTGAAAAATTTTTGCCAAATCATCCCTGACAATTCCAAACAGTTGATCTACCGTTGCCTCTTGTTTTGACACACCAAGAAGACCACTCCAGTCAACTTTGTCGTCTTTAACTGTTTCTGAGTAGCTTTCACTGCATGCTTTGGCTCATTGTCTTGCTGGAAAATAAATTTTCACCAGGCCACAGTTCTGTTCTTGACTGAAAAAGATTGTTCTCCAGGACCGTCCTTTATTTTGCTGCATTCATTTTACCCTCTACCTTTGCAAGCCTTCCAGGGCTGGCTGCAGAGAAGCATCCCCACAGCATGATGCTTCCACCACCATGTTTCCCAGGGGTGATGGTGTGTTTATGGTGACGTGGAGTGTTTGGTGTCCACCAAACAGCGTTTTGTCTGATGGCAAAAATTACCAGACCAAAGAACTTTCCTTCACTTGACCATGGAGTCTCCCACATGTCTTTTGGTGAACTCTAGTCCAGAATTAATCTGAGTTTTCTTCAACAGTGGAACCAATTTGCCTGTGACTAATGTGTTTTCATAAATTTGATGATTAATTTTGGACCTTAATCACACGGCAATTAACCTGTTAAGGCTGACAGCTCTATTATACATTTGAACTGAGGAAATGGCCTTTCACCTTTGTCAACAAGTGAATTATAAACATCCTGAAGACAAGCAGAGAAATAACATCAAAATGAAGATCTGTGGAAGACAAAAAATCAAGATGTCAGGCTAAGGAAAATGAAGTTTGCTGGGGTAGGACTGAACCAATCAGACAGAAGACTAAAGCTAATGTGACCGGACAAGCCTTCACATGGAACCCACAGAGGAAAGAAAAGCAGACACAGGAACAGCTGGAGGAGGTCAGCAGACACAGAGGCAACTGAAGTACACTTAAACAGAGAGAGAGAGAGAGGGCGACTCAGGACTGAGGGCAATGGAGGGGAATTGTGGATTACTTCTGCTCCAGCACAAGAGGCAGAATTTAGGTTAGGTCAATAAACAGGCTTCATTCTTCTTCTGATCATGTAAGGCTCACAAAGTGGAAGATTTTGTTCTTGTATGCTGTGATCTTAACTCCATGCATCTGTTTGGATAATTGAATTTGATGCTATAATCCCTCTGGGTTTTGACCTGACTGCAGATGAAATGTGGATAATCGCTAACACTGGGAGAGTCAACGCCGCCCCTGTTAGATAACTAGAACTACTGCCTATACAATACCCGGACAGTGAAAGTGCAGTGGTGGATGAAGAAGAAGGGCTGGGGTTGTTTTAGGCAGTGACCTTCCAAAATGTAACCACTTTACACTTGGGTAACAAAAGATATTTGAGCAAAATTTGGAGAATAGTGAGACATATGTGGTAAGTCACAGTGGTGTTAGCCTTTGAGTTTTGTGCATGAATTGTAAAGCTTCTCCTCCCAGAGGTCTTCTCTGCACACTGACCAAGTCCTGAGAGGATCATACAAATGCTCTTGGAGGAGCTGGCTCTAGTTCAACCCCTGAAAAAGGCAAAAAACAAACTAAAACATCAAAATATACCGTTCTGTACAGAACTTTAAGGCAAGTTTGGGTCAAAAATTGAGGCTGAAGTAAGGTGTAGTGGCAAGTTAGCTGCCTGAGGGCACCGTCGAGCATGGAGGAGGATTGACACAACTCTGGTTATGCTCTGGATGTCTTTGAGTGTTACCAGAGATATGGAGAAAAAAAAATGATGTTATGTTGAAAGTAGGGCTGTTAATATTAATGTTAACATTAATGCTTGTGATTAATCTTGAAACCTTAACATGTTTAAAAAAAAATGCAATTTAATCATATGACGAAGTTTTTCACTTGGTCCCGTATCCTCCAGCGTGGATGTTGACCTGCCTGCAGGCAAAGAGGGTGAGAGGCAGGTCAGACCAACCAGCAGTGAAGAGTGAGGAGACAGACCCAGGTCTGCTTAATGTCAATTTTATTTTGAAAATGCAGGCGAATAAAAGTTAAGCTAAAATCAAACTTGTGTGTACATACTGCAGTGATGAACTGTCTTTCCATTGAAGCACAACAAGTCTGAAGTCTACCACAGCATGCAGACTGTTTCTACAAACATTTGTGAAAGAATGGGTCGCTCTCAGGAGCTCAGTGAATTCCAGCGTGAAATTACCTCTCTCCTAAATATTCCACAGTCAACTGTCAGTGGTGTTATAACAAAGGGGAAGCGATTGGGAACGACAGCAACTCAGCCACCAAATGGTAGGCCATGTAAAATGATGGAGTGGGGTCAGCAGATGCTGAGGTACATAGTGCGCAGAAGTCCCCAACTTTCTGCAGAGTCAATGGCTACAGACCTCCAAACTTCATGTTGCCTTCAGATTAGCTCAAGAACAGTGCGTAGAGAGCTTCATGGAATGGGTCTCCATGGCTGAGCAGCTGCATCCAAGCCATACATCACCAAGTGCAATGCAAAGCGTGGGATGCAGTGGTGTAAAGCACACCGCCACTGGACTCTAGAGCAGTGGAGACGCGTTCTCTGGAGTGAGAATTGCGCTTGTCCATCAGGCAATCTGATGGACGAGTCTGGGTTTGGTGGTTGCCAGGAGAACGGTACTTGTCTGACTGCATTGTGCCAAGTGTAAAGTTTGGTAGAGGGGGGATTATGGTGTGGGCTTGTTTTTCAGGAGCTGGGCTTGGCCCCTTTGTTCCAGTGAAAGGAACTCTGAATGCTTCAGTATACCAAGAGATTTGGACAATTCCATGCTCCCAACTTTGTGGGAACAGTTTGAGGATGGCCCCTTCCTGTTCCAACATGACTGTGCACCAGTGCACAAAGCAAGGTCCATAAAGACATGGATGAGAGAGTTTGGTGTGAATGAACTTGACTGGCCTGCACAGAGTCCTGACCTCAACCCCATAGAACACCTTTGGGATGAATTAGAGCAGAGACTGAGAGCCAGGCCTTCTCGTCCAGCATCAGTGTGTGACCTCACAAATGCGCTTCTGGAAGAATGGTCAAAAATTCCCATAAACACACTCCTAACCATTTGTGCTGCAAAGGGTGGACCGACGTCATATTAAACCCTATGGATTAAGAATGGGATGTCACTTAAGTTCATATGTGAGTCAAGGCAGGTGAACGAATACTTTTGGCAATATAGTGTACATCTGGTGAAACAAAAACGTTTTTGGCTAATATTTCCATCCATCCATCTATTTTCTATACCGCTTCTCCCATTGGGGGTTGCAGGGCTGGAGCCTATCCCAGCTGTCGTTGGGCAAGAGGCGGGGTACATCCTGGACTGGTCACCAGTCAATCACAAGACTGGCTAATAATGGTAGATGTCAAATCATGACAAAGCCATTGCACATTGTTTGTATTTGTTTTGTATCATCAAAATGATTGGATTGGTTTCAGTGATTGGATTTTGTTGCCCTGTGCATAAAATGTTCCATATAATTAAAGTTTGACTTAACTTGACTTGACCTGAGTCAGTTTAATCATAAGTTTACTTGCCTGCACACTTTTTCAGAATCCTTCAGACACTAAGCAGTGGCACAGCCATGTTGGCTGTGCACCATTAAATTTGACATTTCCTTTCCCCTGGGACCGATTTACAGCTGTAAAGCAGACGTGTATCACCCAAGGCAGCCTCTGACATGTAACTAAGTGCCTCGACTTAATATTTGTGTTTTTAGAGTAAAAAGGACTCCCAGACCGACCGCTCCACTGACTGAAACCCTCAGGGATCTCCTGAGATCAGTAAGGATGCTCTCCTCCGGTAACTTTAGTTCGTTTTACTTTCAAATCTTCATCTGGTCCAATTAGGTGAAATTCCAGCGCTCTGGCTCCTGGTCAGTTATAATTTATTTGCTGCCGATCTCTAATTATTACGCCCTGCATTAACCATGCCTCCCAGAAGACACTCCCTTCCTCTTGCACCACCTCATCTGCACAGGAAGCATTTTGTGCTCCTCAAAGTCTGCCTCAGACCTCTCTTTCTATTCAACAGCACTTTCAAATGAGATCAGAGCATTAGAGGTTTAGATTCCTGATGATATTAACTTTCCTGCTTCATCCGCCCCTCCCTCTCTACTACTCCAGCCGTGGATCCCTAAGTGGGTGAGTTGCCTCCGGGCTGTTGAATCCATGCACAGTCCAAATTAAATTCCTGGGCAGCGGATGACTTTGCTGACCTTCTGACTTCCTGAGTTTAGAGGAAATGATTGCAGCATGCAGACATTGATAATTAAACACCTTCAAAGAAGTCTGACATCCACATCAAACTCTGAGCTAACCATGAAAGGAGCGCTGCATCTCTTTGGACCCATGTGGTGTAATATCCATAAGGCTTTCTGAAGAGAGGATGGAAGCCTTTTGACTTTTTCTTCTCTTACAGTATTTGCCTGAAAATGATGAGAAATATCTTCTGCTATATAAAAGACAGGGGCAGCTTTTACTCTCACACTTTTTACCAGAAAGGAATCAAATTCAGATCTTCCCCTTTTCAAAATCAGCCCACAATAACATGAAAAATGTTTTTTTTGTTTTTTTTTTTTGTTTTTTTTTGCCATTTTGAACCCTTTCCACCACTTTTTTTGTGCCTGTTTTAACCACTTCTAAACCAATTCTTGCCACATAAGCCTGATATTGCCTCTGTTGACCCATTATTGCCACTATTAACCCTGTTTTACCCACTTTTTATACCCAATTTTTTTCCCATTGAAACCACGTTTCACTGTCTGATATGCCCATTTTTGCCAGTTTGACCAATTTCTGCCAATATCTGCCTATTTTTTCTTTCACAGTTAGCATTTTTTTGCCACTTTATATTAATTTTTCTTCCCATTTCACCAGATTTCCACACATTTTTGCCAATTTGAAGCCTTTTCAGCCACTTTTTAATTCCCTTTTACCACTATTTATGCCCATTATGCCACTGTAACCCATTTTTGCCTTTTTTTCTGTTATTTTCTGCCATTCTTATATTATTATATTATAATATATAATATATATAATATATTATATTGTGCCATTTCTAATCAATCTCTGCTACTTTTAAGGTCCAATCTCACAAACTTTTCCACTATTTTTTACCATTATCAACCTTTTTTTTTAAATTATTTTTAACCCATTGTAATCCTTTTTTTTCAAATAGATTTACATTTTTAAGAAGGCTATATACTACGTGAATGATTAAAAAAAAAAGATATTTGTTTCATTAATAAGAGTGGCTATTTTTAGATATAAAATATGGATATCACAACTTAAATTTACAATAGAGCATGATTTTATTGACCTCTACAGACCCCCAGTTTGGCTAGGCACCAGAAAGCTCTCCCCTTTTCCCCCCTAATGGACGGCCTTGTCTCCACATGACTGTTCTTCAGTGTGCATGGCTGTTCAACCACCTTCAGGTTCAGTGGGGATCCCGGTACCCACTACCTTTATTTTGGGGGTCACGGGCTGAAAAGGTTGAGAACCTCTGCTGTAGATTGATCACCTCTACCCCAGGTAAATCAAGCTGTGGTAAAAAAAAAAAAAAAAAAAAAAAAACATTTTGTAAAGTGTAGGGATTGTACTTAATGTATGCAGAAATTTTCTGATGATGATTGCAGCTTACAAGTCCATCTAAAGCTTTAGGCTGTCCCCCACTTCCTGACCCCCAACAGACATTTGGGATCAAGAGATTACAAACGACTTATAAAGGCACTGACGTCATGTTTAGCGTGCGACATGACTGCTCAGCCTGGCTGAGTAGCAAAGCAGCAGTCTGCTGGAAATGGGAGAAAAACTAAGAAAGACTAATATCCGTTTAAATTAGGGATGTTTGGACTAAATATGGATCTGTCCCATTTCATAAAGACACTGCAGACCGTTGACATTGACATGTGGTCACATATCAACTCTCCTGACATTTCTAGTGGATTTCGTTTCAAGTAAACAAAGCAAAGCCTTCAGGCACACAACAGCCTGGTTCATCAGTGATGGATGTGAACTGAATTAACATGGAGGCTTTAAATCGGTTGTTTCTCAGCAGGCCTATTCAGTGTTTTGTTTACTTCTTCTTACTTTAGCCAATCTTTAAAAATGTTGCTGCCTGGTTGTTATATCTGTTTGCAAAAATCCAGAATATAGCCATACTTCAAATGAGATCATTGTACCCTACCACTAGTGTTGTACTCAAGACCACACTATCTGAGATCAAGACTTGCCCGAGACCAGAGTGCACTGAGACCAAGACTTGCCCGAGACTTTTGGGGGTCGAGACTGAGACAAGACTGAGACAAGACCAAGACCATAAAAATCAATTTAAAAAAAAGAAAAGAAAAGTTGAACAGTTAAAGAGCATTCTCTCTTTAATTTTAGTTTTCTTTTAAAAAAATCTGGCAGATAAAAACAAGGTGTGTGCAACTTTTTCAAAACACAACATGCAAAAATCTCAAATCTTAACAAATTTGTTCAACTATCTTCTTGTAAAAAATAAATCCTTGTATGTATTTAAAAGCCACTGACAAGTCTGGAATTATTTTAAATATCTGAAAATGAGATGTTTACCTAGATTTGTCAGGTGAATGAGGCCTAAGGTAAGTGTTCAGAGGTATTTCTGACAAGAAATAAGATGGACTGATGTCTGAGTTTTTGCAGGTGTAGCTATTTGTTATTTTAGCAAGTGCTTCTTCGTATTATCACATTAATGATATCGGCCACTCTGAGACCGAGACAAGACTGAAAGAAAAAATGTTGGGAAACACTGCTCTATAGGCTGTGGTACAGTGCTTTACTTGCATGAAATATAAACTTTGCAGCATGTTTTGAAGTCATAATGGCAGGGGTGTGAATGGCAAACATCTGAATGACTTCGTGCCCACTACAGTTGCTTTAATGCCTCCTTCTAATCTGTTCCAGCACGACTCTGTGTCAGCTGACCGTGATCCAGACACGATCCAGCTCTCACCTGTACTTTAATGATGAAGAATTCTTTCACTTCACTTCCCAAATGGCAGCATTATTGACCCAAAAACATCATAAATACATAAAATAGCTCATGAACTTGCAGACTTTCATCCTGGTTAAGAGCAGAATTGTTCTTCCCTATTGTAGATATACCGGTCTGTAAGCATCACTGAGCTACGTTCTAGCTCTGACTTTACTGATTTTAGTGATTCAAATACCATCTGAAGTAAAGGTTTCACAGTTTTTTTAGCTGCTGTCTGGTGACATAAACATGCATCATTTTTATAAAATGGAAAATAAATGGCCAGCAGCTCTGTGCCGTGTTCAGTGGCAGCGGCCCCTGTCCTAAGCTGCTTTTTTTTTGCCCTCCAGGCCTCTGAGTGGTCATGTGACTACATTTAGATCAGAAACCACACACTGGTATCAGGTTATTTACAGGTCAATGACTAAACTTTGAAAAATAACTCCTAATCCAAATCAAACCCAAACTTTTGACACATTTAATACCCACAAAGCACCTGCAACGTCTAAATATAACCACCAAAGCTCTTCAAAGAACAGTGATGAAAACATGGATATCACCACAGCGGGAGCCCAAACCCAGGCAGACTGTCCCCCTGCTGAGAAACAAATGGCAGAACAATGTCCCACATGCTTCACTTCACAAACAGCTTGTGTGTTTACCTAAAGGTAGCCTTGAGGATCTGTCCGGAGGTGCTCTCTTTGGTGTGGTTGTTGTACCCGTAGAAAAGGTCTCCGAACACAGTCTGGTTAGCCGGGATGTCCACTGACTCCCCGCAGTCTATTCCCTCAGTGCAGACCTCAGACAGCGGGAGGCATGACCTTCCATCTGGACCACGCTTGTAGTCCTCGATGCACCTGAAACGACAAAAAGGTTGAGCGTTGTCGGTGACGGACAAATTTCAGCTTCCTCAGGGTTTGTCCGTTCTAAGAATTGTGATCTGCTTTTGAATAAATTCCTGGATTGTTTTTCTCTCGTCTTTCATTTCCACAACTCCTGCATACCTCCCGAGGGTGAGAAAATAATCAGTATGCAGCTGGTTAGATCAGAGTGTTAAAACTTTATTGTATTTATAACTTTGTGTAATAACAGGTGCTGATGTGACTGCCAATTTTAAAACTGTTAAGTCTTTGTTAAATATTCAGCCATATGACAGGCAGCTGATCTCTCCTGGTGGCTTTGAAATGATTAAGAAGGATGACAAAGCAGACTAAAGGATCAATAAGAGGCTGTGTGTGATCTAAATGGCAAAACTTTATTTCAGCGTAGTTTCTGCTTTCACTAGATGGCTGCAAAACCAGTGACTGGTCTATGAGGTGCTGCCCCATCACACCACACCATTCTCCAATTGGAGAACGACTTTACTCAATCCCACCACCAGGGGGCGCTCAGTCAAAACAATAACAAAAGATAGGGATGAGATGCACTGCTCAGCTTCAACCAACCACTGGTTTATTTCTTGATTTCCCTAGTTCATTCTGCAAGAAGTCCTACGTTCTGCTACTGGACAAGCTCTCCCAGCTGAATGCTCCTGAGTCCACCTGCAGACGGATCACAGACTTCCTGTCTGACAGGAAGCAGACAGGTGCACCTCCGGTCAGCAGTCCGTCAAGCTCCTCAAATTTGCCGACAACATGACTCTGATTGGACTCGACTCTGGTGGGGATGAATCCGCCTACAGGTGGTGACCTGGTGCGGTCAAAACAACCTGGAGCTGAATGCTCTAAAGGCAGTGAGAATGGTTGTAGACTTCAGGAAGGACTGCCGCCCCCGCCCCTGCCCCTGTTACCCTCAGTGACTCCCCAGTTTCCACTGTGGACTCTGTCTGTCAACATCCCTCACCTAAAAGTCCAACAGAAGATGGACTTCCTGCAGCAGCTGAAGAAATTCATCCTGCCAAAGATGATGAAAGTGCACTTTTACAATGCCATCATGGCATCCATTCTCGCTTCATCATTTACCATGTGGTACACTGCAGCCAAGGTGAGGGACAGGAAGAGGCTGCAGCGTATCATCCACTCTGCAGAGAGGGCGATTGGCTCCATGACCTGTACGCCTCCAGGACGCTGAGGTGTGCAGGTAAAATTGCAGCTGACCACTCTGACTTTTTGAGGCCCACCCCTCTGCCAGGAGGCTGTGGACCAGTGATACTCAACATGTGGCTCTTTTGTGATGATTTGTGGCTCTTGTATGTCTTCATTTGAAAATATTTTTCGCCAAGGAAACCTTCAAAAAGGTCAACTTTAACCTCAGAAATTATCCATTGCAAGCTACATTAATCAGTTTGTTTCCCATTCATGTCCAGCTGGCTTTAATTGCCAACCTTTATTTTTTTGTCCATATATTTCCATTGCCCTTATTTGCAATTTTGTTGCCCTTTTTAGTCTCTTTTCACTCATTTGTTGCCATGTTTTTACTGCCTTTTTTTGACCATTTTTGCCACCTGTAACCCATTTTTCTATCATATTTTGCCACTTCTCTCCCCATTTTTTACCCAGTTTTTGCAATTTATGCCTATTTTGCCCCTTTTCAACCATTTTATGCAACTTCTTTGCTATTTTTGACCATTTTTGCCACTTTAACTTATTTTTATTTTCACTTCAAGCCGTTTTGGCCACTCTTCACTACTTAGATTGTGGCTCTTAAAAGTTTTTTTTTTTTTTTATTGGCTCTTTGGTTGAGCAGGGTTGAGTTGTGGACAAAAACCTCCTCCACAAGAATGGTTTCTTCTCCTCTGCTGTCAGCATCATGAGCAGTACTCCGGCCCTCTCCCTACAGAACACTTACTTTGCAGGATGCAGATTGTTAAATGGGATATAGCTACTAAAGAATAGGGAGAAATAACTAAACACTTGAGTAAAAGAGGCACTACCTAAGATTATGAGATAACATGAAAACTTTTCCTGTCCTACCACTAGTAATGTCCATGATTCCAGACAGGATTTACGTCAAAAAAGGTTTCATATATAATTTAATTCTACTTTTGAATGCATAGTCAATTTCAGCATCTGTTTAATGGCATTAAAGGAGTCTACACTAATTCTCACATGAATAAAAGATTCTCCTCTACAGTTTCACAATAAAAAAGTTAAAGGATGCTAGAGGGTCTACTGTTTTAACAGCAGAACTGTGGACTATAAGTAGGATCTTATTGCACTAATATAAAAAATGGAAAGAGTGAAATATGTTTAAAATTCAAAGTCGATCTTGTCAGTTTTTTTTTAAATGAAAGATTACACTCTGACCTCAGTGTTTGAGAATTCAAGGACTGGCTTGTGTCTTTTACAGAATCCAGGTGGATTACCTGAACTCAGTTGTTGAGTGACAGGTGGGTTGAAAGTTTTCTAAACCTCTGAAAAATTGTTAAGTACACTAAATCCAACTTCATCATCTTCTGAAAGGATCTAAATCTGAACTTTAGGTCTGTGGAGCTTGTTACTAGTTGTCTACCAAAGTTCCGATTTTCCCGAGCATCCACACAGTTTCCTTAAAGAAATGTTCCGATCATACACTAACAAACTAAAATGCACTGATAATGAACTTTTGGTGACATGCTCCCTGCAGACTGATACCATGCTGACATTTTTGTGCATCCCCATTTATTATGCATCAGTTAATCCTTAGAACTCACAGCTATTTTTTCACCATCATGTTTCGTCTGGACTTTTTGTCTTTAAAAGCTTATTGAACATCAACCCTGTGGTGCACAGTCAAGCTCTATACATCTTTTTTTTTCAGGACAACCAGGGGCTTTAAGAATATATCTACTATCTAGGAATTTTGGGCCCCCAGAAAGAAATTACACAGGGCCCCCCTTAACAGGCAAAACAAGCAACATATGTTGTGTGTTTTTTTGCCAATATCTCTGCATTTTAATGTTCTTTTGAAACATAACAACATTTCCCCAACATTTTTAGTACGGTTAAATTAAATTTATTATTTTGCAGCGCTGTACTATACCATTTGGTCATTACTAAGGGAGGAGCAGTACTGTATTTTGTTCAACCTGATACAGATTTCAGTCTGTTGACCGATTCATTTAGTCCAGTGTTGCTCAACCCTGCTCAACCAAAGAGACAAACTGATGAAAAATACCTTTGCAAGAGCCACAATCTAAGTGGTGAAGAGTGGAAAAAAATGGCTTGAAGTAGCAATAACAGTAAGTTAAACATGGCAAAAATGGTCCAATAGTGGCAAACACTGGGAGAAAAAGTGGCAAAAATGGGAAAAAAAAAGTGATTAAAGTGGGCAAAAATCAGAATTAAGGTAGGAAAACTGGGCAAAAGGTGGCATTTAATTGCAAAAGGCAGCTTAAATAGGTGAGGAGTGGCATAAAGGCAAAAAGGGGAAAACAATTGCAAAAAGCAAGATAAAAGTGTCAAAAATTGTTGAGAAGTGGCAAAGAGAAGTAGCAAAAATGGGCTAAAAGTAGCAAACACTGGGAGTTGGCAAAAAAGGGCAGGAGGTGGAAAAAATGGGTGGAAAGTGACCAAAAAATTACTTATAGGTGGCAAAAATGGTCCCAAAGTGACAAAAATGTGGCTAAAAATGAGTGAAAAGTGACTAGACTGGGAAAAACACATCCTCTGAATAAAGGATGAAAAATTTTGCAAAAAGGCAGCTTAAATAGGTGAGAAGTGGCACAAAGAAGTGGCAAAAATGGGCTTAAAGCTGCAAACACTGGGAGAAAAATGGCAAAAAAAAAGTGCAGAAAGTGGAAAAGTGGATGGGAAGTGACTAAAAAATAGTTAAAAGATGCCAAAAATGATCCCAAAGTGACAAAAACATGGCAAAAAATAGTTAAAAGATGCCTTAAATGGGCAAAAAGCACCAAAGAGTGGCAAAACGGGAAATAAGTGCCATTTAATTGCAAAAGACAGCTTAGATGGGCATTGAGGATCACTGCTTTAGTCACTTTTAATTTAATAATGACACTAATTACCAAAAAAAATAAATCAAATCACACTTTTCATTGCAGGCTTCCAAAAGGCCCTTCCTTCTGTGGGCCCAGGTAATCACTACCCTGTCCTTTCATACTGCGTTTATCTTTACCTGAACCGTGTGGAAACAGAAAGCCTCCTAAAGAAGAGAAGTTCAGGGACAACTTTATTAAACAGACACATTTTAGCTATTGGCCTTCATCTGGTTCATCAGAAACAGATTTCAAACATTTTCTACCCATGTGGACGTACATATTTGATTTAACAAGGTAAATATGGCTCTGTATTTATCATTTTCCTGTCTAGATGAACCGCTCGTGGTGCAAATATAATATAGAAAAGACCTCTAATTTTAGAATCCTCCGTGCGTGAGATGTGCATCATTTCTGAGATGCAGCCCTAACACTGGCTGCCAGTCTGAAACAGGTTACTGCATAGGATCACCGTGGAACTGTGACATCACGGCGCCAGTGCGGACCAAACGGGACCAAAACATGGTGGTTTCCTGGTGACTTTATAAACTCAAATGACTCAAAATGCAGATATCTTGTGAGTTTTTTAGTTCAATAAGTATATGAGGGATACAAATATCTATCCAACAAGATGAACTTGTCTGATCATGCAGGGTTCCTTTTAAGCAGTAGAGACGCAACATCTTGCTATCGGAGGACAGCCCTTCCCACGATGTATAGCATGTAAACATTGCCATCAAAACACATGGCGCTGCCAACAGAAGAAAGCCAAAGAGCATGATCGAAAATGGACTGACAAAAAGATGCTTATTATCGGATCTAACGCCATCAATTTAATCTTTAAAGACGCTGAAAAGTCAGCAAAGTTCTGGGCCCGCTAGAATGGCATCCTAAAGATCTTCGTGGACATCGAGGGTAGCAAACGAACTGCAAAATGGTCAGCTTTAACAGGAAAAAAAGAGTAAGTCTATGACTTATGGTTCAAAAGTTATTAGTGTGTTTCTAAACTGTGTCACTTCTTGTTGTCTACGACAACGCTGTCCTTAGAGACCGCGGGAAGTCAGCCAAGTTCTGTGCTCACTAGAAAATGTTCTGTAAGAGCTACAAATGCATGAAGAGCATATTTAGAAAGGCACAACACAGAGCTTTCACAGGAAAAAACAAGATAGGGTCTACGACTTATGGTTCAAAAGTTACCAAGCAATTTACAAAGGGGTGTGCCTGTGAGCTCTAAGGGTTAACCAAGGAGTCTTGTTTTCTTCCTGAGCATCTTTAAACTTATTATCAGTGCCAAACAGCCACACTTAGATCCCATTTTAGAGCAGACTTACAGCCAGTAGTGCAAAGTTCAGACTTCACATCCCAGTGCTGTAGAATCAGCAAAATCATGTCTGCTCTACTGACATAAAACCCTTCGTCTAACAAAAAAAGTAAGAATACAAAAACTAGTAGTCTTTGAATGAGATGTTTGAACATCTCTGTGTAGTGAGGGACAAATCAAAAACAGAAGAGAACATGAAAAACAGAGGAGAGGAGGTTAAGAGAGAGTGATAATCTGTCAGGGATTTACACTCAGACTCTCTTTCCTGGATGCCAAATGTCGCAGAGCTAATACCGGTCTCCAGCGGGACGAGTAGAGGATTAGCCACATCTGCACTGTGCAAAGTGACAACAAAGAAGAGCTGTAGCTGTGAATCTAATGAAACATGATGTTCGACGTAAAGGCAGTGGAAAAACAAAAGCTTGTTCTGCTCAATTGCTAAACTATGTTTACAGGATGCCTGCTGGTGGTTTCACAGCAGGAAGACTCAAAAATAAAACTTTTATTCAAAACACCGTTGGAAGATTTCCACTTTGATTCACTACAAAGTTACAAATGCTGGACACTACAACGCTGCTGCACGGCTCATTAGCTGCAGAGAGAACGAGCAAGTTCTACCTTTGAATCTGATTCAGTTTCTGCACACAACACTCTTTTATTCTAGCTGATCAGAAGTCTTCTGAGATTGAAGTCGGGTGGAAAATGAGGAATTTATGTTGGTTAACAAGACTCCGGTTAAAACGGGTTCAACATAACAAACAGGAAGATGTCAGTCAAGCGGTGAGAACACGCCCTCAACGTCCTGAGCAGAGGTCAAAACAGTTACAAGTGAAGAGAGCGGGGAGACTTAACATGGCTGTGAGCTTGGTTTAGATAACATGATAAAGTGAATATTATCATTTTTTAACATTAAGAGTGCTTTCACATTAGGGACCCGGTCCGAGTGCACTTGAGCCCAAAGTCGCCCAAAGAACCACACCCAGGCACCGGGACCTTTTGGGGAGGCAATCTCCACTTGAATCTCGCGTGATTCAACTGGACTCTGGCTCGGTTTGGATGAGATGTGAATGCAACCGCGCTCGGATACGGGACAGAGTGTCGTTTCAGCTTTATGACGTCATTGTAAAAGCTAAACTTCTTTCCACAGCGCGGCAGTTTGTTCACATTTTCACAAGGGGGGAAATCATCAGAATCCAATCAGTAAACGGTCTGTTGTGACTCACCTTACAGATGAACACAAGTTGGAGTCAGTAAGAGGAGGTGCAAAGGCAATAAAAGTCTCCTCAGAAACCGCTGCATCTGCGCAGCGCGACCCGTTTATTCCTCTGAGCTGCACGTAGATGTGAAGATATGAAGAGCAAAGTTGCTGGCATCTTAAAAAGTGATTTTAATCATCCATGGCTGCAGGATGGACTTTTTGCTGGGTCAAAACAAAAACAATCTTCGCTCAGGTCATGACCCCAGTGGTTGCCATGGTAGCTTCTTCTTCTTTCTCCTTTGCGGGGTTGTAAACCAGCTACGTGCATACCACCACCTGCTGTTTCAGACTGAGTACATGCGCAAGTGGGCCCGGGCACGGTTGGATGTTGCTAGTGTGAAACAAGCCAGTGGGGGAAGGGGGAGGGTGAGGAATCACACCGCGGTGCGGTTTGAGACAACTGGGCCTAATGAGAAAGCACCCTTAAATGCAGCACATTCATAAAGTTTTCAAACCCCTTCATTTTGTTCAGGTTTGTTATGTTGCAGGCTGATGCTTCCGTCTTTAAAATGGATGTGTTCTCATTAATCTTCTCTCAGTACACCATTATTACAAAGTAAGAACTGATTTTTAGACATGTTTGCAACTTTTTGAATAATACAAAACAGAAATATCACATTGATCTAAGTCAGTGTTACTCAACCCTGCTCAACCAAAGAGCCAAATTGTTAAAAAATGCAGTGCTTAACAAATTTATTAGACCACCTGTCATATTTGTCTGAGAGACCATCCAGCATCATGAAGTGCTTTAATGCAGACTCTTTCATTTTCAGTGAGCTCTCCACATTTTACCATTTTGAACAGGAATGAGGAATTTCAAACTGAATTCACCTTTTTATACCCAAATTTGAGCCGGCTCACTGGGCATCTCTGAGAAGTCAGGAATTAATCAAGCATAACATTCACCCACTAAAACAAATTTCTGTTCAGGTATGCAAGTAAATAACTATAATTTGACATATTAATCAATAAATAATAATGTGCTTTACTATTTTTTCAGTTTTTTTGTAAAGAAGTAAATTTGAAAATTCATGGATAACAATAATAATTATATTTTAGCAATAAAAATATCATTTGGGTTAAAGAGCTTCTACATATTGGTGTATTAACCATTGCAGAAACATAAAAAATGGTTTATAAAAAATGAATTACCAATGCTGTTAATTTAGGGCAGCTGTGGCATAAACCTTATTTTGGGTGGTGGTCTAATAAATTTGTTAAGCACTGTACCTTTGTAAGAGCCACAATCTAAGTGTTGAAAAGTGGCAAAAACGGCTTGAAGTAGCAATAAAAATAAGTTAAAGATAGCAAAAATGGTCCAAAGGAGGCAAAAACTGAGATAAACATGACTAAATGGGCAAAAAGCAGTCAAGAGGGGCAAAATAAGGCAAGAAATAGGAAACAAGTGGTATTTAATGGCAAAACGTAGCTTAAATGGGCAAAACATGGTGAAAAATGGTGAAAAGAGGCAAAAATGGGATAAAGTGGCTAAAATGAGAAAAAAATGGCATAAAGAAGTGGCAAATATGGGCAAAAAAAAAGGAAAAAAGTGGTATTTCATGGCAAAGATAGCTTAAGATACCTTGGGTGAAAATGGCAAAAAATGGTGAAAAGAGGCGAAAATGGGATAAATAGGACAATTAAGTTTGACAAAGCCCTCTGTTTAAGTCTGGGTAACAACCTGGTCAATGTGATTAATTTCTGAGGTAAAATTTTTCCTTTTTAAGATTTCCTGGGGAATAATATTTCAAATTAAGACATAAATGAGCCACAAATATCACAAAAGAGCCACACGTTGAGTATTACTGGTGTAGAGTCAATAATTCTTTCTTGTTTTGATTTCTTTTCTTGTCAGAGCAAAAGACTGCTAGCATCACAAAGACCGCTTCTATGATGCACTCTCATTGCAGTCAGGATCACACTTGTGGACTGATGAAACCAAGATTGAACTTTTGCCTCAATTCTAAAACGTTATGTCCGGCTTACCACCTGCCTAATACCATCCCAACAGTGAAGCGTGGTGGTGGCAGCATCATGCTGTGGGGGTGTTTTCAGCAGCAGGGACTGGGAGACCGTTCAGGATTGAGGGGAAGCTGGATGGAGCAGGGAGTATCTTCAATGAAAACCTGTTCTGCAAGACCTCAGACCAGGAAGGTTCACCTTCAAACATCTCTGGAGAGACCTGAAAATGGCCATCCCCGATGGTCCAAGTCCAACCTGGCTGAGCTTGAGAGGATTTGCAAAGAAGAATGACAGAAAATCTCCCAATCCAGGAGTGCAAACCTTGTTGCATTATATTCAAAAAGACTTGAGGCTGTAATTGCTGCTAAAGATGCTTCAAGTAAGTACTGAATAAATGGCCTTAAAACTTATGTCAATATGATGTTTTATTTTTATTACATTTGCAAAAAATTCTAAAATTTGGTTTCCAGTTTGTCACTGTGGGGTACTGAGTGTAGATGAATGAGAATAAAACTGAATCTAAATTATGGTAGCATCAGGCTGCAACATAAAAAAATGAAAAAAAAAAAGTGTTGAGGATCTGAATAAAATGCAAATTGATGCATCCTGTTTATATTTGCATTCACAGTAAGCCAACTTTTTTTTCAGATTGGGGGTTGTTGTCTAGAAAATAAATGCAAGCTGTCTCACTTTGCAGACATGTTTAGCGATTTGAAAGTTTTCCTTGTCAACAAAACATTTTTGAAAGCATCTTTATTCCAGATGCTTCACTACTTTATATGCATAACTAAAAAAAGCTTTGCAAAACGTGTTCTTTAGAAATATAATGCTGCAAGTACGGATGCTGCTTTTCCTTTTCCTGGAACACAGAGGACCCTCTTGTACACCTTAGAGCCATGTGAATTTTAAAAGGACTCAGCAAAATAAAACACAATCATTGCCGTAATGAAAAAAAGGAGTGTTTGTTCTTCCTTACCCACAGAACATCTGGATGTTGTAAAGTGTGGGGTCATCCTCCAGAGGAGCCAGCTGCTGCAGACACAGCTGCTCGCAGCCTCCATTGAAACCGTCAGAGCAGTCGATGCCGATGTGGTGGTCGTAGCACCCGGTCCCATCCTTCATAGGACTCAGGCCTGGAGGGCACTGTGGGAGGAAATAAGAGGGTTGAAAATGACTGATGTAAGCAATTACACATTTTTATTTCACTCAGGGAGACATTCGCAGAGCTGCCTCGACAGAGTGGAAGCTGCCACATTAACACTAATCCCAGCTGGGACAGGTAAACAGAGCCGATAACATCTGTGCCACAGAATGTTAAACAGTCTGATTTCTGTTCCCATTAGTGCAGCCTGTGTGAGCGCTCTGCTTACTCTGTAATGCTGCACACAGGATGTTTAGAAGCTTCTTCTGTGTGCAGATAATAGGAATTCTCATTTTATCTGCAACAAGAGGAACACCACCGCAGACTCTCATCAGTGGTGGGGCAATGAAGTCCACTGGAATTAAAAAATATCACTCTATTATGTCAACAGGAGTAATCGTTAAAAAAACAATAAAGAGGAAATCTGTATGCTCATATACTAAAATAAAATTAAAAAATAAGAATAAAAATATAAATAAAATATAGATTAAAGATCTAAGTGTACAAACACTGGAAGGATTTTCATTCCTACGTGGAAATTCTTGCAACTGTTAAGGAAATCTAAGGGGATTTGATTGTAGTATGAAGACACCTGAGTCTGGAAGCTCCTGGTTAATCAGTATTCCTGGCTACCATTACACCATGAAGACAAAAGAACACTCCAAGCAATCAAAGCATATGTCAGGAGATGGACACAAAAAATTTCCAAGACACTGAACGTCCCGCAGAGTTCAGTTAAATCCATCATCAAGAAATGGAATGAATATGGTACTTTTCAATTTACAGAGAGGGTATTATGCCTTTTTTCAAGGCTTTACACCATCTCTCTGATACCCACGTAGTAGCATTACATGGTTACAGCTCAAAAAAATCCTCAAGTTTCTCACACTGGCGTCCTAAAAAACCCTTATTTTAACCTCTGTCTGAAATGCTTCGTTTTTGCTGCTGTCTCTTTAACCCCCCCCCCTCCCCCACAGACCTGCTTTCCTCAGATTGACCAATTTTCCGGAGGCTGGCCGGGAGCAGGACTCGATGCTTTATGCCCGCCCCCTCCAATATGGCCACGTTTACTTGTAAACTTTAAATGAACCAGTCCGACTGAGTAAAATATTGCAAATTTTGATATACGTCCATATGTGTTAGACCCGGAGTCTGATCCTGATAGTTTGGAGAGAGAGGGGGAAGAAAACCAGCAGCAGCGAAGGATAGAGCAGGACGTATCTGTTTGGTAAGTGTTTCAATACTGTGTTACTAAATGGCTAAAAGGCTAAAAGGCCTTGTGGGGGCGGTCTGTTCCGCTTTGCCGGCAGCACGGACGAACCAGTCAGGAGATCCTATTGCGATGACCTCATTAGTTCGCTCCATTAAAATCTCGTCTCAGGAAGATCTCTGAGAGATTCCCAAAGAACCGTTTTCTTTAGTTTACACGCTAATTCCAAGATTACTGCCACATACGTTTATCTTGCCGTTTGAAAATTTGCATACGTGAAGTATGGACACCCAACATTGTGACTTTATATTTATGTTTTAAAAATCAGAAAAGTATAATACCCCTCTCTAAATATTTTGACTTTTTATCTCATATTTTCACCTTTTAGGTGCACCATTTTAAATTTTAAGTCATATTTTTGTCATTTTTATATATTTGCCTTCTAATATCATTATTTTAATATCTAATTTGTCTTTTGACATTTTGCACTAATAACTTTGACTTTTTATCTCATATTTTGACCTTTTCAATTAATAATTTTGACTTCCATCTGATATTTTGACTTTTTAGGTCCACAGTTTTAAATTTAAGTCATATTTTTACCTTAAAACATGATTGTGACTTTCTTTTTTATATATATATTTGCTTTTTAAAAGAATTATTTTAACATCTTATTTCATGTTTTGACCTTGTGCACTAGTAAGTTAGACTTTTAATCTCAGATTTTGAGTCTTTTAACTTAACATTTTGACTTTTGAAATCTCAAAATCATTTATCATCAGTGCTAATATTTCCCCCATAATTTATTACTGGCTAAAATGAAGCTGACAGTTTGGTGGACCGTCAGGTCAGACCTTAATTCAGAATCTGGACTCTTCTGTGATTGAGTTTGATACCCCTGCATTAGATAAAATCAAAATTATAAGTTTAAAAGTTCAAAATATGAGATAAAAAATGAAAATAATAAATTGAAGACATAATTACACAATGCACAACTGGAGATATGAAATGAAAACACAAATGCATTTCTTTTTCCCACATTTCTTTTTTATCTAATTATTTTTATTCTTTATTTTTTCACATTTCTATGACTTAAGGATTTTTGATATCATCAGGGTTAAGTTTACATTTTCATACTGGAGGAAATCTGCAGGCCTCATATTTTAAAGCCAGTTTCAATAAGAATAAGATATGATCTTGCGGCCGGGTGTTACTGTAAATCGGGCCGGATTTGGTCCCCGGGCCTTGAGTTTGACACCCCTGATCCAAGGGGTTTGATGTCACATCAAAGTTATATTCCAGAGGAAATGTTTGACCAGATAACAGCTGGTAGTGGTGGGGGATTATAATTTATGGTGGGAATAATAAAAGAATTGATCAAATCACAAAGTTCCCTAAATGAAAGACTAGAGAAAGAGTAAACAGCGGCTCTGTTTTTGACTACCTTCTCCTCAGATGCTCTCAGGGTGCCGATAATTCTGGACTGCTCAGCAGAACAACCGAGTCAGCTTTATTAGCCAGATGAGCCACCTGGCCCCTCTGATGAGCACTGTAGGCCTAAATAATAAAAAGAGTGCTGGATGATCCCTCAGAGCGGGGAGGAAGGCAGCTGCCTCGACGCTGTTCTGAAGGCAGCGGTGCCTTGTTAAAATGCACTCCATCAAAGTTTCCTTTGAAGTAATGGCTGACAGAAAACATAATGTGAATTTGACTTGACAGGTCTCTCAGACATTTGCTCTGAAAATACTGAGGAAGTCTGCAGAAGGAGGGAACGGGGGTGAAGTCAGGTCTCACGGCGCTTTTGTAAATTCACCCCGGCACAGACCACATTTCATCAAGAAGTTTCCAATTGCTCTGTGAAAACTTTATATTTTAAAGTGTTTCATCTAGTTAATTTATGGCACCCCTTTCTGTGTCACACTATTCAAAAGCACAGGATTTAATTTCACTAATCAAATATGAACACATCATGTCTCATTTGTATTCAAATTTAATTTAAACCTGCTGTAAGGCCTCATCCCCGAGCTCATTATTTATACATGGCATGGTCAGATTTCTTTACTGTTGATCTCTGAGTGGAGGTAAATAATCACATAGACGAGCCGTGCAAGTGTGCTTTCTTTAAAACACATGCAAGATCAAACTAAGAAAACCCTCATAGCGAAAACAGAGTGTTGAATTTTCAGCCAAGAGTTCACGTTCTGCAGCTGAATGGTAAATCAGAGAAGCGGAGGCAGTGATTGAATACGCCTTTGTGGCTCTTTTGTGATGATTTGTGGCTCTTTATGCCCCCAGAAAACCTTAAAAAACGATAACTTTGACCTCAGAAATTATCTATCACATGTCAAATTAATCTGTTTGTTGCCCACACTTATACAGTCGGCTTAAATCGTCAAACTTAATTGTCAACTTTTTTTTGTCTGTCTATTTCCATTGCCCTTATCTGCAGTTTTTTGCCCTTTTTATCCTGCTTTTTGCAGTGTTTTCCCCTTTTTTGCCATTTTTTACCACTATTTATCCAATCAAGCTGCCTTTTGCCATTAAGTGCCACTTTTTCTGATTTTTGCCCATTTTTCCACCTTTTTTTGCTGCTTTTTGCTAATTTTAGTCAACTCTTTTTTTGTCACTCCCCACCATTGTTGCCACTTTTTACACAGCTTGTGCTATTTTATGCCTGTTTTTTCTCCTTTCACCCATTTTTGACACCATTAACTAATTTTAATGCCACTTTAAATCAATTTTTACCATTTTTGCCTATTTTTACCACTTTTTCCAGTTTTGGCCACTTTATTCTGCTTTGTGTTGCTTTTTTGGTTTGTATATTTTCATTGCCCTTTTTTGCAGTTTTCTTCCCTTTTTAAAACCAGTTTTTGACACTTTTATCCTGCTTTTTGCAGTCATATCCCTCTTTTTTGCCATTTTTCCCACTTTTTTTTATCCAATTAAGCTGCCTTTTGCCATTAAGTGCCACTTTATCCATTTTTTGCTGCTTTTTGGTCAACTAATATTTTGTCACTCCTATCTTTTTTTGCCCCTTTTACCCATTTTTGGCCATGTTGTTCTGCTCTCTGCTGCTTTTGTTGTCTGCAGATTTCCATTGCCCTTATTTGCAGTTTTTTGACACTTTTATCTGCTTTCTGCTATTTGAAATCTTTTCCCTCTTTTTAACCATTATTTCCCACTTTTCATCCAATTTCGCTGCCTTTCGCCATTAAGTGCCACTTTTTCTAATTTTAGCCCATTTTTTCCCCACTTTTCTTGCCACTTTTTGGTAATTATAGTCAACTCATTTTTTGTCACTCGTTACCATTTTTGGCACTTTTATCCAGTTTTTAACACTTTATTCTGTTTTTTTTTTCAGTGTTTTCCCCCTTTTTTCCCCGTTTTTCCTCTTTTTACCCAATTAAGCTGCCTTTTGCCATCATGTGCCACTTTTTCTAATTTTTGCCCATTTTTTCCACCTTTTTTTTGCTGCTTTTTGCTTCCACTTTTCACACAGCTTTTGCAATTTTATGACTGTTTTGCCCCTTTCACCCATTTTTGCCACCTTTTACTTATTTTATTGCCATTTGCCACCATTTTTGTCACTTTTCACCACTCAGATCGTGACTTTTGCAAAAGTATTTTTCAACAATATTGCTCTTTGGCTGAGCAGGGATGAGTAGGCTAACACTGATTTAGAGACACCATCTCTGCACATGAACCAGTAATACTTCAGTGCTTAATGCTCAGAAGGTCAGTTTAGTATTCATTTTGTTTTCTAACCTTGAGTTGTTTAATGATTCTTGAAACTCTCAAAGTGAGAACTTGTGCTTACTTTGGTAACCTTCTAACTGAAAAGTTTGTGAAATCTTCAGGAAATGCTAAATTAAAACCCTTGATGGTTCCTGACCTTTTCACATTTGTGGTTTTCTTTGAACCACCTCATTAACCGTCTGCAGCAGCTTTATTTGACCCTTTCTTTCCAAGGAAAACATGCTCAAGCCTTTGTCTTTATACTCTCAAATCAGTGGTGCACAAGCGTGTTGTGTGTGTGGAGGCGAATTCACCTTAGGAGGAAATGCAGCTTAACAAGAATCCCTATTAGCTCCTGTTTTACAACCAGTCATACAAATGTAGATCATAAGATTACACTTATGACAGTGGAATGACATGCTGTCCCTCTCTTATCTCTCCTTAGGGTTACTTTTAAGAATCACACATCAACCCTGTTTCAGCACTGAACAAGCTAGAATAATGAACACACTCAAAACAGGCAGAATACTGCCTTTAAGCAGTGATACTGAATGCATGGATCTAGGGCAGCACCTTTGTGACTCTGTGGCTCTTCGAAGTCCAACTAGAAAGTAGGGCTGTTAACATTGACGCGTTAATGCTTGTGACTAATCCTGAAACCTTAGTTTACCAAAGTTTGACTAGAACTTGCTCCTGTATTCCCTCAGTGTGGATGTTTACGGGCCTGGGGGTGAAGAAGCTTGAGGTGGGACAGACTCAGCCAGCAGTGATGAGTGAGCAGACAGACCCAACAGCAACACAAGAATTTTTTTTATGTTTCAGCCTTCACAACACTCTTTTGGAGCCAAAGAAAACATTTTATCTTCTAACCTTGAGTTGTTGAATTAATCTTGAAACTCTTGAAATGATACTCGTGCTTACTTTGGCGATCTTTAAGGAAAAGTGGAAATACTTTATGTTTTTGAAATACTTCAGGAAACTTTGAGCTGAAAGACTCGATGGCCTCCTGACATGTTCTCTTTCTTAGAAACATTCTTTGGATTTCTTTGAGCTAGTTGCTCGACTAGTAGCATCGGCTGTGGCTGACCAAAAACATGCTTTAGCTATTCTAAATACCTATCAAAAAAAAAGCTGAAAATGATTAGCTTTAAGTTTGATTTGAGCTTAAGCTGCTGCTTTTCCCACAGTCTGATGTTGCAGAGATACACTATATTGTCAAAAGTATTCACTCGCATATGAACTTAAGTGACATCCCATTCTTAATCCATAGGGTTTAATATGACATCGGTCCATGTGTTTCTCCAGCTGATTTCAATACGGTGTATGAAGAAAACTGGGAAGGGAAGCTTTACAGGAAGTTAACAGGTCTGATCAACATCCTAGGTTTGGAAAGCACTGATGTGAGTTTTATGATTGAGTGAGCTTGTGAAGCAGCGTGCATTGCGTCGGCCCTTTCAGGTTAGGGTAAGGAAAAACAGGCAGCATAGACCGAGTGAAGGCAATAGCAGAGCAGCTAGAATTGAACAGGCCTTTTCTGATAACCACAGAAAAGAGGCTCACAGTTTGCAACAAGAAAGCAATCCCACCAAGCACTGAAATGGACATGACAAGGGCAGGAGGCAGGCTCAAGGTAACAGGTTATACGAGGTGACAGTGACAGGAAAAAAAATACTGACAGGCAGGTCTTAGACAGAAAGCCTTGAAAGCTCTGCAAAGAAAGAGGCAGAGGTGGGATGGCAAGGTAGTGGGGTTCGAGGGCAGGTTAGAAAACGGAGAGTGGTAGGTGTGAAGGTTTATGTGTCACTAAGATTACTGGAAAGGCTGGGACACAGAGGGGTAATAACCCAGTCTGTATATACAACAGCTCTGAAGATAGAAACAACAAAGAAGACTCTATGACAGAGGCCTATTTCATACCTGAACTCTTCACAATTCCTGGACAATTTCAAAAAATTCAGTGCCTTGAATTCTCCAAAATTGCCTCTTGGCAGGACATCAGACACATGCTCACAACTTTGGATAAGCTGAGGAAGAGTTAGGGTACAGTTTGAAGAGGAGGCAGATATTTGCATTGTTTCTGTATTAATATCTCTACAATATAGATGGCATAAAGCATGTTCTGGCTTTATGCAATCAGGGTGTTTCTGACCTGATTTCTTCGTTGCATGAGTGATATTGAAGTGGGCCTATTTCCAGCTCAATCACACGTCATTTGCCATTCGTTGCACCGGGGGTGCAAGGGAAAATCACTGCCCAATCTGCTGTTCCTTATACGTCAGATTCTTTTTTCTCAAAAGTGATGCAGAGACATGACCTGTTTTTTTGGGCTTTTGTGCAGTGAATGTGTCTCAAGTGATTGGAGTATAAAGACACCTGTGTCTGGAAGGTTGAGTAACTGGTTAAGCAGTATTCCTGTCCACCATTATATCATGAAGACAAAAGAACACTAAACAAAAAATTTCCCAGGCACTGACCATCCCCCAGAGTTCATCCATCCATCCATTTTCTATACCGCTTATCTCATTGGGGGTCGCCCCAGTTGAGAAGCAAACCAGGAACCTTCTTGCTAACCCCTGTGCTGCCGTGCAGACCCTTTCTTTGGTGTACACCAACCACTGCACATCACCGCAAACACACCATACCCACTGTGAACCACAGTGGTGGGAGCATCGTGCTGTGGGGATGCTTCTTGGCAGCTGGCCCTGGAAAGCTTGTGAAGGTAGTGGGAAAAATGAATGTGGCACAATATAGGAAAATCCTGGTCAAGAATTGTATTCAGTCACAAGAGAACTAAGACTTAGGAGAATTTTTGTTTTCCAGCAAGACAATAACACGAAACTTACAGCAAAAGCTCACTGGAAATGGCTTATAGGTCATGGCTATTCTTATTTAGTTGACATACCTTTTTAGAAATCTGTTTTTACTTTGATGTTAAAGAGGCTTTTGGATTATGGAAACCATGCAATGTCTGTGTAGGTTCTCATTCACGGTTATCCAAATCTTCTTGAACTCGATAGGTTGATTTTCTTGATGGCGTTACACTGACATACTGTAGATCAGGGGCTCTCAACCTTGGGGTCACAACCCCCTTGGGGGTCATGAGACACTAAGAGGGGGTCTCCAGATTCCCTAAAAAACTAAAAATATCTTTCAAATTCCACTGTTGTCACTTTACACCAATGTTGGCAAATTTTAACCAGTTTTCATCATTTTTTCACATATATTTTAATACATTTTTGCTATTTAACACACATTTTTGTCATTTTAAACCCTTTCCACCACTTTTTCTGTCTGTTCTTGCCACTTCTAAACAAATTCTTACCACATAAGCCAAATGTTGCCTCTGTTGACTCACTATTGCTACTATTAATCCCATTTAACAACTTTTTATGCACAATTTTTCCCAATTTAACCACATTTTACAAACTGATATGCCCATTTTTGCCAGTTTGACCAATTTCTACCTATTTTTTCTTCTCAGTTGGCACTATTTAGCCAGTTTATTTCAATTTGTCTTACCATTTCACCAGATTTCCCAACATTTTTGCCAATTTACATCCTTTTCAGCTACTTTTTAATTCCCTTTTACCACTATTTATGCCCATTTTTGCTACTGTGACCCATTTTTGCCTTTTTTCAGTTATTTTCTGTCATTCATATATTATTTTTGCCACTTCTGACCCATTTCTGCTAGTTTTAAGATCCAATTCCACCACCTTTTCCACCATTTTTTGCCATTATTAACTTTATTTTTCAAATCTTAAGATATCAAATATAAATATCACAGCTTTACAATGGATCATGATTTTGTTGACCTCCATGGGCCCCCAGTTTGGCTGGGCCCCAGAAAGCTCTTCCATTTTTGAGGCCTTGTCTCCACATGACTATTCTTGAATGTTCATGGCTGTGTTCAACCACCTTCAGGTATAGTGGGGGTCCCCGGTCTCTGGCACCTTTATTTTGGGGGTCACGGCCTGAAAAGGTTGACAAACTCTGTTGTAGATGACACCTTTGTCAAACCAGAGATGGGCTCTGTCCTGTTGCTGTCCTCAAAGGAAAGTCTTGCATCCTTCAGAAGAAGGTGAACAGCTGAGGCCTGACCAGATGAGTTGGCTCTCCTGCTTCTGTTAGAGTTGTTTTGTTTCCCCTATATAAAAATCCTTGCATTCCTCTGTGCATTTGTTTGTGTCTGGGTGTTTTGTCCTTACAGTGAACCCGCCTTTGTCTCAGGGTGTTGGTTGGTTTGAAGTGTACTAGAATATTGTATTTCTGAAAAATCCAAGTTCATCCTGCAGACACCCCCCAAAGGTGCCACGGGCCCACTTTGAGAACCACTGGCCAACTGCATTCAGACATCAGACTTTGCAACTCCTCAAAAACGGCCAGCAAGAGCTAGTCTTCCTCATAGTCAGAGTAAACAGATTTGAGTGCTTGAGACAACACAGGCACTCCTCCCAGACGATGTGGGAAATGAAGACAGCGGTGCATATGTAAAAGAGACTGTTGATACGTGGTTTCTACTGGTGCTGGAATGTGTATATCGACACCTTCCAACAATGTGAATAAAAAGGCCTAAAGAGATTTTATATGTGGTTTGGCAGAACAAAATATGACTGTTTTCATCAGTTTTGGTTGTCTTGGCAGACTTTATCCTATCTGGTGCTGCCAATAGAAAATGCACATGGCAGTTTTCTAATCCACAGATTGAGCATTAGGAGGCTGCTGAACAATCGCCGCCATACTTCCACATGGCTCTGGGAGTTTTGAAAGTCTCATTTGGTAACAGTTAGTTTCATTACTGAGCCCCATTACAACCAATTTAAGGATCTCTGAATAGCAAGGGACATTTTTAACTAGATAGTTAGGGCTACCATAATCACAGTAGAGCTTTTAACTAAGCTGTAAAGTTACTGATTTGTTTTCCCATAATGTGAGTCTTGTTTTGACCGAGAAGATAACATACGGTGTCTGACAAAAAAGTATTCAACCCCTTCTCGATTTTATTAATCAATCACGGTCAATATAATTTGGGTTTTAGACAAAAAAAGAGAAACCTCTTTATTGTCAAAGTGAAAACAGATTTCTACATATCATGTCAGTTAGACGATTTCACCCCCTTCAAGTCAGTATTTAGTAGATGGCTGCAATCACAGCACTGAGTCTGTGTGAATAGGCTTGCACATCTGGACATTGCAATGTCAACCCATTCTTCTTTTCAAAGCTGCTCCAGCTCTGTCAGGCTGCAGTGGGATGGGGCATGAACAGCCCTTTTAAGTCCAGCCATAAAGTCTCTATTGGATTGAGGTCTGAGCTTTGACTGGGCCACTCCAGAACATTCACCTTGTTGTTTCTAAACCATGCCTGTGGAGCTTTCACTGTATGCTTTTGGTCTTACTGGAAAATAAATGTTCTCCCATTCTGTAGTTCACTTGCAGAATAAATAAGATTGTCCTTCCAGGGCCAGCTGTTGAGAAGCATCCCCACAGCATGATGCTGCCACCACTGTGCTTCATAGTGGGGATGGTGTGTTTGTGGTGATGTGCTGTGGTTGGTGTCTGCCAAACATAGTGTCTAGTCTGATGGCCAAAAAGCTCAATTTTGGTCTCATCAGGCCAAAGAACTTTCTTCCACTTGACTTTAGAGTCTCAATCTGGACTAGAGTCTCTCTAGTCCAGATTGAATCTGAGTTTTCTTCAACAGTGGCTTTCTCTTTGCCACTCCCCCAGAAAGCTTTGACAGGTGAAGAACCCGGCAGAGTCTCTCCCATCTCAGCTGCTGAAGCTTGGAGCTCCTTCAGAGTAGTCATAGGTGCCATGGTGGCCTCTCGCACTAGTCTCCTTCTCACACAGCCACTCAGTTTATGAGGACGCTCTGATCTGGGCAGGTTTACAAGTGTGCCACAGTCCATCCATTTTTTTATGAATCTGAACTCCTGGGGATGAATGCCTTGGGATTTTTTTTTATCCATCTCTCTTTCAGCAAGTGTCAGGATTATACAGGATACTTGAGACGCATTTGCTGTACTCAGGTGATCCTGTTTCACTAATTCTGAGACTACTAGCGCCAGTTGGATCTATTTCTTTATGTCAAAAAAGCCAAATTATACTGACCATGATTGGTCTCTAAGATTGATAACAGGGGGACACGTCTGAGGTGGTGAATACTTTATATTGTGACTTTATTTGACACAGCAGCAGTGCAGAATTGGTACAAGTGTTAAATGAGTGGTCCTGGGTCTTGCTCTCCTGACTAACTCATAATTGATTTTGTCCAACAGTGGGAGGTCACTCTGGTAAATGATTTCCAAAAGTATGAGACATTGAATCTTCTATGGCACAGTCTTCAAATCACTGCAACCTGGTGTGATCAACGGATGTGTGGATATGTGGCGTAGGCTGAGAGCAATCTGTATTGACAGGTCGCTGCAGTGGAGCCAGCCAGCCACAGATAGCTCTAGTTATTGACTGCCATAATAGGCTTCCGACATGCCGGGAAAGTGATAACTCCGGGCCATTTTCCAGCTGTCCCCAGGATAATAATCATTAAGAATATGCACCAGCCAGAGTCTTTGTCTGTGGATTGTTATCACTTGAGATTTCTACAAATCTGCTCTATAATCCTTGTTAAATCATTGATAATCCCCTGCATAAAACCTCTACCAGAGTGAGTAACACCCAGATCCTTCACAATTTTATCAGATTAAAAACTTCTCATAGTTGTTTTCTTTGAAAAGAGGCTGCGCCCATGAAAGGCTGAATAGCCTGAGTCGGTATGAATGGCTTTATGAGGAAGATTAAAGGTTGAAAACATGAGTCCTGAAAAGATAAGTTGGCAGGAGCTAGTACAGGTGAACATCAAATTCATGGTTATTATTCAAATTAAATACACACTGGGAGTCTTTCAGCTCTGATCACATATAAAATAACATTGACATGGAGTTAAATTAAACTTACATTTCTGTGGCTCAGTATAGGGTGGGTTTAGAAAAGTGGTAAAGCCAGTCATCTCTTTACCGGATGATTGAGGGCTTGACCCAACAATTTACATGTTGTAGTGATCATTGGCAACACACAAACCGAACCCCTGATTACTTCAGCTTCTGTGTCAGCAGCATCAGATGAATGTGTATGAATAAGACTAGGTAATACTGCTGGACACGTAACATGCCAGTCTGCTATTACTGTGTGAATGTGGTGGGAACGGGCCTGCACTACCTGTTTTGGCCGTCGGCTCCAGCACCGGCGTTACTAAAGCCTGAGCTCTCGGAGCCGAGGCAGGAGAGTATGGGAGTGGTCTCTGAATTATAAAGTTGGTTAGAGACGGTGACAATCTATCTAAAGTTTGTGAAGTATGTCTCAGAAAAGATTTTTCAAAGCAACTGCCCATTTGAGCTAATTAAAAGCCATAAATTGCATATTTTTTATCAGTTTGGGTGAAATGTGAGACAAAACACCAGCATTGGTGTGTTTTATAAAAGTTCAGTCAGTGTACAGCTGAAAAAATGTTAGTGTTTACTACCTCTTTAACTGTTTTCTTTGGTTTTAACTGGATGTGAAATCATCCCAAGAACATCACTGCTTCCTTGCTATTGTGGTTTAACTAATGAGCAAGTAAAGGTGTTATACCACACAATTTAAAAGGTGATGAAGGACACCTGTGGAGAATTGTACCTAGAATTGTTCACTATCACCAACACCAGGGGGGAGTTTGATATCTCAGCAGTGGGCTGTAAACCTTTCAGTCATCAGTGTTATGAAGCTTTTGTATTAATGGGCAACAAGCACAAACCACAATGTTCTTGAAGTTAAACCAACATCAAAATACCTGCTCATATTTGTAACTAAATAGAGCTGATTTAATCACCTGGTCTGCTGGTCTTCTTCTGATGCCAGTGAATGGCACCCAAACGCCAAATCATCAGCATTTATCTGGAACTATTAAATAACTGGACAGAACCGTCAACCCTGCTGTAAAAGGAGCCAGCGGTCAAAAGCCTGCTTGGTGAAAACCTCTTGAACCAGCATGCATTTTAATCCTGTTTATTAATGGAGATAAATTCCTGTGGAGCTTTTGAGGCTTAAAGGAATCAGAAGAGAGCTGCTGGAAAACAGCATCAAATCCCTACGAGAGCGGCTGTATAAGCTGAGGGCTTTTTAATATTTCCAATCAGCATATCGATGAAGAAAACGGTGATTAAAGACTTAAACATAGGAAAACTGCTCAACCTGTGAGCACATTTATTATTCTATGAAAGGTCCAGATCAGGAAATAATAAGTATTCCGTCTTCGGCTTTAAGCTCACCAGCTGTGGTTGAACCAACTAGTGAACATACTAAGACTATGCTTAAAGTTAAGATGAGCTAATGTCATGAGTTTGAAGGTGACATGGTGTTCCTGACATGTCTGAGGACATACCTGTGACTCTGCAGTCACACTATACTGCCTTATTCTAGCAAATGAAGACATCCTTGTTGATCTTATGTTAATCTGTGTAGCTTAATCCAAACAAGAGATTAGCTGTGTTTATGTGAGCTTTAGAGAACGAGATCAACTACATTTCTTTGTAACCTCTCAGGATATCTGGGATCAGTGTTGCTCTGTAACCCATGCACATTGTCTGACTGTGAGTCTAAGATATAACCAGTTAAACTTGAAATGAACCAAAATCAATTGATCATTCTTTGTATGTATAGTGCTAATTCATAACCCAAGTAGGTTTGGGTGGTATCCATTTTTTAATACCATCATAGCCTCCCCAAATTTTACCATGGTATACGGTATTACCGCCAACAGTTTGACTTTCGAGAGGACCACACCGCTGTGCCAGCGCCATGCCAGGGAGCCAGGCCAATGCTCTCCGCGCACAAGTTTAAATATGCTGGTATCGCTCCGAGCTCCTTCATCATTGCCAAATTGAAATGAAATCATAAGCAGATGAGGAAAAAGGTCCCACTGTGCTATATCAGGTGAATAGAGAGGCTGATCAAGCACTGGGATTTGTTTTTGATCCAGAAACCGCTTTACTGGGAGCTCAGTGTGAGCTGGAGCGCTGTCATGATGAAGAATGAAACCATTTTTGCTCAGTCGTGGTCTCTGTTTTCAGATTTTTTCTCTCGTTTTTTTTGGAGCCTGTTTGTAATACTGTTGACTCACTGTTGAACCCACTCTTCCAAAATGCTCCCCTAAATGTCACAGAAAACTATCAACAAGGCCCTGAATTTGGACTTGCTTTGTAGTGCTTTCCTCATCTTTGCTGACGATGGTGTTTTCCAGTGCACTGACTGCTGTTTTGTCTCAGGATCGTATTGGAAGTTCCAAGTTCAATTGCATGTAATCAGTCCTTCTAAAAAAATGTGTGTTACCTTCCTTTTGTTCCACAATGTCTTCACAAATCTGCTTCTGTCTTCTGTCTTTGCAACAGAAGTCCACACAGCCATGCAAATCATTAAAAAATGCATTGATACATAAATACAAACATGATAGACAAAACCTCCCATGGATTTAATCATGGTAAACAGGAACTGAGATTGAAAACATGACATCAGGTAATGTCTCTTTCAGCAAGACAGTGCTTAACCACACACTGCATCCATCCAGAACTTTCACCAATACAAAACATTCGGCTCATCATAAAACAAAAAAGTCTGACAAAGAAGACCCAGGGCTGCTTAGCAGCTAGAACCCTCCATCATACAAGAATGGGACAACATCCCTCTCCCAAAACTCCAGCAACTGGTCTCCTCACTTCCCTGTTATTTACAGATCGTTGTTAAGAGGAGATGGTACAATGGTAAACATGGCCCTGTCTTAGTTTTAAAATCTGATATGTTTTTTATGTTCTATTGTGGATAAAATATGGATTTGAGAGATTTGACAATCACTGCATTCTGTTTTTAATTACATTTTCCACAGTGTCCCAACTTTTTTGAAACTGGGGTTGCACTATCGTGGTCATGGATGTATTTGTTGTTCCTCCTCCCTCACTCTATGGAGGACCAAGCCTGCCAAAATTAAAAATAAATAAATACATAAATAAATAAAAACAAAAATAAGAATAAAAACAAAATTCAAAAATCAAATACAAAAAAAAGGAAATAGATATAAAAATAAAAAATATATATATACATAAACAAATAAAAGTAAAATAAATACAAAAGTAAAAATTGACTCAAAAATTAAATATAAATAAATGAATAAAAGTGGAAATAAATAGATAATATTTAATTTTTGAATTTAATTTTCAAATATAAAATTTTTGTTTATATTTCTATTTTTATTTATTTATTTATTTATTCATTTATTTTTTAATTTTGCAGGTTTGGTCCTCCATACCGGTCAGTTTGCTTCCTTCTGTTTCAAGTAGCAATCCTGCTCATGCTAGCCCAGCCATCCTGGTGGTCACCTCTCAATATTATGAAGATGACATGATTATCTAAATGAGGAGTGGCACAGGTGATTGGTTTTGGTGATGGAAAGGTTTTTTTTTTTTCAATGAACCTATCATGAAATTGGAACAAAATCAGCCAATAATGATGTGTTGCATGTCAACTACTACACCAATATAGTTTAAGAAGATCCTGCTGGTTTCATATTAAAGGCATTTTTAAAAAATATAATTCATGCATCTTTAGTCAAAACCATTTCAAAGCCTTGTTGACATCTCTACCTCACATATAAACAGTGGAACAAGCATTTCAAAAGCATCTTTAACAGCACAGCAGAGCCTCATTACTATTCACTGCCTGTGCCTTTGAGAATTCATGTGTCTATGTTGTTGTTTTATTTCATTTAGAGGCTGGCCTCCCAACTAAACTGACAGCATTGGTTATTTGTTCAAATGCCTGAAGCAGCGTATTATGTTGACCTGACAATGACCTCGTGAGGCTGTGCGAAGAATGACTATTGTCTCTCAGGGGCAAAGGGAAAATATTGCGGCTTTGTTAAAGCTTATATACGCTCCAATCAAAAGCACCATCCAATCTAGTCTGAAGGCAAAGTTCTGGTACATTTTCTGAAATGCCACTTTTGAAGTCTATGTGAGAACGCCTGTCCTCAGAGCTCTATTTATTCTCCATGTGTATAAAATATGCATTCTTCCCATGTTTGGCTCACCATCCAGAGCACCAATGGGAATAGAGGCACATTTTCAAACTGTTTTTTTTAACAGTATCAATGGAATTGCAATCTGTACTAAAAAAGAAATGATGGTTGAATGTGTGGAGACATGAAAAGTAGTGGAGAAAAAACAGAAATGATGACGTACTAAATTTAGCACAGTAAGTAAGGACATGCATGCTTGGTGGATTATTTCTTTGTTGTAACAATGATTCTTGGCAATAATTCTTATAGCTACTATTGAACTGAAAACTTATACCACCTTGTCTGACTGGCCCAGGAGGTGTCGGCTCCAAGAACTTGCATGCCACGTTTGGCTGATCTAGATAAGGCGAGTTCAAAACCAAGTCTTGGCATTATTCTGAGTAAGCCCTAGTACCATCTCCAAACTGAAGGCAAGGTTCTTTATAACAGAAGATATCACACACAAGTCCAAAAAGGCAACACCCCAAGAAGATCATTTCTTCACCTTGTCAGCACTAAGCAACCATAGGCTGTCTTCTACAGATTTGCCGTCAAGGTTTGCAGGATGATATGGCTGACGGCCCTCTGCCCAGACAATCCAGAACCGACTGCACAAAGCCAGTCTCTGTTCTCATAGGGCTGCCAGGAGTTCTGCCATGACTGTCCATCACAGTCAGGCCTGATTTGTCAACCAGCTCTACAGAGCTGGGCAAAATGATCTGGATTTCTTCAAAGAGACAGATTTATCACCACAGCAGGAGGCTGGATGGACATCTGTTCAGGTAACATGGGCAAGATCAGAGTTTGACATGCTAAACTACTGCAAAAATTTATGGATACAAACAGGACAGCTTGGTGTAAGCAGTCCATATACAAGTGTTGTGTGACACCACTTGTTAAAAGCAAATTCTTTTTTTTTTTTGGACGGAATATTTCACTACTTTTTGGTACAAACAGGTAGCTTTGTAATGTGTTATTTGTGACCAAAGCTGGTAAAAACTCCTGCAAGTCATTTGAGGTCATTTTGACTTTTTCACACATTATGAAAGTGTAGATCCCAAGCTTTCAAATGGTGTATCATACACCTTAATCTGAGCATATTTTGCAAAGATATGCTCATTTGAATGTTAACTTCTAGTTTCTGTTTGTTATGAGAAAACCAGGCTCAAAGTTTCAGGACTTTTCATACCTTCAGGCAGGCCAGGTAATGGGCTACATTTACATAAAGTCCACCCAAAACTAGCTTCTAAATCGTACTGGTGACACTTATCAAAATATTCCCATAGGAAATCCGCCTTCATCAAACTTTTACTGTTGAGTGATCCTGAAGTCGCCCCAAGTCTGTTGATAATTCTTGCCACTTCTTCATCGTCTCTTCTACTTTTCTTCGCTGCAGGGTGCATCCTGAGGCTTGTTGATAAAGGTGTTAACTAGAAACAGCTGTATTTATGTACAGGGGGAGGGGTGGCGTTTGAGCCATGCAAGGTTTGTTATTGTCCATCTAAATGGGCGAAACTGGACACAGTGGCAGGCTGAGTGGCCAATCATCACTCAGCAGTTTTGCTTTCCCTTCCCCTCAATCTCCCCGCAGAAACTCTGAAAACAGGTCATTTTAAAACACAAAATTAATGCTTTTAGATATCACATTTGTGTTACTATTTTCATCGAATGAGTAGTTTAAGTGTTGGACTTGCATAAAAAAAGAAAAAACAAAACAAAACAAAAGATGATCATTTTGAAGAAAACGGCTTTGTATCCATGTTTTTTCAACCCCCGGAATGCCGACTTACAGAAACTTTATCTGGCTTTGGTCACATTTTTGCACAATGAATGATCGGTACAGTCATAAACAGCACAGAACATGGCCTTTTGGTAGTGTTTCTCTGTGCAGAAATCACTGCTTGCCCCCCATCTGGAGTTCTTTGCTGTGGTGTGAGGCATCTTCATCCATCCTTTCATTTTCTATACCACTTATTCGTTAGGGGTCGCGGGGGTGCTGGAGGCTATCCCAGCTGTTATTGGGCAAGAAGCAAAAAAAAATAAAAAATACCCCTATCTCTGATGTCAAGGATAGGAAATGTTACTTAAATGTCATGTTTGACTTTTGTGGTTAATTTATTATCATTTATTGTTGGAAAATACATTTACTTTCAAGTCTTGATTGCAAATCTTTTCATTTGTATTTATACAGCATAAGTCAAAATCAATGAGATTTTACAACAAAAATCGTTTTTCAGGGGCGTTTTTTTCAACACAAAAACACGGTGAACGGGCCCTGCACAGCCATGATTTAATTATGAAATCCATGCATGTGTGCTGAATTGGTGAAATATGGGCTTTTTAACCCCTTTTCACCACTGTTCCTGTTCATTTATGCCCTTTTTGCCCACTCTATGCTCATTTTTTCCACTTTTAATTCACTTTTAAACCCCATTTTCCTACTTCATCTAGCCAATTTTTGTAACTTTTCCCCCACTTTATACCCTTTTTTTTTAAACAGCTTTTCACCATTTTCCATCCATTTTGGCACCCTGTTTGCATTTCTGTAACCCTTTTTTTCTACTTTTCCCCATTTTTGCCAGTTTTTGACCTGTTTTTTCCTCTTTAACCCATTTTTGTCATTTTTACACATCACAATTTTCTTCCCCTTTTTTCTCTTGTTGCATTTCTATGTTTTTTGCCATTTTAATCCCATTGTTGCCTCTTTTGAATCGTTTTCACCACTGCTCTCACAAGTTATGCCACTTTTGTTGACACCTATTAATTTTTTTTCACTTCTAAATTATTCACCCAATCACATGACCACATCAGAATGTTCAGTGTGTTTCAATCTGGGGCTTTATTAGTTTAAGTCAAGAAAAAAGCTATGCAAGTTCTCTTACAGGATATTTATAGGTCATGTGACACCTGTGTCACGGTGGGTCCTTATGGGTTAGAGTCACCAATTAACCTAATGAGCAAGTTTTGGGTGGTGGATGGAAGCTGGAGAGAACCCACACGTGCACAGGGAGAGCATGCAAATTTTGCACAGGAAGACCCTGACTGGGAAGCGAACCAGGGACCTTCTTAGTGAGGCAACAGCACTCACCCCTGTGCTGCCGTGCAGCCCTGAGCCAAAGTCAAAGAACATATGAGGAAAGATGTGCAAAAGCTTGGATCTCACAAGGACATGGCTTTTAACAAGAACTAACGCAGCCTCATTGAGGAGTTTTCCAACTACATTTTAGACAAATCTTACTGTTTTATTCACAATTTAAAAAATGCAATACAAATTCATCAGCACACTATTCTGTTGGGTGTATGGTTTCGATGATGTTTGAATTCTGGCATCAGACTGGAATTAGCTTTCAAAGGCTTTACCTTGATTAGACAGCCATCATCCCTTTAAGTATGATGGCTGTGTTTTTGAAAAGCTCTGCCCAAGTCCTTCATTTCTAGGGGAAACACTTGTATAATCATGCGCAGTATATGAATGCATTTTATAACCCAGAGTTATGATAAAACATCCTGTTATAGGCCCATGCAAAGCATTAAATGCGCAGCAACTGACACATCAAATAAGGAACCCCTATGATATATTTGCCTGAAACATTAAAAGGTTTTTCCACACTGCAGAGAGAGAAGCCCAGAGGAGCATTCATGTCAGGATCACAGAACGACAAAAAAAAAAAAAAAAAAAAAACACACGTTAGGGAGGTCTACTAAAGAAATCACATCCCATTGCTTTGGAAAATAATCCAACACTTAAACTTCCCTTTTATGTTTCCTAACAGACAAAGTTATCATAAGAGATATTTTCAAAAGCCAGTGTGATGAGATAAGCAGCATGTGCCAAAGGTCAGCCTATCCCAGAGTGCACTGCATCTCTGCCTTGTCTCCCGCGGATGAGCTGCTGAGTGAGTTCACAGAAGAAAAACTTGGACATTTTGTAACACCTCTCACCTCCTTCACAGCAAAGTGCAACAAGCACAACAGGGAGGGTGCTAGAGGTCAAATGAGCACACTGCAGCTGGAGACATCTCTGAAAGAAAGAGATCTGATGTTTTCATTTACTAAAAGCTGTATTTTGATATTTTTCTAAAGTAACATGGAATGTAACACATAAATCAAAGAATTTCAACCAATTGGTTCTAGTAGTCTGTCAATTAGTGAAATAGCATTTGTATCTAGACGGTCCAGTCATTGGTTAAACAGTATTCCTGGCTACCATTACACCATGAAGACAAAAGAACAGTCACAGAGAAAAGGTTCTTGAAAAATAAAAGTAAGGGGATGGATACAAACAATTCCCAAGTCTCTGAACCTCCCCTAGAGTCTGGTTAAAGGCATCATGAAGAAACAGGAATATGGCACGTGTCAATCTGCCTAGATCAGGCCGTCCTCACAAACTGAGTGAGCACACGAGAAGGAGACTAGTGAGAGAGACCACCGAACTCCTATGACTACTCTGAAGGAGTTCCAAGCTGCAGCAGCTGAGATGGAGAGACTCTGCATGAATAACTGTTGGCCGGGTTCTTCACCAGTCAAATCTTTATGGGAGAGTGGCAAAGAGAAAGACACTGTTGAAGAAAACTCAGATTCAATCTGGACTAGAGTTCACCAAAAGGCATGCTGGAGACTCCGTGGTCAAGCGGGAGAAAGGTTTTTGGTCTGATGGGACCAAAATGGTGCTTTTGGCCATTAGACAAGACCAAAAGCTGCACATCACCACAAACACACCATCCCCACTCTGAAGCCGATGGTGGCAGCATCATCCTGTGGGGATGCTTCTCAGCAGCTGGCCGTGAAAGGCTTGTAAAGGTAGAGGGTAAAATGAAGGTGGCAAAATCTCGGAAAATCCTGGGGGACAATCTCTTTCAGTCTGCAAGAGAACCACGGCGTGAAGCATACAGCTAAAGCTATCGGGAATGGTTTAAAGACAACAAGGTGAATGCTCTGGAGGGGCTGAGTCGAAGCACAGACCTCAATCCAACACTGCAAAATTAGAGAATTTGGCATGTAAGAAGTGTAGTGCCTGCACGTCTGCGTTGCCACATCCAACACCCACTATCACCTAATAAACCAACTATGACATCCTTAGTTACCCCATCCAGTCTGAATCTGTCCTCCAAGATGATGCTTTCTGTTCAGTCGAGTCCTGCGAACTTACCTCAGAGGTAGTTGTGCTGAGAAAAGTCCACATTTGTGTTGCTGTGTCTGTATAACCCATCATTTGTTGGGTCTGTCAGACAAAGCCCTACCAGTGTGTCTGTGTTTCCCTGCCAAAAGAGGTAACCGCACTCCTGCTTGATTGGCAATGTCAGTGCAAGCCAGCTGGGGGAGTGGGGAGATGGGGAAATCATACTTTGTCACAGCACTAAAGGGCAACTAGGCCTGTTGTGAGTAAGAGTTTTATCAACAGTGACAAATTAGTTCAGGAAATCAAAACTGTTAATTAAACTTTATAAACTGAAAACCCTCTTAATATTTGTCAGGAAATGACAAGGCTGCAGAAATCAGAGTCGTTAAGCATCCCTCAGAAAAGAGTCAACTAATCCCTCAACACTTCTGAGAAGATTAAATCAGTAAACAACAGATTTTTCTGTTTGGACTATTAACCATTTTTAATAGAAAACTTTCAGGATCTACAATGCTGTGACAGGAAGTTTAGTGAAGCCTTAGATGCTTATACATTTGTTTAAGAATTAGAGACAGAATCAGAGAAAATTCACTCTTTTTAATCATGTTACTGTAGTAGGATTTACAAACCTCTTTAGCATCTGCATCACTGTCACTGAAAGCATAAGCTGATCTGAGATGCTCCTGTTTATTCTCAGACCTGAACGTTATTGTTGGCTCTGTAGCAGTTTCCTGTAGGGCTGAACGGTTTGTAAAAATATTCTAATTGTGATTTTTTTCCCACAATATTGCAATTGCAATTTAATATGCATTTATTATTAGGTTCCTCATCTTATATATTTTTCAACAAATTGAAGCAATTAATCATTCTAAATTATGGCTACATTGAGCCACATGGACAGATACATTTATGACAGTCTGTACTGAAAACAAATTCTTTCAGGAGCAATTAATCCATAATAGCATTAATCTGAATATGAGGGTGCAACCAGCTTTAAGCTATAAAGGAGGAGGCTGGGGTGGAGGAGGAGGTGAAGCTTTGCTAGTAGCAGCGTGGCACATCAGCACTGATGCAAGCAGAGATTAGTGAGAAGTATGTCGTATTTAAACAGATCGCTTTGTTGACAATCCAATGTTTGCATAATGTGCATAAATTCTCTGCTTTTGAAAAAATGAATGTACTATAATGGTATTTTGACACCTTTTAAGTTAAAAAAAGTAGTGCAACTCCTACAGTTTGTAAATTGCAGAAGGCTGTATTTCAATATAGTCTCATTTGTGATTCCCCACCCCTAGTTTCCAATGCATTATTTTTATCAAACATGGCTACCACTGACTACAAACACCAATGGAAAACTTTTGGGTTGGGGCAACTATGGCTCAGTAGATACATTTAGCAGTTTTGAACCACAAGGTCCAGGGTTTAATACCCAGATCCTACATTTCCAAGTAGATTTGTCCTTAAGCAAGACACTTAACTCCGTTTTGCTCGCAGTATGGCTTCAGTAGTGTATGAATATGTATGCATGGGATGAAGGGAGGTAGCTTTGGGGTGTTGGAGATCAGTGTTTGACCCTCTGGAGGTGTCATAGCACTAACTGAATGTAACACCAGCGAAGGAAGGTTTGCACTTAAACCCTGTCAAAGTGCTGGCTTCTTCCTGCCCATCAGTTCACAAGGTTGGGGCAAATACTGAGTCAGTACTGAGTTTACGGTTTTCGTCTTAGAACTTGTACCATTTCAAGTACTTTAAATCATTTTACAGCAAAGATGTGGTCAGAAGCTGTTGGGACCAGCCATATGGGAAACAAGGACTGGGCCTATGCGACCTGAAGAAGACGGAGTCATGTAGGAATTTCTCAGGAAGAGTCATAAAAACGAAGGACTCATCTTCGTAGTAGACCTGGCAGCACTTCACACCATCTTCTCTCAAACATTCTAGCAGTGTGCAGCATTGCAGGAGGTCACATGGCAAAATCCATGTTGGTACGGGGATGGTACGGGTCATGTTTTTGGGGCCTTTGTCAACTTTTGGAAACAACCTAGGAGTGTCCTGCAGGGAGCCAAAAGAGGTTTCAGTTTCTGGATGTGTCTGGAGGTATCCCTACCTTAACATCAAAACAAGACCAACACCCAAGGTCCTGTCACCAGACTTGGAGTGGAAGACGGAGGTAGACAGCTCGTTTTTTTTTTTTTTTTTCAGGGAAATTCTGAGCACCAAACTGCAACCAGACATGACCAGAAGACCAGCGCTAGTGGAGGTCACAGTGCCACTGGGGGGCAGCCCAGGGAAAGATCAAAGGTCAAATATGCTGACCTGGAGTACAGGGAAGCTGGATAGAGCGTAAGGATCTACCTGGTGGAGGTGGGCACCTGAGGTTTTTTGTTAGGCTCAACAACTGTGCTGCTGCAGGACCTCAGGCTCCAGGTAGGCAGGTGAATAAGACCACCAGGGAGAAAACCACAGAGGTGGAGAAGGACGCCTGAAGAGCTTGTTGCTGGGAGACAACAACGCCTCCCATAGATGTGCGTTTTCAGTGGCATTAAGAATGAACAAATTTATACTCTTAGAGCAGGTTCTCTCTCGGTTAATCACTGGTAGAAACTTACTTTGCTAACTTGGAAACAATCCTGTTACTGCGGGCAAAAAAGGTACAGCCCTACTTTTAGAAAGCTTATTATTTTTACTGTGTCGGCTGAAGTCTCTTCTGAGTTTGAAGTTCTGTGACCTAATGAGCTGGTGGTTCTGCTTTTCCAGACACCCTCTGGTCTACCAGAACTTTCAACAGGATTATCTGAGGATTCAAAGTCAAATATGGGCCAGGGTTTGTTACAGGAGACAGAAATGGGATCAGCAAAAAAATGTGAACTGATAAACCTAACTTACACAAACAGCTAGTGTAAAAATGCATTTCTCACTGCAGAAAATGTCATTTAATTTAGTGAGTAGATCATTTTAAAATACATTTGTTCAACTTTAATGACTGTGAGTCATGGGATAATGCCAGGGTATGTTTACTTACTCTCAGAGCTATCTATCCTCTGCAGGACTTGTTGCTGGATTCTCGGTCTGATTTCTGATCTGCTGCACAAGGCTGTTCATGATTGATCAGGAGCAGACCTGTACACAGTAGTCACGGGGCAATTACCGTGTGGAAAAAAAACCGACATGCCCTAACCTGAGGTGTGAATTTAAGAAACAAGACAGACAGAAAGACGGACCGTTTTTCATAACAAGAGAAACAAACTGGGTAAGACCACCTGCACGACAGTCAGCTGGGTCTTGTTTGCTTTGGAGAGACTTTATAAGACCTGTTTATGACCTGATCTGAGAAAAAATAATCCCGCTTTTTGCACAAAAAGAATAAAAGATGTGTGTGATTTCTTAGTACACTGGACTAGGACTGAAGGCTGCAGCCATCCTCATGGGCCGTTCATCCGAGACCCTTTATATCACAGAAAAGGAAGTGTCATAGTTCGCCTGTAGTTTTAGATTTTTAATTCTAACTTTACTCATAAATTCTGGTTGTTACATTTATGAAATAACCACATTGGAAACATTACAGACTAGGAAACATTTCATAAATAAAATAAAGGAAAAAGATCAGAGGTCTAATCCGGGATTTAAGCATTTATAGACCTGTTTTTACTACCTTTAGATAAAGCTAACAAAGCTACACTAGCTTCATAATTAACATAAATGCAACAGCCAATGTAATTAAGCTAGCTCTAGCAACATCAGCTTTAGCAAATTTAGCTAAAGCATAGCTACTTTGTGAGCTTAGCTTTAGTGAGTTAGCTTCTTTATCTATACTTAGGTTGCCTTTAGCAATGTGACTTAAGCAAACGTGACTAAAGCTAACTGTGCAACATAGATAGTGTAGATATGTAGCTTAAATAGCTGCTTTGTGAGATTAGTTAGCTGCTTTAGTAGTAGATAATGCAGATATGTAGATATGTAGCTTAAAGCTGTGCTTTGTGAGCTTAGCTCAGGTTAGGTCAGCTATGTAGCCACTATAATTATGTAGCGAGGTTATCTATAGCTAAGTTAGCTTTAGCCATGTAACTTAAGCAAACATGACTAAAGGTAACTTAGCTACATATAAAACATAGATATGTAGCTTAAATAGCTGCTTTGTGAGCTTAGGCTTTGTTAGGTTTGCTACATAGTCAAGTTAACTACGTAGCTAGGTTATTGATAGCTAAGTATGCCTTAGTAATGTGACTTTACCTGACTTGACTTATGCTTGTTTAGCTACGTAGATAACATAAATATGTTGCCAAAATTGCTGCTTTGTAAGCACAGCTTTGGCTACGTTATCGACATAGTTCCATATCTACCTCGCTCACACAGCTAACAGATCCAGTGATTCTCTATTGAACAGCAATGTACATATTATAAAGGCTATTACACTGGTCAAATGTTAATTTACGGAAGAATAATACAGGTAAATATGAAGAAAAGGATACAATTAATGTTAACAAGATTATAACCTCAGGAAAAATAACAGTTAAAAAATAAACCAAAGATATATATCCATCAAACTTTATGCTTGATGCTTACTAGGGCTGTGTTTACTGTGCTTCCTCCTTTGGTCAGCTTGTTTCCTGATTGGTGGTTGCTCCATCCCACATATAAATCTAGAGTGTTTCTGTTTAGCTGAACTTGCTGTTGCCCCTCACACATCAGGATTTCTGATTGTAATCATTTAAGTCAGAGCGGATCCAAGCAGGACGGAGAGGAAAAGTTCGCTCTAAACCCACCACAAAATCAGTCGAGATAATCCTAAGAGCCATCACATAATCATGGCCTTTGTTGAATTTGGTTGGAAGGGGAGAATCTGGCCCGATCAGCATGATAATCTTGTATTGTGTGCCAGGCTTTAATAAATTAAGGTCCTCTTTATACAGAAAAGGTGTGAGAATGTCTCAGCAATTCTCTGAGTGCTGTCTGGGTTTGCAGCGGACAAAAACAGAAGGACCAATAATATTGACTTAAAATGTAAATGTAATTTTCCCCTCACAGCTACTCCACAAACAGCTTCATTCTTAAAACTACCTCCTCGTTCTAAAAACGTTTCATCCTGTTTATTCAATTAAACTTTCTACAAAGGCAGAAAAAGCACACACCTGACCAATTTTCTGACATGATGCCTTATATTAACTTATCTTGAGCAGAATTTCCCATCAATCCTGTGAATCTGGACACACAGCCTCACATAAACCTAATGGCCCGAGGAGAGAAAACATCAGTAGTGACAATCTAATGTGCTCCTATTCCTCTTTAAGGCTGAGGTCTAGCTCTATCTCTGCCAGGTATTGACTCCTCTCAACACTGCTTAGTGTCCCAAAATGTGATCCCAGTCAAGATTGCTTTTTGCTGCCTAAGGGGAACTAGGCCAATACAACGTGGTGAGAGGGAGTGCATTAACCTGCAGTGGACATTGTGATGCAGACAGGATTGTTATTAAAAAAGGAGCAACTGACTGTTCAGAGAAGTATCATAAGAAGAGGCTTATGCAATTTGCCTTAAAGTAAGATGTATGTATTTTGCATTGATGTGTGATTTGGTGTGCATTATGGATAAGCAATTGACTGGGTGGAATCTGGTGGAAGAGTCTAGAAAGCCAGAGTTCTAAACCTACTAGAGAAACTGTGAAAGATTAGTTAGACTACAAGACTAAAGATTCTGTTATTGCCAATGAAAGATACCCAATACAAACAAAAATGCATGTATTGTGTTAGGAAATCTTAAAAAAAAAAACACCAATATGATATCTTAACAAGTCTAGATACTATACCTTGACATAAAAAATATATAATTATTTGCCACTACATACAGCAGGGCTATTCAATCAGTTTGGAATCGGGCCACTTCCTGAAGAAGCATCCATAAGAAGGACCTAAGAGACACTGCATGATGCTGTGAATAAGTGTTTGTCCCCGTCATAATTTTTCAGGAAAAAGTCATTGCCCCCTAAACTTAACTGTTTAAGCGCCAATGTCACACAATTGCAACAAGCAACATAGCTGAATTAAACAGGCTCTACCTGTAAATATGGTGCCTAACGTTGTTACCACTTTACACCAGGAGATGGTGGACATGAGTAACTTCAATCCCAGCAGCATTTGTGGGCGTGTTTCTATTAAAAGTTTTTGACAGAGAGTTTGAAAGACGCTCCCCTGGTTGAGGAGACGAGGAAGTGGTAGTAGTGGTTGTAGCAGGAGCGAGAAGAGAGAAAGAGAACGAACTGTAGCAAGAATACTCACAATGCCAGGAGGAAGAGGAATATTAACCCTCTGACGATGGTGTTCAGTCGTCCAGTGAAACCATGGGTAAGATTGACGGTGTGTCTGTGAGCAGCGACACCCAGTCCGTACGCCATGACAGTCCACAAACAGCACATACCGAAGCTGATGCTTTGCCTAACCGTGGCTGGGGTGGGAGTAAACGGCGAATGCCGAGGAGGGGACGTGGTGGGGGTGGGAGTAAACGGCAAATGCCGGGGAGGGGACGTGGTGGGGTAGCAGGGGTGGTCAAAACACTGCGAATAGTGAAGGAGGTAGCGGCAGACGTGGTTGAAGCCGTGGCAGAAAACGCACAGCCAGTGCCGATAGAGGCAGCAGGGATGTTCATGGTTGATGTCAGAATATGCAAATTAGATGAGTGAATTTACTCCCATCACAAACTTTGGGTCATACTGAAGATTTTTGTTATTTACAGTATACTTTTATCTCAAACCACTTCCGGCGCCTAAAGGGTTAATAACTGGTTGTTCCACCTTTGGTGGCAGCAACTGCAAGAAAGCATTTGTTATAAATGTCAATGAGTCTTTCGCATCACTGTGGAAGAATTTTTGCCCACTCTATTTTGCAGAATTATTTTAATCCAGCCACACTGGAGGGTTTCCTAGCATGCTTTGGCTACTGGCTGCGTGCTCTTGTACTGCAAAATAGGGATAAAAACACAGAGTCTTTCTGAGTTGACACTTCAAAAAATGTTGATCGTGCGTTGATTTTAGTGAAACATTATTTTGTGGACCACCTTTACCAAACACTCGCTAAATCCCGGGAGAAACAGTCCACATCTGTTATGCTGTATAGTCTAGCTTCCTGGCCGGTACAACCAGCGAGTCCTGCATTAAAGGAGCAATACTCAGAACTAGAAAAAAGAAGGGGGTTTCAGAAATACCCGAGATACTGTAAGACTCTTGGTAAAAATTATTAAATATAAGAATATCCACTTTTTAAATGAATATAGATTTTTAGGGGTGGAAATCATACATACTGGATCTTTAAAGGGCTACTAAAATTGACCTTTGGGGCCTGATCTGGCCCCAGGTTCTCCAATTGAATGGCCTATACATAAAGGAAGCTCCCTTTAACCCTTAAGGCCCAAACATAATCGGGTGGAACGTACGCAGAACGGACTTCACGGAGGTCCGCACCGACTCAAAGCGGATGCCCGCAAGGCCAGTGCACATAAAGCTCAAAGTTTACGACCGCACGGACTCTGCTCCCAAACTGGTGTCACGCAAAACACTGCTCGGCATGTATTTTTCACATCGACTTGCATTAAATGTGACACTGACATTTCACACTTGTTTTTCCACGTCAATACTTCGTATGTCCTTCATCAACATGGCATACACCCTTTCCTTGTCTCTTGTGGCATTTAATGGCCGTACATACCACCGTCTCTTAATTTTATTGTTTTGCAAAGCCAGCAGGCAGAGCAACTCCTCTTCCTCGTCATCAGTGCAGGACGCAATGACAGAAAAATGTAAACAACACTCAAGGATTGTGGGAAATGTAGGATTTCACAGAAATTTCACAGGAAACTACTAACTAACAGTGGGCTCGACTATGGAAGCTCTGAATGACTGCGGACATTCCGCGTGGAGTCTGCTCCGCTCACAGTACGCTCGAGTATGTTTGGGCCTTTAAAGCTCACCTGGCAGATCCGTGCCACAGACACACCCCTTTATAAATTGCTGGGTAACTTTTGAACCGTAAGTCATAGGCACTAACGTAGCTCTTACAGAACATTTTCTAGTGAGCCTGGAACTTGGCTGATTATCCGGGGTCTCTGAGGACAGCGTTGTTGTATACAACAGTAAGTGACACAGTTTATAAAAATGTTGAGAACTTTTGAACCATAATCATAGACACTCATTATTTCCTCTGAAAGCTGACCGTTTTGCCATTCGTTTGCTACCATCCATGTCTCCGTAGCCCTAAAATATGCCATTGTGGTGAGCCTGGAACTTCCTTGACTTTTTGGGGTCTTTGGAGATTAAATCCACAGCGTTACGTCAGGTACTCTTAAAACCCAGATTGTCCTGATAAAAGGATGTATAGAGCTTGACTGTGCACCACAGGGTTGGTGTTTTACAAGCTTTTTAAGACAAAAGGTCCAGACAAGACATGACAGTGAGAAAATAGCTGTGAGCTCTAAAGATCATTCATTATTGTAACTCAGAACAACAAAATAACATCTGGCTCTCTCTGATTTGATTATGAAACATGTATGTTTTATTTATTAGGTGTAGAATAGAATAATTATGTCTAAGTATCATAAATGGAATATTTTTATACACTATTAGGCCCTATAATTTCTGCGTTAATGGAATTGCAGAAGGTATCACGGAATTAGCCAATAAAATGGAATCAACTATTTAATGCTGAATATCGCAAATAGTGACTTAATTTGACTGCAAAAGAGGAACCTTTATTTGAGGAGGATATTGCAGGGGGATCACTAATGCGTGGCACAACTGGTGCCTCTTTTCACAAACACTCCTCCGCCCTCCTCCTAAACAATACAAGCATGTCAAAGCGGCCACACTAAACACCGGCAGACACCAGTTACATAGCTCATCACGGGGCAATCAGTTTGCTTTTTTGTCCACTTAATATCCCTGCAGCATATCTGGTAGCTTAGCACAAAGACTGGAAAAAGATCATCCCGCCTGCTCCCAAAGGTACAAGAATCTGCAGACATGCACGAGAACAGCTCAATAATTGGGGTGTTTTATATGTTTTTTATGTCCATTTATTCTGCTGTTTAACAAGCAGTGGCATGTCATGTCTCGACAAAGTCGAGGTTTTTTTGATGGCTCTGAAGATCATGTTGCCACATTTTCCAGGTGTGATTCACAAGTAATAAAGATGATAGACATAAAGAATATCTGATATCAACATCTGATGCTCTGCTGTGTGGAGGAGAGGACAGGTGAGCACATCTACTATGGATCATCGGTAAGGAGGCTGACTGAGGAACAACTACAGGACTCAGCATCTACTCACTTCCAGCTCATGCTGCATGGTCGTGTTTACTCTGGTTCCATTACTTCATCCAGTTTTATTTCATTTTACTTATTTTTCATAGTGAATTTTGAGTCAACACTAGTCCAGAAACTGTTGCCAGTTCTTCTTGCCCATAGTCTGCTTTGTTTGTTTACTCTAAATTCATGCTTGACCATGAGGGATTCACATGATTTCCTGTTTTTGGAACCTTGATTCTGACTGGAGTATGCTGGCTATTGTGTGGTTTGCTGATTTGTTTGCACTCCAGACACAAGAACAATATTATTCTCTAGTTTGGTGTAAACTAGACCAAGTTGTGATTTCTTGGGACATATTATACTCCAATGTTTAAACACAAGCCTTCCAACTACCAAGTAGGCACTGTGCACTGTTACTATCAGTCCAAACTTGATCACTGTGGTTGGCACTGCAGAAATAAACCCTACTGTCTTCTATAAATCTGAATACACCACAGTCATTTGTAAATAGGGGGTAACAGTTGGGGTCAGGGTTTGGTGTTGGTTCAGTTCAACAGGAAAAAGCAACAAGAACTGCCAAATGCATGTTAGTGACGGTTACCAGCTCTTTCATCTGTGTTGATTTCAACTACCTATGATTACTGGCACAGCGCCTAAGAAAAATATTCACCCCCTTGCATGGTATACCCATTTTTAATTATTTAATAAATCAATAACAGCCAAAATAGTTTGGCTTTTTTGAAAAAGAAAAAAAAAAAAACCTCTACAAATTTGTGCCAATTAAACAAAACTATGTCATGTAAAATAAGTGACTGCATAAACAATAGAGAGTGACCTTTGGCTGCAATCACAGCACCGAGTCTGTGTGGATAGGTCTCAATCAGGCTCAAACATCTGAATACTGCAAATTTACTCAATTTTTTTTTTTTTTTCTTGCAAAACTGCTCAAGCTCTGTCAGGTTGTATGGGGATCAGGTGTGAACAGCTCTTTCCAAGTCCAGCTACAAATTCTCTATTGAATTGAGGTCTGAGCTTTGACTCAGCCACTCCAGAACGTTCACACCGTCATCTCTAAAGCAGTTACTCTGCCCTGCTCAACCAAAGAGCCTAATTGTTGAAAAGTAACTTTGCAAGAGCCACAATCTAAGTGGTGAAAAGTGACAAAATGGGCTAAAGTGGTGATAAAACTAAGTTAAAAAGGCAAAAAATGGGTCAAAGTGGTAATAAAACTAAGTTGAAGTAGCAAAAATGACCAAAAAACAGCAAAGAAGTGGCAAAAAATGGGTGCAAGTGGGCAAAATAGGCATAGAACGGCAAAAAAGAACTGGGTGAAAAATTACAAAAATAGAGATAAAAAGTGGTAAAAATGGATGACAAAAATGTAGTTACAGGTGGCAGAAATGGTCAAAAAGTGGTAAAAACATTGCAAATACAGGAAAGAAGTGGCAAAAATGGGCTTAATAAGCAGTAAAAATGGATTAAAAGTGGCGAAAAAAAGGAAAAAAGGGTGAAAAAAATTGTAAATAAGGGCAATGGATATACAGACAAAATGATAAAAGGTTTACAATTAAAGCCAACTGCATAAGAGTGGAAAACAAATGTAGCTTTAATAGAAATAGATCATTTCTGGGACAGTTTCCTTTTTTTAAGGTTTTGTGAGGAAAAATATTTAAAATAGAGACATGAAAGAGCCCCAAATCATCACAAAAGAGCCACACGTTGAGTATCACTGTGAACCATTTCTGTGTAGCTTTAGCTGAATGCTTGGGTTCATCATCTGAAAAATAAATCTTCTCCCGAGCTGTAGTTCTCTTGCAGACTGAAAGAGATTGTCCCCCAGGAATTTCCTTTATTTTGCTGCATTCATTTTACCCTCTAAATTTTAAAAGCCTTCCAGGGCCAGCTGCGGAGAAGCATCCCCACAGCATGATGCTGCCACCACTGTGCTTCACAGTGGGGATGGTGTGTTTGTGGTGATGTGCAGTGTTTTGCGTCCTATCTTATGGTCAAAAGCTCCATTTTGGTCTCATCAGACCAAAGAACTTTCTCCCACTTGACCATGGAGTCACCGACATGCCTTTTGGTGAACTCTAGTCCAGATTGAATCTGAGTTTTCTTCAACAGTGTCTTTCTCTTTGCCACTCTCCCACAAAGCTTTGAGTGGTTAAGATCCCGGCCAACTGTTGTTGTCTGCAGAGTCTCTCCCATCTCAGCTGCTGAAGCTTGGAGCTCCTTCAGAGTAGTCATGGGTGTCTTTGTGGTCTCTCTCACTAGTCTCCTTCTTGCACGCTGACTTAGTTTGTGAGGACGGTCTGATCTAGGCAGATTTACACATGTGCCATTCTCAAATTGAAAAGACCTGGGCCAAATTTTCTCCCCAGTCCAGCCCTGCTTCTTGCTCATTTTTGTTAAATAGTGGCAAGTAAACACTGATAGCATTGATGCCACCTGGATTGGATGCTTTGTTTGTGCCTTTTTTCTTCATTCAGATGTATTCAGCATGTGTCTGCATGCACCAAACCTTGACCCTGACTCTTCAAGGCGAATACTAATCCCCGTAGTTATAAAACATGCTAATACAACAGAGGTCATTGACATTTTCTATACAGTTTGAGTCTCCACAATCACAGTGCATTAGCATTTGGATGGTGCCCAGCTATACCGGTCAGTCCATCTTTGCTGCAATCTGCTCCGTCAACAACATCCTCATTTCCCGACATTTTGCAGGGGGAGACAAGTGACAAGACAAAGCTAATTAATCTCACAATCATCCCGTGATTATTACGCTCTCACTTCCAGAGGCGTTGTGTGCTGCGTCTCCCCAGGAGCGCAATACATCAGCCAGACGGAGCGGGTCGGCCAGCATCAGTGAAGCTCACACACCGAAAGATATTAAACGCAGACAGGACAGCTACTGGCAGAGTGTATGCAGACAAGGTGTTAATTGATTAGGGTTGGAATCAGAGCGCTGGGGCCCAGCCAGTTTACCACCCTGATTAGACGGATGAGAGGCTCATTTATAAGCTCGACAGTCACAAGATAATTACTAAAACACACAGTAATATATATGCTCTGGCAGCTGGGGATGAGGCTGCGCGGTGATGGACAGCATGTTTGCAAAGGTGAGATCAATGACTTCACTTGATTGGAAAGGTTTGAAAATGTGTTTGTCAGCAACGAAATAGCATGTATCAATTAAACTCAATAAATTAAAAAGCTGTCATAAGCTCCTCTTAGCATGTAAAAGTTAAATAATTCAATCATCTAATTCAGTTTCATGTGAAGCCAAATGACGTTCTCCATCCAATTTGCCTCAAAAGCCTAAAAAATCCGTCCGGTCACAAGCTTCTTCCAATCTACATCTTCTTTGTGATTGATGATTGTTTACATCCAGGGACGGATTTACATAAATTAAAGTCCGAGGTGAATTCGTACCGTCTCTTTCATTCAATTTGTGCCTGCAACCTGTGTGTAATTACTGTCTGATTTACTAAGGCAGCAACAGCGTCTGTGGCCGACTCCTCGGCGGATTCAGTAAATGAACGAGAGACGGGAAAAATGCAGTAAAAGGGCTGGGGTGAGATTGCAGGGCTAAGAAAAGAAACGATGAGACACTGCTGCAAAATAATCACTGAGAAAGTAACAAGAGAAATACAACACCACCTGTGTTTTACTCAGAAGACTGTAATAAAATCTAAGCCTGTAGGCGGATTTTAAAAAGTGGTTGAACAGAATTCATGACTGTTAAATAAAAAAATAGGAAAATGCAGAACTATAATTCTAAAGTTGAAAGTAAAAGTTTTATTTTCCTTTTATCAGTGTCTGTTACAGAAAAGAGGTCAATCAGAGGAATAAAAACTGTCAATTTCCACCCAGAACGTAGTGTTAATTATGGTAGCTAATTTTAATTTCAGTCTTAGTTTTAGTCTTTAAATGAAATACATTTTAATTTCAGTCACATTTTAGTCATTTCTATCCTTTCTAATTTTAGTCGACGAAAACTCAAAACATTCTAGTTTAGTTTAAGTCGATAAAAAGTCCTCACATTTTAGTCTTTACTTTTAGTCCAAGCATTTATTTTCTTGCCTAAATCTGGTACCAGATCATGGTAGTGTGTTCTCTGCTCTCTGTTAAACCTGGGGTCCCTGCTTTCTACAGCTGAGAGACAGAAGAGATACAGATATATTGTTTTTTGACAGATTTACCCAAAGTGGAGAAATATCATGGATTTTGAATGTTCAACACAAACTACATTACATTTTAGTCTAGTTTTAGTCATCTTGATGAAAACTAAACATACTTCTTGTCAGTTTTAGTCATCACAGATCTATTTTTTCTAGTTTTAGTCTAGTTTTTGTCATGGAAAAAAGAAGGCTGCTGATGAACATTTTGGATGGCCGAGCTTCTCACCCTATCTCTGAGGGAGAGCCCAGACACCCTGCGGAGGAAACTGATTTTGGACGCCTGTATCCACGATCCCGTTCTTTTGGTCACTACCAACACCTTGTGACCATAGGTGAGGGTAGGAACATAGATGGACCAGTAAATCGAGAGCTTGGCCTTTTGACTCAGCTCTTTCTTCACCACGACAGACGAAGCAGAGACCACATCACTGCCAACGCCGCACCGATCCGCCTGTCAATCTCCTGCTCTATTCTTCCCTCACTCGTGAACAAGACCCCGAGATACTTGAAGTCCTCCACTCAGGATCTCATTCCCAACATGGAGAGGGCCTTCCACCCTTTTCCAACTGAAGACCATGGCCTCAGATTTGGATATGATTCATTTCTATGCCACCAGTTATTTTTTCACATTTTACTGCTACAATATTTGATTAGTTTGAATAGGAGATTCTTTCTGCTGTTTTTATGTTGTTACCAAGTTCCTGCTAATGCAAGATATCAACACTCCATATTTGCCCCAGGTAAATGTCGAGTTCACCCAGCACCTTGACAAAAATGTTAGTGCTGGTATGGTCTGCAGTGAAACAGCACTGCTTCTATCTTCACTGTGATAAACCAGTGGTTCTCAAACTTTTCAGACCGAGACCCTGAAAATAAAGGTGCCAGAGACCGGGGACCCCCACTGTGCCTGAAGGTGTTTGAACACAACCAGGAAATTCAAGAATAGCCACATAAAAACCAGGCTGCCCATAAGGAGGGATAAAGGGGGAGGTTTCTGGGAGCCAGCCAAACTGGGGGACCATGGAGGTCAGCAAAACCATGGTCCATTGTGTAGTTAAGCTGTGATAACCATATGTGATATTTTACCTGAATAATAACCACTTATCAAACAATATTTATTCATTTAGTCTTCCTTCAATGAAAATAAATTGTGTTAAAAACATAAATAAAATGGATTAAAAATGGCTAAAAATGGTTAATAATGGCAAAAAAACGGTAGAAAAGGTGGTGAAATTGGATTTTTGCAAAAAATTGATCGAAATTAGGTTGAATGGGATGAAAGATTGATATAAACTGGCAAACATGGGATAACTGTGGTAAAATGGGCAAAAAGGGGTGTATAAAGTGGTTGATAGAGGTAATAATGGGTCAACAGAGGCAACAACAGGCAGAAAGTGGCAAGAACTACTACAAGAACTAGAAAAGCACTCGGAGAGCGCAGACCTCTGCCATTAGCCCTATCTCCTAACAGTAAAGAATCCTTTAATAACTCTTTGGGCGCCACAGTTTTTTCTGGAAAATATTCAATTTTGATATCAAGATTTCAAACGGCTGTAGCTTGGAAGTGGTTGGAGATAAAGATATACTGTAAATGAGAAAAATCTTCAGTATGGCCCAAACTTTGTGATGGGAGTAAATTCACTCATCTAATTTGCATATTCTGACATCAACAGGCAGCCTCCACTGCCATTGGCTGTGCATTTTCTCCCATGGCTTCTACTATAGGTTTCTATCATGTCTCTACCTCCGCGGTGTTTGTCATTCCCGATCTTTGTCACTATTCAACGTGTTTTGAACCCCCCCCCCCCCCCCCAAGATACTCCCACCACAGCATTCGCTAATTACTACCTCCCTGGTGGGGTGGGAGCACGGTGAGGCAAAGCATTGGCTTCACTACTTGTGGACTGTCATGGTGGACGCATTGCCTGCCGGTCCCAACAGATGCACTGACAGTCTCTCCCATGGTCTCACCAGACGACTGGAAGTCATGGTAGAGGGTGAATATTCCTCTATTCCTCCCAGCACTGTGAGTATCCTCACTACAATTCACTGTCTTTCTCTCTGTTATGCTCCGACCCGTCTCCTCGACTGGGCGTGCGTCTTTCAAACTCTATAAACTCCAAAACTTTGAATAGAAACACACCCAAAAATGCTGCTGGGATTGAAGTTATTCATGGCTGCCATCTCCTGGTGTAAAGTGGTAACAACATTAGAAAAGCAGTCGGAGAGCGCAGACCTCCGCCATTAGCCCTATTTCCCAGTAGTAAAGAATCCTTAAAAAGGAAAAAAAAAAAAAAAAAAATCCTGGATCCAGACGGTGATCCGGATCACTCCCAAAATTTTATCAGTTCTTCCTTATGTCATTTTTTACATTTCCTGAAAATTTCATCAAAATCTGTCCATAAATTTTTGAGTTATGTTGCTGACAAACTAACAAACTCACAAACCCTGCCGATCACATAACCTCCTTGGTGGAGGTAATTAAGTAATGGAAAGGCTTTAAAATGGACAACAATGGATTTAAAGTGGCAAAAATGTGCTAAAAATGGTGTTATAAGGTGATGAAAAAGGGTTAACATTTTGTAAAATTGGTGTAAAGTGTCAACAGTGTTTTTAAAAATTATTATTAGTTTTTTAAGGAATCTGGTGACCCCCTTTCAGTGTCTTGTGACCCCCAAGGGGGTCCGGAACCCAAGGTTGAGAACCACTGTGCTAAATAATAATAAGCTGGCATGAATTTCAGTGCAGTGCAACTTTTCAGAAGGTCTTTTTTAAGCATTCTCCATGGTGCTCCATGATCATTTTCCTCCTCTTGTTTTACATTTTGTCCACCTCCTACTTAATAAAGCTCTACTGAAGCATGAAATGGTATATTTTTGCTCAGGATGACAGTTTTCTTTGTGGTTTCAGTGAACAGCCACAAATGATGTGGAAACAGAAACATTAAGGGATAAGTAGTACGAGGAAGCGCAGACATCTCCTTTTGTTCTTTTATTCTTAGAAAAAATATCACAGACGTCCTCGGCATGCTCACAGGGATGGAAATATAACAGGACAATAAATAATTAATAGAACACAAAAGAGGCGTCTCATGACACCTCAAAGCATCGGCGAGACGTGTTTTCACTGATTCCTTAAAGGATGGGAGTAAGACTAATTTCAGAGAGGGAAAAAGATTTTTCTTGTGCTTTTGGCAGGGATTTGCAATGCGCTGCAACATGAAGGAGCTGCCCTCTAGATGTTAGTGAATACAAACTGTTGTTTAAAAAGCTTCCTGTAATTATGTGTAAAAGAAGAATATTATGACTCAGAATACCTGAGTCTTCCTTTGCTTTTCACATGAGGAAAGAGAGGCAAAATAAAAAGTCGTGTTACAAACGGGAAATATAATCAAAACCCTCTGAGACTTCAAAGCCCCGCGTGGCAGAAAATCTCCACTCCATCATCTCTCGGTACAAGACGGAAATTGGATGGATATTTTCGTCTCACACTATCCAGTGCAATGTTGCTGCAACTCTGTGGACCTTTTCAGATTTCTAAAAAAAGCTATTTCTGATAGTGGATGTTATTATTCAGGTCTATTTCACATATGCTAACAAGTTGTACTAACAAGTGTGATATTTGTGTGGGACCGTCTAAGGTGAACAATGGTGGACTGTCCAGTGAAACTCACTGAAGGAAGATTATAAAACATCCAATTAGAGTTCCTCTGTTGTCTTAATGTTCCTTAGCAACAACATTGTGACATTTACAAGCCCACAGAGGGGCAAAGAAACCTCCTGAGCATTTGTTTTTGATGAACAGTACAGCTTATCCTGTAAAAAAGAGGAAAAAAGCATGCAAATACTGGCTGATGTTTAAACGGCTTCTTTGAATCATGACCCATTCACAGTGCCATTTCAGGGCGTGGTGTTTTAACCCCCGATATGAATGCTACAGAGATGTAAAGAGGTGACGGAGTGTTTTTTCCCTCTGTGCTGGCTTCTAACAGTTTCAGATTAGAGGCATGGCAGCAGCATCTCAGCTCACGATGTTTGACAAGAAGGCTTGGCTCACAATCTCCGTTCCAGTTCATCACAAAGGTGCTCAATAGGGTTAAAGTCAGGGCTCTGTGTGTGCCCATCAAATTCTTCCAGACTGAACTTATTATAATTTAATTAAGGCACACCTGAGATCAAGCCAAACTCTCAAGGCACACCAGAATCATAACCATGACAAAAATGGCTTCGTCAGCACTGGTACCAGCTCCTTTAGTTGTTGTTTAGTGGTAGTAATAACATATGGTTGTACAAATCCCCACAGCATGCCCAAACTTACCTGAGCCTTCTCACACCATTTGAGAAATACTGGTCTAGGTTCTCAACCTTTTCAGCTCGTGACCCCCAAAATAAAGGTACCAGAGACCGGGAACCCCCACTGTACCTGAAGGTGGTTGGAGACATGCTTGCACAGTTAAGAACAGTCATGTGCAGACAAGCCTGCCCAGAAGGGGGATAAGTGGGAGAACTTTCTGGCACCCAGCCAAACTGGGAGTCCACGGAGGACAGCAAAACCATGATCCACTGTACAGATAAGCTGTGATATCCATATTTTATATTTAACATGAAACAATAATCACTCTTATCAAAGAAACAAATAGTGTTTAATCATTTGTGTAGTAAATAGCCTTTAAAAAATTTAACTCCCTTTTGTTAAAAAAATAATTAAAACAGATTATACTGTATATTGACAAAAAAGGTATTAATGGCAAAAAATGGTAGGAAAGGTGGTAAAACTGGATTTGAAAAGTGGCAGAAATGGATTAGACGTGGCAAAAATTAGATAAAAATGGCAAAAAAAAAAAAGGAGGCAAAAAGGGACATTAATTGTGTTAAAAAGCAGTTAAAAAGTGTCTGAAATGGGTTTGAATTGGCCAAAATGGGTGGAAATGAGGTGAAATAGGGTAAAAAATTGATATAAAGTGGCAACAAAGGGTTAACTGAAAAGGAAAAAATAGGTAGATATTGGTTAAACTAACAAAAATGGGCATATCAGGTAGTGAAATGTGGTTAAAATGGGACAAATAGTCAACATCAGGTTTAAGAGGCAAGAATTGGTTTAAAAGTGGCAAAAACAGGCAGAATAAAAGTGCTGGAGTGGTGGGGAAAATGATGAAAAGAGGTTAAATATTGGCAAAAGGGGGTCGGGATCCCCTTGGGGCTCATAAGACACTTACAGGGGGTCACCAGATTAACTAAAAAAACTATGAATATTTTAAAACATTTTTTCCAGCTAATTTTGCCATTATTATTTGCCACTTCTGCACAATTTGAACCAATGTTTCCCTCTTTTTTTGACCCACTTTTGGCAGGTTACACTGGTGTTGCTAAGCTTTAACCCATTTTAATCACTTTTCCCCACCAATTTTTGCTAATTGTACCATATTTTTGTCACACTAAACCCATTTTTATCAATTTTAAAAACTTTTCCACCATGGTTTTTCTGCCTGTTTTTGCCACTTCTTAACCAATTCTTGCCTCTTTCCACCTATTGGTGCCTCTGATGATCCACAATTGCCATTATTAACCCCTTTATTACCACTTTATTGCTCATATTTGCCCATTTTAACTATATTCCTACCACTTTATTGCCCATTTTTACCATTTTAACCAATTTTTTGCCAATTTTTGCCCATTTCTCTGCCTCAGTTAACACATTTTCCCAGTTTACACTACTTTTTTCCCCACTTTAATCCCATTTCAACAAATTTTGGACATTTTTGTTCCATTTCTGCCACTTCTGATCCACTTTAACCACTTTTTGTGCCGTTTTTTACTTAATTTTTTGCCACTTTTATCTAATGTTTTCTACCTCTAACCCAATTCTGATTTTAAACTCCCATCCCACCACCTTATCCACCCTGTTTTTGACATTTTAACCCAATTTAATTCTGTTTTAAAGAAAAGCCTTTTACATTTTTCAGATGGCTATGTGCTATGGCACAAATGACTGAAAAAAAAGATATGGGAGGCCTTGTCTGCACATGGCTATTCCTGAATGTGCAAGGCTGTCTCCAACCACCTTCAGGTGCAGTGGGGGTCCCAAGTCTCAGGTACCTTTATTTTGGGGGTTGTGAGCTGAAAAAGTTGAGAACTGATTTCCTTTAAAACATGAAAAAAAAAAAAAAAAAAAAAAAAAAAAAAATTTGCAAATTAAAGCGAACAACATCAAAAATAAATAAATAAAATACAGATAGAGACAAAAGAAGCCAAAAGAAAATGTGAAACAGGGAAGTTTCTGACTAGGAATGTTTCCTGAAGGAATGTCACACCTAACAGTACCATGTCTTTACTTTTATTTTAGCCACTGCCAGTGCCAGAGTAACAATAAAGGGCCTAATTTAAAGCCTTCCACAATGTAAACAAAAGCATTAAAGGCAGATAATGACAGAACAAGGAAGCAGCCAGAAAATGCACAAATGCCCCCGATGCATAAATGCTTGTTTGCTGATCTTCTCTGTGCCGAATTTTACCAGTCCATCTGCATTTATAGATGCATCCTCTCTAATCTTTAACTGAAACATTTTCCCATTAAAAAACATCTCACAAGCTCCATCCTTGAGGTGCATTAGACGAGATAAGATGAAGCATTCTGAATTGCATAAATTGCATCTCCCCGGCCCACCTGAAAAGCTCTACCCAAGTGCGTCGCAGCACTTGAAAAGAAATTAAATTTTCAGGGGAGGGGGTGGTTTGTGACAGCTTTTCTATAGAGGGAAGGGGATTTAGATGCAGCAAAACACTAGCAGACGGCGCGAAGATTCTGCAAATAGAAGGAACGCTATTTCTTGAGCCCCCAACAGATGGACATGAAAACAAACCTGGCTGCTACATTTCCTCGATGCTAAGCACCACCTGGACGTAATGAGTGTGTTGTCGGCCTGAGAGGCAGATGAGACAAGAGGCGAAGTCAAACTGTCCACTCAGACACATTACAGAGAGCGGCTCTGCTGCTCGTCCTTCATGTGGGTCATCTCAGCCTGCAGAAAGGCTCATGAATATTTACACAGCTAGCTGGACTTAATAATTGATGGCCACAACAGGATATTCATACAACATTAGAATATAAAACAATAGCGCAGAGGTGGTATGAGTGGGCAGAAGATCAAAAATCCCCAAGGCTTGGATCTTCACAGTGTTAGAAGTAAAGTACTTTGAAAATGATTTAAATCGAAATCTAAGCACAGGGTCATGGTCGGCTTTTTGCGTTAATGTATGAAAGCTTGGAGCCAGAAGTTCATAAAATAACAACTTACCACGCATCCAGTGGAGTCCAGCTTTCGGTCGGAGATGCAGCGGAAGTTGCGGCTGCAGCCTCCATTGTCCTTGGTGCAGTCTCTGACGGGGCCAAAGGAATCCAGGAGAACCTCCAGAGAGTCAAAGGATGAACTGATCATCAGCTCCTCTCTGTGACAGCATGCATGGGAAACAAAAAGTAAATGATGGTTCAGTTATGTGAAGCTCTTTCTTTCCGCTGCCGCTGCTAAGGAATGACTTGAGTTTTAATTTTACACTTGGTCACACTTCCTGTTACCCTAAAATGTATCAATCCCCTTGTTTCTTTTACCCTTTAATTGCTTAATAGATGCACCTTTGGCTGCAATCACAGCACTGAGTCTGTGTGGATAGGTCTTAATCAGGCTTGCATATTTGGACTCTACAGTTGGATTGAGGTCTGGGCTTTGACTCCAGAACTCGGCCACTCCAGAACATTCAGCTTGTTGTCTTCAAACCATTTCTGTGAAGCTTGTTGTCTTGCTGAAATACATTCAAGCTGTAGGTCTCTTGCAGATTGAAGAAGATTGTCCTCAAGGATTTTGACATATTCCATTCAGTTTACTCACTACTTTTACAAGTCTTTCAGCACCAGCTGCCAAGAAGCATCTCCACTGTATGATGCTGCCACCAATGTGCTTGACAGAGATGGTGTGTTTGTGGTGATGTGCAGTGTTTGGTATCTGGTCTGATGGCCAAAAAGCAACATTTTAGTCTCACCAGACTTATACTTCTTTTACATGCCTTTTGGTGAACTGTAGTCCAGATTTAATCTGGGTTTTCTTCAACAGTGGATTTCTCTTTGCCACTCTCCCATAAAGCTTTGACTGGTGAAGAACCTGGCCAACAGTTGTCTGCAGAGTCTCCCCCATCTCAGCTACTCCTTCAGAGTCATTGGCAGAGGTGGAAAAAATACCAGACTATTGTACTCAAGTAAAAGTACAGTTACTCTGGTTCAGATTTACTTGAGTAGAAGTAAAAGCACTGGTTTGTAAATCTGCTTAAGTAAAAGTAAAAAGTAAGTCACTTAACATGTACTCAAGTACTGAATAGTTAGTTTTGATACCCACGGGGCTTTCACAGTGAAATACGACCTGTCCCTAATGTGCAATACCAACAAGAAAATATGGACCTCCAACCAGGTTATTTTTTATAAGATTTGACCTAACCTAAAGTACAATGCAACAGCTTTTTAAGGAAGAAATATGACCGTCATGTGTTTGAAAGCCAAACCACTGTCCGTTTTTATGTTGCTGGCAGAAAGCTTGGACTTCCTGTTGCGGCTTTTAGTGTTTATTTTTTTACTCAGCATCCAAAGCTTTTAAAAATGTAATTAAGTACAATACATCCCTCAAAATATACTTCAGAAAATGTAATAGTAGTGATTTTTAAAACTGCTCAAAAAGTACAAAAATAAGCTACTGAATTACAGTAATTTGGGTAAATGTAATCAGTTACTTCCACCACTGGTAATAGGTGTGTTCATGGCCTCTCTCACTAGTCTCCTTCTTGCATGCTCACTCAGTTTATGAGGCTGGTCTGATCCAGGCAGATTTGACATATTCCTTCCTTTTCTTGATGATAGATTTAACTGAACTCTGGGAGATGTCCAGCATCTTGGAAATTATTTTGTATCCATCCTGTGATTAACCACTGATAAACTGATTAACCAGTGACTTTACCTTCCAGACCAAGATGTCTTTATACTACAATCGCTTGATACATTGACTGCACTCAGGTGCCAGGCCTCTAATGAATGAGGGTGAATATTTATGCAGTCACTTATTTTACCTTACATATTTTTGTCCACATTAATTTGTTGAAATATTTTTTTCCCTTTGATATTGCAGAGATTTTTGCTAATGCCCATTAATATTGACCATTATTGAATCAATAAAAGGGTAAAACATCCGGGGGGGGGGGGGAGATTACTTTTTTAAGGCATTACAAACAACTGTGTTATGATTATCTAAGGCCAGCCTCACACTGGACGATTTTTTAATCTGAAACGATTTTAAAACTGTGGGAGACCACAGACTTCAGGACAATCTCCAAAGATTTTTAGTCTTTAATCCTCTGAATGCATGAAAGACTCAGGATGAAATCCTGGCTGGAATTAAGGTACAGTTGTGTTTATGGTATTGAGCGGTGTGTGTACGTATGATCCGTCTGGTGACACTACCCGGTCTGCTCGCTCTCATTGGTTGTTGTAGGTACTCCATCAGTGGCACTATGACCTAGGATCGTAAATATCAATGCCCCCACAATTGTTGGGGGTCAAATCTTGTCTAAAATCAGGCCCAAAATCCTGTTGAGTGTGGCTGGCCCAAGACAGTGGTTCTCAGCTGGAGGGCAGGGACCCAAAGCTGGGTCGCAGAACACTTTTCAGTGGGTCGCGAATGTGTTCCTGGAAATAAAAATTGCATCAAAAATGTCAACAAAACTCTTTCAAAACAAGCTGTTTTTGCCTCTCATCTTTGGTTTGTGGCATGTTTTGCATTTTTGAGGTTCAAATTGGGATATTTTGATTAGATAAACCTGGTTGGTGAAAAAGATCAGAAATGTGGGTCATGGTTTTTCACTGGGAAGTTGATGGTGGGGCTGGAGGCTCGGTCAATTGAGAATTGCTGATCTAAGACAATGTTCTATTTAATTCTTAACTGTTGTGTGGGCTTCAGATGATCTTTAGATTCACTCACACCAATGCACTGGCCAAACAAGCATTTTAGGTAAAAATTTCCCGCGACATCAGTTTATGTTGATGGTAAGTCTGCATTTTCAACCAAAGTATTCGGTGTTTTATGAAGATCTCAGTGATGATGATCCTCGCCATTAAAATTTGCACCATTAATCCAAAGTAAGCTGTCTGTACAGCACTGACCTTTGAGAGAACAAAGGGATTTTACCTTTACATACAGCAGATCTGATCTAGCCACTTTTACAACATTCACCCTGCTCTAAAGCTGTCTTGGATGCTCCAGTGTTAGAAAACTAAAAAATGCTGTGACCATGACAGAGTGCAACATAAACAAATGTGTCTTTTGTTGAATGAGACCAAGGGAAATGGCCGTGTCAGCTAGCTACAGTCGCTAGAAAAAGTATGTGAACCTTTTGAGATTTCTTGGATTTCTGCATAAATTGGTCATCAAATGTGTTCCGATCTTCATTTAATTCACAAAAATAGACAAACACAGTCTGCTTAAACTAATACTGCACAAAAAATGATATGTTTTCATGTTTTTATTGAACAAAATATGTAAACATTCATAGTGCAGGGTGGAAAAAGTATGTGAACCCCTAGGCTAATGACTTCTCCAAAAGCTAATTGGAGCCAGGAGTCAGCCAACCTGGAGTCCAATCAATGTGATGAGATTGGATGTGTTGGTTAAAGTTGTCCTGCCCTATAAAAAACACACACCAGTTTTGAATTTGCTCTTCTCAAGAAGCATTGCCTGATGTGAACCATGCCTGGCACAAAAGAGCTCTCAGAAGACCTACGATCAAGAATTGTTGACTTGCATGAAGCTGGAAAGGGTTACAAAAGTATCTCTAAAAGCCCTGATGTTCATGTGTCCACGGTAAGACAGACTGTCTACAAATGGAGAAAGTTCAGCACTGTTGCTACTCTCCCTAGGCGTGGTTGTCCTGTAAAGATGACTGCAAGAGCACAGCGCAGAATGCTTAATGAGGTGAAGAAGAATCCTAGAGTGTCAGCTAAAGACTTACAGAAGTCTCTGGCACATGCCAACATTTGTGTTGACAAATCTACAATAAGTAAAACATTAAACAAGAATGGAGTTCATGGGAGGACACCACAGAGGAAGCCACTGCTGTCCAAAAAACACATTGCTGCACATTTGAAGTTTACAAAAGAGCACCTGGATGTCCCACAGCACTACTGGCAAAATATTCTGTCCATAGATGAAACCAAAATTGAGCTGTTTGGAAGGAACACACAACGCTATGTGTGGAGAAAAAAAGGCACAGCACACCAACATCAAAACCTCATCCCAACTGTGAAATATGGTGGAGGGGCCATCATGGTTTGGGGCTGCTTTGCTGACTCAGGGCCTGGACGGATTGTTGTCATTGACGGAAAAATCAATTCCCAATTTTATCAATACATTTTACAGGAAAACTTAAGACCATCTATCCGTCAACTGAAGCTCAACAGAGGATGGTGTGATGCAACAGGACAACGACCCAAAGCATAGAAGTAAATCAACAATAGAATGGCTTCAACAGAAGAAAATACACCTTCTGGAGTGGTCCAGTCAGAGTCCTGACCTCAACTCAATTGAGATGCTGTGGCATGACCTCAAGAGAGCGATGCACACCAGACATCCTAAGAATATTGCTGAACTGAAACGGTTTTGTAAAGAGGAATGGTCCAAAATTCCTCCTGACCGTTGTGCAGGTCTGATCTGCAACTACAGGAAACGTTTGGTTGAGGTTATTGCTGTCAACGGAGGGTCAACCAGTCATTAGCCTGGGGGCTCACATACTTTTTCCACCCTGCACTGTGAATGTTTACATGTTTTGTTCAATAAAAACATGAAAACATATCATTTTTTGTACAGTATTAGTTTAAGCAGACTGTGTTTGTCTATTGTTGTGAATTAGATGAAGATCGGAACACATTTGATGATCAATTTATGCAGAAATCCAAGAAATCTCAAAAGGTTCACATACTTTTTCTAGCGACTGTATTTGGTTTTCAAAACATGTCCACCTTGTTCTTACAGTTTATTACAATATAAAGCAGCCTCTTTATAATCAAGCTGTTTAAACTGTTGTTGATTTTGCAAACTATTTTCAACCTACAGCTCATTCAGAGAATATTCAGACCCTATTTACTTTTTTTTTAAAATTTTGTTTATGCTGCAGCCTGATGCTGCAGTCGTTTAAATCCATTTTTGTTCTCATAGACTCCATACCCCATAACGGCAAAGTGCAACAAGACTAGGTTATCTCAGGTGCCTGACATTTCTCTGATCTTTGCTGAGATGTTTCTACACCTTTTTTGGAGTCATCAGTTAAATTGATTGATTTGATTTTGATGATTTGGAAAGGCACACACTAAGGCCTCACTTCTGACAATGCAAATCGGAGCAAAAACCAATCCATGAGGTCAAAGGAACTGCCTGCAGAGCTCAGAGACAGGATTGTTGACAGGCACAGATCTGGGGAAGACTTAAAAAAAAAAAAAAAAAAAAAAAAAACATTTCTGCAGCACCTAAGGTTCCCAAGATCACAGTGGTCTCAGTAATTATCAAATGGAAATAGTTTTGCACAACCAGGACTCCTCCCTGAGCTGGTCATCAGGGGAGAAGGGTCTTGTGGTGGTGACCAAGAACCTGATGGTGACTCTGACTAAACTCCAGAGATCCTATTTGGAGAAGGGACTGCAGCCCTCTATTGATCTGGCTTCATGGCAGGCTTTATAGCTTTATGGCAAAATGGCTACACAGTGCAAAACACATGAAAGCCTGCTAGGAGTTTGCAAAAAAGCACCTGAGGGACTCTCAGACACAAACAAGAATCTCTGGTCTGATAAAACCAAGATTCAACTGTTTGGCTTCAATGCTCAACAGTATGTCCGAAGGAAACCAGACTCCACTCATCACCTGCACAATACCATTCAAACAGTGTGTGGGTGGCAGCATCATGCTGTGGGGCTGTTTTTCAGCAGCAGGGGCTGGAAGACTGGCATGGTTGAGGGCAAAATGAAGCAAAGTACAGAGATACCTTTAATGAAAACCTGCCCCACTGTGCTTAGGACCTCAGACTGAGCCAAAGGTTCAACTTCCAACATGACAATGACCCTACACACAGCCAAGACAACACAGGAAGGACCTGAGAGACAACTCTGTGAATGCCCCTAGAGTGACCACGCCAGGACCCTGACTTGAACCCTATCCAACATCTTCGAAGAGACCTGAAAATGAGATAGAATAGAGAGGATAGATAGGATGGATGGATAAGGGAATGTAGAATGGAATGGATGGATGTATAAAATAATAGATAGATAGATAGATAGATAGATAGATTTTGAGGAAGTTTTAAAGGAAATAATTCTTGGTTTAGTAATGTTTTCTATGAAATGTGAACACCTGCATGTTTGATTCATTCCTTCCAATCATCATGAGGAAAGCTTTGAATTTCTCAGCACAATTGGTATGCAAAGTCATAGACTTCTGAAAGAATCAACATACACCCTGTTCTAACCTCGCTCTGAGCAGTTACTTTCTGTTTAATGTGTTTTTGTACTCTGTAAACCTTCACAAGGTCAAATAAACACCTCATGCAGCAGAAGGACTTTATTTTAGACGGCTGTAAATGAAGAAGTAAAGCAGAAACAGGAAAATCTCTGCTTTGGTGGAGAATCTAAATCTCACAGTTGTTTCTCCTTTCTGACGTCAAGGCATCTACAAAATATTTTCGTTCCATTGTCGTGGCATTTTTCCCACCTTTGAGAACAGAAAGTTGCTTTCCTTCCTTTCCACAGTCAACGTGATGTTATCTCACAAACCAATTTTTCTATTATAATTGCCCGGTGCTTTGTTGTCATTTGTTCAGGGAGGAGCTGCTGAACAGAACCTTCGCAGATGATGAAACTCACAGCAAGTGTGAATGCTAAATTATTTGGGAAATGCAATTACAGTCAAAACACATCCAACAATGTGTGCAACACAGTGTTCCTTTAAATATCAAGATGAAAAACTATTTACAGCCATGTTTTGCATCTCTTTGAAGTTACAGCATTCATCACACCAATAAAAACAGAGCTGCTGGAAATACTGGCGGATTTCAGAGCCTGACTAAAATACCTCAGACTGTAATAAACAGAACCACAGGGTGATCAACATTTATAGTCTGGTGCATAAATATGCACTGCATGGGAATCTGCATGAATTAAGGGGACATTTTCTCAGTCAGGGTTCATTGCAAAGGGTTATTTGTCCAAAAAATCCTCAAATATGTGGTGTCAGAATGATTATGTTACACTCCCCCTGGCATGGAAGCCTCTCTGACCTTGCAAATATCAGACATGTTTGATAACAAACACTGCTATATGTTCATCTCAGCCAGGATTTCACCATTAGAGGCAGATCAGCTGGGATTTTTTTGCACCGCGATAATAGCACAAGATGTGCTATTATCGTGTTAAATTGCACCACTTTGAATATCTGCACCAGTCAGTGCACGACTTTGTGAATTATTAATGATGATTTGTAATGAGGTTTATCTGCATATGAGGGGAGCAGCTTTGCCCGCCTCGGTCTTCAATGCACCCAACCCTTCATGCCTATCCCTGAAGGTGGTAGGCCCACAGGGAGATTCCTCAGGAGGGTATCTGGGCTCAGTCTGACAGAGGTGAGGAGCTCAGACATCCAGAGGAATCTCGAAGTTGAGCCGCTGCTCTTTTGCATCGAAAGGAGCCAGCTGAGGTGGTTTGGGCACCTGTTTAGGATGCCTCCTGGTCGCCTCCCTGTGGAGGTCTTCAGGGCACATCCAACTAGAAGGAGACCCTGAACTCTCTGGAGGGATTCTACATCTGATCTGGCCTGGTAGCACTTCTGAATCCCTTAGGAGTAACTAGTAAACATTTCTGGGGAAAAGGACTTTGGGGTTGACTTAGTTCGCCTGCTGCCATCGGAACCTGATCCCGGATGAGCGGGAGAAGATGGATGGATGGGAGCAATTTTGTGCCGAATTTTAAATATTTCCATATTTCCATACATTTAAATAGGGCAGAGCGCTGTTTGCATTGCTGGGCATATTTGTGTGCCATTAGCGTAGATTTCCTCTTTGCACAAGCTCTGTGGATCAGATACAATCCTTCTTGCAGCTAAAAACACACAAACGGCAACAGAATGTACTGTGGATGGTGGAGAAAAATCACAGTCCAAGACGTGCCAGCAGCAAAAAAATTAAATTAATGAATAAAAGAAATAATAGCACAAATTTAACTTCCTGTAGCAGATATTTAGCATTTTTCACATCACAGTCAATATTCCATGTCTGACACAGTAGATAAAGATATTCAATGTTACATCTCGATGAAATCTAGAATTTCTGGTGTTGAAACCCAGAAATGTAAGAGGACATTTAAGTATTTAACTAAAATAATAATTACAACATTGACATAATTATCTTTGTAGCTGATGTGGTTGTTTAAGTGCAAATATTTTACATACTGTACCTTTAATACTGAGAAAAAACATAGTTGTCAGTAAATTTACTTTTTTTCCTCACTGTAAAAATATGAGAAACTGATCAGTGTTTTTAAAATTTCTTAGATTTAAAAAAAAGGAAAAAGAAAACACTTTAGGCTTTCTTTTTAAACATTAAGAAAACAAATTTCTTCCCCTGGTCAAAACTGCCAACGACTAGCTCATCAACATAATGAAGATCAGAAATAATCATTACAACCCAATCTACCAGGGAAACGAGCCAGAGTGGGAAATGATCATCAAAAACATCAGAACACAGCATGAAAGATAAATAATGCTGCAGCTTTAAGAAAGTTTCAACTGTTTTCACCAGGGGAATTCTGAGAGCGAGTTCATGAGATCAGATCATAAATCAGAGAGAAATGAGTTATCCAAGAAAGCTGCCAAATGAAAATAAAATGTTAAAAAAGGAGGGGGGATGTGATAGTGGAAAGCGGGGGTAGAGTACTGGAAGAATGAAACAGCTTCGAGCGTCTGTCATGATAAGAGAAGAAACCACATTTAAACTTCACAAAATCATTGCATCTTAGTGATGGGTCGTTCATGAACGAGCCGGTTCAAAGAGCCGGCTCTTTTATGTGAACGAGAAGAGCTGGATCCTGTTTGAGAGCCATTTTATATCATTATAACTTTTTTTTTTAATGTATGTTGCTTTTTTGATATGTGATTGATTAGCAGGACTGTTCTTTTCTACAAACACTTCCACAGGCACATCTTGCATTACGGGACACAAGCTTGATGGTACAACATTAATTAAATCAGGTGTTTCATACGGCCCAGCCAGTGCGCAGATTTCATTTGACCCACAAGGGGTTTTCGGGGGGACAGTAAAGTATATTTTAAAAATAATAGCATGATATTTTCATCAATGCAACAAACTGAGCACAACTGGACTAAAATACCAGCACAAATATCAATCATATGTCATGACATTGCAAAATCTGGCCAGTTAAATGAGCATAACTGTCACCCAAATGAAGAGCCATTTGGAAGCCGAAAGAGCCGGCTCTTCTTGCTGAGCCGAACCAAATGATCCGGATCACTTAAAATAACTTAAATTCCCATCACTATTGCATCTAAGAGCAGTATTTGTCAGATTACAGGTCAAAAAAGTTAACTTGTACCACTAGTAGACTCAAAAACAGTCTATGAGTAGTACTAGTAGCCATTTTTGGCCTTACTAGTAATATTAGTGACACTTTCTGCTCTACTAGTAAGGCCTAGTCATGTACTAATAGGCCAAAATTGAGTTCTAGTACTCAGAATTCAAGTTCTAGAGAGCAAAACATTGGTTATTAAATATACAGTATGTTCAAATATAGTTTTCCATGTTTTGAATACACCTGCAACTGTCATCGGCCTTAGTCATATTTATTGCCGATGGGCTGATGGGGGTTCACAAGCCACCATTCATTGGTGCATCACATATCATATACAGGTGCTAATGTTTCTGCTCTTGTTTATATGGCTGTAATTATCAGGCTGATAAATGTCACAAATATGAATGCTTTTCATTGATCAGTGCAGCCGATGATTCTGAGCGATGAATGAGTCAGATCTACCAAAGGTAACAGTGTGGTTAGAGGCTCTAAAACAAATGAGACTTTTCATTAAAGAAATAAATATACCAACCAAAAACACTGAAACCACTGCAATCAAAGGGTATTTATAATTACTGCTGCTGATCGTCCACTTGGAGTGTGATGAGCCAACCAGTTATTTGCTCCAAATGCTGGGTTGGTTGATTTCTCACTGCAAACAAACCGCTCCAGGGTTTGACTGAAAGCATTAGTTAATGCAGGACATGGTAGTCAAAAGCCCAGCTGTGATCAGCTGATTCTAATCATCACCTCCTAACTCCCACAGCCAATCACAGCTATTTCTCTCAACACAGCGGTTCATTTATGAAATACTTATCTCTAACCCCATCTTGGATTGAGGCTGATTCTATGCTGCTGCAGGCAAGCTTCACCTCCTCCACCCCAGCCTCCTCCTTTATAGCACAAAGCTTGTTGCACCCTCATATTGAGATTCATGTTACTGTGGATTGAATGCTTTTGAACTAATTCTATTGTATCCTATACATATTGTTATAAATGTATCTATCCATATGGGGTTTCTAGCAGTGAGCTGCCCTGTAAAGTCAAAGAATGCTGCTTGACTTACACAGGGAGCATCTTTAGACTGTATATTAATGTTGCAGTAGAATGGTTCAATGTATGATAAGAGTGTTCCTGACTGAAATCAGAAGTTAGGTGATTACCAAATTCCAGCATTACCATTTTCACACTTCTTCTGAGATTTGCACATCCAGAATCACATAAGATTAAAATATTGTGGGTGTAGGTCTTCTGTGAACATGAGAATGGGCACTGACAGGGTGAGAATCTAGTTGTTGAGCATGCTAATTAGGAGGAGAAATGACAGGGATATTCATCCCAGCGAGACTAATTTTACGTGACACACTTTCACTGGGAAATAAAATATTATAGGGATGAGCAGAATCACATGTACACTAACTTGTGGAGAGGCGTTCTAGTAATGAATCCCTCCTTGTCATTGGCTTACTTCTGTTAACGTTATCAGCAGCTTTTACTAAGCATGTCACGGTCTTAAAGTGAGGCCTTTCAGGGACATTAATATTAGCAGGAAAACATTTCCAGATTCACCAAGTACAACCCAAATTCCAAAGAAGAGGCACGGAGTGAAATGCAAATCAAACAGAATGAAATAATGATCAATAATCAATAATGAAACCCATATTTCCTACACAATAGAACAGTGATAACGTGTGGCTCTTTTGTGATGATTTGTGGCTCTTTTATGTCTTAACTTAAAATATTATACTTTTAAGATTTGACCTCAGAAATTTTGCATTGCTAGTTACATTAACCAGTTTGTTTCCCACACTTATACAGTAGGTTTTAATGCTCAACTTTCTTTTTTCCTTTTTTTACATTTGTTGCACCTTTTAATCCATTTCTGCTGCTTTAAGCCCATTTTCACAAGTCTTTCAGGCACTTTCGACCTTTTTTGACACTTTTATCCCATTTTTTGCCAGTTTTCCTCAGTTTTAGCCACTTTCATCCTGCTTCTTTGCAATTTTCACCCAATTAAGCTGCCTTTTGCCATTAAATGCCACTTTCCCCCCATTTTCTCACCTTTTAACAGCTTTGCCAACTTTAGTTCCTTTTCACTCATTTTTCACCACTTTCTGACCACCTGTAACTCATTTTTTTGTGAAGTTGCACCCATTTTGCCACTTTTTACCAAGTTTTCTCCATTGTATGCCTATTTTGCCCCTTGACCCTCCATTTTTTGCCACTTTTAGTCCATTTCTGCTGTTCCATTTCTTTTAGCCACTTTTTGACCATTTTTTGCCACTTTTATCGTATTTTTGCCCTTTTTCTAAACAGTTTTAGCCACTTTTATCCTGTTTCTTTGCAAATTCTCACCCATTTCAACTGCCTTTATGCCATTAAATGCCATTTTCACCCCATTTTCCCACCGTTTTACAGCTTTTTTGCCCATTTTAGTCACTTTTCACCATTTAGATTGTGGCTGTTGTGATGGCATGTTTCACCAGTTTGGCTCTTTGGTTGAGGAGGGTTGAGTAACACCAATATAACTTAAACAACATATCAGATGTTGAAACTGAGACATTTCAGCATTTCATGAAAAAAATTAGCTTTTCTTTAATTTGATGGTAGCAACACATCTCAAAAAAGTATGGACACAGCAACAAAAGGCTGGAAAAGTAAGTGGTACTAATGGAAAACACCTTGAGAAGGATTTTGAAACTAATCAGGTTAATTGGCAACAGGTCAGTAACATGACTGGGTATTAAAGGAGCATTTAAGAAAGGCAGAGTCTCTCAGATGTAAAAATGAGCAGAGGTGGACCAACTTGTGAAAAGTTATGTCTAAAAATTGTGGAACAATTTCAGAAAAATATTTCTCAGCGTAATATTGCAAAAACTTTGAATATCCTTTGAATACCAGCTACAGTATATAACATCATTAAAAGATTCAGAGAATCTGGAGAAATCTCTGAATTAAGAGACAAGGCAAATGGTCAAAATTGGATGCTTGTGATCTTTGGGCCACTGCATTAAAAACAGGGATGATGGGACACAGATTTAAAATGTCACTCATTCGATCCCCCGGATGTTAAAATGGTGAGCTCTCTGCATGTTTTTTTTTAAAAACAATATGAAAACACATCATTTTATTCTGGCTTTTAATTTTGACTGATTTTACAACCTTTGTCTGATTTTTAGTTGTTTTTAAATTTCATCCAACTTCCATACATTTTATTCATATGTTCCTGGATTTTTTTTTTCCTTTTTCAACATTTTGCTTATTTCAGTTTTTTCTTTTTTATTTCACTTCATGTTGTCTATATGAAGTGGAAAAAAGATGGGGATTTCCAGATGAAGCAGGAATAAGAGTGTCGTCCCCTTGCCAGGAAGTGACACAGAGGGATCTTAGAGGTGGAGGATTTTTTTTCCCTCCAGAGTCCCCTGAAGCAGACTGTGGAGTGTTGGCTCTACCTAAGCTCTACCTGTTTGGGCTGTTTGCTCCAGTTCCAGAGTTACTAAAGCCAGAGCTCTCTGAACCGAAGCAGTGCAGGTGCAGGAGAGGATGGAAGTGTATGGTATGGTAAAGTCATTTAGAGGTGGTAATATTTTACCTTTTATCAGTAGGTTTCTATGTCACATAAGCCCCGCCTTCTCAGAAAAGATTTTTCAAAGCAGATGTCTGTTTGAGTTAATTGAAAGACATAAAATGCAGATTTTTTTTTTTCTATCAGTTTGGTATAAATGTCAGAAATAACACCAGCATTGACATGTTTTATCATAATCCAGTCAGATACCTCAGTGTAGTGCATTATTTCACACTGCGTTTGCCAATGCCTCTCAAAGTCCCCCTTTGAGAGGCATTGGCACCTCCAGGACCTCTGGACCTCTAACTTCCTAGATAGTTTGTAGAAGGGATGCTACACAAAAGTAAACATGGCCCTGTCCCTACTTTTTTGAGATGTGTTGCTGCCATCAAATTCAAAACGAGCTCATATTTTCATGAAATGGAAAAAAGTTTCAGTTTCAACATCTGACATGTTGTTTGTTTTATACAGTGTCCCAACTTTTTTGGAATTAGGGTTGTACAGTTACTAAGCCACAACTACTTGTACTGTTTTAACCAGGAATCTGCACTTTGTGACTCTGCAAACTCTTTCCCAGTAATAATAAGGATTCTCAGGATTTTTCAATGAGCTTCATTAGATTTCCCATTAATCTGTTTGCAGCCTGCTCCAAAACAGAGTTAGTACTTGAGTTCCATACTAATGCTTAAAACACCATAATCCCCAAGTTTTAGTTCTGCAGCCCTTAAATGAAAATAAATCATTCTAAAGTGCCCTCCTTTGAGCTGAGTCCAGCTTAAAACTGCAGCGTTGTTTTGGCTCACTTAAGGCTCAATCTGTAGGCAGTACACAAACCTAGTCCCTCTACATTGAGCAGATTTTCTTTGGAGGAGTTATGAACCATTCCACAATCGAAACACTTTTATGGCTCTGAATCGGCGAGTGATTCTTTATTCTTATTCTTTAAACACCGTTTTTTTTCCCTCAATCTTCATAATTGATTTTGAGTTAGATCTCGGAGTTTTATTACCCTGTGAGTCATGACTGCGAAGACCTCTGAATCAACCCCACAGGGCGGTTTAAGGCTCACTGCAGCAATAGTAAATAAAAGCAAATGGTGATAAAGTGGGAAGATAATAGAGCCAGACAGCCAGAGAGTAAACAGCAACTTTTTTTGTAACGGATGAAGAAGACGGTCATGAGAAATACTTATCAAAAGTCGTGTTTTACTTTGTGTTGTGGAGCTTTATCATAAACAATAAAACACAGAATTGGCAGAAACTTCTAGAAATAGTGCACTAATAAAAATAAAGTTGTAGCGTTCACTTTGATGCAGTGGCTCTTTAAAGCCTCATGAAAGTTTTATTTTCTTTGTCTTCATGTCTCTGAAACTCACAGATAGAAAGCAGTGTTTGCAGAAAGATAACAGCACACATCGTCTCTTACCGTACATCCACAGCGTCCTCCATGACTGTCATGTCCGTCTTGCACTTAGCTGAGGGGTTTATGGCGAGCTCAGCAGGGGGGATGACAAAGCTTTTACTCAACGGGAGCCACATCCCTTCTCCTAAGGTGTATGTGAATCTGCAGAGGAAACAAAGGGAGGATGACTCAAGTGTAACAACAGAGTAGTTTGATAGCAAAACAAAGAAACAAGTGCAAGGCAGCGCTGGGGTGAAAAGTAAAACACAAGGCATGACTTCCAATGTTCCTGGGTGAATAATTTCAGTCTGAGCCAGGGCTGCAAGCAGCACTGAAGGGTCCTTACACACCGGTACACGTGCAGTGATCTGCAGAACAGAGGAGTGACCATGCAGATACTTCCAGAACTGTTATTTATCATAAATGAAAATAAAGATGAGAAATTCCAGAGAAACAGCATTTTCTGACCCCAGCCTTTACTGAAATATTTCACTTGGAAAAAACCTTGTGAATAAGTGTTTTTTTAACACCATCTTTTTTGTACAATCGTCCTTTCTTAAGTGATGAATTCTTTGTTTTTGTTTTAAATATATTTTAACCTGTCACAAAAATGGCAAGCACCACAAAACTGCCTGTCCCCACAGCCATAGAGGATGAAGGCAGTATAAGGAGGTAAAAATATAAAAAAAGAATATTACACAATACATACAATACAATACAATCAAAAATACATTTTTTTTAAATTAAAAACATGCAGAGCTTATCACTGGACTTCCTATGCCCCTTTATTTATGCTCTATGTAGGATATCCCAGGATTTGTCAGCTGATCTTTCAACTTTTCAGAAATTGTTCAAAATTATCTCCTGATTTCACATGAAGATTTGAGATAATGTCAATGTATGACCCACTTTTTTGCCAGGAAATTATTAAAAAAAAAAAAAAAAAAAACATAAATACATCAAAATTTTGTGAGGATATCTAGGTTATTAACATGAAGTTGAATTCCACACAGCTTGCCTTTTTGCAAATTTCATTTTTGTGGAAGAATCTCACCGGTGTTACCATTACTGCCGTAGCTGTTACTGGTTTAAGTGTCATTTTTTGTAACTGACACTGAAATTACCATCACTGGTGTTACCTCCACTGGATTAAATGTCACTGATGTTACTATCACTGGTGTTACTATCACCGGTGTAAGTGTCACTGAAATAACCATCACTGTTGTTACGGGCACCGGTGTTACTTTTACTGGTGTTACTTTTACTGGTGTTACTGTCACTGCTGTTACTGTCATGGGTGTACCCAGCATTAGTGTTACGGTCACTGGTGTTACTATCATTGGTGTAACTGTCACTGGTGTTGTTGTCACTGCTGTTACTGTCACAGGTGTACCCAGCATTATGGTCGTTTCAGACTGGGAGATTGTTTTGCTGCACGCGTGTGCCACGCGTGTCTGCTCCGGCTCCTGCCGTTGCGGATTTCACACAGGGCGCGAGTTTTCTTTGTGTCAGCCGCATCTCCCTGCTCTCAAAGTCCTGTCCTTCTTCATAAGTTTTACCTCAATAAACCCCCTAAAAGTGACTTGATTCAGTGTACAGTGGAAGTTTGTTGGGAACTATTCAAAATAAAAGCATTCTGTACAAGTGAATTGAGTTTCTCTATAGAAATGCTAAACAGGGCTTTTACTTTTAAAAGCACAAACCAGAAAAGCATTCATACGGTGTTTATCTTTCCCGTGACATATTCAACCAATGTGAAGACATAAAGCTTTACTAATAGTTGCTGTTTAGAGAATAATTTTATAAAACAGGCGCATTTAAGCTTGTGGCTTTCCTCAGGGTTATCAAGAAACACATTGTAAACATATTCTATGTGCATATTTGCCACAACGATGTAAATATGGCTCTCCATTTATCATTTCCTGTCTAATATGGTCCACAGCCACACGCAGTGCATGGAAAAAATAGGCGAGGCTTCAAATCTCTCAACTCTCTGTGCCTGAGCTGGGCATAGCTGCCATGCGAGACGCTGCCCAAAATGCATGCAGTCTGAAAGCCCTGAATTGTTAACATGCAATCAAACTGAAAATCCACGTGTCGCGGTTGAGACGCACACGTCATGCTCCCACTCTGAAACGGGCTTTAGTGTTACGGTCACTGGTGTTACTTTCACTGGTGCTAACATTACTGCCACTGCTGTAACTGTCACTGGTATTACTGTCAATAATTTCACTGGGGTCACCTTTTTTGGTGTTACTGTGAATAGTCATGTGTGTTGTCATCACTGATGTTTATTATTGGTGTTACTGTCATGACTGTTACCGTCACAGGTGCTACTGCCAGTGGTGTTTCTGTCTGTACTATTACAGTCACTGGTGTAACTGTCACTGGTTTAACCAGCACTAGTGTTACTTTTCCTGATGTTACCATCACTGGTGTTACTGTCACAAATGTCACTGGTGTTACTTTCACTGGTGCTAACATTACTGGTGTAACAGTTACATTTATTCTGGTCGACGTGTTGCTGTCACTGTGTTACTGACTAGTGTTACTGTTATAAGTGTCTCTGTCACTGATTTTACTATTACCAGTGTTACTGCAATCACCATTACTGTCTCTGGTGTAACCATTACCAGTATTACCATCACTGAGTTACTGGCCCTGGTTTACTGTCACTGGTGTTACCTTTCTCATGTGACACTGTAACAGTGCATACATGCACTTCATTCAAAGCTGTTCATTACATTATTATGCCTTAAACTGAACCAAGATTAAATGATTTAAAATGTCTAAATCGTTGTTATTTATTTTAAAGTTCAGGTGTAGCTAAAATGAGTGCAGCTTAGAAGCAGAGTTTGTCAAACAGTGAACAAGTATAGAACGTATCTTGAAAGTAGTAAAAAATGGTTTTTGATCTCTTTCAAAACAGAGTGGCTTCATTTATTCTGATCCTATATTTCAAATTAATTTCAAAATTAAGATTTATGCTGTAAATACAGTTGAAGAATAAGGAATGTTTGACTTAATTTAGCAACAAAGACAGGATTAAAGATGTAATGGGCCGATTCTTAACATCTTCACTACTATTTCTTAAATATTTTCTTTTTTTTTTTTTCGTTAATCTATGGTTCCAATAATGCAGCATTATCATTAAGTGGCGATTTGAACAGAGTTTAATAAAATACATTCAATACAGTCTCCTGTTTTGATGCACTCCCATCATTCTTCTATCACTCTGACTAAATGTACTAAGGAAATTGAGATTTATTTTTTCCTTAAAACTCTGAATAATGCAAAGAAAAGGTCATCTGTGAACAAGATCCAGGAACACCACTGGACCAAAGTTCATTCAAAGTTCATTCTGAGGCAACATGGAAAACGGTTCTGTGGTCACATGAATCACAAATTTAAATATTTCTGGAGACAACTGAAACTGTGTCCTGTCGACTTAATCCAATCCACTTTATTTATATAGCACAGTTTATAAATTGAATGTTTCCAAAGTGCTGCACAAAACATCATTTAAAAACAAAACAATTGTTCTACCAGTGCTCAAGATAAAACCAATAAAACCAAGAGAATATATTAAAACAACAGATAGAAGTTAAAAACAATAAATATAAATACAAAATATAAAAAAAGATAAAAACAATAGAAATAAAAAAATAATAAAAGATACAGGGGGCCACACAACTCACGGTCCCCCCTGGTTTTAAGTCTCGTCTCAGGCACCACTAGCTGGAGCTGGCCCTCAGACCTCAAAGTGCGAGCTGGTGTATAAATTTGGATGAGGTCCGAGATGTATTGTGGGGCCTGTCCATTCAAAGCTTTAAAAACAAACAATAAAATCTTAAAATCAATTCTAAAATGAACAGGAAGCCAGTGCAAAGACCCAAGAATTGGGGTGATATGTTCACGTTTTTTGGTTCCTGTTAAAAGTCGTGCCGCAGAGTTCTGGACTAACTGTAAGAGTGAAAGAGCGAGATGCGAGATGCTGGTATAAAGTGCATTACAAGTAGTCCAGGTGTGAAGAAATAAAAACGTGCACGACTTGCTCAAAGTGCTAAAAAGATAAAAACGGCCTAACTTTTGATAAAAGACAAAGGCGATAAAAGCCTGAATTAACGACTGTGCTGATCCGTTTGTTGAGTTTGAAATCACTGTCCATGGTGACGCCAAGGTTGGTGGCAAAGGGTTGAACATTATCTCTGAGGGGGCCCAGGTCCATAAGGGGATCAGTGGGTCCAAACAACATTATTTCTGTTTTCCCCTCATTTAAACAAAGAAAATTTTGGGCCAACCAAGCCTTGACGTCACCTAGGCAGTTCAACAAGGGTGTCAGGGGGCCTTTGGCACTCTTGGAGATGGGAAAATAAATCTGACAGTCGTCAGCATAAAAATGGTAGGAGATGCTGTGTTTTCTAAAACTTGCACCCAGCAGGAGAAGGTAAAGCGAAAAAAGGATTGGGCCAAGAATTGAACTCTGGGGGACTCCACGGTGGAGAGGGGCAGCGGACGAGGTGGAGTGCCCCAGCCTGACAGTACAGGATCTCCCTGACTTAAGAAGTGAGTAACCGTTGTCTGTAGGGGGTTTTAGGACAGTTCTCCATAGGTGAAGTAACTTGCAGTGCACTTGCCGCTAAACTTTCTTTACAAACGAGAAAAAAGTCTATCCAATAATATCGAGTGGGTTTCCTTTAAAACCATCTTTGATATTTGCAGAACATTTCAAGTGTCTCCGTGCTGAGATGTTTGAGTTTGAATGAACATGGATGATTACATCCGGCTGTCTTTGCAGTTTCAAGCTCTGAAACAGTTTAAAAAGCATTAAAAATACAGGGATCTTTTTGTGATCGAAGTTCATCTTCACTTTAAGTCTCCAGTCCATCAAAGTTCTTGTCATCTCTCGGTGCATAAACAGCCGCCATGCAGCGTCAAACGGCTCCTTTTCAAAGACGAATGTTTCCGCTGCGTCAGTGTTTCAGAATAATGGAATCCCATGGTTAAAAGGTTATTCAATTTACCTTTAAGCAAAGTTATCCGTTTTACATAACTCTTTCTCGAGCAGAAGGACACTGTGGGCTAATGGATGCAATGCATACCAAATGAGAAACTCTGACAAAGAAGAGCCAATAAGAGTTTCCCCTGAGACTAAAGAGGGCTATAAATCTGTAAACAACAGATGTCTCCAACAAGGGCTTTAAAACAATTCTTTATTTGCGAGTCAGGGAATATCATCAATCTTTAAACACTCTGCAGATGAAACGTAATACTTCTAACTTAAAGTTAAACAGTGCATGCTGATTAACATGAGATGCATTATTAACAGTGATGAATTATGCATGAGTACTTGTAGCACAAAAGAGCAGAACTTGTTGATTAAATGGTTAACAACCATTTTTATGCAAACTAAACACATTTCCTCATCCTCGATTGTTCAATTTGCATTTTAAGAAATGCTAAGTTAGCATAAGGAAAGGGCAGTCCATTGCTGGCGCTGCATCTATTACCAGTCACTTTAAGAATGAATGAAATTAAACAATTGTACAAATGGAACCAGTAATTACATCCAACCAATTACTGCCTTTGTTTCAGTCAGTTTTTCTGCTGCTATGCTTCAAAACGCCAGGTTCTGGCAAGTTATTAAAATGGTAATATTCCTGTATCATTTCTCAGAAAGCCGCCGCCACCTCTCTCAGAAGTCATTTCACCATCTCTTATGGGAGTCTAACAGGAGTGTTGAAATTCCCCTAGATGCAGTCTGACGTGTTTGGGTGACCACAGGACAAATTAGCAGCCGTTTAACAAGCGCTGCATTGTAATGGACAACTTGGGACCAGTACACTGCTATACATCTTATTTGGTTCACCCTTAGAGAAAGTAGAGGTGGAAAACACTAAGAGTCCCCGTGAGGAAACAGTTGTGAAGTGGAAAACATGTTTGTAGTCCTTGGAGAAACTCCGGTGCCAGTGGCAAATGTTGTGTGTTTGAATGCTGACTCTTAGCATTTATCTCCTCCAAACACAGGAGGATTTAGCACGCATCCATGAGTTTGCTTTGTTTCCTCTCAGTCTCACTGTACCACTGTGATTCTAATTGCCTTATTTGTTTCTGTGTTTAATGCTAATATCTGCTTTGGCAAGCATGAGGATGAATGCGCTGCTCTCCGAGCGCTCGCTGATCTTCAGGGTCTTTCTCTGAGGTCTGGCTGACAGGATTATTTTTGAGGAGTTCAAAAGGCCGAAACATTTAAATTAGAATGGATGGCTGAGTTGGAGCGAAGAGATTTTGAAACACACAGCTGGACAGAGGGAGAACAGAAAGGAAAAAGAAATGCTAGCAGGGAGGGCATCGTAGCAGAACGCTTAGAGGAAATATCAGCTCAGTGCCAAAGATGGTGCAAACAAGAGTGCTCGAGCAGCTCTACGGGTTTTCTTTTAATTGTGGCACAAATACTTGTTGTTGTTGCTTTACCGTCACAGAGGGAGTCAGGCACCGAGAACGAAGCCACATCCTGTAATCAGACCACTCTCACTACAGTGAACAGATCATGATGGGAAAAAAAGAAGCTGCTAAAACTTTCTTAGGTAACCCTTTCCCAGACAGGTGCCCTGCTGTCAGAGAAAGAGGCGCCCACTTATCCATGTCCTTGTCAAGCACATTGTTTTGCTGTTACAGCACACAATGTGACTTTTTCTTCTGTATTTCATTCTAACAGCCCTCATAAGCTACGTATCAGCTTCTCTGTTCTCAACCAGCTCGGTTTGAAACAGCAGACACTCTTAGTTAGACACTAATAGGGACGAGAGAGAGGCATTTAGCAGCCAGACGTCCAAACATGGTTTTCAGGGACTGGTAGAGACAAAAAAACATCTGAGTGGTTCACTAAAACACAGCTCCAGAGTGATATTCTTGATGCTCATTTTGTTGTTTTTTAAATTTGTACTTCTAACCTACCCTTTGTGACCATAGAAGGCAAAAATGAAAATGAAATTATGCTTAATTTGCAAAAAGACTAACCACTTATAGACAGCATTTGGGAAGGAGCAGAGCCTTTGAAAAAAAAAAAAAAAACTCAGAGGCTGATTGGATGAACATTCTGTCTGTCACATCCGACAAAACACGTGACATAGCCGCTACAGAGCTGCACCCTGCACATCCGAAGGAGTAAACTTCATACAGAACTGCATATCTGGAACCATGGTGACTGTAGACATGTCAGTACACGACTTATGTCGTTTTTGAAAAAAAAAAACAACTCACTGCTGTTTTTTGTTCTTCTATTAACCAAGAAATGTCGTCAAGTTCTGATAAAACTGGCTCTTTAGCAGCATCCACGCTAACCTCTTCCACCATAACTGCACCGGTGTCTTCTCACTGCTTGTTTACGTCACGACTGCGCCTCAAAGTACTGCCCCTTCCCATGTTTTTGCTGCTTTTTGCCAATTTTAGTCATTTCTCCCTCATTTCCCCCACCTTTTTGCTGCTTTTGCCAATTTTAGTTACTTTTCACTCAACTTTTACCCCGTTTTTGACACTTTTTTTTTACACCATTATTGCCATCTGTGATTCATATTTTTGTCACTTTTCACCCAGTTTTTTTTTTTTTTTTTTCTTTTTTGTTGTTTGTTTGCCATTTTCTGCCATTTTACCCCTGTTCACACATTTTTGGCCACTTTTTTGCAGCCTTCCGACATTTTTGCCAGCTTAAACTTATTTTTATTGCCACTGTCACGCACTTTTCATCACTTAGATTGTGGCTCTTGCAAAGGTATTTTTTTTAACAGTTTGGCTCTTTGGTTGGGCAGGACTGAGTAACACTGATCTATGACATGACCACTGTGCTGTAGAAAAATATCCGATTTTTTTATTTATTTATCTATTTTTTTTAAAGCCCAATTATTTACAGCTTCCTCCCACAACAAACTAAATTTAATACTTTGGTGAATTTCTCAAACTCAGGCTGCTATAACAACTGGAGTCCAAACATCCAAACACTGATTATCTAACCTGAGAGAAAATAAAGTGTTTCTGCTTTTCAGTGTAAAATCTAATCTTATTTTGTTACATAACATTTTTATAACCGACAGAGTGAGCTTCATGAGGCTTTCAGGCGCCTCGGCTCACTAAAGACCCAGCGTACCCGGATCATAACAAGATCCCTGACTGTACCGTGATTTGTGCAGCATGTGCTTGGAAAAATGTGGTCGGATGAAACAAAGTTCTGTAAAGTTCCCCTTACCTGAAAATGCGATCAGAGGGTTGTTCCCCCATCACAAGATCAAAACCGCGCTGGAAGATGGTGTAAGGCCAGGGACTGCAGAGGAAAGATCAGAGAAAGAGACAAAAAGAGGGGAGAGAATAAAACTGTTAAAATCAAAGCATGAGAAGCTGTAAATTTTTCAGTGAAACCACCTGCCTAATCTAAACCCCATATAATCAAACGCCGTGTTTCAATGCCTGGCTTAGATTCATTCCCGCCTTCAAGAGCCTCTAAAATCACAAGCAGCATTACTCTGTATACGGGGTGTAAACATGCTGATTGAAAAACGTGTTCTCCAGCAGCTGACATGCAATGTGACTTTGGCTCATATCTATTTACCAGGGGAGGGGATAACCGAGGATGACAGGAGGAGACGGAACGGGAGAAAGAGACACAGAGTAGGAGGGCGAGACAGAGAGTGACAGAGGGAGCAGACGATGAAAAGAGGAGATACAGAGAGCGAGAACGGGAGGGGAACATCGAAGGGACGAGACAGATGCCAAGAGGCAGGAGTGAGAGAGGCAGAATGATGGAGATTAATGGGGAGTGGCAGCTCGGGGACTAAACAGTCTGCAAAGTAAGAGTGGAAGGAGGAGAAGTGACAGCGGCCCCATGTCTTTCTGAGCTAACTCCCACACTGTACTGTAAGCCTAAAAGAACATCCAGGAAGAGGGGAGCGGCGTCTTCGCCGCAGGCTCTGGTCATTAAACATTTAAGTCACCCTGGGGTGCCCACTTGGTCACACAGTGGTGGGGACGCAGAGGGCCACAGGGGACGTTAGACACAGAGGTGCACAGTTGGATGGACCAAGGGTAAAAGTTTGGATGTCGACCAAATGTCGACAAATATAATCCACATTTTGAACAGACTGGCTTTCAATAGAGTCAAATACGTGGGGAAATAAGTACACCACAGCCCAGTTTGGACGTGAAAATCTGCTGGGACCAACAAAACCCTCATTCAATCATAAAAAAAGGATTCTAAGTATTTACCTCCACAATTGGTGAATGTTTTTCTTGCTTTTGCACACCATAAAACATGTGCACCTACATACTGGACTGAGTTTAAGGACTACACTATACACTTTTTCCCTTTTTACTTAATAATTTAACCGTGGTTAATCCAATGTTATTGTTTAAAATAAATAAAAGATGCAGGCATTTACTAATTTAAATGCAAATCAAGTCTGAAAATAATATGTCTAAGGATTACAATTATTTTTTAACATCAAAAATATCTGATTTTTTCTTTTTTTACATTGGTATGTATGACTTTCTGAAAGCACAAGCCTATATCTTGTTTTAAAATAGTTATTTTAATCAGTACTAAATAATGACACAAATGTCTGTTAGTCAGAAATAATGAAACACAATGTTGTGAAAAAGTATTTGCCCCCTTTCTGATTCATGATTTTTTTTTTTTTTTTTTTTTTTTTCATATTTATCACACTTAAATGTTTCGGATCATCAAACCAATTTTTATATCTCACAAACACAACACAAGTAAATAGAAAATGCAGTGTCTGAATGATTATTTAAATTTTTAAGGGGGCAGAAATCCAAACCTATCTGGCCCTGTGTGAAAAAGTAATCACCCCTGAACCCAATAACTGGTTGTTCCACCCTTGGCAGCAATAACTGAAATCAAGCGTTTGTGATAACTGGTGATGAGTGTTTCTCTTTGCTGTGGAGGAATTTTGGCCCACTCTTCTTTGCAGAATTTTTTTTAACTCAGGCATATATGAGGGTTTTCCCCCCATGAACTGCCCATGTAAGGTCACACTACAGCATATCCATTGGATTTGAGTCCTGACTTTGACTTGGCCACTCCAAAATTTAACTTTGTGGTTTTTTTAGCCATTCAGAGGGGAACTTCGGGTTGTTGTCCTGCTGCAAAACCCAAGAGCATTTGAGCTTGAGGTCATGAGCTGGACGTTCGCCTTCAGGATTTTCTGGTAGACAGCAGAATTCATTGTTCCATCAATCACAGCAAGTGGTCCAGGTCCTGAAGCAGCAAAGCAGCCCCAAACCATCACACTGCCACAGACGGTATGATGTTCTTTTTATCAAATGCTGTGTTATTTTTATGTCAGATGTAACAGCCCACACACCTTCAAAAAGTTCATCATTTGTCTGGTCAGTCCACAGAATATTTCTCCAAAAGTCTTGGGGATCACCAGGATGTTTCTTGGCAACTTTGAGTCGAGCCTTTGTGCTCCTTTTTGTCAGCAGTGGTTTTGGCCTTGGAACTCTCCCATGATGCCATTTTTGCCCAGTGTCTTTCTTATGGTTGAGTCATGAACTCTGACCTTAACTGAGGCCAGGGAGGCCTGCAGGTCTTTGGATGTGTTTCTGGGTTCTCTTGTGACCTGGATGAGTCGCCGTTGCACTCTTGGAATCATTTTGGTTGGCCAACCACTCCTGGGGAGGTTCACCACTGTTCCAAGTTTTCTTCATTGTGGATGATGGCTCTGATCGTGGTTTGTTGGAGTCCCAAAGCCTTGGAAATGGCTTTGTAACCTTTTCCTGACTGATAGATTTCAGTCACTTTGTTTCTCAGGTGTTCTTGAATTTCTTTGGATCGTGGCATGATGAGTTCCTTTTAGAGATCTTGTTCCCTACTTCACTTTGTCTGACAGCTTCTATTTAAATACATATATCAGAGTTTGTGCACCATGTGATTTCTCTTGAAGAGTAAAGAAAATTTCCCTTTAATTCATTTTTTTAGGAATAGTAAAGAGATGCATCAATTTGACTGTACACATCAGATACACTCCTGTCATCACTTTATGTATCACAGTGCCATATTTGATGCACCTTTTGTAAAGTGTTTCCCTCCGTGACTCTGCTGTATGCATGTATATTTAAGGTGCCCTGCAGCCCATCACTTTGGATGTGAGCAGAACTTTCTGGAACAAAACTCTCCCCTTCATTCAGGGCCCGAATGGTCACCCAGTGTCTGGCATGGAGGCTGCGCTGTTAGCCAAATGTCAAGGACTTTTTAACAAGCTCAAGTGAACCCAATTAAGCATTTATAGAACTTCCTTGGACGGGGTCTGAAACAGCATTTTTCTACGCCAAGAGATATCAAGTCATCACTTGAATCATTAGTTTAATACATCAGTGACCTTGCACCCGAAGAGATGAGCAGTCCGAAATGAATGATAAAGCACCCATAACTTTACTGACTCAACCACTGCCAGAAATATGATTAATCATTTTTATGATGCTGATCCTACATCAGTCAATTTAGCCTTACCACTGCACCTTTTTAGGTTCGATGGCATTCATAATTTTAAATCATATTAGTCTTAATCATGGTATGGAAAAATGACAGAAGCTTTGGCTCTAAAGAAGATTTGTTGCATCAGGAAGATCACAAATTTATATCAGTGAGGTCACCTGACTTATCTTGATTTGGAGTGGAAATTAACTACTGAACCAGGGCTTTTAGGTTTGTAAACCACTGTAAAAGTAAATCCAAATTGGACCATTTTCTTACTTGATTTATTCATGAATTTACTGTTTGATCTGTAACATGTTTTCTTCAGTGTGACCACTCTAAACTGATTATTGATGGTAATATCGACTTCATTCTGATGTCAAAAATAACATCATAGTGACCTCCTTTAGGGTTTCCATGTTTGTAGTTTACCTCCCACACATCAGGTATCTGTTTATGGCAAGTCTATCATGTGCCCTCTAGTGGTGTCCTCTAGTAGCACAGGCAAGTAAGGTCCAGCTCAGAAAATTAGAATACCATGAAAAGTTATTTTCCCTGTGATTTAATTCAGAAAGTTAAAATCACATATATGCTAGATTCATTAGACATAGAGTGACATATTTCAAGAGGTTTTTTTTTTTTTTTTTTGTTTGTTTAAAATCTTGATGATCATGGCTTACAGCTGACAAAAATAAACTTAAAGGAGACATATTTTACCCTTTTAAGACAAGTTTATATTGTTCTCAGAGGTCCCCAAAACATGCCTGTATTGGATTTTTGCATGTCTAAAAACTCCTCTGTTTCAGCCCTGCTCAGAACAAGCTGTTTCTGTGTCTGTGGCTTTAAATGTTAATGAGCTTTCTGACCACGCCCCTGACCATACCCCTCTAAGGAAACTGATGTGGCACTCCTGATGTTACAGACACTTTTATCCAAAGTTGAGGACCTGACTGGGATTCAAACCATCAATCTCCAAGACCGTAGTCAGCAGGGTAACCTACCGAGCACTGAGGATTAAATGGGCTCATGCTGCTCTGATACAGCAGTTTTTGAGGTGACAGGAGACTTTTATTGCCTTTGCATCTCCTCTCACTGACTCCAACTGGTGTCCATCTGTAAGGTGAGTCACAACAGACTGTTTATTGACTGGATTATGATGATTTCTGCCTTTTATTGAGGAAAAATGTGAAAAAACTGCCGCGCTATGGAAAGAATTTTAGTTTTTACAATGACGTCATAAAGCTGATACGACGCTATGTCCCATATCTGGGCGCGGTTTCATTCACATCTCATCAAAACCGAGCTAGAGTCCAGTGGAATCGCGCCCGAAACCACCTCCCCAAGTTGGCCCGGGCTCGATGCCCGGGTACGGTTTCGTTTGCATTCACACCAACCAAAACGAACCGGACTTAGGGCTCAAGTGCACTCGGATCCGGCCCCTAGTGTGAAAGCCACCTTAGTTTGAAAACTTTATCACACTTCTCTCTCTATTTGAACAGTGTTGCCAGATTGGGCGGTTTTATGCCTAATTGGGAGGGCAAAAATGGGCTTGGGCAGATTGACATAATTTGGGCTGGTTTTCCCCAAGATAGGCGTGTTTTTAACTGCATCTTAACAGACTGGTTTACATTCTTAATTTTTTTTTTTTAGTTAAGTAAAACTACAGTTATGACAATAAGAGAGTTCTCCTTGATGTCAGTGAACGTATCAAACTTACTGCAGCACTTCTGAAACCTGTCAGTCACTCTGAGTATCCTGCAGAGTTTAATGCAGGGAGCTGTGATGTGATTGGGAGAGAGTGCGTGCGAGCAAGAGATAGTTGTGTGGACGTGTGTGTTTTTATGTGTGTGTGTGAGTGTCTGCAAGAGAGCTGAACTCTCTGAGACCGATAAAAACAGCAAATTTTGGGGGTTTTATCGGCGTTGGCTACAGCCCACATCAGCCTGTACTGAGTTATCGCAAGCTTATACACAGCTGGAAAACGTCCTGTTGTTAGCAACAGTGGGGGTCCTGATAAAGTAAACAAAAAGTTAAACGCTTTAGTATTATACATTATAGCTAGCAAAACATTCTGGTGAGAGGAGTTATGAATTAGCCTCATGTTATTGTATTTCACACCCAGCTGCCACATACTGTACGCTGATGTAGACAGCTGTTATGATTAGATGTTTCTGTGCTCTTCATCGGTGTGTTAAAGGAGCAACCTCCAGCATCTAAAGGTGAGACAATACGATCATGTCTGTCACCTGTAAATTATAATAATTGTGATAAGTCTATTTATCTCTCTGAAAGTGGAGTGTGTGTTTAACCCTAACCAGTTACTGTATTGATGATATGAAATATTCAGATTAATTATGTTATGCTGTTGAGCTTCTGCCGTTTTTTGAGGAATAGAGATGCAGGTGGTGGTCATGCACCTGATATCAGTGTTGTGATGGTTGACTGTTGTTGCTTGTCTCTATAGGAGTTATTTTTGGTGTACATGTGGACTTTTATGGAGTTTTGTACGCTCGTCAAAAGAAAAAGCACTAAATATTGATTATTGGGCAGTTTTTTGTGCATTCTGGTGGTTTTTGGACAAGTTTTGGGCTGGAACCTATCAGCTGTATCTGGCAACACTGTATCTGAAAAGTTGACGAGAGAAATCAGCGCATCACAGTCATCGACTGCTGATGTGATGAAGAGCTGAACAAGGCAGTAATCTGATCCCAGTGTAAAAACTCCTCTAAACTACAACTAAAAACTACTTTATTAGTCTGTTAGCGAAACATTTGGACAAATAGAGTCTGATGCACAGGCTCTGCACTGCTTCCTTATTATATCAGATTAGATTAGTGCTTTCAGTGCAGACTACTCTAATGTGAAGCAATTACCATGCTAATCCATAAATTCTTGACTCGGTCAAAAACCTTGCCCAGATTTCTGATATATCTGAAGATATTTAAAGACCTCTATCATACAGAGAGAAAACTGCCTTCAAGCGTCTGACATCAACAGAAGAGGAGAGGTTTTCTTCATCACTTTAAGGTAAACATGTCAGAAGCAATATTAACTCACAGGTAAACTCTCATCTTTCCTGTCATTTCAGATCAGAACACACGCAGATAAATGAGTATTTTATGTAAACAAATGTGTGTTGTCTAATTGTCCCTGAAGTAGTTTGATCCAGAAAATGGATGGTAATAGGTGATATGAGAGCTCTTTTTGATGCATCTCTGCTACCAGACTAATGGTTTTGTTAGATGAATAGGTGGATTCCCTTGCGGTTAATGACTCCATTTCATCTGCCTGATAATTAGCCATCGTAAACCATAATGAGGTGATTATCATAACTTACCCCTGATTGGGCCCCCACTCGCTGCGGATGCAGAGGTGCTTATGGACCGGGTCCTTCATGTAGCCATCGAGGCACAGGCACTCTCCTGCAAACACAAAGTCAGGAACTCAGTCACGTGTTCGTTAGAGTCGAGCCTCCTCTAATTCAGTGGAGGATTCCCCGAGCCCCGCTCCTTTTATTTTAAACCATGAGAGCTTTCAAAAAGCTTATCCTCTTCAGCAGTGAGAGTGCTCTTAATCAGCATTTTTTAATGATGGAGTCAGGCTTTTTTCTGCTTTATAAGCTTCAGTTCTGTTTAAATTTCCAAGCAAAAGCTTACAAAGTTTTCCAGCAGGAGCGCTTTACATAATCACTTTCAAACAATGCAGCTGCTCTAAAAATGGAAACTGAAGGAAAATGGCAACTTATGAAAGCAGTCCCTCTGTTCATCATGAAAGTGGACGGTTCCCCCTCATGTTTGATGAGAGCATGATGAGAGAGACGCTGACACAGTGTCATCAGGAGGAATCCTGACTCTTTGACTGCATTCATTATCATCTGGAGCTAAAACTGTTTATCCTTCCTAGACCCTCAGTGCACAATAAGCATCAAATGATGTCCTTCAAATTTACTGAGAGGAAAAACAACAGTAAAGACCTCAAAAAGCAACACATCATGGCACTATCTAAAGCAGTGATACTCAACGTGTGGCTATGGAGCCACATGTGGCTCTTTTGTGATGATTTGTGGCTCTTTTTTTGTCTTAATTTGAAATATTATTCCCCCAGAAAACCCTAAAAAGGGATTTTTTTTTGCCCCTTTATACAATTTTTTCACCACTTTCCACCCATTTAAATTACCTTTTGCCATTAAATACCACTTGTTTCCTTTTCCCCCCATTTTTGCCTACTCTTATGGCCATTTTTTCACTTTTTTGCCACTTTTCACCCATTTAAGCTATTTTTTTCCATTAAATACCACTTGTTTCCCATCATTTTGCCCATTTTTGCCACCCTTGATTGCTATTTACCCAGTTAAGTCACTTTTCACTTTCACTTTTTGCCTTGTTTTTGCCACTTTTGGACCATTTTTGTCACCTGTAACTCATTTTTGTTGCTACTTCAAGCCATTTTTGCCTCTTTTCCCCACTAGATTGTGGCTCTTGCAAAGCTATTTTTAAACAGTTTGGCTCTTTGGTTGAGCAGGGTTGAGTAACACTGATCTAAAGAAACTCAAGAACAGATAAGAAACAAAATAACTGACATCGATCAGTCCCAAAAGGGTTAAAAAGACATGTCTAATGCTTTGGGACTCCAGCCAACCACAGTGAGAGCCATTATCCACAAATGGAGAAAACTTAGAACAGTTGAGAACCTTCTCAGGACTGGCTGGCTTGCCAAGATTACTTCAAGAGTGCAACACCGATTCATCCAGGAGGTCACAAAAGAACCCAGAAAAACATCTAAAGACCTGCAGGTCTCATTGGACTCAGTTAAGGTCAGAGTTCATGATTCAACAATAAGAAAAAGACTGGGCAAAATGGGAGAGTTCCGAGGCCAAAACCACTTCTGACCAAAAAAAAAAAAAAAACAACAAAAAAAAAAACCCACAAAGGCTCATTTCATACGGCTAAAAATATCCTGATTATCCCCAAGACTTCTTGGAAAATAATCTGTAGACTGACAAGATAAAGGTTGAACTTTCTGGACCTGGAACACTTGGTTTGATTGATGGATCCATGAATACTGCTCTCTACCAGAAAACCCAGAAGGAGAATATTTGGCCATCAGCAAGTCCACCTCTAAATGTCTTAAAAAAAAAACATGAGGGTTTAGGAGTGGTTAAAGTCTAGACTTAGATGTGATTGGGCTGCTGTGGTATGACCTTCAACAGGCCGTTCATGCTGGGAAAACCTCAATGTGGCTTCATCATCCCAGCATCCTCATTTGAGGACATTCTATTTTGGGTTCCCCGCTCTATTGTTCTTAATTTTGCCTAGTACTCTCATTTGCGGAATATTTGTCTACCATCTTGAGGTCAACAAAGCACATTACAGTTTCACTGTCCATTCAAGATGGCCGCCACTCTCGACAAAAATTGTTCAAGGTATAAAACTCTTCAAATTTGGAGACTGAAACTTGTTTATTCATGCTCAGTTATGTGTAGTTGATATGGCTGCAGATCTGACAGTTTTTATCATCAAGTACCAAGTTACAACACTGCTAAACATAAAGTACTCGCATGAGGACATTATGCTGGTGAAAAAATAAGGAAACATAGCCTGGGTAGATTTTGGAAAGAAACCAAATTTTGCATGTGGTGCAAATTCAGCTACACTGAGTTTTATTTATTTCATTTTAATTTAGATTAAAAGATTGCTGAATGCATTAGGAGATCCTGTATGTTGGGTTGGTTGCTATTTTGTTTTTACACAGCCACATTAAAAAAAATGCTCGTGTAGATTAAAAAAAAAAAAAAAAGACTTCACTATTTATTTTGTGGCACAGCATTCGTTTAGGGATTTGAATAAAGTCATATGTGGGCAATAATGCTGAAATCTGTGGTCCAGAAACAAAAAAAAAATGTGTAAAATTGGTTTAATCATGCATGTTTAGCAATATTTAGCAGTTCTATCATGAAACACAAACATATTTTTTTGGATGATTCTAAACATTTATATTAAAAACCCATTTATTTTGTATTGTGAGGTTCTACATTTCTCGTCACAATTTTTGCACATTTTTCTGTTGCATTTTTCTAAAAATACCTCTTGGATGTCTTCATAAAAAGAAGTATGGAAAAACATTTATTTTGTAGATTTTTTTTTTCCATAACACTGCTGCAACCCCTGAATTAGTGCCGACACTGTAACACAAAATTATTTCTCAGAAATACAAATACTTAAGCATGAATGTTGATCTTCTGATGACGTTAAACCAAATGTGGAATAAAACCAGTAAGTCTTAAAATCCAAATCCAGTTGTAATAAATGAACAACCAACAAGAATATGATTAAAAATATAAAAATACCCCAAAATTTTACTTAAAAAATGTTTAACATAAACATAAAATTAAATACAGAATGAAAACTATATTCTGTATCCAGATTTAAACAAAATCTAAAAATGATTTCTTTATGATTTTTGTCTCATTAAACATTTTTGTTTAGTAGTGACCATAAATATTAGAAAACTGTGAAATCTAAATTCAGATTAAAGCGTGAAAAAAAAAAAAAAAGTGAACTTAAAGTGTTATCAATATACAGGCATACAACATTTTAGAGATTTATTTTTTAAGCATATTCCCAACTCTTTTTTTTTTTTTTTTTTGCATCACTTTGGTAAAAATGCCCATATTCTGTTAGACAGTGTTATCTTTACTGTATTATACAGTGAAAAAGACCCACTGTCCTCATATGAGGACATATTTTTCAAACGGCATAGTGCTGTGGAACAATGTTTAGTCATTATACTTATCAGGTCCTATTAATCCAAAATACATAGAATGTATCAAAAACGCATAACAAATAAAAGCTCAGGTCTACGGTGGGTAGCTCTTAGGGGTCCACAATCACACACGTTTTCATCATGTGTTACTTTAGTCACATGACAGCATGAAAACAAAGCTACATTTTGCATTGCAATCACTTTGTGTGGAAAGCATGATCTTTAAGCTTTCTTTCAGTTTTTGTTTGATGTCAGTAGGCCAAGTAAAACAACTGGAAAACCTCTCATACACAACGTTTGGGAAAGCCTTTGAAAAAATCCTTGGAGGGTGATTGGATGAACATTCTGTCTGTCACATCTTTACGGGCCAATCAGAGCAACAAAACACGTGACGTAGCCGCTACCGAGGAGTAAATCCATACGTAACTGCATAACGCAAACCATGGCGACTGTAGACATGTTAGTACTCGAATTTTGTCGTTTTTGAATAGAAAACAATTCACTGCTGTTCTTTGTTCTGCTTTTAACAAAGAAATGTCATTAAGTTCAGATAAAACTGGCGCTTTAGCAGCATCCATGCTAATTTCTTCCACCATGATTGCACCGGCCTCTTGCTGCTGCTTCCTTACATCACAACTCTGCCGCTCTTGAAAGTACTTCCCCTTGTCATTGACTGGTCCTGTCACTTTCTAACTGGGCCCAAACTCTTCAGATGGGAGCTTTGCAAGATAGATTCGCCAATGAGAAACGAGGAAGCAGGCGAATCCCTCTGCTTTGCAAGGTAAAGGGGACAGTGGACCATGCTGTACAGGACTGGCACTGGTATTTTTTCATAATTCAAGCATATTGTCATTCCTTTTTTCAAAATGACAATATATTGTTTTAAATGACAATTTTTAAAAGATAATTTTTGTGGAGTTTTGTGTTTTTTGGAGGCCCTGTATCTAATACAGTAAATTAAAATTGTTTTATACTCTCATCATGTCTAGTCAGCTTTCTTGCACCCTTTGCACATCTTGCAACTGTACTATTAATGCACACAGACTTGTATATACTGGAAATAATACTTGCAAGAATTTGCTTCTAATTTACCTCATCTGACCTGTTGCAGTTTAAACAAAAACACTTTCCTGATTGCTCCTCACATTTTTTAATCTCTTTTTAATCTTAATTGCAGATTGCACCAGACTGCCAGACTTTGCAGAAGTAAATACTGAAGTAAAGTCAGAATCATTACTCCACATGTCTAAAAGTAATAGACTCCATTTGTTTGAGTGTTTTTTCTAACTGGTCCCATTGCCTGAAAAACATCCACTACCTAAATGGGAAGTGATTAGATCAGTGATTAGGCTAATGAATAGACACTTGGCACTGTCATTATTTACTAAAGCAAAGCTTGTCTGGGACTGAGAATTCACAAAATCCACTTATCACTCAGGCCTAAGGCAACGTTTTGGGGCGTTTGCTAATAGGATCACATGCAAGACTGCTCAGTTGTACTGCCTTCAAATGGAAACACTGTGATCATCTAAAATGGTGTGTGAAGCCTTGTTTCAGGACCCCAAGTGGGACCATTCAGGAGTTCTGGAAATCTCTACGATTGAACGGCTGATTATTCTTCTGCTGGAGTAGAAAAATCTGTAGAATATCTTCGCCGATGGGACTGGAAGAAATGAACAGTGGAGGAATTCAGCACCTGCTCTGCATCGGCATCCACCTTTTAGCCGAGCACAGCGAAGCATCGGCTTTTTGTTCTGCCGTCAGCTCCCCGGAGAAATGTTGGCCTTGACTTTGCTCGATATGATTGATGGGGCCTCACCTTTGGTTTCCAGAGTTACTCAGGAGTAACATGTACAACATGCTCCGCTCATGCTCAATAGGAGGTAAGCGAAGGGCACAGGCTTGAGGCTTCATACGCCGCCGTTAATGGAAAAGGTCACCTGTCAATACCTGCCAGGCTAAAGGAAGCCATAGTCTCTCATTTACCTGCTCATGTTGGAATAAAAGGAAAAACGTCCGTGATTCAGAGTGTCGAGATTTAAAGGGATACTTTTGTTTAAGGAAATGCATGGGAAAATACCTGAGGTAAGTCCGTGTCAGCTCTAAGACTGGGTACAGTTAAGCTCAAGATCCAAGGAGGTTTAGAAAAGAGCCGAATCCTGAATTCACCGAAGACAAAGACGGACAGAAATAGTGGGTACATTTTGGAATAAATACTCCTCTTCAGTGGCTGTACATTCGGCTGTAAAAGCTCTTCAAACACTCAACAGCCATTTATCTCTTTCTGACAGAACAATGCAGACGTTTGAGAGCTTCAAATGTTTGATGTGCTTAGCAAGAGTAAGTGACAGAGGATAAGGTGGAGAAAAATGATCCTTTTTTTTGTCCAGTCAGCATCTTGGAGAGGCTTTTTTGTCACTCTGAGAGAAGGTGCAAGGCTGAAGTATAGGTAAGAGTGTTTGAAGAGCATCCTTTTGTAGTAAAGTTCAACTGATGTGGACACAACTCAGAACAGTTATGTTAAACCACAAAACTGCTCTGCTCCTTAGCATGAACACCTGATTTAGACTGGACGTGTTTCATGTCAAGGCTGTGATACCAAGCACGCGTGTGCTACGTGGGTCCTGCATCTCCCTGCTGACACAGTCATCATTAACATTGGCTGTCAGTAAATGTTATACAAGTGACGTGGTTCTCAACCTTGGGGTCACGAGACACTGAGAGGGGTTCTCAAGATGCCTTAAAAAACAAAGATTTGTTTTGTTTAATTACACTGTTGTCACTTCACACCAATTTAGTCCATTTTTGTACCCCTCTTCATCATTTTTTCCTCCAATTTTAACACTTTTTTATCATTTAACACCAATTTCATTCATTCATTCATGTTAATTTTAAACTCTTTCTATTACTTTTTCTGCCTGTTTTTGCCACTTCTAAACCAATTCTTGCCACTTTTGCTTAAAGAGGGGATATTATGCCTTTTTTCAAGGCTTTACACCATCTCTCTGATACCCACATAGTAGCTTCACATGGTTTACAGCTCAAAAAACTCCTCATGTTTCTCACACTGGCATCCTGAAAAACCTTTATTTTAACCACCGTCTGAAACGCTTCATTTTCACTGTTGTCTCTTTCCTCCAATTGGCCGATTTTCCGGAGGCTGGCTAGGGGGAAGGACTCAATGTTTTGTGCCTGCCCCCTCCAATGTGGCCATGTTTACGAACTTGTAAACTTTGAATGAACCGGTCTGACTGAGTAAAATATGGCGAATTTTGATATACGTCCGTACGTGTTAGACCTGGAGTCTGACCCTGATAGTTTGAAGAGAGAGGGGGAAGAAAACCAGCAGCAGCGAAGGATAGAGGACGTGTCTGTTTGGTGTTTCATTACTGTGTTACTAAATGGCTTTGATAATGGTGGACTTATCCCTCGCTGCATTTAGCGGTGTATTTATTCATCTCTGTTAATCTCCGCTTTGCCGGCAGCACGGACGAACCAGTCAGAAGATCCTATTGCAATGACCTCATCAGTTCGTGCCATCGAAATCTCGTCATGGGACGATCTCTGAGAGATTCCCAACGAACTGTTTTCATCAGTTTACACTCTAATTCCAAGATTACTGCCACATACGTTTATCTCGCGGTTTGAAAATTTGCATACCTTAAGTATGGACACCCAACATTGTGACTTTATGTTTTAAAAATTGGAAAAGTATAATACCCCCTCTTTAATATTGCCTCTATTGAACCATTATTGCTACTATTAACCCCTTTATACCACTTTTTACACCCATTTTTTCCCATTTGAACCACATTTCACCATTTGATATGCTCATTTTTGCCAGTTTAAAGCCATTGCAGCCACATTTTTACTCCTCTTTACCACTACATGGGCCCGTTTTTGACAATTTAACCCCTTAAAGCCTGAAAACACAAATTATAGCCAGAAAATTCTAATTTTTTGGAAATTAAATGTTTATTTCACTTTCTACTGAAATCTAAAAAAATCAAATTTTCCATAAATTTCAACATTTATATTTTTTTGTACATCATTTGATATTTAGGTGTTTTTGGTAACTGATAATCCACTTGACTTTATCATTTTTCAGATTGTATTCAGAGGTTTTTTTTTAGTAATTTATGATCATATTGATTAGATAAAAGTATCATAAAGGTATGTATCAAACATGCGACAACAGGCTTTAAGGGGTTAACCCACTTTAGCCCTTTTTGCCATTTTTATCTATTTTTTGCCACTTCTAACCCATTTCTGCTACTTTTAAAATCCAACTTCACCTTTTCACCATTTTTTTTGCCAATAACCCATTTTTGCAATTTTTAAACCATTTTAGTTGATTTTTTAACAAAAGGGATTTACATTTTTAAGAAGTCTTTTTACTACATAAATGATTTAAAAAACAGATATTTGTTTTTTTTGATAAGGTTTTTATTCAGGTTAAATATGAAATACTGATATCACAGCTTAAATTTTACAATGGACCATGGTTTTGCTGACCTCCATGTGCCCCCGGTTTTGCTGGGCCCCAGAAAGCTCTCTCCTTTAACCTCCTTAAGGACGGCCTTGTCTGCACTTGACTATTGGTGCTGTGGGGGTCCCTGGTCTCTGGCACCTTTTTTCTGATGGTCATGGGCTAAAAAGTTTGAGAACCTCTGCATTACCTGAGCAGGGAAAATCAGAATAAGAGCATGTGAGTTTCTGTGCAGAAATGCTGAGCCTCCGGGCTTTTACTTTTTAAGTGCAATCATACTGCTAAAGTTTAGAGAAAAACTTGATAAGACAGACGTGTTTCATCCTGTCACCATCATAAGGGATGTCACAAAACACATTACAATCTTCATAAGGAGTGGACTGAGGCTGGAGTCAGTGGATCCAGAGCCAATACACAGACGGGTCCAGGAAATGGACTACAAGTGTCGTGTTCTTAGTGTAGAGCCAATCCTGAACCACAGACAACGCTGTGAGCTTCTCACCTGGGCTAAGGAGGAAAAGAACTGGACTGCTACTCAGTGGTTCATAGTCCTGTTTTCAAATGAAACTGAAATTCATTTGGAAATCAAGGTCCCAGACTCTGAAGAAAGACCAGAGAGGCACAGAATCCAAGGTGCTTTAAGTCCATTGTTTCCAGTTTCCAGAGTCAGTGATGGTTTGGGGTGCCATGTCCTCTGAGTCCACTGGTCTTCTCCAAGACCAGAGTCAATGCTGTCAGCCATCTACCAGGAGATTTCAGAAACCTTTATCTGCTTTATCTGCAAGCTTAGCACTTGCCCAGAGGGATGCAAGAATTACAAGAAACTGGTTTTTACTGGGATGGGTTGGCAAGCCAACTGGTCTGGCTGTCAAGAGAGAGATGAGAGACACCAGACTCAACAATCCAGATGAGATGAAGGCTGCTATCAGAGCAACCTGGGCTTCATAACACCCCAGTTGGACCACAGACTGACTGATCGTGATAAGCCAGAATTATCAAAATAAAAACAAAAAAAGTCTTGAAAAATTTTGCTTTATATGAGGTAAATTTGGAATATATGGAAGTTTCAATTCTTGAATTTAATAATAAAATAATTTTGTCATGATATTTTTATTTTATGAGTTTTTTGTTTCTGGCATTACCGTAAATCCAGGGTCACTAATTAGCGGACCATGGTCTGGATCCGGCTCTGGGCCCTGGTGCAGCCCTATCTGGAACTTCAAATATCTGTTATATGACTCTAAGGAGTGCTCCTACACTATATTGCCAAAAGTATTTGCTCACCTGCCTTTACTCGTACGAACTTAAGTGACATCCCATTCTTAATCCATAGGGTTTAATAGGATGTCGGTCCACCCTTTGCAGCTATAACAGCTTCAACTCTTCTAGGAAGGCTTTCCACAAGGTTTAGGAGTGTGTTTATGGGAATTTTTGACTATTCTTCCAGAAGCGCATTTGTGAGGTCACACACTGATGCTGGATGAGAAGGCCTGGCTCTCAGTCTCCGCTCTAATTCTTCCAAAGGTGTTCTATCGGGTTAAGGTCAGGACTCTGTGCAGGCCAGTCAACTTCATCCACACCAAACTCTCTCATCCATGTCTTTATGGGCCTTGCTTTGTGCACTGGTGCACAGTCATGTTGGAACAGGAAGGGGCCATCCCCAAACTGTTCCCACAGAGTTGGGAGCATGGAATTGTCCAAAATCTCTTTAACTAGAACTAAGGGACCAAGCCCAGCTCCTGAAAAACAAGCCCACACCATATTCCCCCCTCCACCAAACTTTACACTTGGCACAATGCAGTCAGACAAGTACCGTTCTCCTGGCAACCACCAAACCCAGACTCGTCCATCAGATTACCAGATGGAGAAGCGCAATTGGTCACTCCAAAGAACGTGTCTCCACTGCTCTAGAGTCCAGTGGCGGCATGCTTTACACCACTGCATCCGACGCTTTGCATTGCACTTGGTGATGTATGGCTTGGATGCACTGGAAACCCATTCCACGAAGCTCTCTGAGCTAACCTTAAGGCCGAATGAAGTTTGGAGATCTGTAGCTATTAAATCTGCATAAGGTGGCGACCACCGACAGTTGACTGTGGAATATTTAGGAGAGAGGACATTTCATGTCTGGACTTGTTTCACAGGTACCACACTGGAATTCACTGAGCTCCTGAGAGCGACCCATTCTTTCACAAATGTTTGTAGAAACAGTCTGCATGCCTAGGTGCTTGATTTTATACACCTGTGGCCATGGAAGTGATTGGAACACCTGATTTCAATGATTTGGATGGGTGAGTGAATACTTTTGGCAATATAGTTTATCTCAACCTGTGCAGCTTTTGTATTACATTAATGTATTTTGAACAGGGCTCATTTTAATAGTAGTGACATGTGACTCTACTCAGCCAATCAGATGCTTCATTCAGAAGAGGAGTGAAAAGGCGAGGTGAGTGAGGAATCTGCAGCCTTAGTGACGCACAGAGAAGTCGGGAAGTCTGAGAGGAGTGGAGAATGACATGCGGGAAAGAAGACACAGGTTTCACCTGACTGCATAGCAAGTATTTATTTATTATTATTATTATTTTTAATCTTGAGAGTTTCCAGTTTGAAGGGGATTTATGGTATATCGTTTGTGTAACATGTACTGTTTTGTAGACCAGAATAAAATAATGATTATATAGTGCCAAACATGAGTTCTACTTTGCTCCTTTGTAAAAAAACAAAAAAAGTTCAATAGATCTAAATGTCTGTTAATTAAAAAGTAAAAATAAAAGAGTAATGTTAGTGCAGCCATGAGATGACAGAAGGTGTAACATACCATTAAGATAATTGCATGCTTGCTGAACAATGCTGAATGCCTCCTCTTACTTTAATTGCTGTTTCATCACACTTTAAGGTCACAGCTTAGACTCAGTTTACACTCACAAGGTGTTACATTCCCTAATTACTAAATATAACAGGCAGCCAGCCAGTTTCTAAACACACGCTGTATTTCCATCACATCCCACTCAGCTGTTTGACACCGCATTAAACACAGCGGTGAAGTGTTATTGTGGCCGTCAGGCTGAGCAAAGCTTAAAGATTCTCCATAAATAGCCTGGAGCCCATTCTTCTATGTGGGCAGTGATGTCTGCTCTACAAGGATGTTTTTTTTTGATGCACAGATGTGACACCTATGCATAGAATCAGACACGTCTCCTAAGGAATCCCAGCCTAATCTCTCAAGCTCCTCCAGATCTGATGGTCTTCTGGCATGGACCTTGGTCTTAAGTAGGGCTGTCCATACTTATCTACAGTCCCATTCGAATTTAATCTATTATTTTTTACAGATTTTGAATTATATTTGAATATTTATGCACATTTTTTATCAATATGTATGCAAAAAAAAATTGCTTTAATCACCATGTAGTTACACATTTGTCCACTAGATGACCCTCCAATATTACAACGAGGTAAAAGCAAAAGTAGTTAATGTTATTTTTTTCTGTACTTTTTTAGTGCAAACAGCCACCTGCACTATTTAGAGACCTTTAAAGTTTTTTTTTTTTTTTTTTTTTTTTTTTTTTTATTGATTTCAACTTTAAAATGAACAAACAGGTTAGAAATCAAATGTCAAACAAAAATAAATTAAATTGCGCCGCTGACGGCGGTGATGACATCATGTTTATAATGAACAAATCATTTAAAAAATGTTGGTACTATCTTGTCCCTACATGCTTTTACCTAAAAACACGAGGCGAGTGTTTTTTTGTTCACTATCGTCCCAGCCGTGGAGAAAACGCGGGATGCACAGGTAACGGCGGGCCAGCTGGGACAGGAGAGGATACTTGGACCAGAATGTTTTCCACCACGACAGCGGGTTACTGGCGGTGGGCATGGCAGTTTTACTCTCGTACATCAGCATCTCTCGATGTAGCGATGCCTCACTTGCCAAATCACCGCCAGCTTGAGCACCACCTTGGCGATAAACACCCCCAGTGGCGGCCATTATGGCGCCTCTGTGTTTTGGTGTGAAAACTTTATTGTTCATCATGTCACGTGTCATGTGATGAAACATTTGGTTCCTTCCCCTACGTATGGGTGAAGTAGAGGCCAAGGAGAGAGGGGAGAGACTCGAGAATGATTATAAACAGCAAAAATATTTAACAATAGCTTCAGCTTTTGAATATTAATGACTTTTTAAATATTCAAATTCTATTCGAACCCCGAAATTCATTCCAACAGCCTCAGTCTTTAAAAGTTTCAAAAAAAGGCAGCGCATCTAAAAATCCAAGTTATGGAGGACAAAATAAAACTTTACCTAGTTTATACAAGTTAAAAGTGTTAAAATTTCCAGTTAAATGCTCTGATGAAGGCCTTGTGCTGAAACATGTAAGAGTTTGGGATTTGAGCCTAATAAACTAGTCAAAATTGTATTGTTTTGTCCTCCATTACTTGGATTTTGAGATTTGCTGCCTTTGTTGAAACTTTTCAATGATTTTTGAGCTTGGGCTTAGCACTCCACTGATGGTCTACATTGATGTAAAGCCCAACTTTCCCCTCCAACTGAGCCTTAGTCTTGGGTTTATCCACAGATTTTCAATGGGACTCAGGTCAGGTCTCTGTGCAGGCCAGTCAATAATAGAGGTAGTTCTTCACCTGGGATGACAAATGTTCTGGGTCGTGGTGTTGGAAGACAAAGCGACGACCCAGATCCAGTTTTGCTGCTGACTGTTTGAGGTTTTTTTCTTTAAAATCTTCACATATCCTTCTTTCTTCATGATTCCTTCTGCTTTTACCAAACTCCCAGTTCCAGAAGCATCCCCACAGTATAATATACTGTGTTATATGCCTCTCCCTTCTTTAATAAGCATGGCCCAAGAGCTCTAGTTTGGTCTCATCTGACCAAAGGTTATGCCTCCAGTTGTCCTTAGCAGACTTCAGTCTGGCTTGAGGGCGTCTCTTCTGCAGAAGTGGACTTGTTCTTGCTCCATTCCTGTGCATGGCTCTAGTGATGTCTTCTTTGAGACTCTTGACTTGGCTAAGTCCTTCTCTAGTGTCTTGGCAGTTGTTCTGTGGTCTTTATTGTTGTTGATTCTTCTCACTCCAGCTCTTGACACTTAAAAATGTCGTTATAACTTTGTAGATCCTTCTCCTGCTTTGTGAGCATCAACGTTTTTGTTTTCAAGTCTGGCCTGATTTCTTTTGCCTTTCCTGAGTGTTTTCTTCAGTGACAGCTCAAACCTTTACTGTGTGTAAATTGGAAGAAAGCCCTTAGTTTTAACTTGATTTTACAAGCCTGGAGCATTGCAAAACAGTGTTTTGTGAAATGGCTTGACAGAAAAGTTCCAAAGGGGGGTAAGAATTTCATCCTAAACTGAAACTCTATGCTAAATTACAGTGCTGTGGAAAAGTATGTGCCTCCTTTCTGATTCCTGATGTTTTTGCATATTCATCACACTTAAATGTTTTGGATTATCAAACCAGTTTTAATATCTGACAAAGACAATCCAAGTAGAAAATGCACTTTCTAAATGATGATTTTATTTATTAAGGGGGGGAAAAAATCCTAACCTATCTGGCCCTGTGTGAAAAAGTAACCCCCCCCCCCATCTGATTTAAAATTTACTACCCTTTCAAGTCAATTGTGGACAGAAAATGTCCCATTGACTCCCATTCAAACCACATATTTTGATCTTTAAGTGATCAACTGGCATATAAAGGGTTAAAATACTCAAAATGATTGAATGTTTGGTAGTTTTGAGCACAGGTAAAGTTGTTGAAGAGATTTTTGAAAAAAAAAAAAGCAGATAAAAGATCAATCTGTTATTTTTTTATAGCAGTTTTTTGTAAGTGGACATTTTGTCCTTAATGACCTTAAACGGTAGTAAATTAAAGTGATGTCTGAGGGTTAATACAGTTTTGTGATTGTTATTTCCTGGAGTCTATGATGGCTATTCCTGGACTTCATATAAAAGTCAGGTTTTTCAAATTTCTGTCTTTGTGTTGTTTTCAAAGGTTTAGGAAAAGTCGAGCCTTGTCAAGAATGTGGTGAAACACACCGGCAAACATCACAAACCAGCTCACCCAGGCGAAGGGCTCCGCAGGGAGATGAACCGTGCGCTTCAACAGCCACCGCCTTTTTGAAAGTCTTGCAGGAGCAGAGCAGATATTGTCACAGCCCATTCCAGTTTTCATCAGTATCTCCTCCAGCAGAAATGAGGATTGGATTTAAGCTATCTATAGCACCTCTTGCAATCTCCCAGCAGCCCACACTCACTTCTCCTCACACACTGTCACACCTACAAATATATTAGCACACAAATGCAACTCTTCATTACCAATGCATCATATGAAAAACATGGCAGAATAACAGAAACCTCTCCGCTCCATATATCATCCTAGGAGTGGCCGTAGTGCAGATTTGGATGTGTAGGAGAGGCTCACATATTATTCTGATACAGGCAGCCATGAGACACACTGGCTGAGCTCTTTTGATTCATTTAAAGGTCTCAGATCTCACTCCGAAAAGCCCAGGGGAGGGAAAGGCTTCTGAATAATGGATGCAAAACAAGGAACACGTTTTCGCCTCTTAAAATGGGAGATGTTTTGCTGCTTTCAAACTTTGAGTGACAAACTGGCAGAGACTTTCCAAGAAACTAGATGAAAGTGAAGTGATTTATTCTGGACACTTTTATACATTGGGGAAATGTTAATAGGTATGGATTTATTTTAATAATCTGAGCAGAAACTAACAACATCTTTGCTGTAATGTTTGTCGGCTCCTCCACCCACCCACTCACTCACACTGAGTCTCAGCTTTGAGTACAAATATCTCTCTGTAATACACATTTCTCTGCTTTTACTGTTATGATAACACTCTTGAGATCCAGAGGGAACAAACTGGTCCTTTCTTTTTCTGTGCCTCATCAACATCAGGTTCATATTCAGTAACAATGGTGCCCTGCGACTCTTTTATGTACGCCGTATAAAACCTTCCCATGAGGAAAATTTTAAAAAATATATCCCAGTTCCGACTGTCTGGGTTGGGGTTCAACATGAAAATAATTTAACTGAACTTCAATATTCAGAACATTTTTAATGTTTAAAAATGTGATAAATTCTGTTTCATATTATCATGTACATATTAAGACCATGCATGTGTTTTCACACATATGTAGGAAAAAAATACGCTTTATTATTTTATTGTGGTTGCATATATACATGCTTTATCGCTTTTCTGTGTAAACTCAAATACATAAAATGCATTCAAGTATTCACAAGAAGACGTGTGTTTACCAGGGAAGTCACTAGGGTTGAAAGACGAGGGGGGCTTAACCCCTAAGTTGCAGATAATGATTGGCAAAGCTTGCACCAAAATGTGTTATTCACACCTTAAAAGTTTTAACTCTTTGGGTGCCAGATTTTTTTCAAGAAAATGTTCAATGTTGATATCAAGATTTCAAAAGGCTGTATCTTTAAAGTGGTTAGAGATAAAGGCATACAGTAAATGAGAAAAATCTTCAGTATGACCTAAAGTTTGTGATGGGAGTAAATTCACTCATCTAATTTGTATATTAAAACATCACCAAGCGGCCTCCACTGCCATTGGCTGTGCGTTTTCTCCCATGGCTTCTAATATGGCTACTCCTACCTCTGCTGTGTTTTTCATTTCCTACCTCCTTCACTCTTTGCGGTGTTTTGACCACCCCAATACCTCAACCACGTCCCCTTCCTCCCCAGTCACAGTGAGGCAAAGCATCAGCCTTGGTATGTGCTGCTTGTGGACTATCATGGTGCACGGACACGCTGTCAGTGCTTACAGACGCACCGCCTGGTTTCACCAGATGACTCAATGTTATGTCAGAGGGTGAATACTCCTCTTTCCTCCCTATTGTGAGTATTCTCGCTACAATTCGCTCTCTTTCTGTCCGTTACACTCCGACTACAGCCACTGCTTCCTCTTCTCCTCGACCGGGGGTGGGTCTTTCAAAACACTCTCTCTCCAAAACTTTGAATAGAAACACACCCACAAATGCTGCTGGGATTGAAGTTACTCATGTCCGCCATCTCCTGGTGTAAAGTAGTGACAACATTAGGCCCCATATTTGCAGCTAGAGCCTTTTTAATTCAGCAATGTTGCTTGTCGCAATGTTGCGACTTCGGCACATAAAGGGTTAATTATGTAATTAATTATCAGTTAGTTTTAGAGCATCTATCAGGACCTTTTATCCTGCTCACTCTCTTTCCCTTAGAAGACCCTCAGTCTATCCTTTCCTGGGCCTTCAGGAGGGCCTCCTTTCTCTTTAATAACAGTCTAGTTTGTGAGTTGGTTTTTAAAAGTCTTAGTGTTGGGGTGAGTTCATGGAAAGATGTTGGAAAACAGGATTTTCCATTAATGCATTTAGTAAAATATAAATGTGGTACATCTTAAAATACAGTTTCATAGCTCCTCTGTTTGTTCTTTATGACTGTCCATACTTTAAAAATTAAACTAGTTTATTCCTGCCTGCCACTGATATTTCTCTCTGTGTCTGAAGACAGTCTATACCAGTGGTACTCAACCTTATTCTACCAAAGAGCTCTATCTATCTAATCTTATTAAAATCATTGTTATTATTATTATTATTATTATTATTGTTGTTGTTGTTGTTGTTGTTGTTGTTGTTGTACACATAATCACATGATAATCACATGATCTTGGCTTTTTATCTAATAATTGTGATTTTTATCTCATAATTGTGACTTAGGATTCTTTTTTTATTGCCTAATTTCCACATTTTTATTTTTTAAGAGGAGGAAATTGGCTCCCATACAACAGTGACAATACACAGATTAAAAAAAACAAAACAAACAAATTGTCATTTCAACTTGGTACTAAAGAGCTAACCTGACACGCCAGATGGCTTTGTCTCACACATCCATCTGGAAAACCTTCCATAGACATCATTTGGGAAAAGGCAGAGGATTTGAAAGAAATTCAGAGTGTGACTGGATGAACGTTCTGTCAGTCACATCTTTACGGGCCAATCAGAGCAACAAAACACATGACATAGCCGCTACCAAGGTGCGCGTGTGCAGCTACTGAGGAATATCAGTAAACGACTTTTGTCGTTTTTGAAGAGAAAACAACTCACTGCTGTTCTTTGTTCTTCCTTTAATGAGGAAATATCATCAAGTTGTTGCTGCTTGCTTACTTCACGACTCCACCGTGCCTGAAAGTACTGCCCCTCGTCACTGATTGGTCCAGTCACTTTCTAACCATGCCCAAACGGTTCAAACGGGAGCTTTGCAAGATGGATTTGCCAGTGAGAAACACAGAAACAGGCGTATCCATCTGCTTTGCAAGGTTATGAAAGAGCCACATGCTGCTAGAGAACTGCAGGTTGAATACCACTGCTCTATACAGATGTCCATGGTGACCTCATGACCTTGAACTTTCAACTGTGACTGCAAAAATCTTGGCAGTGCATCCTTGAATTTAAGTGAACATAGGTGCACATTTAGTTGTTATTTATATTAGGGACTATTTTTAAGTGTTCAGAAATTGAATTTGTTGATGTTTCTATTGAATGCTTAGGGCTACATGTGTATTTGTTCCCGCAGATGCATATCTGTATTTTGGTTCTGTAAAATCCCCCCGTGTGTGACATTGCCCTGACCTATTAGAGCAATTGAAATTTGAATTCAAAAATTTGCCTAGAAAGAAACTTAGTGCAAAAAAAAAAAATAAAAATTAGACCATATGCAATAACACAGCCAAAATGGTGAGAAGAGAAAGAGGAAAAATTTGTATAAAGCAACATTTTGCTGCTGCTGAAAAGTATACCAGCTATCTATTTGAATGCATTGTGGCCTAATAAGGAGGACATGCTGTTTAACACTGCTGCCATCTGCCTGGTCTGTGCCCACCCTTTCAAGCAGAGGTGCTTTCAATGAACAGAGGCTTACTGTCACACTTGTCAGGCCGTGTGCCATGGATGTTGGCCACTGCTGCATGCAGCCGTCATGGCAGGCATGTGACCGCATTTCATACATGCATGATGGGTATGGTAGAGTGGCAAACAGCCAACTTTTTTTAGATTAAAAAATATTACCTGGAGGAATGTCTTCTACCACAGTTTGTCTGGGATCAGTTTTAATTGTTCTGGTAATAATATTCACATAGCTGCAATTATCAGTGAAAACAAAAAGCAGCAGAGTTGTACTGTGTGCAAAACAGAGGGAACTTGATTGCAGCTATGCAGAGAAAAAAAAACTCATTTAAAGTTTTGCTGTTCTTTAGTCTTTGTTATGTTGGAGGTAAAGTTATATATTTTCTCCCTAAAGCAAATGCTCTTTTTGTGCAGGAAGCTTGTGAATGCAGGCAAGTCAGAACCTCCACAGGGAGCAGGAATGAGTCATATTTAGCATCTCACTTTGAAAATGTAGTTTGATCAGAATGGAGGAAAATGTTAGGGAACCTTTAAATGCCAGGAATCTACTTCATGCAACACCATGGGGGTTCATTCTGTGTGCATTTACAAGTGTGCATGCATCTTTAAAGTGTGATATACTTGCAGATATGAAGATGTTTTTCCAGTAAAACTGTTCATTCTTTGGTAGAACAAAAAGCCATCTCATATTCTGCTTTACAGACTTCGCTTTCTTTGGCGCCAGGGAAGATCAAAATGTCTTCAGAGGCAGGGAGAGTGATAAAGAGCTTGTTAAACAACAAAATGTTCGACTATTCTGTTTTATCAGCATACTGTTCTCATCATGTGGAATTTAAATGTGGTCCACTGTTTGAATAAAACATGTACAGTAGCAGCTCAGAGCATAAATCTTGAGCTCGTCTATTATTTTATTATATGTTCTGTTACACATGCTGCTTTTATTTTTGTTTCATTTCATGGAGGTGGATTTGATTGTTTTCCTAAAGCAGCAGGGTTGAATATTTTCCCACAATGCACCACATTTAAAAACTGTCAGTCAAGCCATAAAAGCCAAGTGATTGCTTTCAGAATCCCGAGCTGCATTTTACATCAATGCTCCAGTTGGATATTCGGCTCACAGCCTCGGTGAGCACTTTGATAACAAGTGCAAAGATAGAAATTGTAAGCAGCTGTGTGGGGAGTATTCAGAGCCAAGCAAAGATTACATGCAAAAAGAGCAATATTGTGCAAAGCTGGCTTTGATCTTTCAATCTGCACATTTTCAGTCTCTGCTTTATGGGTCATAAAGAAAATTTAAGTACAATTTATCATATGTTTGAATCAAAAAAAGACTGTTGCATAGAGTTTTTTCTCCATATGCTGCTTATCTGTCATTTTAGACCCACCAGCATGCTTAGAGTGCATCTATACATCCACCATATTGTGTGTGGTGTCCCCCAGGGGTCAGTGTTGGGACCTAAACTATTTATCTTATTTATCAATGATATTTGTAAGTGTAAATTTCAGTTAAAGGTATATTATTTGCTGATGACACAAACATTTTTGGTTCTGGTGAGAGTTTGCAGCAAATTTTGGATACTATTACTTCAGAAATCAGTTAAAATAAAAATATGGTTTGACAGAAATAAATTATGACTGAATCTGAACAAAACAAAATCATGATATTTAAAAACTATAAAACACACAATCACGTACAGGTACAGCTGGAGGGTGTAAACATTGACAGAGTAAATGAAAATAAATTCCTGGGAGTGATAGTAGATGACAAAATAGGCTGGAAACCTTACATGAAACATGTTGAATCCAAACTTTTTCGCAACATTTCAGTCCTGGCAAAAGCAAAGCATTTTAAGCGTTTTTATCTCAAAATTATGACTTTTTATATCATTATCTTTACTTTTTATCTCATAAATATGAATTTTTATGTAATTATTTTGACTTTTTTCCTCAAAATTATGACTTTTTATATCACGATTTAGACTTTTTTTTCCTCTAAATTATGACATTTTATCACATAATTATGACTTTTATCTCAGTTTTTGCATCTTATCTTATAATTATGACTTTATATCTCATAATTTTGAATTCTATCTCGTAATTTTGACTTTTTATCTTAAATTATGACTTTTTATCTCATAATATTCACTTTTAATCTAATGATTGACTTTTTATCTCATTATTTTTGTCTTTTTAATCTTAAATTATGACTTTATCTCATTATTATGACTTTTTATCTCATGATATGGACTTTTTTTTCTTATAATTATGACTTTTTTCCCAAAATTATGACTTTTTATATCATAATATTCACTTTTATCTAATGATGGACTTTTATCTCTTTGTTTTGAACTTTTAATCTTAAATTATGACTTTTTATCCCATAATTATGACATTTTATCTCATAATATTATGTTTTTATCTTATGATTGACTTTTTATATCATAATTATGACTTTTTTATCTCATAATTATGACTTTTTTCTCAAAACTTTGACTTTTTTTGTCATAATTTTGAGATTTTATCTCATAATTATGACTTTTAATCTCATTATTTTGATTTTTATATCATAATTTTGACTTTTTATCTCATTTTTAAAACTTTTTATGTCATAATTGTGAGTTTTTATCTGATAATTGTGACTTTTTCTCATTTTCTATTTTTTATCTCATTATTTTGACTTTTTATCTAATTTTTTATACTTTTTTCTCATAATTATGACTTCTTATCTCATTATTTTGACTTTTTTCTCATTGTATTGACTTTTTGTCTTATTATTATGAGTTTTTATCGAATAATATTGACTTTTTATATCTTAATTTTGACTTTTAATCTCATCATTATGACTTTTATGTCATCATTATGACTTTTTTCTCATTCCTATGACTTTTTCTCTTCCTAATTTCAACCTTTACCTCATAATTATGACTTAGGATTCTCTTGGCTTCCGTATGACGGTGACAATACAGGTTAATAACCATGTTCAGGTAAAAAAATGTGTGACCAGCAGTGACCTTTTACCTTTAAATGAGAGTTATGTTCACCATAGGTGCTCTCTAGATAGCTGGATATGTTTCAACAGTCATCACCGAAACCTCTTTCAGTTACGGTTCTGCACCTCAGAGATCAAGTCATGTGGACTTGATATGAAGGAAGGACAGGCTAGGCTAACGAAGGATAAGGATAAGACTTTTCATAGTCAAAAACTCCAGGAAGTCCTCAGTTATCACTGTAAAGCAGCCCGTTTTATTCACAGGGTTTACAACTGTAACGTGTTGTTGGGAGGGCGGTATGATCCAGTGGTGGTACGACAAGAGCAGCAAAGAGTTTGCAAAAGGAATGTGATGCAGAGAGCACACAACAAGTAGAAGCTTTGAGGCTGTTTTACTTTTTTCATGGTTCTCATTTCTATGTTTATGCTCTTTGTTTACTCTTCATGTCAGCCTTATTTGTAAAACACCATCTGTTGTGCAGAGTGATGATGATGATGATGAACATTTTGATGATATGAAGTGATGTTTCCTTTTGTTCACTTAAGGCAGGATATTACCTGAATCAACAAGTGAGGACCGGTAATCAGGAGAAGATGGGGAAAGTTTTTCCATCAACCAGACACACTTGAGCTTAATAGCCTCGCTTACACAGTGGAGATGGTTATGTACTAAAAAAGAAACCTCTGATCTCAGTGGCTGAATAAAGGGTAAATATCTATCTCCAGTGTGGATAGTGATGCTCCAATGCTGTCTAGTCACAGTGTAATACTTCTGTAAAACATGAAGGGTAACAGTTTTTTGTCTTTTTTGGACTCTCCATTGAACTGTTAATGGTTGTGAGTCGAGCCTGAGAGCTGAGGGCTGGTTTCCCTGAAAATAAAGTTAGTTTTGTTTTCATTGAAATAGTAATGGAACAGAAACACACTTATCTTCTAACTTGTTCTCTGCTCACCTGTTTCGGGATCACACTGGTGCTCACAGGGGTCCAGGAGGCGTCTTCCACACAGCTCGTTGACCCAGGGCCCGCTGGCGTTCTGTTGGTAGTACAGCAAAATCTGAGCCGGGTTAAGCCAGTCTGAGGCGTCTAACTGGCTCCCCTGCAGCAAGATGAACCTGGAGCCTGGGGGAAGAGGAGAGGGTTGATAGAGGGTGGGGACGAATGGAGGATTCGAAGAGTGGAAGGGAAGACGGCGAGGGGGGGCAAGCAACAGAGGGGAGATGGTGGACAAATGAAAAAAAAAAAAAGAAAAAACAAGGAGAAAGGGCATTAATGATAAAATGCATCACACATGTCTTAAAACTGCATAACCGTTTTAAACTTTGACATTTATCTTAAGATTAAGCTCTTTCCTTTTTTGAACAGCGGGGTTTGAGACAGTCCCAGCAGTCATTTAGCAAGTGGCGGGGTACAGCCTGGACTGGTTGCCATTTCATGATAGCATGGGCATTGGAAGCTTAAAAAAGTGGGCGGGGTTATTTAAATGTAGGGTTAAAGGATCCTCCCTTGGAAAGTTTTTTTAATGGTGTACACCTGAGGTTTGCTGCAAGGGGGAGGTGGCCCACCGGACTGGTCAGAGGAGTAATTTCAGGGAGCCGATTGACCTGGAGCAGTGATTAGCCGTACGTCTGAGGTCAAAGGAGACTTTGCTGTTAAATGTTTCATTGGACTAAAGTCCTGTTAGTTTGGAAACAGCTCCAGAAATGTCCTGTCCAATGGGGGTTCAAGCCAGGAACGTTCTTGTTGAGAGGCAACGGTGCTAACCACTTCACCCCTGTGCAGCCCCAGTCTTTAGACTAAATGGTTAATACATTTTAGACACATTTAAGTCGTGTTTCCTCTATAATATTTGTCTAAGACTGGGGGACGACAACAGACAACAGTGATAGAGCAATAACGGGATCAGTCCCTGAAACGAATGCTTACTTTTAAAGCATGCTGTTTGGAGTTTGCTGGCAGCAACTGGATTAAACTCCTTGTTGCATTTCCCAATTCTCACTGTGATGGAAAAAAAGGATGATGCTCCTTTTAATGTCTCATTTTGTTTGGTATTTTAAGTGTATTTCTATCCTAAGTGGTTAAAATGCGCAGGTGACAACTGAAACCATCTATTCTCCCACTGTGTAAAACAGAGGAAGGATTTCTTTCTCGCCAGTCGGTGATTCCATGAGTGTGATGAAAGCTATGAATGTAAATCCTCTGTTCTGAATCAGCTGTTAGATTTTCTAGCTTGATGCAACACATTCTAGCATCAGTGCATGCCATATCATCTGCAGACGGGCTGATGGTTGTTCAGGAAAAACTTTGGTGCACAGTAATTCCTCTACTATTGAACCTGCCTTAAATGCTACTTTACATACATATGAACACTATCCAAACAGTGTGAACATTTTTAATGAAACAGCATTAAAAGCTAAAAGACAAACACTTGGTTATTATCGGGAACCACAGGCAGCCAGCTGAGGCCTCCACCCTGCAGCCAAACACATGTACCAGGAGAGAAAAGACAACAATGATGAAAAGAGAATTTGTGTAAACGTCTCTCAATGGTTTGGATAAATATTTGGCAGGATTAAAAAAGAGGAAGGCTCAGTCAGTGTCCTAAATAAATGAAGCACATGTACGTGTATTTTGGGCTCTTAGTTGAAGGATTTTGGTGTGCCTGCTCTGATAAACCTCGTCGTCTTTGTCCTCCCCATTGGCGTACCAGTAAATTGTGTTACAGGCTTCTCTCCTTTTCATACATTTCTTGCTGAGCCAGAGCCTTTACATAGTGTGTGCCTTTAATGCGGTTATGTTTAGGATGATTGAATTGGCGACGAGCCCTGGTGACTGTCACAGGATGGTAACTTGGTTAAAGTTGAAGCTTCAAAAAAACTTCCCACTTCCAACTTTCTGGTCGACTCTGCAGTTTTACCTTTGAAAAAACATATTAACAATGTCATTAAAAGGTTTTACTGTAATCTCCAGCTAAGAATTAATTATCAGCTTCACACATGGAGCAGTTTTCTCCTCAACTCCAAAGAAATGTGTGCATGCTGCACCCCTGTGCCCTGATCTTCACAGGTTTAATATCAGTGACACTTAAAGTGTTCAATTTCAGGTTAACACTTTTTCTGTATGTGCAAGATGTTTCTAAATATGCATGTGGTATCAGAGTGGAGAAGTTTTTGTCAAGTTTCCCCTGTAAATTCACTCACTTACTATCCAATGTGGAAAGTGAATTTATGGTTCAACTGTTAAATTCAACATACTATGGGACAGCGACCTTGATGGGTCTTGAGCCGCGTAAGATGATTTGGGATCCATTTCAAAATTATTCTAGGATTTTTTTTAGCTTCCACCATGAGTGAGTGCACAGAGAAGTTCAAGAGTTGTTGGCCGTGAGTGTGAGCATTTGTTTTTCAGCCCGCAACCCCCTAAATAAAGGTGCCAGAGACCAGGGACCCCCACTGTACCTGAAGGTGGTTGAACACAGCCATACACATTCAAGAATAGTCGTGTGCAAACATAAAAGGGGATAAATGGGAGAGCTTTCTGGCACCCAGCCAAACTGGGGCCCATGGAGGTTAACAAAACTATGGTCCATTGTAAAGTTAAGCTGTGATAACCATTTTTCATGTTTAACCTGAAAAAACCCTAACCCTGACCCTAACCACTCTTCTTAAAGAAACAAATCTCTTTTTTAACCATTTGTGTAGTAAGAAGCCTTCTTAAAAATGTAAATCCCTTTTGTTAAAAAATGATTAAAATGGTATAAAAATTGCTAAAATGGGTTAAAAATAGCAAAAAAAAAAAAAAAAAAGTTGGAAAAGGTGGTGGAATTAGATTATAAAAGTAGCAGAAATAAATGGGTTGGAAGTGGCAAAAATGGGCATAAATAGTGGTAAAAAGGAGTTAAAATGTGGCTGAAATGGATTTAAATTAGCAAAAATGGCTGGAAATCTGGTGAAATGGGATAAAAAGTGAATATAGACTGGCAAAAAGGGTTAATTGAGAAAGAAAAAATAGGCAGATATTGGTTAATATAGCAAAAATGGGCATATCAAATGGTGAAATGTGGTTAAAATGGGAAAAATTGGACATAAAAAATGGTTAAAAGGGATTAACAGTAGCAATAGTTGGTCAACAGAGACAACGCTAAGCTTAAGTGGCAAGAATTGGTTTAGAAGTGGTAAAAACAGGCAGAAAAAAAAATGTAGTGGAAAGGGTTTCAAACTGATAAAAATAGGTGTTAAATGGGAAAAATGTGTTAAAATTGGTGAGAAAAAATGATGAAAAGGGGTAAAAATGTGACAATATTCATGTAAAGTGGCAACAGTGTGATTTAAAAAAAATATTCTTCGTGTTTTTAGGGAATCTGGAGACCCCCTCTCAGTGCTTTGCGACCCCATGGGGGTCCTGACCCTCAGGTTGAGAACCACTGCTATAGAGAGGCGTGTGCCTTTCCAAATCATGTCCAATCTCTTTGATTTACCACAGGCAACAGAGAAGGTCACTGTGCCAAATAAACTTTATTTACACACTCTGTAAGGGACAGAATTCTTATTAAATTTAAAAGAGAAAAAAATGAAATAAGGTTAACTCCGAGGGAGTCCCGCTGTGACACAGCAGGTGTATCGAATTTTTTTTTTCGGTTCATCCACTGTGATTTCTCTGTGAATTCACTGCAGAGCTCACACTGACCAAAGGCTGGTCCATTTGCAAACATGAGATGCAGTGGGCATTTGCTAACCCAGGCATATTTACTGACTTGTTGGCAGACTCTGAATGCCCTAGTTAGTGCCATCTCCTTTGATGAGCCTCTTAAAACTAGAGCACACTGTGCACACAGCCAGACTCTTCTTATTTGCTTGATTGTAGAGAGACATTAATGTGATTTAAGGACGTTTCAAACTTACAAGACCAATCAGCAATGCTTCTGATTTTACAGCACATTTTATAACCAATTTGATGTCGTCTTTGGCTCCTCCTGGCATGCATTCATTTGAATTAACAATCTTTGAATTGCTTTTGTAGACACTTTGATTTTTACCCGATACTTTTTGGTGAATTAAAGTACTTTAATGAAATATTCTAAAGAAACTTTTTAGAAACACAGACTGCTTGTGTTAACACATTAATTAATGATCAGTTAATTTGAATCACATTAACCCCTTATTTTGTCCTTTTGTGTGCACTGTAGTTAAGGTCTTACTGCTCTCACAGAAATTGGGAAAAAGGACACCACAGCTCCTCAGAATGTCTCCTTTTACCCTTAAAACTCAGTTAAAAGTTACGCTAATGTTGCTTCTTTTGATCATTGTCTTTTAAAATTAAGGAAAGTTTTTTTTATTCTACTAGGAAGTGATTCTAGAGAAATTCTGTGGTCTTTATAATTTACCATGACAGGATTACTAACACAGAGGAAGCAGGTTGTTGCATGTGGCCTGACTTACGACATGTCCCCATGTCATTTTTTTTTCTCTCCTTCTCTGCCTCCACCTAAAGATGTTACTCTATTGGTGCAGCAATCGGCGTAGCGAGTCTTCTCCACACTTTGACCCACTAGTCCAACTATCATAGGCAGAATCTGGACCCATCACTGAACATCATGGTCCTCTAAATGTTCAGGTTCTAGTGCATGCATTGCTGACACTCGTGCAAATGGGCCTGACAGCGAAGGGCAATCATGGCGGTCTTTAAGACGGGAGATTGGCTGCGTGCAGTCTGTTCCAGATTGTCTTGGCAGAGAGCCATCAGCCATATTGTCTTGTAAATCTTGATTGCAAATCTGTGTTTTCTTTGAGTATCGTGTTTTTAGGATGCCCAGTTTGTAGCCTGTCGCTATCATCCTCCGTGGCCTTCGGTTTGGAGATGGTACTATACCACGTTCAAAATTATTATGCAAATGATATTTTCACAGATTTCCTGAAATATTAATGCAAAATGACAGTAAGTATTATTTTAAAATAATCAACCATTGGAACAAAATTCAGATTTTGTCTAACAAACCTCCCAATGACAACTATTTTTCTTTCCAAAAATATTAAACTCGAAATGCACTGTTCCAAATTATTATGCACAACTGAGTTTCAAAATATTTTATAGGTTGTAAAGAACTGAAAATGGTAATTTGTTGAATTAGCAGCATTAGGAGGTCATATTTACTGAAATCAAAACGATTTCAATCAAAAACATCGTCAAGTAACGTCAAGTTACATGTTAAAGTACCTCTTCTTTGATATCACCTTCACTAGTCTTGCATCCATTGAACTTGTGAGTTTCTGGAGAGTTTCTGCTCTAATTTCTTTGCAGGATGTCAGAATATCCTCCCAGAGCTGCTGTTTTGATGTGAACTGCCTTCCACCCTCATAGATTTTTAGCTTGAGGATGCTCCAAAGGTTCTCAACAGGGTTGAGGTCAGGGGAGGATGGGGGCCACACCATGAGTTTCTCTCCTTTTATGCCCATAGCAGCCAGTGACACAGAGGTATTCTTTGCAGCATGAGATTGTGCATTGTCATGCATGAAGATAATTTTGCTACAGAAGGCACTGCTCTTCTTTTTGTACCATGAAAGAAAGTGGTCAGTCAGAAACTCTAGATACTATGTTGAGGTCATTTTCACCTTCAGGGACCCTAAAGGGGCCTACCATCTCTCCATTATTCTGGCCCAAAACATGACTCCGCCCCCTCCTTGCTGATGTCACAGCCTTATTGGGACATGGTGGCCATCCACCAACCATCCACTACTCCTCCATCTGGACCATCCAGGGTTGCATGACGCTCATCAGTAAACAAGACAGTTTGAAAATGAGTTTTCATTTCTGGGCACACTGCAACCGTTTCTGCTTGTGAGCATTGGTTAGGGGGGGCTGAATAGTAGGTTTATGCACGACTGCAAGCCTCTGGAGGATCCTACACCTTGAGGTTGGTGGCACTCCAGAGGCAGCAGCTTCAAATACCTGTTTGCTGCTTTGTAATGACATTTTAGCATCTGCTCTCTTAATCCCATGAATTAGTTTGTCAGAAACCTTCCTCATTATGTCTTTATCTGCATGAACCCGACTGTGCTCTGAATCAGCCACAAATTTCTTCACAGTACGATGATCAGGCTGAAGTTTTTGAGCAATATCTAATGTTTTCATACCTTGTCCAAGACATTTCACTATTTGAGGCTTTCAGCAGCAGAGATCCTTTTTCTTTCCCATATTGCTGAAACCTGTGGCCTGCTTAATAATGTGGAACGTCCTTCTTGAGTAGTTTTCTTTTGATTGGGCTCACCTGGCAAGCTAATGATCACAGGTGTCTGAGATTGATTTCAGTGATCCAAAGAGCCCTGGACCCTTATTTACATATGAAAAAGTGAATCAAAGTGTTCTAAAAGAGCAATAATGGAGGAAATAAAACACACAGAGTCGCTGTGTTGGTATTCTCCTATAATCTGGTGATTATTGATCTAAACTTCTTTCATAATGCAAAAGTTCTGATTAGATTTGGTCTGAACACAGCCACATCACACTTTTTTTATGAGCCTTGAAACTCCTTTGTGCTGCTGAGTGATTGAAATGTTTTGATTTCAGCAGAAAGCGCTGGTTTTGAAGGATAGTGTGATGGTCATGGTGATTTATGCGCCTCAGGCAAATGGGCCCAAAGAGATTGCCAGATGTGTTTTTTACCTATCCTTAATCGAACCACAGAAAACTGTTCCCAAAAATTACAACCTGAGATAATAATTTTTCCATCAAAAAGAGAAAAAGAGAACAGTTTGTTCTGTCCTTTCATGCATCCTGAATAGATATTGCTGTCCTGCGTGAACAGGCTAAAATCTGCAGATGATTACTTCCCCTGATGTAAAAAGCGAGGCTACAGCAGTGACTGTTTATCTCTATGCTTTTCTTCACGGTGTTCGAAGGCAGAAGCATGCACAGATGCTGCCATTAATAGCTTCTTTCCCCATGTGGTCGAATCTAGATTTTCCTCTGATTCACCATGACATCAAATCAAGTCTGATAAGATTGTGGAGACATTTATGGAAACATTCTAAAATCGATCCTGGTTTAGTAATTCAACAGGCGAGTTTGGCATCTTTCATCTCCCCTTTCAAAGTTCCCTCCCTGGACGCCTCCCTGGAATTTCAATATCACCCTGGCAGGTCCGTGCGTACCTCCTGAAAGCAGCGCTCCGAATCAAATCAGACCTCCAGATGATAGATGAGTGAGCCTAGTCACAGTCTATAATGCATCTGGACTGCCAGCTCACTCCGGTGACAGCTGAAAAATGCCAACGAGCCAGCAGGAGCCCTCCACTGGACCCCGCGGTGCTTTTTCTTTTTCTTCAGGTGCTACATTGAAATTCATTAGCGAGGTAGTTCAACATTTGAGAAAGTACACGGGGAAGAGTGATGGAGGGCTTGCTGCGGGTGGTCACTGCGACCTGGCCTCAATGTGCTCTGATGCTTTCAGGGCACATTTGCTATGTGGTCTCACATGGGAAACGTGACGAGAGGGTGGTCGACCTGGCATTTACCTTTGTCTTTGTGAGAGAAAGCGAAAGCGCTCCGTTAGAGAGGGAGAACTACTGAGCTCCCAGTGAGAGGGAGAAAAATGCCAGCTCAGACCCCCTGGGCTTTGAGCGCCCACAGAGGTTTGTGTTGCGTAGTTGAGATGAAGCTGGTGTCAGCCTTACCGTCAGCGATGAGGTGCTCCGGCACGTGTAGGATTACCCGGACCGAGAGGCTACAGGCGAGGTGAGAGGAGTAAACTAGGCCGATCACGCAGCTGATGACACTGATCAGAGTCAGGGTGGTCTTATTGATGGGGCTCCGAGGGGAACCTGCTGCTGGAAACAAAGGCACAGGGAGGGAGAGAGGAGGGAACGACAAAGGATGGAGATATGTGAAGCAGTGCCCACTTTATAGTCAGTTACACCTTACATCCTCCCAAATTTCATTTAAAAGGTACACTTCCAGAAGTCTAAGTGTAAAAAGTGTCAAACTTTTTGATTTAAATCCTGATGATTGTTGCCAACAGGTCATGAAAATCAAAAATCCAGCATCTGAAAATATCAGACTATTACTAGAGCTGTCACAAAAGCAAATCTACTAATTGAGATTAATCTCAGATTTTCTGAAGGTAATTGCAATTAATTGCATCCAGGCCCGCCCACAGAATTGTCTAGGCCCCTGACAACTCTAGTGAATGGCCCCTACTAGGTTGTGATTCATTGATATGTCATTGCACGTGTCATGGACTGTTAGCATTGGTGCTAGCGTCATGCTAACAATGATGTCATTGAGCTGAAAGTGTGTATTGGGTTCTGATGTCAAAATTACTTATTTGCACCACTCTCTCACTGTTTCAGCCCATTTTGTTCAGTTTTCCACACATGTTCCAACTTTTATCCCATTGTTACCACGTTTTAACCCCTTGTTATCATTTCCCTCACATTTGTTGCCCCTTTCCCCTTCCCTGACCCATTTTTCCTCTTTTAATGTATTTTTGCCACTTTTTAACCACTTTCCACCATTTTTCCAACCATTTTTGAAGCTTTTATTGCATGCCATGACCCATTTTTTTCATTTTTTAAACAATTGTAGACAATGATCACAACTGTCCCTGCCATTTTTGCCTCTTTTGACCCATTTTGCCACTTTTAAACAGCTTTTCATCATTTCCCCACCAGATTTTTGCCTTAATTTTACCTTTCTTGACCAATTTTTGTCTCTTTTAACCAATTTTTTGCCACTTTTTAACTGCTTTACACCATTTTCCCTTCCAATTTTTGCCCCTTTTGCCCTTCTGACCTACTTTTCCCTATTTAACCCATTTTAGCTACTTTTAAACCACTTTCCACAATTTTCCCAACCTTCTTGCCTTCCTTGACCCATTTTTACATCTTTTAACCAGTTTTTGACACCTTTCAGCTTTTTCCCATGCATTTTTTACCCTTCTTGACCCATTCTTGCCTCCCAATTTTCATAAATTTGTCACAAAGAGGTTGAAATGCACCTTAAAAGTGCACTTCCACATTCTTGCTGGAAGTAATGCTAGGACACATGTGCATCCTTCGATCCCGGTGCACATGCACACTCTGGAACCACTCCTAGCGTGAATGTGGATGTGCATTGGATGTGAGTCCTGACAAATAACTGAGCGCTGAAATGAATGTGCTTTTCAGGACGTCTGTGAAGCCTTTTCTTTTGATTGGTCTTTGGTAGTTTGAGCTACTGGATTTTTGCTTTTCATCAAGATTCAAACACTGAGATTGAGATCTGAGATTTACCTGTATTTCATTAACACACACACTCTCGCAAACACACAGACACACACACTGCCAATGCAGGAAGTCATTTTACAAACAAGCCAGAAAAAAAACAGGCTTAGTGCCCATGAAAAGGGACCTTTGGATCAAACCCTGAAGCCTCTGGGAGGTTTAGGCACACAGAAATCAGGTTTACCTTTGAAGCGTATTAACATCCACACCAGGGTGTGGGGAAAAAGAGACAAGGGCCCAAATAAAAATGGTTCAGAGGTTGTTTTTTCCCTCTGCTCCCTCCCTCTCTCTCTCTGCATGAGCCGAATACTTCCCTTATCTCTTTTACTCCAGAGTGCAACACAGAGAGCGTCAAATGTGACCTCATAAATGCACACGCACACTCAGAGACATGGTGACCTTGGGCAGAGCAACTCAAACTTTGTTTTGTGGCTGACAGGATGACTCTAGATTACACTGTCACTTTTAAATTGCTCTGGCAGAACGTTCTCATTCAAAACCTGCCTGAGGCAATCCTTTAAACAAAAGCCACAGTAGAAAGCTGACCTATCGCATTATGTATAAAGGCGAATTGTTTAATCACCTAACTGAGGCTGGCGACCCACCAGACAAATTCTGAAATCCTAACTGGTTTTAAAAACTTGGGGTTGTGTCTCGGGAGTCTTGTGTAAAGCAGCAGCGACCTCTGTGGTCTGTTCAGGGGTCTCTGTCCAGATAGGAATGTTAAGACAGCACAGGTTTGGCTGTATCCCCTGTTATCATGCACAAGAAGGTGATAACATTGCACACCAGTGACACCAGACAGAGGACCGCCGGTGCACAGTGAGACTCTGCAAGCCCATCACTTCTGGGCTCTTGCAAAAGATGGATTTTCAGAGACCTAATGACATGTTTGTCTGAGGTTTAACTTTTTGGACTAAAGCTACGGCTGCAATTGTTAGTCAGCTACCTCTTTCTTGTGAATGGCTAGGCTAAGACAAGCTTAATAGTTGATATCTGATGATAAAAAAAAGACTAGCTTTCATCCAGGAGACTAAAAAGAACCTAAAATGTCAGTGCTGGACTGTTCGAAGTTCAGCTTCCATGATATTTCACCACAGTCCAAATGTTCAGTAAGACACAGGGAGAGATTAGGTAGAGAGCAGTCAAGCTATGTTCTATTTCCAGCCTGTAGCCGTCATTTGTGGCTGCTAGTTTTAATCTGAATTCTAATTCACACTTAAAACGTGTGCAAACTGCAGTGTTTTCATAACCTAATACTTTACAGCATTGTTACTCAACCCTGCTTAACCAAAGAGCCAAATTGTTGAAAAGCACTTTTGCAAGAGCAAGAATCTAAGTTAAAGGTGGCACAAATGGGTAAGTGACAGTAAAAATAGGTTAAAGGTGGCAAAAATGGGTAAAATTTACATTAAAGATAAGTTAAAAGTGGCAAAAATGGGTAAAAGTGACATTAAAGATAAGTTAAAGGTGGCAAAAATTGATAAAAGTGACAGTACAGATAAGTTAAAGGTGGCAAAAACAGGTAAAGGTGACATTAAAGATAAGTTAAAGGTGGCAAAAATGGGTAAAAGTGACATTAAAGATAGGTTAAAGGTGGCAAAAACAGGTAAAAGCGACATTAAAGATAAGTTAAAGATGGCAAAAATTGATAAAAGTGACATTAATAATAAGTTAAAGGAGGCCAAAATGGATTAAAGTGAAAGTGAAAAGGAGTTAAAGGTGGCAAAAATGGGTAAAAGTGACTAAAACAGGCAAAAAGCAGCAAAAAGGTGGTAAAAATGAGCATAAAACGGGGGTGGGGGGGGGGGGGGGTAGCATTTAATGGCAAAAGGCAGCTAAAATGAGTGAATAGTAGGGAAGAAATGCAAAAAAAGTAGTGGAAATGGGCAAAAACCGGGTTTAAGTGGCAAAAGTGGGTGAGAAAAGGCAAAAAAATGGGATAAATGTGGCCAAAGAGTATCAAAAAGAGGCAAAAGCATGGCAAAAATGAGTGAAAAGTGACAAAACAGAAAAAACAACAGCAAAAAAGATGGGAAAATTGGAAAAAGTGACAAAAATGGGTGAGGAGGGGCAAAAAAAGGAGACAAATGTGACAAAAATAATCGAAAAGCAAACAAAAACATGGCAAAAGTGACCAAAACAGGCAAAAAGCAGCAAAAAAGATGGTAAAAATGGGCAAAAAATGGCGTAAATGGGGGAATACATGGCATTTAAAGGCAAATGCAGCTTGAGTGATAATTGGGGGTGGGGGCGGGACAACATAAATAGCGACAAATTTCAAAACGCAGGATAAAAGAGGCAAAAACTGGTGAAAAATCACATAAACAGAATGAAAGTGGCAAAAAGAAGTGTCCAAAGTGGGCTTAAAGCAGTAACAATGGATTACAAGTGGCAAAAAAGGGGAAAATTTGGTTGACAATTGTATAATTGTGGGAAAGAAACAGATTAATTTGACTTGCAATGGATAATTTCTGAAGTCAAAGTTTCTCTTTTTTTAAGGTTTTCGGGGTGAATAAAAGAGCCCAAATCATCACAAAAGAGCCACATGTGGCTCAGAAGCCACGCATTGAGTACCACTGGTTTAGAGAGAGCTGGAACTCTCCGGGACCTGGAAGTAAAATATTTTATTTAAAGGAATGACAGAGGCTGATTAACACATGTACCAATGAATCGGTGGTACGCTTTTACTACCTCAATTCCAAAAGAGTTGGTGCGCTGTGTATAATGTAAATTAAAACAGAATGCAACGATTGTCAAATCTCATAAACCCATATTTAATTCACAGTAGAACATAGACAACATTTAAGAGGTTGAAACTCGGACATTTTAACATTTCATGAAAATTATTAGCTCATTTTAAATTTTATGGCAGCAACAGATCTCAAAAAAGTCGGGACAGGGCAGCAAAATGATGAAAAAGTAAAAAGTACTCATTAATCACTGAACACCTCATCAGGTTAAGTGGCAACAGTTCAGAAACATGACTGGGTATTGAAGGAGCATTTTAAACAGACAGTCTATCAGAAGTAAAGATGGGTCTTGGTTCACTATTATGCGAAAAAAATGCATCTAAAAATTGTGGAACAATTTCAGAAAAATGATCCCCAATGTTACATTTCAAAGGCTTTGTATATCCCAACTTTTATGGTCCATAATATCATCAAAAGATTCAGAGAACACTTCCAGAAGTCATTGTCGGTCGACACAGTTTGCCCTTCCATCCACAAAGACAGTTAAAGCTGGATCATGCAAACAAGCCATATGTGAACAGGATCCAGAAAAAGCCCCCGTCATCTCCGGGTCAAAACTTATTAAAAATGGACAGAGGCAAAGTGGATAACTGTTCTGTGGTCAGATGAATCCACATTTGATAATCTATTTGGAAACATGGACACCGTGTCCTGTGGAATAAAGAGTACAGGGACCATCCAGCATGTTATCAGCACACACGTCTAAAGCCTGCATCTCTGATGGTATGGGGTTTCACTAGTGGTGTGGGCAGCTTACACATCTGGAAAGGCACTATCAACGCTGAAAAGCAGAGAGAGGGTTCAGAGCAACATCCGCTCCCATCCAGACATCTCCATCACAACAGCATGGCTTCACAGTAGAAGAGTCCAGTTGCTGAACTGGCCTGCCTGCAGTCCAGATGTTTCACCGATATAGAGCATCATAAAAGGAAAAATGCAGCAAAGAAGACCCAGGACAGATGAGTTAGAGCTAGAATAGTACAGCAGACAAGAATGGGACAAAATTCCTCTCCCAAAACTCCATGTCTCCTCACTTTACAGTTAAAAGAAGAGGGAAAAAAAATATTAACATGACTCTGTCGAAACATTTTTAAGATGTGCTGCTGCAATAAAAATCAAAATGTGCTAATAATTTTTCATAAAATGGTAAAATGTCTCAGTTTCAAAATCAAACATGGTGTTTCTATTGTTAAAAATATGGGTTTATGAGACTTGAAAATCATTGCATTATGTTTTTACTAACATTTTAAACAGTGTCCCAACTATTTTGCAATCCGGGTTGTGCATGCAGTAGTTATCTTTTTATCTGTTAAACAGCACTGACAACATTTATTTACTGTACATCTAAAAGGACCAACAGAGAGAGAGAGAGAGAGTGTTGCAGGCATTGGTATTATTTACATATTTTTGATTATTAAGACTGGAGTTGTTCTGAAACGGGATGTTGAAGCATTTTATGGCTTTCTCTTGGGACATGGGATACAGAGCCTGAAAATGCAATGGACCTGGTAACACCGGGATGTATGGCCACCCTAGGATAGGGTCCATCTGTGCCTCTATCTGATTCAAATGTAGAGTTTCAAATGAGCCTTAAATTACTAACTAGAGTCAGCATAAAGACTATTGTGGGCTTTACACCACACGTGCATAGCTGACGCTAAAGGCTACTGGAATTGTAACGTTTGTTGTTTAAAATCATGGAAGCTCTGCACCAATCAGTAGCAGTACAATTATTCTAATGACCCCACATTGTCGAGGAGTATTTGTAGAAATAATCAGTTGTGACGAACAGCGGACCAGGCCCTCTCCTCTTGTGTTTTCAGGGGAGCTTAAATCATCTGGTGTGCAGCCAGCCTTATCCAGGGACCAGTCTTGGGCCATCATTTTCACCTTTTGGGCACCTTAATAAATGCTGATTTTCTGCACATTTCCCTGCGCCATAAAAGTGGAAAATTTCAAAATTCTAAGAGAAAATCCTGCTGTCATGGTTCATGAATCAGCCTCTCCTCTGGATCTAAACAACACTGCTTGGGCAGCTTGGAACCACTTTATTCTATTCTTAAGCTCTAATTAAAGGTGTTGGCTGCACTTCTGGAGGCTTTGCCGTGTTTGTGACACCTGTGCACATGACGGGGGAGTAATTGGCTTGGAGGTGTTGTAAAGGCTTGTAACGCCTTGTGACAGCAGCTATTATTTTGAGGGCATTGTGTCTTTATTTTCTCTCTCTCTTGCTACGTCTCTCTTCCACACCCCATTACTGTACATCAGAGCTGCAGGGACATGGCATGCTGACAGATAAAGCATGCTGCACCACTTCACTTTGACAGCATTTCCACAAGATCCTCCTTAGAAATAATATTTGTGTGTAATATTATTTCAGTGTTTGAGACACAATCAGAATCAACATATTCTGCCCTGACGACCTCTGATCTCATTGTCTTGTTTGATTTCAGCCAACAAGATTGTATGCAGATGCACTGAGATCAGTGTTACATGCTCACAACCACTACACGCATGTAAATACACACAATACACGTGTAATATTTCTTTAAGGAGTTGAAACCAGCAGCACACACAACACTGGAGTCATCCATCTGCTGATTGCACTGCAAAGGTTACTTGTCATGCGTCGTGGCGATGGTAATACCATCAGACGGCGGGAGAAAAACTGTCTGTAGGTGTGTGAGTCCTCCTTACCCCCTGAGCCCCACGCGCTGTTGGCGTTACCATTTCTCATACCTCGACTCCGGCGGCGACTGCGGTTTGGGTCGGTGTAAAAGGCCAGCTGAGGCTCGCTGTCTGCCTCCGTCCCAGAGTCCCCGTCTGGGTTCAAGAAAGTTGAACCCGCTGTTGAATTCACACAGAAATAAAAAATTCACGACAATGAGGGGACAAAAATGAAGATTCAGGACGAACAGTGGAGAATACATCCTCCAGTCGGGCCCACAGAGATGGCAGGGGGAGGGCGGCCAGTGCTGGAATGAATGGAGCAAGTTTTATTAACTCCATGACGACACATAGACTAGGTGTATGGAGAATTGAGGCCATCAAACACACATAAAAATTGACTTTTGTCTAATAAACACTGTTATATATGATGACTACCTCTGATTTAACCATTTCAGGTAACAATCCTAGCATTAGTGTAAAGCAGTGGCTCTCAGATGGTGTGGCAAGGCACACTAGCGTGCCTTGAGGCAAGTCAAGGTGTGCCTTGGGGATCTGGCTGGACCCCTGAAAAAACCCAGAGAATGGGCCCTCCCCAGCTGTGATTTATTGATGATATGAGTGTATTGTTTTGTTTTGTTGCTCTGATTATCCCGTAGAGATGTGACAGAACGTTCACCCAATCACCCTCCGAGTTTTTTTCAAAGCCTCTGCTTTTTCTCCAATGTTTCCTATTGAAGTGAATTGAAGTGATTTTCTAGTTGCAACTTTTTTTGAACTTTTAGCTACATTTTTGCTGACAATTTTTGCTACCTTTTTGCTGGGTTTTGCCTACTTTTGCTACTATTTGGACATTTTTTGCCAATTTTTTCCATCACTTTTAACCCTTTTTTTAACCACCTGTTAGCAACGTCAACCCTTTTTGCCACTTGTAATCTATTTTGCCACCTTCTTGCCAAGTTTCACTCACTTTGCCTTTTGTTTGGCCACTTTTTTGGCCAATTTTGCCCATTTTTAATCACTTTTAACCCATTTTACCACATTTTTACATCATTCAATCCAATTTGGCCACTTGTAACCCATTTTTGCCACCTTTTTAGACACTCTCAACATGTTTTGCCACTTTTAACTCATTCTTTGGCACCTTATGCCAATTGTTACCCATTTTTTTACTTTGTCTTGCCACCTTTTGCCCACTTTTGCCTGGGCCCCAGAACTCCCCCCCCCCATGGGCCACCTTGACTGTTATATTATTGAAAAGGTCTATTTTGTATTGGAGATTTTTTAAAGCATTGTTTGCACACTTTTACATCAGTGACTCAAGTGCTTTAAAAATGAAGCGTCATTGGCTGTAACAATCCTGTCCAATCACTCAGTTGAAATGAAATGATTGGGTGGCTTGCCAACTGGCTGGGCTACCAACAGAATTGGCTGGGCCCCTGAAAAAACCCACAAACGGGCCCGTCCCATTTGTGATTCATTGATGACATCAACGCATGTTTGTTGGATCAATTGGGGGTTCAATTTTGTGTTTTGATACTGATAAACCCATCAGTGATTGTTCTTGATACAGATTAACAGTTCTACTTTTTGTACAAAGACGCTCATATGTAAGTGTCAATGCCTGACGAGGTGTCCAATCAACAGGGATTAATGGACCACATGGAGGCCTAAACCGTCCAACGTGCAGTGGAGGACGGTTGCCTCCCCAAAGTCCATTTTTCAATTTTGGTCACTTTTCATTTCTCCCCCGTGCCTCACCATCACATCCATGCCTTACTCTGCCCCTAAGGTATGGACTTTGTTATTTTTTCTAAAGATCATTTCCCCCCATGCTTCTGGTCATATGCAAGGACATCCACAGCAGCACTTTCTTCCTGCCTGATGATGAACTCCGGTTGCTTTTGTCACCTCTAGGCCTTACTGTAGCCTGAATTGCAGGCCCAAACATGCCTAAAACATAATATGTACTGTGCATATTATGCACAGTACAGCATATGTTTTTGTTTCTACATCCCTGTTTTATCTTTGATTTTTATGCATCAAACCAGTAGTTCCCAGAGGGATTAATAAGGCTGTTTGAACTGAATCGACAGTGGCTGCTATGAAACAGTTATGAAACTCTGGAGTAAAAGATCAAAGATGTTGAAAGAACAAAGTTCATTTTATTTGGTTAGGCAGAAATACTGAGTCTAAGGGCAATCCATTATTTTTCAGTTCCTCATTAGTTACTCTGAGTCATTGTTGTTTAATATTTGTTTTGTTTGATCACAGTTGGACAATTACATCCAAAATGGTAATGTGCACAACTCCAATGAACTAAAAAGAGTGACTTCTAGCAATTTAATGTTGAGTTATAGCACTAAATCATGTATTCATTGAAGTGTATTGAGTTGAAATGATTTACAGGTCTCATAATTACGGACAGACTGAGTATGAGCTTTGTAAAATTTTGATTTAAATATGGGTATCAAGCATGGAAACATTCTTAAAAGGGAATAAAGGACTCCCTGTTTCTTCAATATTAGCTTGTAATGACACTTTGAACTTCATATTAGGGGACAATTTAGTATGAAAATATATATTCTGATAAAAAACAGGTCATGTAGAGCAGGGTTCTCAACCTTTTCAGCCCGCGACCCCCAAAATAAAGGTACCTGAAGGTGGCTGAACACAGCCACGCACAATCAAGAATAGTCATGTGCAGACAAGGCGGTCCATAGGGGGGATAAATGGGAAAACTTTCTGGCACCCAGCCTAACTGGGGGCCCATGGATGTCAACAGAATCATGGTCCATTTTAAAGTTAAGCTGTAAAAAACACATTTTATATATAACCTGAAAAATAACCACTTATTAAAGAAACAAATATCTTGTTTAGTCATTTATGGAGATAAGGCTGGCAGATTCTGTGACATCTTTTAAATCACTCCTTAAAACTTATTTGCTTTTATGTGATGTCCCTTCTAACTATTTATCTATGTCATTACTTCTCTTTTATTTACACTACTCTTCTTATTCTTTTTATTGTTTTATACTCTTCTCATGTTCATTTTCTTCTTTGTCTCATGTTTACCTACCTAAATTTTACTTATCTGTTCTCATCTCTGCTACATTTCTGTCTTAAATCTTATCTTTGTTTTATCCCCACTGATGTGATGTCATCATTATCGTCATGATCTTCATGTATTTGTTTGGTTGTTTGTTTGAATATATGTATTTAACTCTCTCCTCCCCCCACATCCTACCACATCTTTTGGAATATTATCATAGGAATCATTGCTTTTCACTGACACCATTATATTTTAGATCTGACAATCTTCTACTGTAACTCTCATTCAAGATCTACTTGTGTCATTTTCATTTTTGTTATTTTTCCTTGTTATATGTCCACATTATGTTTTTCCCTTCGTGTTTGATTTTACAGAGCTCCTATTCTGCTCTGATTGCTGATGTTTATTTTTCCCTGAGTTTTTGGTCTTGCTGTATGTAAAGCACTTTGTAAACAACTGTTTTAAAAAGGGCTATATAAATAAAGTTATTATTATTATTATTATTATTATTATTATTATTATTTGTGTAGTAAATAGCCTTAAAAATGTAAATCCATTTTTTTGTAAAAGAAAAAAAAAAAAGAATAAAAATTGGTTAAAAAGCTAAAAAGGTGGAAAAAACTGATTTTAAAAGTTGAAGAAATGGGTTTGAAGTGGCAACAATTACAATAAAATGGCAAAAAAAAAAATCAATGGCAAAAATGGGTTAAAGTGGAAAAAATGGTCATAAATAGTGGTAAAAGGCAGTTTAAAAATTGCTGAAATGGCTTTAAATTGGCAAAACCGTGTGAAAATTTGGTGAAATGGGATGAAAATTTGATATAAACTGGCAAAAAAGTGTTAACTGAGAAAGAGAAAATATGCAGATATTGGCAGAAATTGGTTAAACTAGCAAAAATTGCATATCAGAGAGTGAAATGTGGATAAAATGGGAAAAAAATGGGTGTAAAAAGTGGTAAAAAAGGGGTTAATAGTGGCAATAATGGGCCAACAGAGGTAACATTAGGCTGAAGTGGCAAGAACTGGTTTAGAAGTGGCAAAAACAGGCAGAAAAAAAGTGGTGGAAAGACTGACCAAACTGACTAAATTAGGTGTTAAATGGCAAAAATATGTTGAAATTGGTGGGGAAATGGATGGAAATGGGTTAAAATTGGTGTAAAGTGGCAACAGTGTAATTAAAAAAAAAAAAAAAAAAAAAATTATTGTTCATTTTTTTTTTAGGGAATCTGGGGACCCCTTCTCAGTGTTTCGCGACCACCAATGGGCTATTGACCCCAAGGTTGAGAACCACTGCTGCAGAAGACATAAAGGAAATTTGGAATGCTTCAAAAATCTATATTGACATGCATACAGTGTGTGAGATGGAAACATGACGTCTGAATAAATATGGAGTCACATATAACACGCACTGGGCTGTGGAGCAATGCAAACATGACTCTTGTATTTTTTTTTTTGAAAAATGCTGATATTCAAGCTATCAAACATTTCTTTAGTACAAGAAATAAGAATTTAACAAAACAGGGAGAATGCAATCAGATGATGGAACTACTAATGCTGCACAGGCACTAGGGGGCCTAGTGCTCTGAGTAGTAACTTAGAGTAATAGTATTTTTTGGACCCAGCAACATAAATGCCCCCACATCGACTCCCACCCCCTCAGTTTGAGGGGGCTTTCACATTGTGACCACAAGTTGCAGTCAGTGAGCACAGTTGCAAAGGCAATTAACATCTCCTGTCATTTCAAAGCTGACATCTCAGCATAGCACGGGCCAATTTCATCCTCTGAGCTGCACGCAGAGGTGTAAATATGAAGAGGGCAAATGATTTTAAAAACCATCCATGGTGGAGAAAAGGACGTCTGTGCCGGCATTACTCATAAGCAATGATTGCTCAGGCTATGACCTTAGCATCCAAATCCAAAGCATGAACTTTGTAATGTGGTATTTTTTATATGACAAGAATCAAACCAATCAGAGTGTATCTCTTTCCTTTAGAGGCCAGGTTGGATTGCAGAAAGGAAGTTCAGGATCATGTTTCAGTTTCTGGCTTTTTTTAACGATCTTATCATGACTTTTGAATGTTCAATGAAAACTGCTTTACAGTTTAGTCTAGTTCAAGTCATCTTGACAAAAACTAAACTTAGTTTTGGTCAGTTTTAGAGTTTTAGAGTCTTGAATGTTGTAAACAATGAATGAAATCGTCATTCCTACCATCAGATTATTGTTGATTGTCTACTACCAAAAGCAACAACTTGAGGAGCTGTAAATAAGGCTGGTCCGAGTTCGTCTTATGAGTTTTATCATTAGACGACAACTTTATCATCGTCGACAGGAAAGGAGAAGAAAGTATGCAATCCTGCGAGCCATTGCAACACTGACTCGGGAGAGAAGGTATGTGTTGTAAAACTCTTGAAAAGATGAGCTGTCAATAGTAAGGTATAACTTTAGCTACAATTTTATGGAATTTTCTGTGCTTGGACAATCCCCATTCAACATAATAACGGACACTTCTACTCCTCACGTAACGTATGCAGCTACTGTTAGCCCACCCTGTCCAGGCTGCTGGTCAATTTCAGTCCGTGAGATTGTTGTGGGCTCTTCTGCAGCTCATTCTGTTAGGGTGATGGATTTACTTTGCCGGTAGCCATGTCGTAACTTCTTGTCATTGATGCGAAGGTCCGAACCTGTCAAAATAATGCTTTCACACTGGGAATGAACCAGACCGTGGTTCCGTTTGGTCCCGACCGAGACCACCTCTTTTGGTCCGGACCACGGTCCAGGGGAGATTTCACACCTATCATTTTGGTTCGGACCAAACAGAAAAGTCTGAAAGTCCGGACCAAACGACGAGTGAAAGCCCCCTTAGTCTACTTTTTGTCAGGGAAAAAAAGGCTGTTGGTGAACATTTTAAGTCAGAGTTTTAGTTGGCAAAGTTAACACTGCTCCACTGTTATGTAGGAACAAGAAGAGTCAAAGATGTCCAAGAAACAGACTGGTTTAGAGATCTGTAGCTTTTACTGCACAGCTGGGTCTTTGACAGAAGAAACACATGGTATACAGACAAGAACATCATTTTATACTCTTGACAGTTGGTCATTGGAAGCCACCACGTACATGTGTCGATCCCTACAAGGCCATCTCACTATTTCTGGCTTGCTGCCAACCTAGGCAAACACAATTTTAGCTGTTACATGATTCCACGCATACCATGGAAAACTCATACTTACATTTACACATCACATTAATACCTCAAGTTCTATCTGAAGGATCTCTGGGACAAGCATGTAAATGTGAGCTATAGTCCATCATCCAATCCATGATTGTTTGTTGTGTCCGTCTTTCCCATGGAAAAGTCAGCCAGCATCACTTAGAGTGTTTCTGTTGTCCATCTCCTTGATGATCCCACACACAGTCACAGAGACTCTGGTGCTGCAGGGTACGATAAGCGGTCTTGTTGTGTGGTTGAAGGCCAAGACTGGAGAAGAATTTTGGTGCAAAGTCGCACATGGTGCCATTGTGTAGTCTGGACTAACAGACCTCTATTAACGCTCCATGGTTAAAACCAACAGAATAGGAATAACAGTGATTTCAGCGAGGGAGAGAGAGAGAGAGGGAATGGGAGCTGGAATGACTTTGTACGTCCATGCACGGTTGTAAAAGAGTGTGCTCATATGTTTGGAGGATGGAGGGTCCAGAAAATATACATCTGCATCAGGGCCTAGTAAAAGTTATGCAGCTGATGTTGTCCTATTCATTAATTCACATTTCATTCTGCAGCCGTCAAACTAACTCATGTAGCTCCAATGTCTGAATGTAAGAAAAAGCAAGAATCAGCAAAAGAGGCCTTTTAAGTTTGTACTATGATCTGAGGCATGAGTGGATGTATTAAAGTATTCAACAGTCTGTTATAAAACAAACTCCTACACTACAAATATTTATTTAATGTGTTTTTTAAGAGGCATTAGCTCTATTTCGAGGGCATGTATTGAAGCTTGTCTTACAAGTGTTAGTGGATTGTGAATAACAAAGTGAGGGGGAAAATCCATCAAAGCAGCAAAGATTTGCTGGCTCGGCGGGATGTATGTGAACTGAAATCAAATTCATGCTAACGTTGCTCAGTGACAAGAGCTTTAAAAATCCCCAACCAAGACGCAATGTTTGATTAAACTGGAGACGATCCCTCAGAAAAAAATGGGAGAATGAAAACACAGTTGGCAGCAACGTCAATGTGACAAACCGAGAAGGACTTTTTTTTTTTTCCTGACAGCAGCTTCATCAGCTTTTCATATTGTTGGTTTTAGAACAATACACACTGAAGATATGAATGTGCTGTGTAAATATTATTGGCAGCCATGACTATCTGACAGTACAGACGTTGGTGTTGCTTTACTACACAAGAGGGAAGGCTGTTTTTTCATGGCGCCATTGTCTCCGACATTTCACACGACTGATTTAATAATAAAGCAATATTCACTGCACAATTTCCCCCTAGAAATGTTCACTGGCAGGGAATAAAACTCTGCACAGAAGTCAGCGTGTTAGAAAAACTCTGCTCTGAAATAATGACAGAATAAAGTCCTCATGCAGTAATGGGGGCAACTGAGACACTTCTTCATGAACACATCATGTTCCAACAGCTTCAGATTACATCAGACATGTGAAGGTTGGTTAAATATGCAGCATGCATGCATGTCTTAACATCTGACAGAGAAACAAAACAGTAGCTGTCTTAATTAAAAAAAAAAAAAATGGTAAGGAAAGGTGCAGGATCAGTGAGGTTTCAGATGAATGTAAATGTGGCATTTCATTTGGAAACAAGGTCCCGGAGTCTGGAGGAGGATCAGAGAGGCCCAAATTCTTTCAGTGCTTGAGGTCCAGTTTCCACAGTCAGAGATGGCTTGGGGTGCAATGTCATATGCTGCTGTTGGTCTGCTGTGCCCTATCAAATGCATCTGCTGAGAAGCTTTATGGAGACACTGATTTCCTTTTCCAGCAGGACTTGGCGCCTGCCCACAGTGAAGCCAAAACTACCAGAAACTGGTTTGCGAAGCATGGTTTTACCGTGTTTGACTGACCTGACCTGAACCAACTGGAGAATCTCCGGGGAAACGTGAAGAGGAAGATGAGAGACACCAGACTCAACAATCCAGAGAGCTGAAGCCTGCTATCAGAGCAACCTGGGCTCCATAACTGCATAGCAGTGCCACAGACTGATCGCCTCCATGACACGTCATATAAATGCAGTAATTTGTGCAAAAGGAGCTCCAACCAAGTACTGAATGAAAAATAAAACATAATTTTCCAGAAAGTCAACAGTTTTGTATCATTAAAAGTTTTTGGACTCACTTCATTTCATCAGCCAATCAGCGGAGATCATTGACGCCACAGAAAGTGTGCAGTGATCCAGAGCATCTCAAACTTCCTGTTTCCTCCAGAACTCACAGAATGTAGTTTTACGTCTCATTTGGCCCCAAACATCCTAACACGGTTAGGTTGATAAAACTCATTATAAAGGTGAGTAGCAGAGCCACGTGCCGTGATAGGTGTTGTTTGTGTAGGATTTCCATCAACTACCTCAATTTTAATGTAAAGAAATGGAGGCACATTTGGACTTATGCTCATTTAGGGGTGTGAAATGGTGTCTGCATTAAAACAAAAGGCAGTTTAATCTATCAGGCCACATGGATATTTTACTGACAAAAAAAAAAACAACTTAATATATTTTTGGATGATGGTGTATGGTTTGTAAAGAAAACAAGTCCAGGATTTTTTTGTTTGTTTGTTTTTTTTTTTTTGTTGTTGTTGTTTTTAAGTGAACCAGAGAATTTTATTAATTTCAATTTTAATTTAAATTGTATTGGCATGAACAGATCAGTACTGCCAAAGCAGTGTAAAAAAATAAAAATGCATTTAATATTTACACAAAATATTAATTTGTATATTACATACTTCGTTTGGATACATTTATAAGACTTAAAAACAGTAGAAATAAAAATAAAGAAATGAAAAGAAAATATTTTAAAAAATCAGTGTTTTTGTTGGGAAGAGACTGATTGAGATTAATTTTAATAAATTCATAAGCATTTTCAAGGTAGTAGTGAAATAAGTGTGGTCTCTTTTTTTAAACATTTCACTCAGTAAAAAATTAATTAATTAATTAATTAATAAATAAATCATATCCAAAAGAAAAATTTATAATATACTCAGTTTTATAACATTATGCCAGTTTTATTATACCTATACGGTTTATATCAATTTTGATTTGTTTGTTTTTTCTGTGAGCCTCATTTCTGCTTAAATTCATTCAAAACTTTAATGTTTGTGATTTTTTTTAGGTTTTCCCATAGAATTATAATTTAAAAAAAAAAATGGTATAAATAGTAAAATGTATGTGATTTCAGTCAGCTTTGTGAAAATAAAAAAGCTTTTTTTTGGACTTAAAAATGTTGTAAAACAACATTTGGTCAGTCCTCTTTCTCAGTTAAAGGCCCACAGATCTGGAATACTCTCCCATCAGAAATTAAAAACACTGACTGACTTCAAAGTGTTCAATAAGAGGGTAAAACAACGGCTCAAACAAAGGCAAATCTGTGAACACTAAGCTACATGTCTTAAAAATTTTAGATCATTCAGCTCTTTTTACTCCTTAATATCTTTGTTCTTAGCTACTTCAACTATTCTCTTAACTGTCATTTTAGTCATTTTCATTCATCTGCATGTTTACGTCTGCCTTACTGTTAGCTTTTACGTATGTGGCTGCATGTTTATGTTTGTCTTGCTGCTGCTGTTTTATGCATTTTTTGTGGTTGTTCATTTATGTCTACTGCTATTGTTAATCTTTTATGTCCATTTTATTCTTTTGTATCATACGTGTTATTTCTTAAAAGCCTAACCAGGGACAAGGACTGCAAATTAGCCACGGCTAGATGTCTTTTATACATTGCATCGGTTGCACTGTAATTAAATGCAGCAATGCTTATGTATTGTCCCTGACAAATAAACGGAAAAATAAATAAATAAATGTCAAATTATTTTCTATTTGTAAAGTGAGCTTCCTCACTGCTAACATTTACTTAGGGATTTGATATTTGTGATTATTTTTTTTTTAGGTCTAATGAGGAAATTATAGGTACTATCATTTTGGTCAGTTTTACAAAAGTATAGCAGCTTTTTAGACTTGAATGTCACACATAATTTTCTTTCCTTTTTTGTTTTTTAAGATTTATTTTGGGCATTTTTGTGCCTTTATTTGATAGAGGAGGACAGTGGATAGAGTCGGAAACAGGGACGAGAGCAGGGGAGAGACATGAAGTAAAGGGCCTCAGGCTGGATTCGAACCCTCCCCGTCCGTGTACGCGGGGCTTGCCTTAAACCACTAGGCCACCTGCGCCCTATGATTTTAATATCTAAATAATTAAAGTTTTTATATGGAATTACTACTGGCCTACCCTGGCACACCAGATGGATTTGTTTCACACATCCCTGTGTAAAACCTCTCATACACAGCACTTGGGAAAGGGCCAAGGCTTTGAAAAAAAGCTCGGGCCAATCAGAGCAACAAAACACATGACATAGCCGCTACCGAGGAGTAAACTCCACGAACCACGGTGACTGTAGACATGTCAGTACACGACTTTTGTCATTTTTTTAGAAGTGAACAACCTTCTGCTATTTTTTGTTCTTCTTTTAATGGAGAAATGTTGTCAAGTTCTGATAAAACTGGAGCTTTAGCAGCATCCACGCCAACGTCTTCATTATCGCACCGGCGTCTTGTTGCTGCTTGCTTACATCACGACTCTGCTGTGCCTGAAAGTACTGCCCCTCAACGCTGGCTGGTCCTGTCACTTCTAACCGGGCCCAGACGGTTCAGACGGGAGCTTTGCAAGATGGATTCACCAGTGAGAAACACAGAAATGGGCATGTCCATCTGCTTTGCAAGGTTACTATCGGCCCATGTTTACTTGAATACTGTTTAGCTGAAAAAATGTGCATCTATGATTTAATGTTTCCCATAATTTTAAACATAAATACTCAAGAGGCCTGTATGTATAAAATATCACTAAATCTTATAGATGACATACTGATGTTCAAATAGACTTTATAGCATAAACCAGCAAATTTTGGCTGAATATATCACAGTTTTTTTCTCACTGATACGCTTTCATACCTCAAAATCTGTGGTTGCAGCATGCTAGATCTACCTGTCTCTCTTCCTCCATCAGTGACTGGTTTTAGAACATTTCAGATGATTTTTCTTGTTTTTGCAGAGTTTTGCTAAAAATGCAGATTGTTAATGTGAGGCTGATACTTTCTCTAAAACATAACACGCCATGGTGATCAATACCAGTTTACTGGATATCAAGGCGCACTGGTCGACAGGGAGAGGGACAGAGATGCAGACATGAGGGAGTGAGAGTGAAAACATGGACAGGGAACTTTAACCCTTTACTGTACAGCCGTCACGATGACTCTTGTCTGTGTGGTTGAAGAAATTTCTTCATCTTTTCTTGAATTATTTGGATAATATCTCTCTAACACTGAAGGCTTCTCTCTGACCTTGCTCACACTGAGAGAGCAGGGCTGACACACACACACACACACACACAGACAGGCACCAGTAGAACTACTGTAAATGCTGTTAACTGTAACGTTGACGAATAAAATAATTATTCACATAAAAAAAGCCTTTCATTGCCTGAAATTTCAAACATCTAGTTGAAGTATTTTAAGACTTCTCAAGGATCAGCTGGAACCTCGTTGTCAATGTGAAGTTATTCTGATGTCCGTCTGTAGAACAGTGACAATGCGAATGCCTTTCAGTAGATATTTAAAAAACGTATCCAGAGGAGTGATTTAGAGTCTGAGGCAGAAACGGAAAACATGTACTTAGCATTGAACAGTTGTTATGCCATTAAAAACTCTACAGGTGTGTCCTTATTCAGGGCTAACAGCTTCATGTAAGGTCGCCCATGAAGCTTTTAGTAGTTCATTACACATGCTGCTTTTAGCTGAGAAACTGTGCCCTTGAAGAGAAAACAGTGATGATTAATGTGGACACAAAACATGTAAGAGTGCTTCCTCACACCAACGAGAATACGGACATTATACAGGAAATAACCAAGAATTAAACAGGAGAATTAACCTGGAGTTAGAGATAAAAAAAAGGTCAAAACCACAGATGTCCAATGATAGCAACACAGAGAAAACGTTATAAACTTCTTTTCTTTTTAAAATGGGACACTTTCATTGTCCAGAAATGATAAAAATTGGGAAAATGAGTGTTTTTACACTATGATTTTAGACGCCTAACACCAATCTGAATAGGCACACACAGTGTAACAATACTAAGTTTTATATCACTCATTTAGTTCAGATTTATATTTGAAAACAAACCAAAAAAATGTATAATGGACTGTAGATATTCCACAGTCAACTGCACATGATATTATTAGAAAGTGGAAGCGTTTAGGAACAACAGCAGCTCAGCCATGAAGCAGGAGGCCATGTAAAATCACAGAGTAGGGTCAACGACTCCTACTTAGTCTCCATAGCTGAGGAGTTCTGAACGTCCACTGGCATTAATGTAAGCCCCAAAACTGTGCAGCAGGAGCTTCATGAATGGGTTTCCATGGCTGTAAGCCCCACATCACTAAGTCCAATGCCAGTCATCAGATGGAGCGCTGTAAAGCACATTGATCCTGGACTGTGGAGCAGTGGAAACGTCTACTGTGGAGAGACGGAAAAACTGTTTGCCGTTTAGATGACTGAGTCTTGGCTTGGCGGATGCTAGGAGAACATTACCTGCCTGACTGCACTGTGCCAACTGTTACGTTTGGTGGAGGAGGGATAATGGTATAGGGCTGTTTTTCAGGGCTTGGGCTAGGATGCACACGGTTAAATGGTTACATTTATTTTGTGAAATTAGTTGGCGCGAGATTTGCGATTGGTTAAACTAATTACCTATCATCTCCTATATACACTGGTTTGAAATCCCGGTCTATAACCTCCTGAGAACTGAGCTTTCATTTGGACAGCATTTTTAGTTTCTACCACTTATCTGGGATAATTAAGACCTGATAAGTTGAAACATCAGCTTTGTTTTTGAAAAGGAATTTCTTCCAAGTGTTCCTTTCCAAAACCTTGACACATTCTCTAAAATTTCAAAGAAATTTCCCTTAGATTTCTGTGAAAATTCTTAAATATATTTCTTTAAATATCCCATGATGAGTACCACAAAATTTCTTTAAAATAGTCCTTAAACCTTTCAGTATAATAAAATTACAATTTTGCTAAAAGAAAAAAAAAGAATCTTTGTAAATTCATGAGAATATTCAAGGAAATATCCCGTACAATTTCCAGGTTAATAAAAAAAAAAAAAAAATACAAATACAAATACATTCCCAAAAATTCCAAATTATCTGAAATATCCATGTCTAAAAAATTCTAAAAGACAACCCCCCCCCCAACAAAGGTCCCAAAAAGTTACAAATAAATTTTCCAAATTCTAATGAAAATGCCTTCCCCCCAAAAAATGCTTGGCGTTAATGTGGTATTTTACGCTGGAAGTGCTTCGGTGAAAAGAAAACTCCTTCCTCCAGAATGTGCATAATACTTCATGTCGGTCCACTGTTCAGTCTTGCGTTTTTTTTTACTCAAATTTCCCATCAAGAGGGCCAACGTGCTATTTAGCGTCTTAGTTGGTTGGTCACTACTGGATCAACGACCCATTTGCGCATGCGCGGTGGCATGCTTGACGGTAACCCTACTTTGACAAACTGCCCGAAATGCATTGGCAGAGACATTTCAGGGATTTTAAGTCAATCTGCGCTGTAGATGGGTTAATTGCATTAAAATTTTTAATTAGATTAATCATGATAATGGATTCATCCACATTAAAGCGTTAATTTTGACAGCCCTAGTTTCAATACAATGTCCCTGTTGGTGTTATGGTCCATATAGTGTACCTCTTCTGTAACTTCCTGAGGAAGGCTGAAATGTATCTTTTTGATCATGTTTTAAACACATTTATTTAGTTTTTGTGAAGAAGATGCCATGTTTTTTTTTTCTTTCCTGTTTTTTTTCCACATCTGTTCGGGCCCTCCTCTAGAATAGCACATTTTTGGTCAATAGTTGCAAGAAGCTCCTTATTTCTGTTTTATTTCTTAGTTTATGAGCCGTAACTTCTAGTTATCTCAGCAAAAAGACCTCAGCCTTGATGATAAGTTCAGCCGGACTGAACCAGCTGTTTTAGGGGTGGAAATTTCAGTGGAATTTTGAAGCACACAACCACAGGAAGTGGGGCTTTTAAGTGGCTATTTAAGTACCAGCACAGAGCAGTGCTGTCAAGGACAGCTTTGAGGCTGCTCCAGCTTCACAGAGGAGAGTCGATAAAAGAAGTGTTATGGTGCTACACTGAAAAACCTAAAAGTGGGTCAAAGACCAAACAGCATGCTTCTTTCTGTGATGTATGAGAAGAAAAGCATTGTGGGAAGCACTTAAGAGAAAATGTACCTTACAGCTTCTAAGGTGAGAGAGAGCTGACCTTTCAGAGAGCTCTGCAGCAGAAATTTACTGACATAATATTTGTGACACTTCATTAAAGACGGCATCCAATCAAACAGCGACATTAGCACACAAACTAAAACTGTTTTATACAAAGTTTGTAAAAGTTCCAATCAGCAGGAAGTTTTCATTTGAACATCATCCAAAAACAAGTCCATGGTGTTTCAGGTTTGGCGTGATGTTGCATGTAGTGGAGCAATCACAGCAGGATGGATGTCTGCTCATTCAACTGCTATTTACTGGTGGGATCCTGCCTGGCTCTATATAGAGAATACAGGGAATACGTTATTCCCACAGTGGCCATGTTCCTGTGATGTCACACTCAGGATGGGAAGCTCAAATGTCCTACCGTTATATTCCAGGTTAACAGCAACATAAACGTCAAGATTCTGTTTTTGCTTGAACCTTCTCTGACTGAAAATCATAAATGGATACTGAAAATCGAGAAAAAGAGCAGACCAAATTACATGTAAAAAAGAAGTTAAATATCCTGTTGGCTAGCATCAGATTGAAGCTGATGTTAGCTTTCATCATTTTTTTAACTTAACATTTAAGCTTGATAACCATGGATAGAGAAAAGTCATTTAGCACATAATAAGTCCCATAAAGAAAGGCATCAGACTCAGATGGAAAGGTTTCAAGGAAAAAGATATCAAACCCAGATGAAAAAGTTTCAGTGAAAAAGGAATCAGGCCAAGATGAAAAGGTCTCAGTGTAAAATGCCTCAGACCAAGACAAAAAGGTCTTTGGGGTAAAAGCATAAGGCCCAGATGAGAGGGTCTTGGGGATAAAGGAATCAGGCTCAGACAATTAAGTCCCATAAAAAAAGGCATCAGACTCAGATGGAAAGGTTTCTAATTAAAGGTATCAGACCCAGATAGAAAGGACTCGGGGAAAGAAGGCATTAGGCACTGACAAAAAAAAAGGCCTCAGGGGAAAAAGCTTTAGGCCCAGATAGGCAGGGATAGGCATCAGGCTCAGATGAGTAAGTCCCATAAAGAAAGGCATCAGATTCAGATGGAAAGGTTAGTAAAAGGTTTCAGACCCAGATAAAAGGGTCTCAGGAAAAAAAAGCATCAGGTGCAGATGAAAAGGTCTAAGGGGAAAAGGCGTCAAGCCCAGACAAGAAAGGTCTCAGAAAAAAAAGGCATGAATTTCAGACAAAAATCACTCAAGGAAAAGGCATCAGCCTCAGACAAAAAGGTCTCAGGGGAAAAAGCATTGGACCCAGATGAGAGGGTCTCAGGGATAGGCATCAGGCTCAGTTCAGTAAGTCCCATAAAGAAAGGTATTAGACTCAGATGGAAAGGTTAGTAAAAGGTATCAGACCCGGATAAAAAGGGTCTCAGGGAAAAAAGGCATCAGGTGCAGATCAAAAAGTCTAAGGGGAAAAGGCATCAGGCCAGGATAAAAAAAAGGTCTCAGGGGAAAAAGCATTAGGCCCAGATAAAAGGGTCTAAGGGATAAAGGCATCAGCCTCAGACAAAAAAAGGTCTCAGGGGAAAAAGCATTAGGCCCAGATGATAGGGCCTCTGGGATAAAGGCATCAGCCTCAGACAAAAAAAGGTCTCGGGGAAAAAGCATTAGGCCCAGATGAGAGGGTCTCAGGGATAAAGGCATCAGGCTCAGATGAGTAAGTCTCATAAAGAAAGGCATCAGATTCAGATGGAAAGGTTAGTAAAAGGTATCAGACCCGGATAAAAAGGGTCTCAGGAAAAAAAAAAAGCATCAGGTGCAGATGAAAAGGTCTCAAGGGAAAAGGCATCAAGCTCAAACAAGAAGGTCTAAGAAAAAAAGGCATGAATTTCAGACAAAAATCACTCAAGGACAAAGGCATCAGCCTCAGACAAAAAGATCTCAGGGGAAAAAGCATTAGGACCAATTGAGAGGGTCTCAGGGATAAATGCATCAGGCTCAGTTGAGTACGTCTCATAAAGAAAGGCATCAGACTCAGATGGAAAGGTTAGTAAAAGGAATCAGAGCCAGATAAAAGGACTCAGAGAAAACAGAATCAGACACAGACAAAAAAGGTCTCGGGGAAAAGGCATCGGGGCAGACGATAAGGTCTTAGGGAAAAAAAAAAAGCATCTTGTTAAGAAAAAGGTCTCAGAGAAAATAAGCCTAAGGGTCAGATGAGAAGGACTCAGGGAGAAATGAATCAGGCTCAGATGAGAAGGTCAAAGGTAAAAGGCATACGACAAAATGGCATCAGAAAGAAAATAATTATGGCAATCCTTATGGCATTAACATACAAGGGCACAAGAAGCATGGACAAATTTTCAGAATTGTCGCTTTTATAAGTCAAATAACCGGTAAATCAAAGCATGCCAAGGACACAGTTACAAGATTCGAGCTCCCCACCCTGAACTTGATGCACAGGAACATGTCAGCCATGGTAACAGGCTATATTAGGTCTAACTCTAACACCAAGTATATGTCAGCCTTCTTCATTAAACAGGTGTCAAGAGGTGCTGCAGTTAAAAAAACAAAAACAAAAACAAAAAAACAAAGCAGACCCCTCAGCAGGACATTCACTCACAGACCTGCATGCATTGCAGACAAGGTACCTCTTACAAAAACAGACAATAAAGGGACTGTGTATCATACTGCACAATTTCATAATGATGCTACAGCTGAGAGAGACTACTGGAGACCTAATATGACACACAATGTGGACACAAACAATTCAAAGGGACAGGGATGTCAAAATAACAGAGGCAGAAGCACTGATACCAGAAATATTATGACATTAAACCAACAAACTGTGACAGAAACACAACCACTCCCAGTGATATCAAATTACAAGGCAGCATAGATCGCAGAAATGGATCAGAGTCTAAAAGGTTGAGTCAAAATCAGATAACACTGATTGATTTTGTTACTTCTGTTTTCAGTTAAATAAATATTTCTGCTTGGCTTCTTTAAATGGAGAAACAGAACAAGAACAGAGTAGCTAAAGCATCAGGCCTCTGTATGTTTATGGGTATGATGGGGGGTGCTACTTTGCCAGAGCGACTCCTGACGTGGCTCAATGTGTGTGAAATTGTGTGTTTTTGACGTTTCCCTCTATGTTTGTTCGCCTTTAATTGTTTTGTTGACATGTGAATGGCAGCAGTATTATAAACTTAGCACAAAAAGTAAGGACATTTGTGTTTGGTAGGTTATTTCTTTGTTTTAACAATGCTACTTGGCAATAAATCTTGTACCATGGAAAGCCTGTTTATTTCCTCTTTAAATGGTGCTACATTTGTAAGGATCATGCATTTGTGGGATGAGCAGCAGAGCTGAGAATGTGGGTTGCTCCCATGTAAACTTCCTCTGCCAAACAGCTTATCCTGTTGTTAGGTAGGTACCTAATTGGCATCTGTTTGTCAGCACCTGTGAACATGGGCTGTGCCACAGTGGTCAGGTGTCTGCACCAAAAACTGGCATGCCACTGATCTGGACAGGAACTGTATGATGCCAAAGGCAGTTGAATAATAGGGTCAAACTGTGAAGAAAACACAGAGGACACGATGCTGATTGCTGCACCTACAGAGTAACATCTTTTGGTGGAGGCAGTGTGATGTGTCGGGCAGCTTCTCGTTCTCTGGAATAACAAGGCTCGTCATCATTGGATGCAATCTCAATGCAGAGATGGCAAATTTTTCATGGGCGCAACCCAGATGCTCAGCTCTGCTGCTCATCCCACAAATGCATGATCCTTACAAATGTGACACCATTATTGCTACTATTAATCCATTTTAACAGCTTTTTATTCCCATTTTTTCCCATTTTAACCACATTTCACCATTTGATATGCCCATTTTTGCTAGTTTAACCAACTTCTACTAACATCTGCCTAGTTTTTCATTCTCAGTTAACCCTTTTTGGCCAGTTTATATCAATTTTTCACCCAATTTTACCAAATTTCCACCCATTTTTGCCCATTTAAAGCCACTTTTTAACTCCCTTTACCACTATTTAAGCCCATTTTTGCCACTTTAATCTATTTTTGCCTTTTCTTTTGCTATTTTTATGTAATTTTTGCCACTTCTAACCCATTTCTGCAACTTTTAAAATCAAATTTCAGCACCTTTTCCACCATTTTTGGCCATTATTGACCCACTGTAGCAACTTTTAAACCATTTTAATTCTTTTTTAAACATTTTAAAGAAGGCTATTTACTACAGGAATGACCAAAAAACATATTTGTTTCTTTGATAAGAGTGGTTATTTCTTAAGGATAAATTTAAATTACGGATGTCACAGCTTAACTTTACAATGGACTATGGTTTTGCTGACCTCCATGGGCCCCCAGTTTGGCTGGGTGTCAAAAAGCTCTCCCATTTATCCGCCTTTATGGAGAGCCTTGTTTGCACATGACTATTCTTGATTGTGCATGACTGTGTTCAACCACCATCAGGTACAGTAGGGGTCGCCGGTCTCTGGCACGTTTATTTTGGGGGTCGCGGGCTGAAAAGGGTTGAGAACCCCTGGTTTATGGGACATAGATGGACTCTGTTCACGACCGACTCATTCGTTCACCATTACCCAGGTAGTCTCGCCCACACACAGGACTACCTGTTGAAAGTGAGCCACCTTCAACCCGAGCCCGAGCAGATATCACTCTTCACTAATAGCATACCTCTGGAGTTACTTCGTACATCCAAGAAGAAAAGGATACAGAGGAAAAGAGGGTCAAGAGGAGGGATCTACACTCATCAGGTTTGATATGGACTATCGGTGAACCAGTCTTTTCTGTTTCACTGAGACATGGATGTCTGAGGGCACAGACTTTCATCTGAATGGTTTTAATGTAATTCGCTTTGACAGATGCGGCGAAGACACGGCAGTCAATTGGGGGCGGGCTCTTCACGCCTGTCAACAGTAGGTGGGCAACAAACGACACAGTGAGAGAGAGAGTGCTGTAGGCACTATGAACTGATGACTGTGTCCTTCAGACCACATTACTTACCTCCACAGATCTCTCAGATCACTCTTATTTTAGTGTATGAATCAGCCCTAAATTTTAGCTTAGCTGCTGAAACTATAGCTGAGTTTTACAACAGAGCTGCAGACCAGACTGGAGAGCAGCCAGTATTCATACTGGAGGATTTTAATGAGTGTGACATCACAACACATCTGCCCAATCTGGAGCAATAAGTCACAACCCCGACCAGGATGCAAAATAGACTAGATCTTTGCTGTAGCAACATCCCAGATGCATACATTTCTAAAGACTCCATCCTTCTCCTTTGCAGAACAACTAAACATCCTTTTCACCCAGTTGAGCAACAGCAGCACACCATTAAACTGGACCTGTCCCACTCCCAATTCCCCTGACTCCGTCCTCACCGTAGACCAGCACCTGGTGACTTCCGTCCTGCACCCTCACAAGGCCTCTGGCCCTGACTGCCCCACTCAGCTAGGTGGAGTTCTCAGCTCCATCTGGACTCTGGCTGTGTCCCCAACTAGTGGAAGGAATCCACCATAATCCCCATCCCCCAAAAAACCACATGCTAAGGACCTAAATTACTTCAGACCTGTGGCTTTGACTTCAGTGCTGTGTAAATGTATGGAGAGAGTATCGTGTGACCAGTTATCTGGCATGCTGTCACACAAACTTCAGTTTGCATACAAGGCTAAACGTGGCGTAAAGCTGGGGTTCTCAACCTTTTCAGCCCGCAACCCCCAAAATAACGGTGTCAGAGACCAGGGACCCCCACTGTACCTGAAGGTGGCTGAACACAGCCATGCACTATTAACCCTTAGAGTTCACAGCTACTTTTTTCACCATCATGTCTCGTCTGGCCTTTTTTTCTAAAAAGCTTGTAAAACATCAACCCTGGGGTGCACAGTCAAGCTCTATACATCTTTTTTTTTTTTTTTTCAGGACAACCTGGGCTTTAAGAATATATCTACTAAAGTAATATCACTTGAATTATGAAAAAGTTATGACTCTAAAGACAAAATAAAAAAAACAAATCTGAATTTTAAACTCCAAGATTTACATTTATAACACACAGTAAACAATAGTGACAAAGTATTTTCTTTGCACAGACTTTTTCTCCCATCTCTTGGGGACGAAACAGTGAAAAAAATAAAAATTCTGTGACCAACGGTTTTCAAAATATCTACATATATAGAAAAAAGCCCATGTGCTTTTTTGGCAGTTAGATTAATTTGTGCTGCTCCTTTAAGCAGTAGAGAAGCAACTGGTCGACTACAACTCCTACAACACTTTGCACCTGAACGTTGCCCCCAACAAATATGGCGCTGCCCACCGAAGAAAGCCAAAGTACATGATCAAAAATGGATTAAATATGGACAAAAAGATGCCCCTGAAAAGTCACCGAAGTTCCAGGCTTGCAATGACGGTGTCCTTAAGAGCTACAGAGACATCGAGGATAGCAAATGAATGGCAAAATGGTCACCTTTCAGAGGAAAAAAAGAGTAACGATGTATGGTTCAAAAGTTCTTAACGTTTTTCTAAACTGTGTCACTTCTTGTTGTATACGGCAGCCCTGTCTTCAGAGACCATGGGGAGTCAGCCAAGTTCCAGGCTCACCAGAAAATGTTCTTTAAGAGCTACAAATGCATGAAGAACATAAATAGAAAGGCACAACACAGAGCTTTCACGGGAAAAAAACAAGTTAGTGTCCATGACTTATGGTTCAAAAGTTACATAGCAATTTACAAAGGGGTGTGCCTTTGGCATGAATCCATGCCGCTGGAGCTCTAAGGGTTAAGAAAAGTCATGTGCAGACAAGGTCGCCCCTAAGGTGGGGATAAAGGGGAGAGCTTTCTAGGGCCCAGCCAAACTGGGGGCCAGCAAAATCACGGTCAAGTGTAAAGTAAAACTGTGGTATGTTATATTTAACCTGAAAAAAAACCACTCTTATCAAAGAAACACATTTAAGTTCATTTGTGTAGCAAGTAGGCCTCTTAAAAATGTAACTCCTTTTGTTGAAAACAGAGTTAAAATATGTAAAGATAGCTAAAATTGGTTAATAGCAGTAAAAAATGGTGGGAAAGGTGGTGAAATTGGATTTTAAAAGTAGCAGGAATGTGTTAGAAATGCCAAAAATCAGATAAAAGTGGCAAAAAAATAACCAAAAATGGCAACAATGGGCATATTAAGTGGCAAAAGGGGATTCAAAAGTGTCTGAAATGGTGTTAAAGTGGTCAAAAATAGGTTGAAATTTGGTGAAATGGAATGAAAATTGATATAAACTGGCAAAAAGGGTTAGCTGAGGAAGAAAAAGTCAGAAACTGCTGAAAATAGGCATATTAGATTGTGAAATGTGGCTTTAAAGGTGGTAAAGGGGTCAATAGTAGCAATGATGTGTCAAAAGAACCAACAACAGGCAGAGAGTGGCAAGATTTGGTTTAGAAGTGGCAAAAAAATAGAAAAAAAAGTGATGGAAAGTGTTTAAAACTGACAAAAAATGGGGTTTAAAATGGATAATGAGTTAAAATTGGCAAAATTGGTGGGAAAAAAGTGATAAAAATGGGTTAAATAAGGTAAAATAAGTGTAAAGTGGCAACAGTGTCATTCAAAAATGTTCTTAGTTTTTTTAAGGCACCTGGAGACCCCCTCTCAGTGTCTCGCGACCCCAAATTGGATCCCGACCCCAACGTTGAGAACCCCTGGTGTAGAGGATGCAAGTCTTACATTTTTAGGCACCGTCGCCAACACCATCTGTGAGCATGTCAAACATTTAGCTTTTATGTTTTGTTTTTTTCCACCTAATTTGATGGGTTAGCCGAGCCATTAGTAACACAAAATTCCATTTTGTGAGCACTTTAAAAGCAGAAATAAATCCCTGCCCCCAAGTTATTTGCTGTAACACCACCTCATCTGCAAACCAGAGACAAAAATTTGCAGGTTAGGGTGGGTCCGTCTCATCAGATATGTCGCTGGGACTCTATCATTATTTAACAGGATGAAGAAAAAGAGACAAAGCTTAAAGATACAGGTTTTGTATAAAGTTAAAATGAAAGATAAATATGTTTAACATTCACCACGACTAGACTTCTGAAGAAGGTCTGATCTATTGTGTCCCAATAAAAACAGTCAACAGGTCACAGCAGGAGTCTAAAATGAGTCTTTTCCAGTATTTGAACAATGCAGTGAGCGATGTCTGCACATAAAGTACATTGAGCTGAGACGTCAGAGCTAAAATGTTTAATGGAGAAATGTAAAGACTATAAAGGCTCTACAGCCTGAACCTGAAAAGCAGCAGACATTACTACATTCATGTGAAATGACGTTTGGTGCTCTTGCCCTTTTGAAGCCCTGATTGTTTTTTCTTTTATCATATTATCTCCTAAATAAGCCTGCTTTTTACTCCATTATCACACAAAAGACAGAATTCACATTGTGCTATCAAAAGGAAAAATTACAGATCTTCAGCTGGAAAACAGAGGAAATATGATTTTTTAGAGAAAGAAATTACAGGAGGGCCTTCCAGTTCAGAGTTTAAAAGTAAGTCCATATATGAATGAACTATTTAAACTTGGGGGTCAAACTTCAAACAAGTGTGTTCTGTAAAGGATTTAAAACAACCCACAAAGTCCATCCATTGATTATCTTTTACATTTTTCACTTTAGAGTTGCAGGAGGATGAAGCTCAGAATAGACAAGAAAGAAAATCATACTCAAATTCATGTAACTGCCATGTCGTTGCTTTTCCTGCTCACAGACATACACTTTATTGCCAAAAGTATTCACTCACCCATCCAAATCATTGAAATCAGGTGTTCCAATCACTTCCATGTCCACAGGTGTATAAAATCAAGCACCTAGGCATGCAGACTGTTTCTACAAACATTTGTGAAAGAATGGGTCGCTCTCAGGAGCTCAGTGAATTCCAGCGTGGTACTGTGATAGGTTGCCACCTGTGCAACAAGTCCAGTCGTGAAGTTTCCTCACTCCTAAATATTCCACAGTCAACTGTCAGTGGTATTATAACAAAGTGGAAGCCATTGGGAACGACAGCGGATGCTGAGGCGCGAAGTGGACAGAGGTTGCCAACTTTCTGCAGAGTCAATCGCAAGGTCCATAAGGACATGGATGAGAGAGTTTGCCGTGGATGAACTTGACTGGCCTGCACAGAGTCCTGACCTCAACCCCATAAAACACCTTTGGGATGAATTAGAGCGGAGACTGAGAGCCAGGCCTTCTCGTCCAACATCAGTGTGTGACCTCACAAATGCACTTCTAGAAGAATGGTCAAAAATTCCCATAAACACACTCCTAAACCTTGTGGAAAGCCTTCCCAGAAGAGTTGAAGCTGTTATAGCTGCAAAGGGTGGACTGATGTCATATTAAACCCTATGGATTAGGAATAGGATGTCCCATAAATTCATATGCCAGTAAAGGCAGGTGAGCAAATACTTTTGGCAATATAGTGTATGTTGCTGCAATCAAATTCAAAATGAGCTACGCTGTAATCATCAAGATTAAAACAAAGAAAGTCTAGAAAATGTTTATATGTTTTTAAATGCACATGTATGCGTTACCATGGCAACAAATTAACTGTCCTCCAGTAATGATGACATGTTTGTTCGTTTTCTCATCTTCATTCATTCATTCATTCATTCATATGTTTTGCTTTATCTAGGGGTCTACCTGCAACATTTTCTGTTAACTGTATTAAAGTGGTCATTTTTTTGGGACTCTGTTTTCATTAAGAAGGTGTTGTTGGGTTTTGAGGCTGGACAAGTTGAGAACAACTCCATCTAAAGACCTCCCCTGAAGCACAGCAATCACCATTGTGAATGTTCCCACCAATATTTTATGCTGGTATTTTCATAATTAGTGCCAGCAACTTTTATACATAAACAGAAGCACAGTAACTGTACCATGACGTTAACCTTGTTCATAAATTTAGACATAATTAACTTCATTAGAGGCAACTAATAAGTATTAAATGATACACCTGCTCAGCAATAACAATCATGAAATACTGATAAGGGCCTGCAGGCCTGAGGGCCACTTCATCCTCTCTCTATGACATCTTCGTCTCCCATTTGGCAACTTTGGTACTCGAGTTGTTTTAGAAGTTACTCAAGAGTCCATTAAACGAGCCAACATATGGAGTAAAGAGAGGCATTCGGGCATCTTCAGCAAAGAGGGACAGTCATTACCTCACCTGCCTCCTCCTCACAACAGGCGCAGAAGCTGTCCTCTGAGAACTACAATAGCTCTGACTGTGCATATTTTATGACGAAGATGAAAGAAGGTAACGAGAAACGGCGACAGAGGAGACTCAGAACTGCAAGGAGCAGATCTAATTGCCTGCTTAGACGCCCTCCTTCCCATGCAGCGGGCTTCAGAGAGGACTAACGTGCAGAGGAGCTCTGATATTTCAAAAGAAGCAGAAATGAATTATTTGTTGGCATCTTTTCTTTTCTGTTTGTCTGAGTATGGAGCTGCAGAGTCACTAGGTTGGCTAAGGACAAAGATGACCAAAGATTTGCTTAACCTTTGACTAATAAGGTAAGATAAAGACACCATTGCTTTTCATGTGAGAAATGTATATTTAGTGTCTGCAAAGATGGTCTAAATCTAACAAGTGTTTACCACACACAGTGACAAATATCACCTTATCAAGTAGATTTAAACTCTCCTTGGTGGGTCTCAGCTTGTTTAAAACAAGGACCTCTCTAACTGAAAATACTCAGTCATTGAAGTGCTGTTTTAAATTAAATTTTGAAGGCTGTCGTTTTGCCAAACTGGAATATAAAGGATGCATGCCAGCACACTCACACAGCCAGAAGCACCAAGCTTTTCTATTTTGTAAACATAAGGCCGTGTGAGCATCAAAACTTCTGTTTTTTTGGTTTAACTTTTTCACCAACAGGCCTGTTAAATGCCACTGTACACCGGCCCTCCAAGCCCTAAAACCAGCCCGGCCCACCAGGAATTCCCCCGGCTCTCCAGCCCTGCAGACGCCTGCAGTCCAGAGTCCCCTTCCTTATTGAACACCAGTGATTCACTGACCTTCTTTAAATGTTTAAAAGGAATGGTGATGATATGGAAAATTTGTCTTCAACAAAGTTTTGTGTCTGTCACTTTACTAGTCTAATAACAGATGTCTAGACAGCCATTTTCACCTTTAAAGACCCTGTAAAGTGAAAACAAATCTGTACTTAGGTTTGTTGTATGACAGGTCACTGTGTTATGAACCCCCAGGTCAAATTTCAGTCAAATAAAACATATCTAAAAGGGCTCGACAGTGCAAGCATTTCACTCGCATTTGCGCCTAAAAATAGGTGTGTGCGAATGGTAAAAAATATTTTGGGGCATGTGTGCGCATTAAAAAATCAGCCGAAGCAGCCAAATGAGTAAATGACGTATATATACGTCAGTGGCACTCAATGAGTTAAGAATGACATGTTGGACAGCTCACTGTCTCCCTGGCTGCTCATAATGCCCCAGTGCAAGAGCAGAAACCCCAAGACAGCATAATTCGGTGTTTTTTTCATTGTTTATGTGGAAAAAAGACCAGGAGAAGGAGCTGGATTTCCCCGTTTTGTCTTCTTCTATGCCAGCTTTTCTTCTTGGTTGCCGTTTGTTTGTCACGAGAGAGGTCATAGGTGTTGAGATAGTTTGGTCCGCCCGGTTGCACTTTCCGTTCCAAAATGGACAGAATCCCCCAGACTATACAAAACATGCAAAAATGAAACCTATTAGTCACTTAGACCGACTCCAACTGAAGTTGCTAAATTTAAAGTAAATTTAAAGTACCAAAATTAGTAACATTAAAGACAAAATTAAATTGGAATAATTTTTCAAAACTTGATGATTTTACCTTTCTGTACATTTTGTATACAAATTCATTAAACCCTTTTGCTTGTAAATGTCTATTTGCATCATGTTGATGACGGAAAACATATTATTTGATTAATTTTCATTGTGCTCCTAAATTTCTTTATGTGCTCCTTTTTCAACTTAGGAGCACATGTGCTCCTTGGGAAAAAAGTTAACGTTAAGCCCTGTCTAAGATGACCAAATTAAGCTTGACAATAATGAAAAATGAGGCAGTAAAATCTACTCCATGGTGTGGGCGTGTTTGTTGAATAAGCTGAAGTCACGCCCACTCAGGACAAGCCTGCCTCTTGACCTTTTGTTGACCTTTGAGGAATAGAAAAAGTCAGTTTTCTGGCTTAAATCTCTGTTATGATGCTTTAAATGATCCATAGACCACTATGGCTGATAGATTTGGCAAATTTACCTCACAATGGACGGAAAAAAATCAGCATAAACTGACTGTTAACTTTCAATAAAGGCTCGTGACATCACCAGCCCACATATTGGCCCCGCCCACATTAAACTCAGCCAGGAGAGAGGTGAAAAATTGTCTAACAGTCTAATCCAGAATCCAGTCACATGTAGATCTCAGAGTTTTCACATTTACAGCAACCATATTCCAACATATCTAGAGTGTTTAGACACAAATTATGGATTTCGCTTTATAGGGTCTTTAAATAACACACCCTCCCATTGCTACTGCATCATCTGTACTTGTTTCAGTCTTTAGTATTTGCATTTGTAAGTCATTTTATTAACCTTGCAGATGGAGACGCCCGTTTTCTTGTTTTTCACTGGTGAATCCATCTTATTAAGCTCCCATTTGAACCGTTTGGGACCGGTTAGAAAGTGACAGGACCAATCAGCGACGAGGGGCAGTACCGTCAGGCGCGGCAGAATTGTGACACAAGCAAGCAGCAACAAGAGGCTGGTGCAATTATGGCGAAAGAGCTTAGCGTGGATGCTGCTACAGCGCCAGTTTTATCAGAACTTGACAACATTTTGTCGTTAAAAGAAGAACAAATAACAGCAGTGAGTTGTTTTCAAAAACGACAGAAGTCGAGTACTTACATGTCTATAGTCGCCATGTTTTGCATTATTCCTCAGAAACTGCACACACGCACCTTAATAGTGGCTACGTCACGTGTTTTGTTGCTCTGATTGGCCCGTAAAGATGTGACAGACAGAACAATCATCCAATCACACTCTGAGTTTTTTTCAAATCCTCTGCCCTTTCCCAAACGCTTAGTATTGAAGCTTTTCCAGATGGATGTGTTTCACACATCAATCTGGCGTGTCAGGTTATCATTTTATACCATCTCCTAGAAATATTTTCAACTTCCAAGAACCCCTATGATGTAGAAATATTTTCAGTGAAAAACTGAATAAACAAGCCGTTTTATTGCCAGACTTCCCTGTGCTGCTTTTGATTTCTTCCTTCTGACATAGCAGTAATTTCCATCTGAACCCGGTCTGAATCTCTTTGATCAATTCTTCATAACGCCTCACTGACCGGCTGAAATACCTGTTATGTTGAAGCTTAATGATGCCATGCTGTGGGATTTTTTTGAGTGAAATTTTCAACATTCCTACACTGCCATTTGGAGCTGCAGAAAATAACCGTAGTCTCTGTAGGGTGTTTTGGTGCTCTCTCTTTGTTCTTACTCTGTTTTTCTGATAAAAGGCTTTCCTTCACTGTTGATTTCTTTCAGCCTGTTTGGCTGATTTGAGCTCTCAAAGCTGCCGTGTTGGCTGCAGGTGCGCACCAAAACTGTCAAGGTCAGACAGGAACAAAGAGAAAAAATCCAACTTAAATATCCCAAGAGTCATGTTGGGTTTCCACGAGTCATGAATGAAACATTAACAGAATGGAAATGTGTTGCTGAACACGTGAGATGGCTTCAATAAATGCATGAAAACAATTCTTTCATGCTTTTGTTACAGATTTACTAGAACGATTGTTTCTAAGGATGGCCACAAACTACACAGCTGGTTCCCAACCTGGGGCCATGGGGCCCCATGGATATCAGGGGCAGATGCAAGCCTTTGCCTGCAGTATCTTCAGTCACGATGACACTACTTGCAAAGGATTTTGTTAAACAAACCAAAAAAAGAAAAAAAAAATTGGTTCTATTTTCTTTGTGTTTTGTCAATGAAAGAGTTTATATCATAACACATATTTAGTGAAGAATAGGAAGTGACTTTTTACAGCAATTTATCACTTTTTTATGGGTCGGGGCAGGGAGCACAGTTTCTGCTTCTCTCCTTCCTGTTGGTATGAAGGTAAACACTGCTGTTATCTTTTTTTTTTTTTTTTTGCTATAGCTTATTGAGCTAGTAAGATGACACAGAGGACAGCTTTGCCCTGTAGAAGTTTCCCCTTTTTGTAGATTTTTTTGATTAAAGGAACAAGAACAGCAGCATGGAAAAAGCTATGTTTAAAAGCTCATGCATCATTTCTACTGAGTCAGCAATGCAGCCATTCCAGTTATGCACAACTATAATGCACATGCTTTATGCTTCACCCCAGTTTGTTGTAAGCTTATTCAACAAGCCCACTGTGAGTTTTTTGGCTTCTGCACATTTATTCACTATCTGACTTCAGAATTATCATGCTCTGCATGAATCAAATGTCTTGTTTTTTTTTTTCATTTTCTTTGTTCAATATGTGCAATAAAATAAAAAACTTTAAGAAATAATATTAAAAGCTGCGAAAGTTTTTCTGAGTGCAGTGATGTAATCAGGCTGCAGAAATACTAATTACCAGCTCTCAACCAGACTGCAGGATGACAGCAGGGTGGACGCACTCATAGCAGAGGTCAATTGCATATGTACCATTTTAATGACCAACAAGAGGAACCTCTGGTGAAAGGGTTTTAATTTTTTAACTTCTCATGTTTTTTATTCTGCTTTGGCAACGCAGAACCATAACAACTTCCATTTAAAGGTACCGCTACCCAACACTGGTTATTATGATTATCAGTGTTCTGTAGTGGTACCTTTAAATTTAAATTGTTACGGTTCTGCGTTACGCAACGCGTTAAAGTAACTCTGTTACTTTTATGGTAGCTAGTAGTCTAACACTAACCTGAAAGCTTCAATAGGAAATGTTTGGGAAAAAACAGAGGATCTGAAAAAAACTCGGAGTGTGATTGGATGAATGTTCTGTCTGTCACATCTTTACGGGCCAATCAGAGCAACAAAACACGTGACATAGCCACTATCGAGCTGCACGTGCGTAGCTACCGAGGAATAAAGCGAAACATGGTGACTGTAAACAACTTTTGTTGTTTTTTTAATAGAAACCCACTGCTGTTCTTTGTTCTTCTGTTAACGAAGAAATGTTGTGAAGTTCTGATAAACTGGCGCTTTAGCAGCATCCACGATAATCTCTTCTGCCATAATTGCACCAGCCTCTTGCTGCTGCTTGTTTACGTCACGACTCTGCCACGCCCAAAAGTACTGCCCCTCATCGCTGATTGGTCCTGTCACTTTCTAACCTGGCCAAACGGTTCAGATGGGAGCTTAACAAGATGGATTGGCCAGTGAAAAACAAGAAAACGGGTGTATCCATCTGCTTTGCAAGGTTAGTGTAACACATTTCTTTTTAAAATCATTAACGCCGTCACAATTACTGAGAATTTAAATCACACGTTACTTGTTACTTTTACAGCCGACAACTCGTTGATGAAGCTCAGTAAACATCTGGTTCGGCGGATGACGTGACGAGATGTAAACACACCACCTCTGCGGACACACACAAACAAACACACACACTGAAGCGCGCACACACATCATGGCTGAGCACTTGAGTGTGAGCTCTCTGTCTTGGAATAACTAGCATTACTTTTCCCTCCTTGGGATAAAGAACGAAAAAGAACAGGGAAGTAGATTTTCCCACCGCCAAGAACAGTTATTCCAACCTTTAGAAGTACTGAGTTAAACACACGCTACAGCTAAGCTAGTTTCCAGAGAGCCGGATGCTACAAACACCGCTAACCAAGGTAAAGCTCATGTCAGCCTGGCAGACCAAGGAGGAGCCACTCCATGTAAACAACCACGGCTGGATTTTAAATCACCACCAGCTGCACACTGTGTCACCAAGGCAGCACCAACGACTGATAGCAAGGTATGTTGTTAAAGACATGCTGATATAAGCTGTAGAGTCCGCTGCCTTTAGAGAAATAATAAAAAACAAATATAAGACAAGAGAGGACCGTGATGCAGAAAGAAATTAAGAGAGCAGCTGGGATTTAATCTGTACTCTTTCAATAGAGTACAGCTGTTTTAGACTTGTGTGCAAATGACAGTGTCAAAGGTTGAGAAACATTTCTACTGAGTTCCACTGCTTCACCACTTTCCAACATAATAATAATGGTTACAATGTTGTATGAAAATAGAGTTATTTCCTCTCAGCAACACAAATTAATGTGATGTGTACAATAAAGAGGATAGAAGCAAAAAAGTAACGTTTAAGTTACTTTTGCAAAGCATTGACTCAGTTACTAACTAAGTTATTTTTTGCTGGCAGTTAATGAAACTAGTTACTATTTTTCAGTAACCTGCCCAACACTGATGATTAAACAGTGAAGATAACACACCCAGAAGACCTCACAGAAATTTTTGTGATTTAAGGCCGGCTCAGACTACACGATTCTTTTTGTCGTTCACGACGGCACCATATCAGACTACGCGACCAAAATCTTGTCCTGTCTTGGCCAACAGCCTGGCCACACTACAAGAGTGGTCGGGACCGCTCAGCATATGCTTATGTCACCACTGTCTCCGTGACTGAGTGCGAGTTCACAGGTTGTCGGGGGGCGGGCCAAAAAGTGTCAATCACTCTGCAACAGAAGTGCTCGGTGTGATTGTAGCGGTCTTTTGCTCATGAAAAGGAAAATAAGAAACAACTGTGAATTTGATTATGGATAGTAAGTATGGATGTATCAAGAGGAGGACAACACGGACTGGCTCTCCTTCAGATAGAACTTAAGGTATGCATGTGATAACGTAAATAAAATAAAATAAAATTTACACATTAGTTTTAGGGAAAAGAGGGGATAAAAGTGGTAAATCTAGTGAATGATGATGCAAAGATAAGGAGCAAATTTTTTCCTGTTGTTAGACATCAGTATTCACGATGTATGAAAAATTCTGACAGGCTAATCTTGTAAAATCATAGTCGTGAGGAATCGTAAGGAGTCTTTAACGTGTCGTTAATTATGTCACACTACAAGACCGTTTGTCATTCCCGAGTTTTGACAAAGAGCTGTGACGTCGCAGTCGGGCTTAAATCTGGCTGAATTCGTGTAGTCTGAGCCCGCCTTTAATGTGACTTCAGAAGAAAAATAAATATGGAGGGTGATCCTAATCCTGGTGTGAATCATAGCTGCAGCAAATATAAAAAAAATAAATAAATGAAAATAAAAAAGGGGAAAAAGAGGAAAGGTAAAATCCTGGCTGAGATGAAGGCATTGTTGTGTTTCTGTTAAGTACATAATATGAGTTGGTGAAACTACTGGTCTGCTAGTCTGGCATCTCTGTTGTCGACAAGCTTTACTGAGTCCTTTCAATAAATAACTGAGCTCCATAGGAGGTATTAACTAAATGGTAAACCAATGTTTCTGTGATATGCATGAATTCCACTAGAGCTTGCTTCTGAGCGGGGAGGGCCAACCGACCATGGGGGCGCTGCTAACTCCCCACATGACACCATGAGGGGAAAATCTGAGAACAGATTGTTTCAGTACACATTTTCTAAAAGGTGGAGAAAGAGAGGGGGGAGAGAATGGATTTTTCTGGTACTTGAGGGGATTGTGGACAGGCCAGGGCCACATATTTTTGTTTGAAAAGCCTGAAAAAGGGATTGTCACATGATATATCCCCTTTAAGTAAACAACAAAAAAATAAACAAGAAAAACATATGGAACGCTGTAAGGAAATCATGTGATTTATATTCTGGATTTTCTCTCATGCAACAGAGCAGGAGAGGGTCTGTCACTGTGCAGCTTGAGTGCATTCAGCAGAGCAAAAATCAGGTCACACTGCCACCATAATGGGGGGGGTGGTGTACTGGGCTAAAATTGGCCTTAAAATTGTCTTGTGTGTGACCAGCCTTTCTGAATGACTGCCTGCAAAGTCATATTTTCTCTCTGCCAAAATAAAAGTTTATTTCTGGAGTGTCTCCGCTGCCACTAACTCTACAAAACAGTTTTTAATTGGTCTGAGAATAAAGCATCTGTGCAGCCAAGTGTGGAGGAAAGTGAATTATAGTCGGAGGTCAACTGAAAATTTCCAAAATGACATTTTGAAAATGTCACTGCCTTCTTTTTCTCTTGTTTATCATAATGGGATAATGTCTCTCCATTTCTCCAGCTGAAACCTCTCTTCATTCCCTGTATTCCTCAATCTCCTGTCAGACAGTACGACACCTACGCTCTCACAGCTTGTGCAGGCGGAGGTGAGCGGAGGACACATGAGACTTAAAGATGAGGACAGCGGTAGGTGAGGATGAATCATGGACAAGAAGTATTTGAGATGGGTATCTCTGTGGGTAATAGAGAGAATACTGGAGGATTAATGATGCAGAAGGACCTCGGTAAACACACATTCACACCACATTCACACAAACATATCCACTGGTTTATTATTCAAAGAGCATTCATCTGTCAGGGGAACACATGCACATACCCTTATTTAACTTTTCTATCAAAGTCTAATATTCTTTTCTGAGGTAGTGGCAACTTTATCCAGTGAGTTTTTAGGGTATCGATAATCAAACTTGTGTGCTGGCATTGATTGACTTGCCATGATTTCTTACCAGCCAGATGAGTGACACAACATCTACAGCCACTGATCTCAACCCTTCCGAAAGACCTCAATTTATCCCTCATCTTTTCCTGAAATACTTTGAGTTTTCATAATTCTTTCTGACCGAGCTGCAGTCTTTCAGAAGATTTTTTTTTAGATAATTGTCATAGAATGAGACTCTGCAACCTAAAAGTGAAACTGAATTTCAGGAGTTGGAACCGCATTGTCAAAAAAGTTGGGATGCAGTGTAAAATATAAATTAGAACAGAATGCAATGATTTGCAAATCTCATGATCACATTTTATTTACAGCAGAGCATGCAGTGCATCCAGAAAGTAAACACAGCGCTTCACTTTTTTCACATTTTGTTATGTTGCAGCCTTATTCCAAAATGGCTCTAACTCATTTTTTACCTCAAAATTCTACACACAATTCCCCATAATGACAGAATGGAAAAAAGTTTTGTTTGAAACTTATAAAAATGTATTAAAATAAAAAACAAAAATATAACATGTACATAAGTATTCACAGCTTTTGCTCTACTTTGCTGAAACACTTTTGGCAGCAATTGCAGCCTCAAGTCATTTTGGTATGATGCTACAAGCTTGGCACACCCATTTTTTTAGGTCACTTTCTCCCACTCTTTGCGGAGCCTCTCAAACTGCATCAGGCTGGAAGGCCATTTTCAGATCTCTAATGAGATGTTCATTTGGGTTCAAGTCTGGACTCTGGCTGGGCCACTCTAGGACATTCAGAGTTTTCCTGAAGCCACTCCTTTGCTATCTTGGCTGTGTGCTTAGGGTCAATATCCTGTTGGAAGATGAACCTTTGCCCCAGTCCGAGATCCAGAGTGCTCTGGAGCAGGTTATCATCAAGGATATATCTGTACATTGCTGCATTTATTGTAAAATTGCCCACCGTAAGACCTGCCTGGGGCAGTCAGCTTTTTAGTTTTTTTCTGTACGAGGTTCTCAAATGTGGAATGCACTACCACCTGATATGAAATCAACACAAGATGAATTCAATAAATGAATTTTAAATATTATAATTCCACTTAGAAGTTAACTTGACTCTATTAGTCACAACAAAAAATGAACTCAAAAAAATGAATTAAAAACATCCTAGCTCCAGTTTAAAGTGGTGTAAACAGTTTAACTCGAATAGGAACAAAAACATATGAATCACAAAGATTCAAAACAACAATCCTCATTAAAATGTAGCAGCTTAATCTGAGACATGAACCAAAACATTAACACTGGAATAAAACCCAAATATCAAATACAAGGCACTCTTGTAATTTCAGTGCAATTCCTAAAGTGTGACCAGAGCTGCTACATCCTCACTTTTATTTCTCAGAGACTCAGCAGTGACATGGGGCATCTGCATGTCTGCAATGAAGCTAACAGCAGTGAAGTTGCTTTTTAAATTCTCTAGTATGCTATCACGTACTTTGTTGTACAGCTCCGGTAAAGCAGTGTCAGTAATGTTATGTCGAGACAGCAGGGCATAGTGTGGGTCCAAAAGCTCAAAAAGACGACAAAAACTCAAATTCTCCACCACGGAGACGCTGTTTGTCCAATGCAATGAATTCGACCACCTTTTCTGTTATCTTTTTGCCTTATCGCTCTCTCCAGGGTACTTGTCTGTTCTCTTAAAGTCCAGAGGTTGTTGCTTCAGTGAAGCTGCCCGTTGCTCTTGTAAAGTCTCTGTATTTCGCTGCATGTTTTGATCGGAGATGACGGATCAAATTTGTAGTGTTAAACGCAGCTCTGCTGCTACCACCTCCTGAAACGGTCATGTTACAGATGCTGCAAGTGGCCGTTGGACTGTTTTTGCTCTTAAGTTTGAAGTATTTCCACACCGCTGATATTTTTAACACATGAAAGCTAATATGCTCCTGCTGCTTTGTTGTTACTGGCGCCTTTATGGCCTGTCGTAAGTTGTGCTCCATTTACGGCAACTGACTTAAATGACCGGCTGGGCTGATCGGATCAAATTGCCGATCGTCGATCAAACTTCTTTAACTTACAGATGACGGAGGCCGCTATCGGGACCTTCGATGATGCAAAACCCTTCCCCAGCACCCTTCCCCAGATCTGTGCCTCGATACAATCCTCATCTAGGAGGTCTACAGACAGTTCTTTTGACTTCATGGCTTGGTTTCTGCTCTGACATGCACTGTCAACTATGGGACATTACATAGAAAGGTGTATGTCCAAATCATGTCCATCAACTGAATTTACCACAGGTGGACTCCAGTCTAGAAACAGGATGAACATGAACTCAATTCTTAGTGTCATGGCAAAGGCTGTGAATGTTTATATACATGATTTTTTTTTATTTTTTTTATATCATTGAATTATTATTATTATTTTTTTTGGGGGGGGGGGGTAATTTTTTTTATAAATTTGCAAAATAAAAAAAAATCATATTTTTATAAATTTGCAAAATTTATAAAATGCTCACATATCGTTTTTAATGTGTAACAGAAAATTAATCATTAAGATCCTTATTCCTATCTGAGAGAATCATCCTATCAGCAAACACATCAAGACTGCTGCAAAAAACACAAAGCTATGTGCTAAAATCACCAAAACCTGCTAAAATAATTTTAAAATATGGTTTAAAAAATGCAACTAAATGTTACATTTCGGTTTGACTTTTAGGTGTCTTGTTTAGGAAAAGTCACTCTACTTTTTTTATTCCCTTTTTATTGGCTGTTAGATTTACAGAATCTAAGCATGCATGGGAATTAAAAAAGAGAAAAAAAACAGCATTTAAATTAATCATAAGGGTCAAAGATAGAGTGTAAAAGAGATTTCTCTTAAAGCTGCTTTTGCCCTGTAAACCTGAAACCTTGGAGCTACGGTAAAGTGTTTGTCTCAGCTGGATGTTGGCTGACACTTCAGGTGATGGACATCTATTCTTCTTCTCCTCTCTATAAGAGGGTAAATGTAAATCTACTGGAGGCACTGACTCACCTCGGGTGTTGCTGGAGAGCCGTTTGCGTTGGCTGGTGGAGGTGTTGTGTGGAAGCAGCGTGTTCTGCTGGTGGTTGCTGTCGATGGGACTCGTGGCGATGATGTTGTCCTTGTACTTGTTCATTAGAGCTAGCTTGGTGTTGTCACTCACTGTGGAGAAGTACAAAATGATCAGAAATGCTGGGAAATAAAAGCTGGTGGCACAAACTTAAGGACTGCTCTATAGAAAATGAAAGCAGCTTCTTGGAAAACAAAAAGTGCTGTCCTAGGTTGGATTCAGGAGGCTTTAAAACCAAAATGTAGCAAGCCTGAGTAAATCTAATTCAACAAACACACCTGGCAGATTGTTTATGGTGGGGAAAGTCAAACAACTATTTTATATATAGAGAGAAAAACTGTCATGGAATTCAATAAAAGTCCTTATGGGAATCTACAGAGGGCATTTAATATCACAGAGGATCAAATGATCTAATATGAAGATATTAAGAGACAGGATTCCAGAGAAACAATTATTAAAAAAAGAGCAAAACTTCTGCAAAGCAGCCCAAAGGAGAAATTCAGCAAAAATACAACAATAAAGTCAGTTAGTCACGCTCACATTTAGCACAACGACCCGCACTGAGGGTTGCAAAATGAGTCTCCTGGTGAACCTTTAATTTCCTGATTCAGATACAACTACAGGATGGATCCTGCTGAATCAGCACAGTACAAAGACGCATACCTTTACACAGGGGCGTAGCCCGGGATTTTGGGCCTCCAGAAAGAATCTTACACAGGGCCCCCCCTTAATCGGCCAGCCATGTAACAAATGCGGTGGCATTTTTACAAATATCTATGCATTTTAATGTATTTTTCAATCATGATTTCCCTATTTCTGAGCAATATTTTACTATGGTTAAATGAAATGTAAAGAAATCAATGAAGTGTAGGTAGGAACAGCCCCCCCCAGTATTATATTCTATTCTATTTGATACAAATTCCAGTCTGTTCCAGTGTTTTCCAGTGGCCAAAATTGGAAAACAAAAGAGGCAACAATGGGCAAACAAGTAAGAAAAAAAGTGATATTTAATGGTAAAAGGTAGCTTAAATGGATGAAAAGTGGCATATACCATGTTATACCAAAATATTCTAGTTATTAAGAAAAGAAAACCTCCTGAACAGAGTGTGCCCATGAACACATTAACTATTCACGCCCTAACAAACTAAACATGCTCATACCGGCTATGAAAATGCAAATTTTAACATGGGTGTAAAAGTGACTTCCTGTGTTTTCCTTCAGGCACCCTTTTTTTTAACAAACAACAAAGTAACTTGGTGAAAACAAGTAGTTAAAAGTGATATAAGACCAACTTTATTCATGTGTTTATATTAAATTTTGGTGGGCAGAAGGGTCAGCAGAGAAAAACTACATGTGCTGAAATATGTACGACGTTAGCCTTAATTTCCAGCAGTGACCTCTCTAGCTGTCTGTACTTTACTATGCATGGCCCGCTGCCTGCATTTTCTATTTCTCTCGTCCATCCCATTAACCATTTTAAATGCATAATGCACAGGATTACTGTGCTCCCATCACCTCTGCTTGGCCTGTTTGGGCTTTTATAAGAACACTGTGCTGTCACCATCACTGATCTATAGACGAATCCAGGCAACAAATGTGCAGCTGATTGAAATTCAGAGGGTATACCTGCATCAGAACTTCTCCGCTCCATCGAGTCATTCTCGTGGGAGTGGTGCACGACTCCAGCGTCCACTGATTATGAAAAACAAATCTTCCTAGAACAAATTCTTGGCAGGAACACCATCCCTTTGGTTATTGAAGAGTGTGGAATAAATTCTTTGAAAGGCAAGCTGCAGTTTGATAAAAAATATGTAATGTCTTATCACTCACATTACTAATATTTGCTATAAAGACCGGTCTGGTTTTAAACTTGTAAAACAGGTAAAACTAAAGGTGTTACTTTTACACATTCATACACTCTTACCTGTGTGGAAACATAAGCCATGTTAAGGTATTTAATTAAAACTCCAATTAGTGTTCTTGGCTGTCACACTGATTTCTCAATTATTTCAGCTGTGTTAGCATAATTATATTGTTCCCTGCCTGGAAAACAATTACAGCTTTACACATCATTCCCCCACACAACTCAACAACTTAACCGTTTTGACACTCCACCTTATTATGTTGCTTTTATTAGAAATACATGAGTGTGGAGGAAAACACAGATAACGGAGACCTTCAGCAACAGTACGAAACTTGATAATAGTTGGAAAATTAATTGGAAATGGTATAGACCAGTGGAACAGTTAAATCCAGCCCGCAAGATTATATCGTATTTCTGTTATAACTGGCCCGTTACTATGAGGTCTGCAGAAGTATCAAAATGTAAACTTATCCTTGATGTTCAGTCATACAATCTGAAAAAGTTAGGAGTAAAAATGATTAGAAAAAAGTCAGAAATGTGGGAAAAGAAATTAATTTGTGTTTTAATTTCACATTTTCAATTTTGCATCTCACAATCAGGACTCAAAGTTAGGATTCTGACTTTTTATTTCATACTTTGAGCATTTCACCTCATAATTTTGACTTCTCATAATATTTTGAACTTTAAGATTCATAATTTTAATTTTTAAGTAATATTTTGACCTTTAAAAATAATTATTTTGTATTTCATTTCCTAACTTTGACTTAATTATCCTTTAGTCTGACCTTTTAGACACTTGATTTAGAAATTTAAATTATATTTTGATTTTTAATTTCATGATTTTGACTTTCTTTCTTTCTAATTTATTTGCTTTTTAAAAACATTAATTTTCAATTTCAGTTTCATGTTTTGACCTCTTTGGACTAAAAAATATACTTTTCTCAGGTTTTGAGCCTTTATACTTATCTTTTTATATTGTTTTTATAATTGTATTTTTTTAATATAATATTTGTATTTTTTTTTAAGTCATTTATCATCAGTATTTCAGTTATTTATTTATTTTTTTTTTTCAGATGGTGAGATGAGGTTGAGAGTTTAAGGTTTAAAAGGTGACCCTGTTAGGCCCTAAGGTTAGACCTGAATCCAGAATCCGGCCCCTGCTGTGATTGAGTTTGAAGCCCCTGGTATATACTGTAGGACAGAAGAGAAAAAGCAATTACCCGCCCCCGCCAACATTGTAATATAATTAAATAAACTTGAGGCTAATGATGCATTATCTAACAAGGTTTCCATGTCAGCACATTTCAGATTAATTATTCATTACTGGTTAAAAAATGAAGGTCCGTACACCTTAAAGAGTTCCAGCAGTAATAATTGAATATTTTTAGCCACTTGAGTGCAGCAGACCTAGTTTCACTGATGTATAGCTCTGTTTAATTCAGCATACAAATAAAATATTTAAAAAGGTATAAAAAGATTTAATTCATGCAGTGGTGTGTTTAAGTTCTTCGTAAGATCATCTGTTCCCTGAAAGAGTGCATGACGGCTTATTTATATGCCTCCAAAGTTATTTCCACCCTGAAGTATTATTGAGTGGTTCACAAATGGTAGGTTTGGACCCACAAGTCACAGAGCCCTTTGTGGGTTAAGGCATAGAGTCTATGATGTACTGAAGCCTCAAATGCATATGCAGAAATCATAATGGAACACAGGATCTGGACCCCCCAATCCTAGAAAATTATTAAATTGCCCCCGTAATTGTTACGTCATTATAAACATACTTGTGTATCATATAATATGCTTTGAATACATTTACATGTTGCACCCAAAAAAAAAAAAAAAAAAAAAATATATAGAAAATGCTGGTAAAGTCTTTAAAGATCACCCCATCCCCCCTCCAATGCCACAAAAATATTGTTTTTCCACTTCAGGTCCAGTTCAGCTTGGAACGGCAGAGTTTGCATTTCTTTGCATTTTCCATCATCAAAAGTTGGAAAGTGTCCCAAAAAACGGACTCGTATTGTCCCACTCTTTTAGCCCCCTTCCATAGGGGTGCCAAGCTTACCGCCGTCCCAAAACGCTAGAGCTACACACAAGGCCACCAACAAGGGGGGATAAAGAGGAGAGCTTTCTAGGACCCAGCCAAATGGGGGCCCCAGCAGGTTCACTGTAAAGTTAATGTAAAGTTGAAACTCAAAGATTTTCATTGATAACACACAGTAAAGAATAGTGACAAAGCATTTTCTTTGCACAGACTTGTTCTCCCATCTCTTGGGGACAAAATAGTGATAAAAATTGACATGCTGTGACTAAAGGTTTTTAATATAAATATATATAAAACATCTATGTGAGTTTTTGCAGTTAGATTCATTTGTGCCATTCCTTTAAGCAGTAGAAAAGCAACTAGTCAACTACAACTCCCACAATGCATTGCATCTAAACATTGCCCTCAACAAATATGGCACTACCCACCAAAGAAAACCAAAGTAAAATATCAAAAATGGATTAAAAAATGGGCAAAAAGATGCTTATTATAAGATCTAATGCTGTGGATTTAATATTTAAAGACCCCGAAAAGTCACCAAAGTTCCGGGCTCGCTACAATGGCGTCCTTTAGAGCTACAGAGACATCGAGGGTAGCAAACGAACGGCAAAATTGTCACCTTTCAGAGGAAAAAAGAGTAAGTGTCTACATTGTATGGTTCAAAAGTTATTATCATTTTTCTAAACTGTGTCACTTGTTGCATACGACAACCCTGTCTTCAGAGACCCTGGGAAGACGGCCAAGTTCTGGGCTCACAAGAAAATGTTCTGTAAGAGCTACGAATGCATAAAGACCATATTTAGAAAGGCACAACACAGAGCTTTCACAGGAAAAATCAAGTTAGTATGGTTATCTTGGGTTACTTATGAGGTTGTGTGTTGAAAATGTGTCGTTTAAGAGTGTGTTTTATGGTTAAAAAATAACCGTGACCGCGTTTCTAATTTCCGTAAGCTTGTAAATGGGGTTTTCCATTATGTTTTAGCATCAAGCTAGCAGACCTTTTTTTTTTTTCTTTTACTTTGTGTGAGATGATGCATCATGTAAGGACGTGTTTTACAGTTTGGTTATAGTGAAAAAGTAATTTTAACTCTGTATAGTGACAAATATGTTCTCTGTTATTTTTACAATTTTGCAAAGAAACTGCCTTTGGATGCGAGGTCTCAATAAACAGATAAACCAAGAAGAAGCATTCATTTCACGAAGAACTGCTTATCTATCTGCCAAACTAAACCGGAACGTTCAGGGAGGGCAGAGTAGTAATCAATGTGGGTTTGGCGCATTGAACTAAACCATTTGGAATATAATGTTTTGTTTCTACGGCTAAGCCATGATGTGCACAAGTGTCATAGCACCAGAGAATTACAAAGGACTGAAATAACTTAAGCAAAAATTCATATATTGGCTGAAAAAAAGAGGCAAGAAAGCTGAAAATAGGCAAAAGGGGACAAAAGTAGAAATAAATGGCTGAAAAAACTAGTGATAAGTGGTTTTAGAGTGGCAAAAATGGGTTAAAAGTGACAACAATGGGATAACAGCAGCAGAAATGGGCTACTAAAGATACATCAGGGCAAAATATAGTTTTAAAAAAGTGTCAAAAATTGGTTTAAAGAGACAAAAATGTGATAGCAGAAAAATGGGCTAAGAGAGGCAAAAAGGGGCAAAACATGGGCAAGAAAAATGGTGAAAAAACATGCCAAAATGGTTTAAAAGTGACAAAATGGGTGAAAAGTGGCAACAATTGGTTACAAAGAAAAAGATATGCAAAAAAGCTTTTATAAAAAAAGGGTTAAAAGTGGCAAAAATTGATGTAAACTGTGGCAAAAATGGGTCTTAAAGTGGCATGAATAAGTAAGTTGAACATCAGAACCCAATGATAGTTTGATTAACTTTTCAGCTCCAGAACGAGGTAACTGTTAGCCAGGATGCTAGCACCAATGCTACTGATCCAACACATAAGCACTGATCAAATCACAACTGAGGAGGGCCCATTTGCTGGGTTTTCCAGGGGCTCAGCCAATGCCGTGGGCAGGCCTGGCTACCCACACAATAAGGGTCTGCACTGGCATCACGTTCAATAGCACAACACAACTGCTCTGCCAGGCTGCAAATCACAGCTGTCTGCCCTATGAGGAGTGGGTGAAAACATGAGAAACACTGACTAATACCTGCTTAAATAAGGGATATTTGGACTCGACATAGATCTGTGCTGTTTCCTGGATTGTGGATAATGATATGTGGTTTCCTCAGGTTTATGTGGATCTGATTTCAAGTGCACAAGCCTGAAACAAACCAAAACATTTCTGTACACATAATATACCGGCTGAAGATCTGAACTGACCCGGTGAACATAGTGAAGATGTAGTTACTAAAACACATCATGTTTCAGCTGATATAACACTGTCTACTGCTTATTCCCTGCTGATTTCTGTCCCTCTTCCTTTCTTTAACTCAGCATCTGGAATTGCAGACCTGCTTCATGATGAAACAGAAAAGGATGCATTAAGATTTAAGAAACGTAATGAAATTGGGAGGCTTTGTCTTTTTTTATTATAACAAATGTATACCTGCTTATGCACATATGTGAAGGCCTTGTTTTTAATATCTATAATTAACTAAAACTATGTTCTACATGTTTTTTCTAGTTATTTGTTAATTTTAGTTACCTTTAATAATCTTGGCTGAGACACTCTGTATCTTGTATGTGCTGATGTGAGCTTATAGAAGGTTAACTTTCTATTTTGAGCTAGCAATTTAGTGCTACACCTCAACTGATAGCCCTCTCCAAAGTGTATTTCAGCAACAGTCCAAATTGTGCCGTTGTCCCCTCAAAGACAGGGTTAAGACTTTTGGGTTGCTGCTCAGTACCTCTCCATTTAAGATCTGGCCCCCATCCTGAGAAACTTCTCTTATTTTTAGCCCCCCTTTCAAGGTGAGTATATTTGATCCTGATAGATTTCACATATTCTCGAATTATCTTTTTATTCTAGCATTTTATAATTTACCATCTTAATTGTTTTTACATGTACTTTCTATGTGATGTATGATGTATTCCTGTTCATTTTTACCTTAAACCATTTGTTCGACCCTGGTTATTTAAAACCTGCTTCACACATGAAGTTCACTTAACTTGACTTGTAATGCACGTAGGGATAAGAGTGGAGAATGCATTTAACATGTAGAGGAAAGGTTATTTTTTCCTTGGTCAAACTATGTTATTAATTCAACAGCAGGGAAAAGTAGCTGGCTGACACGCACGCATGGAGGAGGAGGAAAATAGGAGAGAGAAAGCAGGTGGACAGAGAGACTCATTTCTTCATAGGCTTTAGAATAAACGAATTACAGTGTTGCTTTCTTAGACGTTTATTTCATCAACCATTTCTGATGACGTTCAATGATATGTTTACCCAACCGGACCAGCCGTCTGTGTGTAACTTCTGATAAAACAGGAGCTCACTGTGATGTGAAACTGCAATGACTAATAGCACACACCTAGAGCTTTAAACTAATATTGAGGCAGATGTTAGTCTGTTTTCCTCACATTTTCCTCCATTCCCCATTGCCGTGTTTCTAAACGTTGTGCAACTCAGCCCAGGTGAGTGACGTCAGTGCATACCCTCTCTTATTCCATCTCTTTCACACACAATACGAAAACTTAGAGGGGCTAACCTGGCCATTTTTTTTTCTTTCCCACCTATTTTTAAGACCCTGAATGGAGTGAAGCTTGCAAGCTACTCCAGGCAGACAACTCCAGCTACATGGATTCATATTTTACGTACATCATCGTCATATGCTGTCCTAAACTGGCGCCTCATTCCATCTGCAAGATTTCCAGTCTCTCCCTCTGCCTCCTCTTTGCCATTGCTAGGAGTGATGAAGTGGGAGCCTAGACTCCAAACTTGTACTGCTTATGATATAAATGCTTAACCCTTGTGCCCTCCTTGGGCATTTTTGTCCATTAGCTAACTATTTTTCTCAATGTTTTTTTTTTTTTTTTTTTTTTTTTTTGAGATGACCTTGTCAGTTTTACAGCTTGTGGCATGAATTGTTACAGGAACTTTTCTTTCTAGTTAAATTTTTAAATCTAAAATGTTGTACTCTTACATGTCATTCATACTCTCTCAATTAATTTTCTATCCTCCGGACACCTTCGTACAAAAAAACTGCTATTAAATCACCATACATCAATATTTTTTTCTACTTTTTTTTCATAAATCTCTTTAAAAACTTCAGACCTGCTCAAAACCACCAAACAGTCAATAATTTTCAAGATTTTAATCCTTTAAAATGCCAGTTTGATTATTTGAAATATTTTATTTTTTACTAAAAAAAAAAAAAAAAAAAAAATGCAAAAACTGAATTATTTTCCACAAAATTAATAGTGGAAAGAAGGGGCTTTGGTGCTTACGAGAGTCTTGGATGGGTCAAAGACCAGCAACAAAATTGATTTGATTGCATTAGTATTTTTTAAGTAATGTCAGAAATACTACTAATCCTCTGGACATCTTCAAGGCATAAATGCCGCCACTGACTTCCATTAAAACCAGATTTTTTAATTTCACTGTCATTGCAATATAAACTCATGCATTCTTTAATGTCAGCATTTAAATGTGAAGAAATCTAGTTTAATCTGACATTTTTACCGTATTCCACCAGATTCAACCATTTATCCATTGTAGGCCCGTGCACGATATTCTTGTATTTTTGCCCGTTATATTATGGTGAGTTTTGTGTAAGTTTAAAAGGGTTAAAATTCTGAGAATTATTGAATGTTTGGTAGTTTTAAGCAAGTCTGAAGCTGTCGAAGAGATTTATGAAAAAAAAAAAGTTGAAAAAAATAATAATGTATGGTGATTTCATGGCAGTTTTTTTGAGCATGTAAATTTTTGCCTCAAAGGTGTCCAGAGGGTACCCCAATGTTAAAGCTGGCACTACATAAAAAATACAAATGCAACCAAATCAATTTTGTTGCTAATCTTTGACCCATCCAAGACTCATAAAACATGTTGAATTTCAAAAAAATTAACTAGAAAGAAAAGCTCCTGTAAAAAATCATGCCACAGGCTGTAAAACTGGCAAAATGATCACAAATTGAAAAAAAAAAAAAAAAAAGGTTGAGAAAAATGGCCAAAAATGCCAGAGGAGGGCACAAGGGACGCTAGTCCAGGCAGACAACTCCAGCTACATGGATTCATATTTTACGTACATCATTGTCATATGCTGTCCTAAACTGGCGCCTCATTCCATCTGCAAGATTTCCAGTCTCTCCCTCTGCCTCTTCATTGCCATTGCTGCCATTATGTACAGTGCTGCTCTTAATTTCCCACCACCACCTCAGCATCCACCTGCAGACTCCAGCGTGGGTTTAAGATATGTCATCGCTCCCTACACATAAAATAAATATGCTAGGAGTGATGAAGTGGGAGCCTAGACTCCAAACTTGCATTGCTTCGGATATAAATGCTTAAAACATTTAAAAAGTTTCTGACTGAAATATAAAACTACTAAGTAACGGCTTTGGAAATAACTCATTTTTCTTTCATTCATCCTCGAGGGCTCCCGGACTTGAAGACTTTTTGCTTCTCTTGTTCACCACTCTAACAATCTTTCCGACCTGAAGGTACATCAGTCAACATACCAGGTGCCAGATCCATATTATTCTTGTCATTGCAGCCCTGGAGGGAGTCCAGGGTACGGGTGACTTGGCTGGCAAACTCCTCACCACCATTCATACACTCGCGCTGCAGATGGTGACGCAGGTCGGTGATGTCGTACTCGTACCTGGGGATGAGGAAAAAATCAATTAGTGTCACACCACTTGATTTGTCTAGATTAGAAACATATTACAAGCTAACATGCTTGGTGGTGCAAGTGAGTTTTCAAATTTGTGACTGCTAGATAAGAAGTTTTCTAATCCTCGAGTTTAAAAGTGATTAAAAAGTCTGACCATGTTAGCGGCTAAAAGTGAGAAATATAATGATTTCTAATCACTTCACTTTCAGGAGTTGCAGAGTGACTTATGAGTCTAACTATTTCACATTATATTCATCCCTCTTCCACTCAAACTGAGCCTTTACCCGTCCAGAATCGGCGTTTCCCTGATGCTGAGGGTGCCGCTAGAGTTGGGCCCTTGACCCCTGGAGTTCCTGAGGCTCTCTCTGGCCTGGCCTCCCATCAGTACGGAGGGGATGTAGTGGATCTCATTAGCTGCCTCAGCACTGGCGCTCTTCTGGGGCTGAGGGATGCGGCGGCGTTTACACCAGCGCCTGCGGGTGTAGAGGATCAGGACCAGGCACAGGATGGACAGCAGAAGGGCGATCATCCCGCCCTGAGGGGAGGAGGGTGGCATTTGGAGGGGAGACAGAAAAAAAAGGGTGAGAGAAGAGAGAGTCAAAAGGGGAGAACATATTGAAAGAATTGTGCCAAGAGGGAAGCAGATCAAAGTCGGAGCTGTGACATCGACAGTGTCAACTTCAAAAGGTTGCAGAAGCAATTCAGTGAACGCTACATGAAGTGTTTTCAGTGGAAGTGGTTCTCATAAACATGTATGTTTATTTTACCTTGAAACCAAGCAAAATAAGACAAGACCAAATGTTCTGGCTGATGTCTGAACAGTGAAGGCTATAAAAGATTTGAGCAAATACAAGCCAGAAAAAAACCTTGTCTTTACTGAAGTCACTGAGATCAACAGCCAGATTGTTAAAGAAAGTAATATAGCATCTTATTTTTTTCAGGTTATGAATTTTGATGGAAAAGAACATCAACTGGAAATGTATTCTGTCTTAAAACCCTGTTTACATTCTGTCTGCAACAGTAGCAAAACAAAAAAAAAACCTTTATACAAAGTAATAACAATTGAATAAATGATGTAATGTGAAATAAGTGACTGCATAAATAATCAGCTCCTTTAAAGTGACTGACATAATTCAACAGAGGTCGAGCTACTAGTCTCACAATTAGGAAAATGAGGATCAGCTAAGTGCAGTGAATGTGTCTCAAGTGATTGTAGTATAAAGAAACCTCTATATGGGAGGTCCAGTTACTTGTTAATCAGTATCCATGGCTACATTACACCATGAAGACAAAAGAACACTCCAAGCAACTGAGAGAAAAGGTTATTGAAAAGTATCAGTCAGGGGATGGATAGAAAAACATTTCAAAGGCTCTGAACACCCCTCAGAGTTCAGTTAAATCCATCAGCATGAAATGGAAGGAATATGGCACGTGTAAATCTGCATAGATCAGACTGTCCTCACAAACTGAGCTATCGTGCAAGAAGGAAACTAGTGAGAGAGACCACCAAGACACCTATGAATACTGTGAAGGAGTTACAAGCTGCTGAGATGGGAGAGAATCTGTAGAGAGAACGCCAATGTTGAAGATAACTCTTTAAATCACCAGAAGGCATGTGGGAGACTCCATGGTCAAGTGGGAGAAAGCTCTTTGTCTGATGAGACTTAAATGTAGGGCTGTAGTCCACCAAAGAAAACCTTGGTCAACCAAAATCGCACCCAGGCGCCAACCAATCAACTGGTCAATCAGGTAGAAAAAAAAAGAAAGAAAAATAAATTTTAAAAAATCCCTCGTTGGGACCAGTTGAATCCATACAGGTTCCTTACGGCACCTGTTTGGTAGTCTAAATCAGGGGTTCTCAACCTTTTAAGCCCGTGACCCCCAAAATAAAGGTGCCAGAAACCGGAGAACTCCACTGTACCTGAATGTGGTAGAACACAAGGGGGAGCTTTCAGGGGCCCAGTCAGACTGGGGGGACCATGGAGGTAAACAAAATCATGGTTCATTGTAAAGTTAAGCTGGGGTATCCATGTCTTACATTTAACCTGAATAACAACCACTCTTATCAATAAAGAACTATCTTTATTTAATTCATTAAAAAAATCCCTTTTGTTAAAACCAGAATTAAAATGGGTTAAAAATGGCTAAAATAGGTTTGTAATGGCAAAAAATGGTGGAAAAGGTGGTGAAATTAGATTTTAAAAGTAGCAGAAATGGATTAGAAGTGGCAACAGCAGGTTTAAGTGGCAAAAACTGCATTGTGGTAAAATTTGATTAAAAAGTAGCTTAAATGGCTTTAAATTGGCAAAAATTGGTGGAAAACTCTGTGAAATGGGATGAAAAATTGATATAAACTGACAAAAAGGGTTAACTGAGAGAAAAAAATGGCAGAAATTGGCAGAAATGAGTTAAACTGGCAAAAATGAGCATATCTAGTAGTGAAATGTGGTTAATAGAGGCAAAAATGGGGCAACAAGGGCAACAGTAGATGTGAAGTGGTAAGAACCGGTTTAGAAATGACAACAACAGGCAGTAAAAAGTGGCAGGAAGGGTTTAAAATGGAGAATAATTGGTTTTAAAATGTGTTAAAATTGGCAACAATTGTGGGAAAAAGTGATACAAATTGGTTAGGATTTGGCAAAATTGGAGTGGCAACGATGTAATTTAAAAAATATTCTTACTCAATAATACGCAATCATTAAAAAAATGATTAATTGAGAGACAATCAGCGCACCTTCCTTTGATGACAAGATCCATGCAGTTTGGCGTGGTAACTTTTCAAAATCATACAGCCTACAAAAAAACCTCAGACCATTGTTTTTCATTCATTTATAATGGTAACTATTAACAGGATCACTTGATCCAGCGCTCGCCGTGTCATTTACGAGCAGAAAGCAGACAGCATGCAGCGGTGGTGAGGGGAAAATGTTCGCTCATCGGGATTTAATGACCAGCAGACATCGTCTTTTATCCCCTCCCCTTTCTGTCCGTCTGTAAGAGAGGCTAACTCCCCAAAATCGACCAGGGTGATCTTGGTCGGCCAAAAGCTTTCCGACCAAACACTCGACCGATCAAATGGAAGCTGTCAGCCCTACTAAAATGGAGCTTTTGGCCATCAGACAAAACACCAAACACTGCACATCACCACAAACGCATCATCCTTACTGTGAAGTATGGTGGTGGCAGCATCATGATGTGGGGATGCTTCCCAGCAGCCGACCCTGAGAGGTTTGTAAAGGTCAAGGGTGAAATGAATGCAGCATAGGAAAATACAGCCCCATGTAGGCTCGGGCCAGCCCTGCCACCAGGTTAGTGCACTCAATCTCAGACTTTAACCCAACACAGCTTTGTGCCAACACCATTAATCCAAAAGTTTTTACCATATGACCCTTATTTTTTTTATTGAAAGGGTAAAATGGTGCATGAGTTAATTTTCTATGTGGATTAACAAGAGTTTGGAAGTTCAAAGGACATTTGTGTTTGGGAAGTACACTTGTGTTTTTGCCTTTTGATCTATTTTTCTTTATTTTTAAAATCTGCATTTGGGTCCTTTATGTTTAGATTTTTAATAGGATGAAATGACCGACTCTAGACTGAGCAGAGCACCCCTAGAAAGACTGGCTGACTGTTCTCCTGCATGAGAGTCCAACTGCTCGAGTCATTGGGGAAAGTCATAAAGGAAAAACTCAGCTTTCATTCTGCTGAAGTATGGGAGACTAAAGTGAAATGTGACTTTGATTATCAGCTCCTATATGTTCTCCAGAAAGCACTGATATCAGATGACTGGGTCAGGTTATGTGACCACTTTCATTTGACTCTCTTTCTCTCTGATATTAATGAAAAGTGAGTTGGTTTGTAGGGTTGAGGGATGTGGCAGCATCCACACCAGCACCTGGGGGACGGAGGATCAAGCTCGGGCGCTGGACGGACAGATGAAGGGCGCTGAGCCTGCCCCGAGGAGCGGTTAGCAGGAGGGACGGAGACGCATACAGACAGAAAGCAAAGCACGAGAAAGGGAGAGAGAGAGTCAAAGAGGGAGCAGAAAAAGGCAGAAAAGAGTCAGAGAATCCTGCCAAGAAGCAGGATATGGATCAAAGTCAAGGCAAGTCAAAAGCACAGCCCGTGGAAACACAGAAGACAGACAGCGACTGTCGGTCTGAATATCAGACAGAATCTCCTCCATGAATACAGAATATAGGAGCAGAGAGCTCGGCAGTTCAGACTTATCTCTGATAACTGGAAGGAGACAAATTAAAATAGTGACATAAAATAGACAGCATGAAGACATGATTATAAGAAGACATCATTTGAATTGTACAATGTGTTCAACTTATCAATCCTCGGCCCCTAATCTTGATGCTCCCCAGACTAAAACTGAAATCAAAGTCTGATATATGCTGCAGTTTGGAAAATGCCAGAGAGAGTTATGGAAATGTCAAGGTGACAGCGCACAGATGAAAAGACAGCGGTGATTTCCCACTGAAGACGAAAAGCAAATCCCTCTCAGTCGGAAAATTACATTCCCACATAGAATTAGAACAGAAACTCTCAGTGTGTTCTCCCTGCAGCTAGAAATGCAGTTTCAGTCTCTGCAGAAGACTGGAGTCAGAAAATGTAACTTCTTATGACATTATTTGACTGGAGATTGTAAATTATCATGAAAAAGGCAGAAATTGAAAAGCAATTGTGTAGAAAACAGCAGAACAACAAAACTCATGTGAAAGAAGGGAAATAAATGAGAGTTAAAGTGCTAGCTCAGACAAACATGCAGAGTCCTGAGAAGATAAGCAAAATGATGAAATGAAATACAGATTTGTATCAGTCATTTCCATAAAAATCCTCTATTCAAACATATTAAGAATTCTCAGCTGGCACGAAAATGAGGGTTTGGTTTGCTCATAATAATTTGAATTGGCAGAAGTACAGGCCTATTTGCATAAGTTGTTTGCTTGATCTGCATAGTCAAGGACATTAACAAATGACACCCTGATATGGAGTACTTATGCAGAAAATCTGCATGTGCTGTGGTCAATAGGAGGCCACGGTAATTTGGTTTGGACCGATGACACATTCAGCTTTCTGAAAGTCACTGTTGAGTCTCAGATAACACAGAAACATCACCCTCAGAATGATTTAGTTTTTAACTAGCAGGGCAGAATCAGTGCAGAGTCAGAGTTTGAGAGTTTTCAAATTTGAATAATTGTTATGGATATTACCCACAGTTTCTACAGAGTCCATGCTCATAGTACCCTGACATGTAAGATACACTGTCTTATATCCATGGCGAACAACTCATATCCATCTAGGATGAATGTTCTGTCTTTCACATTCATTACGGGCCAATCAGAGCAACAACATAGACAGATAGTAGCTAGATAGATAGTCGTTCATTGTCATTACACTGTAAGAACACAACGAAATTACGTCTGGCAGTCTCCTCTGTAGCAGCAAACACAGTCGTCCAAGCAGTGGCTAGAAATCCGCAGCCTCACGTCGTCCATCCTGCTGGCAAAGGAGCGGGCATCCAGGAGAAAGATGCTCAGTACAACAGGTTTTCTGTGGGGCTGCTCTTAGCCTAGCCTGCAGCCCAGCTCGTTTGCCCTGCTTCCGCACAACGCCATCTCTGCCTCCTCCCACCGGCTGCTGGTGTGGTGCTGCTCCACGTCCTCCCCCTGTCAGTCTCCAAGCGCCCCATTCTCCAGATAATCTCCATCAGGAAAGACGTAAACTCCGTGGGCCCTGTCAGTTCTGGAGTAGGTGTAGGGCTTTGTTTTGCTGCTGGTGATAGAGTGCCGGGCCGCTGCGTTCGTACGCACCGCCCCATGCTACCTCAATAGGTGGCATTCAGTAGTCTCCTGTTGATCAGACAGATGTTCCGTTGCAGTTACTGGCAGTTGTTGTTAGCTTTTAAGCTAGCCAGGAGTTGCAGTTGAGACTGAGGTCTTCTTTTCACCTTTTTGGGGTTTTTATTGATGAAAATTTCCCGTTCTTTCTCTCAAAGGTGTCCTGGACCATCCATCTTCTTTGTTTTCACAGGTTTCAACATATGTTTTCAACTTAATTGTGAAATAACTCCACAAGTCCAAGACAGAACTCAAGAGTACATCTTCCTTGCTGCCAGCTGCTCTGGTTGCCTGACCAACATACTGTATATTGTATGATTTAAAAGGTGTTCACTGCCCCTAAGAGGTAAACTACATAACACCTGTTCCACTATTAGCCCGCTCTTCAAGTCTACAGCTTGCACTCTGGTTCATCTATGTGCCAGAAGAACCACTCCATAAGCTAAGCTAGTGTTACAGTTCTATCTTGTGTTGTTTAGAACAGCGGACCCACCATCAACTCCTCGAGGAAAATTGTGACCCAAATTCTGTAGCCTTTTCGGTCAATCAAAAATATTTAATTAAAAAAAAGCAGAGCTTGAGCATAAAACAGTACAAAAGATGCAACAAAACAATGGAAAAGGACAAACATTCCCATTTTTAAAGAGTTTTGTGGACAATTTGGCAATGTTTTTTTTTTTCCAGACACACATCTGCGACAGGTTTCACGACCCACTTTTGGGTCCCCACCCACAAGTTGAGAACCACTGGTTTAGAACCTCCTGTGATAATATGGCTTCTAAATTCTGCAAAATTAAAGAGCAAAACAAAGAAGAAAAAAAAAAAAAAAAACATATTTGAAAATAACAAACAGTAAAAAAAATGTGCCTTTAGGATGAATAATTCATATGATGTCTAAAGTATGCCTTAGTGAACAGTGGGTGCAGTAATGATCCATCCTAGCTCTTGTACACCAGTAAAATACCACAGACACTGGTTTATGTACTCACAGGACCGGACATTTTTCCAGGGCTTGAGCACTTTTAATATACACTCAAAAATGAATTCTCACAGCTGCATATGGGAGCAGAGCTTTAAAAATGCTCCCAGCTTTAGTTATGTCTCTGACCCGCTCGGCTTTCACACCCAGAAGCTTTTAAAAAACGGTGTGGATAAGTGGTTGGACACCTGCTTTCTTTTGCCCACACAGCTGGTTTTAGCTCCACTGTTAGGGTGTAATGGTGTTTTTATTCGTCCCATACTGTCATAGTCTGGATGTAAAAGTTTGCATGTATTGATGAATATGTCTAAGTGGAGGAAACCGCAGTAACCACGGCAATAACCACACCAGGGCCTTTTATTGCCCCGTACCGACTTTATTAAGATGTCTTAATGTTATCAAATTCAACATGAGCTTATATATTTTTTTACTCTTTGTATTTATATTGAATGCAGTGTCCCAACTTTTTGGGGAATTGGGGTTCTAAGGGGATTATTATATATAAATAGCAGTAGCATGCAAGATCAGACTTGATTATAATGCCATATTTAACGCACTGACTCCAGTTTTGAATGCTTATTTAAATGAATGTCTAATTTTTATTAAACTAAAATGAAAGAATGATGGGTCGAGTTGAGGATTTTTTGAATTTGATAGCCATGTGTATAAATATAGAAGTACTGAACTGCAGCTTTAATGCTAAGTACGGCCATATCTCTGAGCAAACTGAAGCAAGATGTCAGATGTGAAGTACTCCAAATGGTCCTCAATCAAATCTAGCACAGTGACAAATGTAATCCAAAGCCATCAACCTGCATTAGCGTCCATGCATAGAGGAGCCTAATATAGACGTTATGGAAAACTGTTCAATGTCAGACATTACTTGGAATCAAAGTGACGACTAAGTGGACTGTGTCCTGTTATAGAGCCGATAAAACCAAACCACACATCACAGCGTGCCAGCACTGCGGCCCCGTAATCCACTTACTAACGGATGAGGATGATGTTCTAATGGCATCAGCGCTCCTTATGACTTACACTCCTGTCATGTGAGTCCTGAATGGAGGAGAGAAGCCATGGCCTTTCTTCCTCTGACAGAGCAGGCCTGGTTTTAGCGCTGAGCTATCAATCTGTCACTTTGCCTCCATATGCACAATGTTAAGAGGCAGAAAGGCTGGAAGAGCAAGATTATTTGACGGCTATGAGATAACAAAAGGAAGTTTTGTGCTTTTAATATAATAAACTTTATCATTGCCAAAGGGGCAAAGATTGGATTAGATTACAAATTATAACATTAGTGATGGAAACTGACAGTTTTATGCACTGAAGTCTCTCATGCATTTCCTTTTACAGTAACTTCTGCAGCCATGGTTTATACTGTTAGCAGGGGTTCTCAACCTTTTCAGCCCGTGACCCCCAAAATAAAGGTGCCACCGACCGGGGACCCCCACTGTACCTGAAGGTGGTTGAACACAGCCATGCACAGTCAAGAACAGTTGTGTGAAGACAAGGCCACCCATAAGGGGGGGGCTTTCTGGGATCCAGCCAAACTGGGGGCCAGCAAAATCATGGTCCATTATAAAGTTAAACTGTGGTATTTTATATTTAACCAGAATAATAAGCACTCATATCAAATCATTGTTTTAAATTTATTTGTAAATGTAAATACTTTTGTTTAAAACAGAATTAAAATAAGTTAAAAATAGCTACAATGGCTTAATAATTGCAAAAAATGGTGGAAAAGGTGGTGAAATTAGATTTGAAAAGTAGCAGAAATAAATTTGAAATGCCAAAAATTACATTACAGTGGCAAAAACAAAAAAATTGGGCATATTAAGTGGTAAAAGGGGATTCAGAAGTGGCTGAAATGGTGTGGCAACAATAGGTGGAAATTTGGTGAAATGGGATGAAAATTGATGTAAAATGGCAAAAAATGGTTAATGGAGGCAGAAAAACGTCAGAAACTGCCAAAAATGGGCTTATCAAAGTGTGAAAAGTGGCTTAAAACATGGTAAAGACGGGTTAATAGTGGCAATAATGTGTCAACAGAGCCAACAATAGGCAGAGAGTGGCAAGATTTGGTTGAGAGGTGGCAAAAAAAAGGCAAAAAAAAAAGGGGTGGAAAACGGGTTTAAAATGGACAAAAATGTGTTTTAAGTTGCAAAAATGGGTTAAAATTAGAAAAAATTTGTGTTAAGTGGCAACAATGTAATTCAAAACATTCTTAGATTTTAAAAGCATCTGGAGACCCCTCTCAGGACACTTTCAGACAGACACGGTTCTGGTTCTGGTTCCATTCTGGAGACTCAGAACCTCGGTGCTTTCTGGTGAAGCAGCCCGTTTTTGCACCAGTTTAGCCAGAAAGTGGGAGGACATGATGGACATGTATCATCACGTCCTGCTCCACTTTTGTCCAAGTCTTTCATGCAGTCCTGGTATTCCACTTTTCTTTTCTTCTTTTTTTTTTTTTTTTTTTTGCTCATCTTCACAAACTAAAATGTGACACCCCCACTGATGATGTCGCGGTCCCCAAGAAAGAACGAACTATTTTTGGATCAAGCTGAGAACCAACTTTCAAGGTTCAGAGCCAATTTTTTCCTGGTTTGAACGATAAGGTTCAGGAACCGGCACAGAGCCCTGCCAGTCTGAAAGGCCCATCAGTGTCTTGGGACCCCCAATGGGACCCCAACATTGAAAACCCCTGTGTTAAAGGATTAAACAGTAATGTATCACATAATGTCGCCTACATTAACATGTAATGAAACTGGCGTTTTATGTAATGTAAGCGTTATGTTCCAGGGTTGATTCTGACATTGAATAAATGTGAAAGTCACAACCCCATTTCACACACGTCATACAAAGTCTCTGCAGTGGAAATGAGTATTAATGACGGATCTGCTTTGAATCATTTGGTTTAATTTGATGCATTTCATAAAGTTAATATGGCATGACATCATTATGGTGTTTGACTGTGCTCTGGAAAGGCACTAATGTCAAACTGCAAACATAATTTATCATATAAACATTTATTTTCTTAAATTATAGCTTTGGTTTTCTTTGAGTCAGATCTTCAAAGTGCTGAGAGCAAATATTAAGTATGTAATCCTGTGGTGCATCATCAGAGGTTGTGCTGCTTTTATAGCCTCAGTATATGGAATCCTAATGAGGCTTTACATCAGTGATCATCAACCAGAGGCCTGGGGGCCACATCGGGCCTCCAATGGTTTTTCAATGATAATTAAATTCAGAAAACTTGAGACGGAAAAAAAACGGCACGCTATTGTTTAACTTTTTTTTAAAACGTTAAACAAACCCATAAAAATAGAAACTTTTCAAACAAGAAGTAAATAGGCTGTACTTTTTTAAGGCTCTTTTAGAGTGCAATTTTCCTTTCTGAGAATCTATTTCATGTTTCCTACATGTGTGAAGACATTAAGAAGACTCCAGAAACATGCAGGGAAAATAATTATTAGACCAGATGGAACTGAAATAAATAAATGCATATGCTCATTATTAGTAATATATCCTTTCCTCTAACACTATAAAGATTTTTATGTGGCCTATTCAATCCCATTTAATTACAGAATAATCCAACAATTCACTGTTTCATTTTATTTCAACTATGGATCAGCTGATCTATGGATCTTTTTGAATGTGGCTCTCACTGAAGTATTTTAAGACAATGTGGCTCTTGGTTAGACTAAGGTTGAGTACCACTGGTCTAGACTGTCTTCGGACAGAGAAAAATCAGTGGTAGGCAAAAATAAGCTAGTTTGATTTGGAAAGCATGAACAGTCTGAAATAAGAAAGAGAGAAGTAAACTATGTATATATTTTTATATATTAAATACAGTGCTTAACAAATTTATTAGACCACCACCCAAAGTAAGGTTTATGCCACAGCTGCCATAAATTAACAGCATTGGTAATTACCAAAATCTTTTTTTTATGTTTCTGCAATGGTTAATACACCAACATGTAGAAGCTCTTTAACCCAAATGATATTTTAAATGCTAAAACATAATTATTATTGTTGTCCATGAATTTTCAAATTCACAAAAAAACCTGAAAAAATAGTAAAGCACATTAATATTTCTTGATTAATATGTCAAATTATAGTTATTTACTTGCATTCCTGAACAGAAAAATGAGTTTTAGTGGTTGAATGTTATGCTTGATTCATTTCTGACTTCTCAGAGAAGCCCAGTGAGCCGGCTCAAATTTGGGTGAATTCAGTTTGAAATTCCTCATTCCTGTTCAAAATGGTAAAACATGGAGAGCTCACTGAAAATGAAGAGTCTGCATTAAAGCACTTCATGATGCTGGATGGTCCCTGAGACAAATATGACAGGCGGTCTAATAAATTTGTTAAGCACTACCACATTTATATTTTACTAAATGTTTGGGTATGTTTTTCCAACATCTTTTCCATGAACTCACTCCAGCATATAGACCTTTAAATACCAACCCATAAACTCACTCAGGCTGTTATTAGAATAAAGGAAGTCCTCCTGAAGGCTCAGGACAGGACATTGTCTAAGGAAAAGAGAGTGAGCCAGATTCTGATAAATGCTCTACAACTAATAATGATTTAATTAATCAGCATTTTAAGGTGTGGAGAAAAAAAAATTGGTGCGTGCTTTATGCCAAGCATTACCTGCAACCTTTGGAGCTAAGCCCCCCCTGTCTTTCAATCCTAGTGAGGGCCCTGGTGGTAAGTATATTGCCTCACTGTTAAAAGCAAAAAGTTCCATTCCTTAAAAAAAAAAAAAAGAAAGAAAATATTTTTACAAAAATATGTTAATTCAACCAAAATATTGATTAAAGTTTAGTTTATTTCAACGTCCAGCCCTCACAGTGTCTGTCAGGATAAAGCAGGCCCTTGTGTGAATGGAGTTGATGAGCCCTGCTATGCATCAACATCTTTCATATTATTTCAATTTAAAAACATCTTTGGACATTTCTTTTCTGGACATGGTCATCATAAAGGCAAATGTGAATTTATCATGACTTTAATTTAATACAATTTAATACTGTGGAGCAGAACTCCAAAGAACTGCACTGCTTTTGCAAACTAAATCTGTGCAAAGGATCTGAAAAGATAGCAGACAGTTCTCAGACAAGTGGTTTTTGACAATCTTTGTTTGAAATCAAATGGACCATATGCATTAAACCAGTGGTTCTCAACCTTTTTGACTTGTGACCCCCAAAATAAAGGTGCCAGAGACCGGGGACCCCACTGTACCTGTAGGTGGTTGAACACAGCCATGTACATTCAAGAATAGTCGTGTGCAGACAAGGCCGTCCATAAGGAGGGATAAAGGGGGCGGTTTCTGGGACCCTGCCAAACTGGGGGCCCATGGCGGTAAGCAAAACCATGGTCCATTGTGAAGTTAAGCTGTTAAAACCAGTTTATATTTGACCTGAATAATAACCACTTTTATCAAAGACATAAATATCATTATTTATTCATTTGTGTAGTAAATAGCCTTCTTTAAATGAAAATAACTTCTGTTAAAAACATACATTAAAATGGGTTAAAATTGGTTAATAATGGCAAAAGAATTGTGGAAAAAGTGATGAAATTGGATTTTTAAAGAGCATAAATGAGTTTAAAGTGGCAAAAATCAGATGAAAGTGGCAAAAATAACCAAAAGTGGGTTAAAGTTGCAAAACAGGCAAAAAAAAAAAAAAAAGGGGGGGGGGGGGTTAAAAAGTGGCTGAAATGGTTTTAAAGTGCAAAAAATGCATTGGAAATTAGACTGAATGGGATGAAAATTGATATAAACTGGTAAAAATTGACTAAATGTGGTTAAAATGGGCAAAATGGGTAAAAAAAATGGTTGATAGAGATAATAATGGGTCAACAGCGGCAACAACAGGCAGAATATGGCAGGAATTGGTTAAGAAGTGGCAAAAACAGGCAGGAAAAAAAGTGTTGGAAAGGGTTTAAAATGGACAAAAATGGGTTTTAAGAGGCAAAAATGTGCTAAAAATCTGCAAAATTTGTGTTAAAAAATGATGAAAAAAGATTAACATTTGGTGAAATTGGTGTAAAGTTGCAAGAATGTAATTAAAAAATATATATTCTTAGTTTTTTAAATCGTCTGGTTACCCCATCACAGAGTCTCCCCAAGGTTGAGAACCACTGCATTAAACAACAGTGAATTGTAAAAATCTATTGTTGTTGTAATTTTCAAAATCTGCTGATCCCTGAGGAATTCTGGGCATAAATGGGCTCTCACTGAAACACTTGGGGCTTGAGGCAAGGTTCCTCATGAGTGTCACAACCAGCCCTATAATTTATGCTGTGAGTCTACCCGGCAACGTACCAGACATACAAACAAAGATTGAGCATGAAGGTCGATGCACATTGAGTCTTTCAGGTTTGGGTATTTTTAAGCTAAAGACTGTCTGACCCTGATATCCATGTCCTCCTTTTTCTTTAACAGGACCTCCTCCAGGATGTAGGGAGCAGCCTCTTTCCAAAGTAAATCAAGCTGTCTCTCTCCTTCCTGATTAGCATTCATGGACTAAATGGAGGAGGCAGAAGAAAGATGTTCCTTTCTTCTTCAGTGGTGCTTGTGGCCATGAAGAAAACATTACCGGCAGGTATGCAGGTAGCATGAAAACGGGAAAAATCAAAAGACAAACAGGGTTCTGACACAGTCAAAGCTGCATCTGCATTTTCTGTTTTTTTAATGTCCTTTCTTTCAGTGCAGTCCGTCTGCATAGGAAATTAAATTGAGGCTAAAAGTTCATTGTTCATGTTTCTTTCAGAGCACAGTCAATGTGGCGTCCCATACATTTCTAAAGGGACAATAAGCCAGGCGAGCAGCATGCAGCATTTCAGCCTCTGTGAAAGTCTGCTTTATTAAAAACATGCTGTCTGCTTTGTAAGACACTGGTCTGTGCTAAAATCCCCACACAGCGGAAATTATTTGATGCTGATGCCATATCGAGTCTTTGTGACTTTTCCTGTTTGCTTGCGGAGACACAGCTTGAGGCGCAACAGAGACGGAAGAGCAGAGAGAAACATAATAAAATAAGTTAAACTGTACACCACATAAGTCATGGTGTGGTCGTCCGGAGCTGTTGGCTCAAAGTTTACGAGCTGTGTTTAGAAAGTCAGAGAACTTCAGTTTCTTTATACTAGAACACGTTTATTCTAGCTCCGTCTCTGTTAACACTGATGCTGTGGATGTAATGGTGCTTGATTTTAATTTGACAAATACAAGGCAAACAAACATGGCGGTGTCCAAAGCCTGGTTCAGGAGGTGATAATCTTAAGGTCTGTTTGATAATCAATTTTAACAGCAAACAAAGAAGATGCAACAAACCACACAAAGAAGTAGAGGGCAGGGCTAGTAGATCCAGCAGCTTCTTTTGATCAAATTTGAAGGAAAACTTGTGCTGCAAAGTTTTTTTTTTTCTTTTTATGTGCTGATGATGGAATCACTTGGATGTGCCAGCCTAATTTCACAGCCAGTTTGGGGTCCTTACTGCCGTACATGAGCGGCGATTGTTCATGAGTCATCCCCCTCAGTTAAATATCCTCACAAAGCTAGAAATAGTGATGCAACAATGATGGTTTTTAATGCAAGAATTAGAGGTTTATCGACCTACAAATATTTGCTTCGCTCAAACAGGAGGAAACCAGGCATCACCTGCCTAAAACCATCCCAACAGTGAAGCATGGTGGTGGCAGCATCATGCTGTGGGGGTGTATTGAAGCAGCAGGGATGGGCTGTAGGTTCACCTTCCAATGCTTTTGTGGAAAAGCACTTAACAGGTACTTATCCTGGGCAAATCCTTGTGGCAATTATCAGGCCAAATCCATTATTTGTGGATCTGGCCCACAGTGTTTAGCTTTGGTAATTGTTGTGAAATCTGGGTCTTTAGGATTTGTCTTTCTACTGCAAGCAAAACTGGAAATGTCAAGTATTTGTAAAAACACATATTTCTACCTTATTTTATTGTATTAAGGCAAATGTTATTGCCTTCATTGCTTTAATTTTATTAGTGGGGATGCTGAGCATCCACACTATTGATATTTTATTCTGAAATTATCTTTACGCTGGTTAAAAATGATGCACTAGTGTACAGAAACACTAATACAAATGTACATAATCATTTTTATATAAAAATGTTTGACATATGTGTGAAAAAGGGACAACCAAACCCTAAAATGATGAATTAAAGGAGTGGCCCATTTTATAAATATACCAAGGTCAATATAACTTGGCTTTTTTGACCAAAAGATATTACAAAAAAAGAAAAAAAATGAATGTAAAAGTGAAAAAAGACTTCTGAAAAGCACAGCCAATTAAATAAAAATGTAATGTAAAATAAGTGACTGCATAAAAGTTCATCCCATTTAACATGACTGGTCTAATTCAACAGAGGTCCAATAACTGGTGCTACTAGTCCCACAATTAGTCAAACGGGAGTCAACGGAGTACAGTGGATGTCTCTCAAATGATTGTAGTATAAAGACACGTGTGTCTGGAAGATAAAGTCACTGGTTAATCAGTATTCCTGGCTACCATTACACCACGAAGACAAAAGAACACTCCAAGAAACTCAGAGAAAACGTTATGCAAAAGTATCAGTCAGGGGATGGATAGAAAAACATTTCCAAGGCTCTGAACATTCACCAGAGCTTAGTTAAATCCATCATCAAGAAATGCAAGTTCACAAGTTGGTCCGCTTTGCTTTCACAACTCAAACGAACCGCACCAGGGTTCGTTTGGAAGCAGACCGAGGCCCCCTGTTTTCAAGCGAACCAGAGTCCGCTTGTTTGGTCCACACCACAGTTCGTGTGAGCTTTCACACCACTCCAAACGAACCGGACTATCCGGGAAAATGGAACAGAGTTAGTTTAAAGCGGACCAAACAGCTCTGGTGTGAATGCGCCCTAAAGAGCTAAATTATAAAGGGGTTAAACATCCAAGGTGACGAATTCTTCGATTAGGCACTGTAACAATGGATTCATTAATAGAAAATAAAGAGATTGTATCTAGAATTTCAAAATAGTTAGACAAGAAGTACTACCAGTTCAAATGTCTGTATTTTCTATCTGCAAATCCCCTGTTGTTGAATTAAAAAAATGATATCCACATTTAAGTTCTTTGATTCACTGTTGGTAGTAACAGAGTTCAGCTTTAATGAAATAAAGTCTTCCTTTTTCCTGCTAAAAACATGTTTTTCATTTCACTGTTGTAGCTGTTGAAAATCCTCCACATCGCTCTGTTGTCCACATCAGAGATCCGCATCACAACAAACAGGCCGGGTGCTCGAGCTGTGCGCCGCTCTCACAGCCCACAGGGAAGCTATGGATCGGTTTGTCTCGCTCGGCAGGCTTTTCAAAAAAACACGCCAAGCTGTGATGCTCTGAAAGCAGCTCTGGAGGCTGGGATTCAGCCGAGGCTCCTGCTTTACAAGTGGTCAGGGCCGCATTGATTTAAGGTTTATACGATCAATGCTATCAACACGGGTTTAGGAGGGTCCCCGCATGAATGTCAATATCCCACCAGCTGAGCTGTGTCACAATGACCATCTCCTCCTGTTAAATGGATGATGATATCACCGTGTGAAACCCCAGCACTCTTGTAAAAATATTATGTGACAACTTGATTTAAGGAGACATTGTGATTTAAAGAGCCCTGGAGAATTCAGAAATTCAGGATTGGGAATCAAACTGTGCTGAGACTAAAACCTGACATGATCTTCACAAATTAAAACTCCAGTTAGAATCCAACTGGGGACTGTTTCGCTTCAATATGATCTTAGAAGGCATATTTGGAGGGGGGATTTTTAAAATGTTGAACCTACAAACTCCCTCCATTAGAAGGAAAAAAAGCTGTTTACACGGCAGTGAAAGCTTCAATAAAAACAGAGCTAAGAGTCTGTGAGCTATGATATGAAACAGGGAGAGGGGCTTGATTTGATTTTTAAATCCACACATTCAAATGGCACGCAAACCCCAGAGGAAGGATGTCAGAACACAATCTGCATTGGTTTATGTCATGTTGGAGCCGTTGTGTATTTATTTATTCATCTATTTTTTCAGTCCTTTTAGCAGACTTTCATTTCTACTCCCATATGGCATCAAAGCTTTACTGTATCTGTGCTGGAGGCTTCCAGAAGAAAGGCTTAGTGAAATCTATATGTTTATTTCCACAATAGCTTAAAAAGAAACTTCAAAGTGTCGTGCAAAAGGCAACCAATGCAGTTCCTCCAGTCTCTATCTAAAGCTGGCTGTCAAAGCTAAGGAATCCCCATCAGGTCCCACTTTATAGTGCTCATTTTTACTGCAGATATGTATGCGCCACTTTTAATAAGTTTCATAATTATGGGTGTGGCTGAGCTGACCAATGTAGAGTGTTTGGTTAATCCTGCAAAGCTGATTGGCCAGATTTCCTGTCTGTCATCAGGTGGTGCAAAGCTTATCTCTGTAATGCTTGTTCTTGATCTGAGAATGAGAAACCAGTCATTCAAGGTAAAAGTCGCTGCAGATTTGATTTAATTGCAAGCCTGTAAAAAACAGTGGTTCTCAACCTTGGGGTCAGGACCCCCTTTGGGGTCATGAGACACTGAGAGGGGGTCTCCAGATGCCCTAAAAAACTAAGAATGTTTTTTGAATTACACTGTTGCCACTTTACAACAATTTTGCCAAATTATAACCCCTTTTTGGCATTTTTTACACCAATTTTAAGACATTTTTTTCCATTAACACCTATTTTTGTCAGTTTCAAACTCTTTCCATCCCTTTTTCTGCTTGTTTTTGTCACTTCTGAACCAATTCTTGCCACTTAAGCTTAATGTTACCTCAGTTTACCTATTATTGCTACTATTAACCCTTTACCTACTGACCCAGCGTCGGTGCTGTGTTTTATATGTCCAGAGTATTATTACCATAACTCGGTCAAAGTTTGTCCAATCAGAAAAATTCCAACGGTGTTGGAAAGCTGAGAATTGTGGGCATGCGCACATATATGGTTCATTACGGTACTCACAACAATATGACGTGGGCATTCATAACAAAACACCAGAAGTATCGTTAGACCACTACACAGATTCAACAGTGTAACTCCTCGAAATTTTGCTCAATCTAAAAAATTCCAACGCTGACAGAGAGCTGAGAATCTGTGCTTTCCGGCAATATATGATGGGTGGTATATATATCAGGGTAATGTCGAACAGCACCCTGAAAATGTCAGCTTTGGCAGAAGACGAGTGAGAAAGGAGAGTGAAGGAAGAGAGTAAAAGGAGAGCGAGTGAGAGTGGTGTTTTGTTTTCAAAAAATAGCGTTAGATAGTGGCATTTGTGCGTGTCTGTCATGTGCAATAACAATATGTTACTGGAGAATGTTGAGAATGCATTTTTCCACCTTTGTTTGCACTAATTGTCGCCTATGTATATAGTTGTCTTCTGCACTGTGTTTTGCACACTCAGAGTCCTAGACTCCAAAAATGACTGCTGATTGTTCTAAACATGTATAGGTTCACATTTCAAATGTCAAATCAAAACTTCATGAGCGATAACAACATTTCTTCTCATTAAAGCCATGAAAAACAAATCCGTTTTTGTTTTTCTTCTTTTAAACAGCTGACAATTCCATATAATGTGCAATAATCATTAACCAGATGTTGAAAAGTCTAGTTCAAGTACTCCTGGGAAAAGGGACCAAAGCTCTCAGACTTAGGCCATTTCCTGACTATTTAACAGCTGTAATAACAAAGTATGTCCAAATCGACATTTTTAGACTCAGTAGGTAAAGGGTTAACCCCTTTTTCCTACTTTTTATGCATCAGTTTTTCCCATTTTAACCACATTTCACCATCTGATATGCTCATTTTTGCTAGTTTAACCAATTTCTGCCAATATCTATTTTTTCTCTGTCAGTTAACCCTTTATTGGCAGTTTATATCATTTTTTTCATCCCTTTTCACCAAAATGTCACCTTTTTAACAATTTAAAGCCATTTCAGCCATTTTTAACTCCCTTTAACCACTATTATGTGGTTTGACATTTACTTGTATGTTTACCCGTTGTTTGTCTGTAACTTTAACTGTGCTGCTGCGTGTCTTGGCCAGGACACTCTTGAAAAAGAGATTTTTAATCTCAATGAGGTTGTTCTCCTAAAGCACTGATCATCAACTGGCGGCCCGGGGGCCATATCAGGCCCCCATAAGCTTCCCGTCCGGCCCCTGAAAGATCATTAAATTCAGAAAAGGAAAAAAAGAAGATGTTGTGGTTTTTAAGAGTATCTTTTGGCTTTAAATACCTGCAGCAGTTAAATCCATCCCAAAAACAATTAACAATGAAATAGTTTTAGAATGAATTAACATTTGATCTGTTTTACAGAAGTTTACAGTCATAATTAGAAGACATTTAAAATAAGAGTTAAGGTTGGCAGAAGAGCAGCAAAAATGACCAGACAAAGTGGTGAAAAGAGGTTAAAATGTGGCAAAAATTGGATAAAGAGGGAAAAAGGGGCAAAAAGTATCATAAATTGGTTAAAAATGACAAAAATAGTTCAAAAAAGTGATGAAAATGGGTTAAAATGGGCAAAACAGAAGAAATGTGTCCAAAATGGATAAAAGAGTGAGACAAAGGGGCTAAAACATGTGGGAAAGTGGTTTAAAGGGGTTAGCGAATGGCAAAAAATTGGGTCAAAGAGGCAAAAAGTATCAAAAACAGGTTAAAAGTGGCAAAAATACAGCAAAAATAGTCTGGTAAATTTGTGAAAAGGTATTCAAGAGTGGGGCACAAGGGAACTAATTGGCAGGAAAGTTGCAAAAGGGGGCTAAAGAATAGCAAAAGTGGGTGAAAAGTGGCAAAAAAAATGGTTGAAAGTTGCAACTATTGTTGAAAAAATGTTAAAAAAAAATGTAAAAAAGAGGCTAAAAAGTGGCAAAAATGGATAGAAGTGGCACAAAGTGATAAAACATGCAGGAAAAGTGGTTTAAAGGGGTTAAAGAAGGGTTAAAATTGGGTTAAAGAGGCAAAAAGGGGTTAAAATGAGTTAATACTGGTGCTAAATCACGATCATGGAGGGCCCCTTCTCTGGGATTATCTGGGGCTCAGCCAACTTTGTTGTCAGGCCTGTTTCCCTGTGGCCCGCTGCATCATAGATAAAAGGGAAAGATCTCACTGGTAATGACTAAAAATGTCCTGTGTTTTGAAAGAAAGTACAAATATGTTAACCAGACCAAAATATTTATTTAATTTTTGTGTATTTGAAAATCCGGCCCCCAGAGTTTCTGTCCAGACTAAATCTGGCCCTTGTGCGAAGATACTTGATGACCCCTGTCCTAAAGGTTAAATAAAAATAAAATCAAAATATATAAATACTATGCCCATTTTTTCCACTTCAACCCATTTTTGTCACTGTTTTTTTTTTTTTTTTAATTTTGCCAATTTTGTGTAATTGTTGCTACTTTTGTTTGTTTTATTGTGAATAAAATATGGGTTTATGAGATTGAACGATCATTGCATTCTGTATTTATCAACATTTTCCCCAGTGCCCCAACTTTTTTGGAATAGGGAGAACACGTGCACTTAGTGGGCTTTAAAGTGGGTGGATTTATTATACAGCCAACTAGCCTGGGTGGTTAGTGGTGAATGCTTTGTGTGAAACTCAGTACAGCATTGATTTAATGACTGAGCAGAGTAAACGTCTACCTGACAACAAACACAGGTATCATTTCTGCTCCTTTGTGTTGCATAACTGCCATCTCTCACTCACACTGAGCTGTCAGTGGGCTGTTCTGGAGCTGAAAGTAAATGCCACCGATTTTTCACATTCTTTTGAGGTCAAGCTAACAGACTTATTGGATTTCATCTAAAAAAAGAGAAACTTCTCTAGAAGTCATCACTATGAAATACATCCTGGATCAATAGAAGTAATAAAGTGACTGTAGTGATCATTTACAACCTCACAAAAGTGGGTTTAGTGTTAGGTAACTCTTTAAAACCTTCACCGTGTTGGTTTATGTTCCTGTTTTAGGCGGTGCAGAGCAGACTCAAACAAAGGAGCAGCCTGGCTGTATTTTGTGCTGTTAACAGCAGACACCATACGGCTCTGACAGACTCCACTGCTCCTCACCTTTTGGGTTGAGCGGGCACAGCGAGGGGCTTTTTTCACACTACTGGGCTACAACAAACTTGTATCTCCAGGGCTTCTACACAGCTGAGGTAAAACAGAACTGGTCAAAAATCTACATCAAGCTGCAAAAACAGCCAATGTCAGTGGTTATGTAGGCCAAAGCTTCTATGCATCATGTTATAACAGCACAACATGGGATTCCATATACGTGAAACCAACAGGGACTGTCATGACATTGTATTCAAATACATGCACTTAAATATGGAGTTGGAGTGTTTCTGTGGGAATTTGTGGCCAAATTATTTATGAGGTCAGGCACTGATGTTGGACCAGAAGGCCTGGCTCTCAATCTCCCTTCCAGTTCATCCCAAAGGCATTTGATTGGTCAGGGCTCTGTGCGGGCCAGTCAAGATCTTCCACACCAAACTCATCAGACCACGTCTTTATAATCCTTGTGCGCTGAGGCACAGTCATGTTGGAATAGAAAAGGGCCTTCCCCAAACCGCTGCCACACAGTTGGAAGCACAGCATTGTCCAAAATGTCCTGGTATGCTGAAGCTTTAAGATTGGCCTTCACTGGAGATAAGGAGCATAACCCCTGAAAAACAGCTCCATACCATTATCCCTCCTCCACCAAACTTCACAGTTCACACAATGAAGCGAAACAGGGAACATATTTTAAACAATCAATTTATCATTTTCACTTTTTATCCCATATTTTGAAGTACTTAATCTATGATTTTGACTTTTTAATCTCATATTTTAAACTGTCAATTTATTATTTTCACTTTTTATCTCATATTTTGACCTTGTCAATTCATTATTTCGACCTTGATATCATATTGTGACCTCTTAGGTGCACCATTTTCAATTTTAAGCTCTATTTTTGACATTAAAACATGATTTTGACTTTCTTTTTTCATATATTTGCCTATTAAAAACATTATTTTAACATCTAATTTTGTGTTTTGACCTTTTGAACAAATAATTGACTTTTTATCTCAGATTTTGAGCCTTTTAACTTAACATTTTGACTTTTGTAATCTTAAAATCATTTATCAGCATTGCTAACCTTTTCCCCATAATTTATTACTAGTAAAAAAAAAAATTGATTTATTTTATTTTATTTATTTATTTGTAACATGGGACAATACACACTGATGGACATGGACATGTAAATGTGCCAGATTGTAGCCATAGGCTAATTTCCATCCAAAGTCCCCGGCAGGTTGATGAGGTTGACAGTTAAATGTGGACCCTGTTAGGCCCTCAGGTTAGACTTTAATGCAGAATTAAACATAGTTCAACTGTGAAATAAATAGATAAGTAAATAAATAGATAAAGTAAAGTGCAGGCATCACACTCGGTGTCTGTCTTTGCTGGTGCAGCATAGCGATCCATTTCCACCGTTCCCATTCATTCCTAGAGGCACTACCTGACCCACAACGGACATGACCATGTGATTGCAAACAACCTACATCATCTGCTAAATTGCAACGTCAGTATAAATCAGAAATATCAGTTTCAGCTGAGGATGATCTCTCTAAGAAGTGATCTTTCTCTGCAGCAAAATAAATATATGATAATAAATACAGACTGTCTTGTCCCCGTCTTCAAATCAAGGTTTACTAATTCTGCAGTTTTGATTATCTCTTAACTTTTTGACACTAGGTGTATATGTTTTGTTATTGATTGACTTTAAGGGTTGCAGAGATTAAAAAGTTGCTTTATAGCCTCTGTGGAAAAAACAATACAGCTCCACATGGGGAGAAAAAAAGCTAATCTAAATCCTCAGCCTGCAGAACCATATTAGTCCATGGTATAATGTAATTGGCTCGGTTTGTTTGGATACCTCCTTACTGTATGCCATGATTGGATTGATCCTTTGAGGCCCCGTGGCAATTCAGCAGCTGATTAATATTTGGAAATTAAAAAGAGGAATTGTGTATAGCAATGATATAGTGGGGCTTAAGTGTCTCTATGGGAAAAAACAATCATGCCACATTGAATATCTGATGCTGTTTTAGATGTGAAGTGTTTTCATTTGTCTTTATTTGGCTGGAGAGTTGGGATTTACTTTCTAGTTGCTGTGCCTGCGGGGTTGGCGCTGAAGTCGGGGATGTGTGTTCTGAGCTCGCCTGGTGTTGGTACACACATACACAAGGTTAGTCATCTATTATGGATGATCCAGCGCAGTCAGTGAAGGACACTGTGGTCACCTTGTTGGACGTGAGTGCACTGGGAGAAGCTTTGAACCCTGCATGAGGAAGCCTCCAACTTTAGAACAGCACACTTCAACTTTACAGGAGTATGACTGGAAATGATCGTTCTGGAAAAAGAAATGTATTTTCAGGCTGGCTGGAGCAAATAAAATCACTTTTCTGGCCTTGGATCCTAACTTTAGTGCAGTTCATTGAACCTGATTCCCCTTCAGGATCAGGTCCATAATAAGCTTGGCTGGACTTCAATCCTAAGAAAAAGTGCTGGAGCTCCAACTCATCCATTAAGCATAAACAGTTTCATGGTGGGCACGGTGGCCAGGCGATGAACTGTGGCCGATTAGATGTTCTGCTTTCCAGCTGGGCTGACCTGGACAGGATGTGTAAACCTGGGACCATTTCAACCCAGCTAAAAAAGGAGGGAGTCTGAAAACCCAAAGCTTGAGCTAAGCACTGACAGCATGAATCCATAACACATAAAAATCATTATTTCTATCAAATATACCTTATTCTTCTCTACAATTACAGGCAATTCTTTCTAATATGGTGGTTTTTCTTTAATGAAACACTACATAATATTCCTTATCAAAGTGTCACTGGTATGTCTTATACCAGTGGTTCTCAACCCTGGGGTCTGGACCCCCATGGGGGTCACAAGACACTGAGAGGGGGTCCCCACATTCCATTAAACAACTAACAATATTTTTCAAATTACACTGTTGCCATTTTACACATATTTTAACCCACTTTCATTCATTTCCCCACCAATTTTAACACATTTATGCCACTAAAAACCCATTTTTGTCAAATTCAAACTCTTTCCTCCACTTTTTCTGCCTGTTTTTGCCACTTCTAAACAAATTCTTGCCACTGAAGCCTAATGTTGCCTCTGTTGACCTTTTATTGCCACTATTAACCCCTTTTTACCACTTTTCAAACCCATTTTACCCACATTTCGCTCTCTGATATGCCCATTTTTGCTGGTTTAACCGATTTCTGCCAATGTCTGCACATTTTCTTTTTCTAAGTTAAAATTTTTTTGTCAGTTTATATCAATTTTTCATCCTTTTTCACCCAATTTCCACCTATTTTTGCCAATTTAAAGCCATTTCAGCCATTTTTTTAACTCCCTTTTACCACTATGTATGCCCATTTTGCCATTGATTTGTTTTGGTTTTTTTTTTGCCATTTTTATGTAATTGTTGCCACTTGTAACCCATTTCTGCTACTTTTAAAATCCAATTCCACCACTTTTTCCACCTTTTTTTGTCATTATTAATCATTTTAGCAATTTTAAACCATTTTAATTCTGTTTTTTTTTTTTTTCAACAAAAGCGATTTACATTTATAACGCCAGGTGGAAAAAAAAATATTGGTGGTGTTGTATTGTCATAAAATAGACTAAATAAACACAATAAACAAGAAAAAAATCTAAAAAAATCAAACAAAAAAAAAAAACTGAAGGGTTCTTTTTGGGATGCGTTGCCTCAAGGCAACACTGCACCATTATAGAATGGAATGAACAAGAAAAAACATGATTTAAAATTTGAACAGAAAGTTTTTTAAAGCATATTGGAATTGCAAAGTAGCTTCACCAGGTTGCAATTCATGTTATTTGAACTTTAATGATGAAAATAATTGTTTTTAATATCTAACTATATTCTATATCCGTTGCTGTCCATTTACCCTCACTGTCCTCATCCTGATCCACATCACTTTTCACTTTCCTCATCCTCATTCTCATCGTGATCAATCTCACTGTCCTTGTCCTTGTTTTTATTTCAGTAATCACAGATTTACATTGAAATGCACAATACCAAAATGTAATGGTATCATTGTGCACTCCATCACAGTACGGTGTTTGCAGTATTCCATAATGGTGCTGTGTTGCCTCAAGGCAACATGTATATTTTAACAATTTTACATTATTTCTTCATCAAAAATGCAACATTTAACTGCTACAAATTAAACTTTACCCACCAATAATTATGTACACATTTTTTTCCAGCCTCAGAAATATCTGGAAAATATATTTTCTTGCAGTTCTTTTGCAGCACAATGGCCGAGCTGTTTTGTGTGAGAATGTCTGAACAAAAAGTGTTCAAGATGGCATCCAGAGCGTCATATGACAAGTCAAAACACTTCTATGGGTTACTTAAGGTCCTGTCACTTTTTTAAAAGAATTTGATCATACTTGGGAATGTATTATGTGAGTGCACAAGGCCAAAAAGTGCTATGTTGCCTACAGGCAACACTGGACCACAGAGGGTTAAAAAAAAGATATTTGTTTCTTTGATAAGAGTGGTTATTAGAGAGTAAGGACGGCCTTGTCTGCACATGACTATTCTTGAATGTTCCTGGCTGTTCACCCACCTTCAGGTACAGTGGGGGTCCCCGGTCCCTGGCACCTTTATTTTGGGGGTTGTAGGCTGGAAAGGTTGAGACCCTCTTTCTTGTACGATGAACTTTACAAAGGTTTTGTTCCAATCAAGATAAATATTTTACAAAACTTCAAATCCATATGTGCAGGTACAACACACGTATGGGGAAAAAAAAAAGGTCTAAACATGAAAAGTTGCAGCTTGGTTGTTTGTCAAAGTAGCTCAGAAGGTAATGGTTAGGGGTGTCAATCTCTCTCAAGACAATTTGATTTGAATCCCAATTCACAGGCTAAGATTCAGTTCACTGATGATTCATGAAAATGCAGAATGATTCAATTTTGGTTTGATCTGATCTGGTTCTAATTCGATCCAGTATAAACTGATTAACTTAAAATATAAAGGGTAAAAAAGGACATAATGTTTCAGGACAGCGTTGCTGACATATGTCAGAGATCACACCAGAAGCTTCAATGTCAAAAGTCACCGTCCTCTCACCTTTGTTGCTATCAGAACACAAATATGTTGTGTAAAAATCACCCTGGGGCAAAAATATGTCAGGGTTATCTGGTTCAGTGTTAGATAGCCAGCATACCTAACAGATTCGTCATAATACCAGATTTTTGAGTTTAAATATGATACTAGTTAAAAAAAAAATTTATGGCTGTCAGTCTTTAGTAGAGAATTAAAGCTCACAGTTAAAAGTCTCCAGGTTTGGAACCAGACAGCTTTTCCTCTCTCTGGTCTTTGTTTGCTGCTAACGTTAGCATTAGCATGTGTATCTTAATGAAATGCCTAAAGGACTAAATTAAAAGTGTTTTCTGACTAGTGGATAAATGCATTTAGTAATGTACAGGTTGTGACAGAAGGCAGACACAACCAGCAGGCAGGAAAGAAGTGCCACTTTAGCAGAATTAATAGAAATTATTCACCTTCCTGCATGTTTGTGAGGAGGCGTCGATGTGTTTTTGAGTTTAACAACTCAGAATTAATCAGAAGTGTCTTATATCTCTGAGTTAATGTTTTGTACCTCTACACTTAACGATGATCGCGCATTTCCATGCTCACTCTCTTTCTCTCTTTCTCTGAACTTGTGGCAGTTTTGGGTTCAGTGAATATCTGCTTTTTTGTTTTGTTTTTTTCTTTCATAATTTGGGCATTTTTGCAGTACCTCTGCAGTAGCTTAACCACAGTAGGTCTAAGAGTGAAAAGAGTGATTAATGTTGTTAAAAAAATCAAATGTGTCAATTCTTTACCTTAATCTTATCATGATTAAAGTGTTAATGCTTACAGTCCTTTTAAAACCCAGAGTAAAATAATCCCAAACTCTGAAAACCTTATTTATGTTAAACCTGAATCAAACCACAATTATGTCGTACCTCTCTGACGTCTTGTTGTATACCGGTTTCTCGGAGACCTTGAGTAACTGAGACATCCAAAGCTGTCTCCCCCTGCCTCTGTCACGTCTCCCACACCACTGTCTGTGCTGACGGCTGCTGACCTGCAGTGTGCTAAAACACACCATGGAGAGAGCTCCAGTGACAGGTGTGAGCTTGAGCTGAAAAGCCCGTAAAGCAGCCTTCAGGACCCTTTTTTGTATCCACAAGGAGCCGAACGGGTGACACGGCTTTGGATTTATAGGTCGGGGCCTCCAGCCGGGTGGCAAGCTGCAGCGGGGCCTGGGCAGCGCAGCGGCAACACTGCTTCCATCTGTTGTCACGGTCTGCTCAATCTGCATGCTAATCCCTCTCTACCCACACCTTCATGAAAAACACCGCTGTGGCAGTGCTGCCACCCCAGCTCTTTCAGGATGAGGAATTAGCAGAGCAGGTAGCACAAAGACACAGAGCTGAGGTTGATGGGATGTGAAACGCAGAGAGAGCAGGGACTAAAAATGTGAGATTAGAGGAAAATCAAAGAGGTAAGAAGCAGAACCTCGGCACTGGATTTCTCATTTGCACTTAAAAATGTTGTCACCACTCACGCCTCTGGGTCCATATATCTGCCTGATGGTTGCTCATACATGCTAAACATGCAAAGGATAGTCAAGGTCAGCTGTTTCATGGACCTGAAATGGGTGACATTCAGTGGGTGTGAAAGTGTGCCTCCCTCCTCCTTTCAGCAGATGTAGCTGCTGGCAAAAGTCTCCTCAAGCTGACTAATCATTTGTGTATGCAGCTATAATATGCTTTCAATGTCTGAAAATACACATCATCCATCAAAGTGCGATTGTAATGTCTTTGGGCTGGAAAAGGGCACTGGGAGTAGGTGTGGCATATCTAAGATCTAATAAATATACATTTCCGCAGGCAAGGGGAGGAAGCTGCAAGATCTAAGCATCCATTTCCTACTCTGCCGACATAGCAGATAAGGTTTGATACAGTGCAGGCATACAAAAATCTACATTCTGTTACTGAAATGTGGCACTCTACAAATATGTGTTCACACAGAAACACTGATTTTTCACTGCCTGTAGGCTGTACAAAGGAAACAGGGAGGAAAGAGGGTAAAACATCTATTTTTTATGTTTAAATCTGGGTTAAAGAAGTTAATTATGCTGAGAATAATGTAACAAATAAAAACATTCATGATTTTTAATTGCATTAAAATCAAAATTTAGTTGAAGTGCCTTAGAGGGGCAGCAGCTGCTTACTACTCACGCCATGTCTGTTTCAGACGGGGTGCATGTTAGCTGTGTGTCAGCTTTGGCTTGTGCAGCGATACGCTAATGCTGCTCCTCACCCTCAGGCATCACTAGGGACATTTTTGTGCATTTGGGCAAATTTTTCCTCTTTCTCTGCTCACCATTTTGGTTGTGTGAGTGCATATGGTCTAATTTTTTGCAACAAAGTTTCTTTCAAGGCAAATTTTTGAATTCAAATTTCAATTGCTCTAATGCACAGGTGTCAAACTCAAGGCCCGGGGGCCAAATCTGGCCCGTGGTGCAGTTATACCCGGCCCACCAGATTTTTATTATAACTGGCCCACCAGTAAGAGGTCTGCAGATTTACTCCAGTATAAAAACGTAAACTTAACCTTAATTATTTATAACATCCTTGCTGAGTCATAAAAAATAGAAAAAGTAAACAGTTTGATAAAAAGTCAGGAAAGTGGGAATGAAATTTGAGTTTTCTGTATATTTTCAAATTTTCATCCCATAGTTATGACTAAAAGTTATGGTTTTGACTTTTTATTTCATATTTTTGCCTTTACATCTCATAACTTTTGACTTTTTATCTCTGTTTTTAACTTTTAGATTAATAATTTTACATTTTAAATCCCATATAGATCTTTTAAAGTCATGATTTTGACTTTTATCTCATGTTTTGACCTGTTTCAACTCCTAACTTTAACTTTTATCTCATTTTTTTACCTTAAAAACACATTATTTTGAATATTATCTGAGTTTTTTTGACCTTTTAAAATCATGATTTTGACATTTATTTCATGTTTTGACCTTTTTCAACTCCTAAATTTACATTTTATCTCATTTTTTTCACCTCAAAAATGCATGATTTTTAATTTGATTTCATATTTTGACATTTGAAACTCATGATTTCGATGTTTACCTCATATTTTGACTGTTAAAAATCATGATTTTAAATTTCATCTCAGTTTTTGACTTTTAAATTCATGGTTTCAATATTCTATCTCATATTTGGCCTTTTAAAACATTATTTTGACTTTAAATGTCATGTTTTTACCTTTTAAACTTTTTAAGTTTGACTTTTTATCTAAGATTTTGAGTTTTTAACTTATGTTCACCTTTTAATCGCAAAATCATTTATCATCAAGTTTTTACCCCCTTAATTCATTTCTGGTGAAAATAAGGTTGACATTTTACGGTTAAATATCGATCCTGTTAGGCCCTCAGGTTAGACCCAAGTTCAGAATCCGGCCCCTGTGATTGAGTTTGACACCCCTGCTCTTATGGGTCAGGGGAAGACTGTGAAACAAATTTACTACCCTTTAAAGCCGTTAAGGACAAAAATGTCCACTTCCAAAAATCTGCTATAAAAACTTAACAGATTAATATTTTTTTTCAACTTTTATTTGCATAAATCTCTTAAACAAATTCAGCTGTGCTCAAAACTATCAAACATTTAATCAATTTGAGGATTTTAACCCTTAAAATGCCATCTTGATTACCTAAAGTCAATGTGTTTTTGTTTTGTTTTGTTTTATTTTGTTTTTTTTATTAAAAAAGTGAAAAAAAATGTGATATCTCCCTTAAACCAAATGTTGGATGGCTGGGGCATTATTTCTAAATCCAACTTGGACATGTCCAACATTAGCCAAAATATTGACCTTGATGCATTATTAGTTTTTGTGTAGCATCTGATTTAAAATTTACTACCCTTTTAAACCCTTAAAATGTCAGTTTGATTACAGGACGGGAATATTTTTTCTAAAAAAACAAAAAAAAAAACCACACACACACACAAAACAGTAAATTTCCAGATAACTAATGTTGAGGGGTGTTTTTTTTAATCAGTCCTGCTTATGTCAAAGATTAGCCAAAACATTAACTTTGATGCATTATTAGTTTTTGTGTAGCATCTGGTTTAAAATTTACTACCTTTTTGACTCATTAAGGACAAAAACGTCCCATTCACTCCCATTCTAACCCAACGTTTTGATCTTTAAGTAATCAAACTGGCATTTTAAGGGTTAAAATCCTCAAAATGATTGAAAGTTTCATAGTTTTGAGCACAGCTGAAGTTGTTTAAGAGATTTGTGCAAATAAAGGAGAAAAAATATTAATCTGTTAAGTTTTTATAGCAGTTTTTTGGAAGTGGACATTTTTGTCGTTAATGGCTTTAAAGGGTAGTAAATTAAAGTGATGTCTGAGGGTTAAACCAGGAGCATGCAGGACCACCCCAATAAGGGGGAGGGGCTTTCTCAGGCCTACCAGGTTGAGGGGACCAATGAGGTTTAGTAAAACATCATCTGTCCTTAATTGAAGCAATGTGACATATTCTTATCCGTTGCCCTTTACAAAAAAAAAAAAAAGTTTACTTTATAAAGTGGTATGAGCTTGTTATTGACACAGGGCATGTCAGTTGCAAGCCCCGCCCCTTTAATAAAAGAAAGGCTACTGGTGATGACACTGAAGCAGAGGGTGAGGAAGAGAAAGAATCATAACTGATGAGCTGCTGTGTGTGAGAGAGGGAGGGGTGCAGGGGTGTGTTTGAGGGGGGGTGAAGGGGGCAAGATCAGCTGGTTTATGCTTTAATGTTCAGGAGAAGACCCCAATTAAACAGATAGCTAATACAGAGGGATAACTGTTATGATGAAAATAATTAACCCACAGTGATGACCTTTAAAAAAAAACAAGACAGAGGGAAATTAAAAACACGATTTCTTTGATTACACCAAGTAACAAGTAATACGCTGATGATTTAAAGCAGTATTACTCAACCCTTCACAACCAAAGAGCCAAACTGTTGAAAAATATGTTTGCAAGAGCCACAATCTAAGTGGTGAAAATGGCAAAAATGGGTTGAAGTGGCAATAAAAATAAGTTAAAGGTGGCAAAAATAGCTTAAAAAAAAAAAAAAAAAACAGCAAAAACATGGTAACAAATGAGTGAAAAGTGGCTTGTATTTGCAAAAATCAGCAAAAAGGTGGAAAAAATTAGCAAAGAGGGACAAAATGGGAAAAAAGTGGCATTTAATGGAAAAATGGGCAAAAAGCAGTATAACACTGGTAAACGTGAGATAAAAGTGGCAAAAAGAAGCAGCAACAATGGGCTAAAAGCAGTATAAATTGATTAAAGGTGGTAAAAATTTGTGGAAAAAATGCAAATAAGGGCAATGGACAGGAACAGAAAAAGATATAGGCTGACAATCAAGTTTGACAGTTACAGCCTGTTATATCACTGTGGGAAACACACTGATTAAAGTGAGTTGCAATGGATAATTTCTGTGGTCAAAGTTTCCCTTTTTAAGGTTTTCTGTGGGAATAATATTTCAAATTAAGTTACTAAAGAGCCACAAATCATCGCAAAAGAGCAACATGTGGTTTAGGAGCCACACATTCAGTATCACCGGTTTAAATAAATGATCATTTTTGTGACTTTTCTCAGATAAAAGTTAGTTTTGCTGAAAGACACAGGTCTGTGGTAGTTTTTGGTACGATATCATTCTTGGTTGTAACTGAGTCATCATCGAGGATGTCTTTTATGTGCATCTAACTCAGGCTAAATCACAACGACTTTGTTTTAATTATTATTTCAATAATATCTATTTTAGTTATTTTATGATCATTTTGTATGAGTACTGTAAAGTGAGGCGATGGTGTCTAGGGGGTGTCGCAGTGTTGGGGGGCCTCATATCAGAGTCTGCTTAGAGCCTCACTTTGGCCAGGGGCGGCTCTGTCTGGTGCATGAAAGCAGGGATAACAAAGGGGAAACGACAAAAAACACTGGCTAATGCCACTCCCAAGTTCTGCAATCGAAAGCCATCTCCATATCCACAAAACAAATGTAGACCGAATGAGCAAACTCCCACATTCCCTTCAAAGACCCTGCAAGGGTAAAGAGCTGGCCCACTGGCCCAAGATCAGGACAGAATCCACATTGTTCCTCCTGTATCTTTTTTACTTACTTACTCCTCTTCATCCCCGATGGGACATGAGGCTTCAATGAGCTTTCTCCATTGTCTTCTGTCCTTTGCAGCTTGTTGCGCCCCTCCCCATGACAGGTTCATCTGTTCAGCTCCTGTGACACTGTTCTGCGCCAAGTGTTTTTAGGCCTCCCAGGTTTTCTTTTGCCTGGTGGTGTCCATTTTAAGGCAACTTTTGTGATCTGGTTCTGCTCCATTCTCAGCACATGCCCAGGCCATCTCAACCATCTGAATGTAATCGCATATACCTCCTGGCCATCCACCGTGAAAAACTTCTAGTTGCCTCATGTCTGTTTTCACAACTCTCCAGCTCTCAGATGGGACGGAGTAGGGAGAAGGCACACCTTGCCTTTCCCAGCCTTAAACTGATGTTTTTCTAGGTGTGTTACATTAAAAAGGCATGTCAGGACACCCCAACAACATCCAAATCCTTCAGCATCTCAGGGCGGATCTCATCTGCACAAGGCGCCTTGCCACTGAGGAGCTTCCTACCTCAGTGACCTCCACCAAGGATACAGTCTCATCCCTGGACCTTTAGACTCCATCTCCTTCTTGCATCTGAACTGATAGTTTGTCTTTAAATGTGGGACATTTTTATTAGATTACTAAAAATGCTATTTAAAATGTGACTAATCATTATTAACTATCAAAATTCAGCAATTAATTAAATGTTAACAGCCCTAGGTGAAAGCAGTGAGAAGCCCATTGCTGTGAAACAGGAATCCACTCATCTCTCCATGTCTGTGGAGTTGTAACACTCTCATACTCCATGTTGAACGTGTCTATGCCCTGTGGCAGCCTGCAGAAAAGCAGACTAGTCACCCAGTATGTGTCCTGGATAAACAAATCTGTCAGTGGTAGATCTGTGTTTTTTGCAAAGCTTTGAGAGAGATTTCATGTTCTCTTGGAACAAAGACAGGTTACTATAGCAGAGAGTGAACTGTGAGACAGAGATGTTTTCTAATGAAACACTGTTGCCTCTCAAACAGCCATCATACCATGACAGACATCTGCAGGATTAATCTGCTCCTTTAGAGCTTCAGTCTAAAAGGAGTGCAGTCAGCTGTTTCATTGGAATACACAGAGAAACAAAAACAAGAAGGAGGGACATGTTATCTTATTTTAAAGATGGTATCTCTGTGTTATAGCTGCAGGGAAATTACACTGCAAAAACAACTGTATAATTCTAAATCTATATCCATCTTAATGATACAGTGGGGGGAAAGTAATTTCTCTTCCTAAGCATTTTAATTTTGCAAATGAAAAAGTTCACCAAATTAAAAAGTTCTTCAATTGCATGTCAAGAGAAAAGACATACTAGACTTCAAAAACATTTCCAGCGGAGGCTTTTACCATGACAGAGATGTGCAGGATTCGCAGCTCCTCCTTTGCAGAGTTGTTGGCGGGGTCTTCAGTGGGCTCGGGCAGGTTCAGGCTGCCGTCCTGATGGTGGATGTGGAAGAGAAGGGTCCCATTCTCCAGCCACTGCTGCCTCCAGCGCACCAGAGGGATGTCCTCTGAATTCCCAGAGATCTCTGCCAGAGACAGAAGACAAACAAAGGAGGCTAAATGAAAAGATGTTCGCTCTCACGGCCAATATTTCCTAACAACAGCTGACAGCATCATCAGGAAAATTCACTGAAATCTGAGCTATGAAATAACCCTTTATGACATTGGTTTTTAGTAGTCAGGAGGAGACCTTTGACAGGCATGCCTGCGTTCAAATATGAAAACAATGAAATATGACTTTTCCATCTTGAAATAATTGCTGCAAAGTCAATATAATAGTTCCATAACTTTCAACTGGGAGAGGGCATCAAGTCCATTTCAACAGAGTGTTCTGGTCACCTGCTTTCAGCACTGTGTAACTTTGAAATGCAACTGACCATCTTTAACTGTAAAACTTCCAAACACAGCCAGCTGTTAACCCTGTCTTCACCAAAAAATTACCTACCATGTACTTCCACCTCAGGAAGAACACATACAGTCATGGACCAAAGTATTGGCACCCCTGGAATTTTTCCAGAAAATACACAATTTCTCCCACAAATGTTTTTGGTATACATGTTTATTTCCTTTATGTGCATTGGAACAACACAAGAAAACAGAAGAAAAAAGCTAAAATTGACATAATTTTACAAAAAAAAACTCAAAAATGGGCTGGATAAAATGATTGGCACCCTTTTAAAACTGTGGGTAAATCATTTTATTTCAAGCATGTGATGCTCATTTAAACTCACCTGTGGCAGTAACAGGTGCTGGCAATCTAGAAATCACACCTGAAGCCAGTTAGAATGTCTAAAAGTCGACTCAGCCTTTGTGTTGTCTGTCTGTGTGTGTCACACCAAGCATGGAGGAGAGAAAGAAGAGCCCAGAACTGTCTGAGGACTTAAGAAACAAAATTGTGGAAAAATATGAACAATCTCAAGGTTAAAGACCATCTCCAGAGATCTTGAAATTTCTTAGTCCATTGTGTGTAAAATAATCAAGAAGTTTATAACCCATGGAACTTTGGCTGAACCCCTGGACGTGGACGGAAGAGAAAAATTGCCAAAAACAAGAAACGCAGGATAGTTGGAATGGTGGATAAACATCCTCAGTCAACTTCCACACAAATTCAGGCTGTCCTGCAGACTCTGGGTGCAAAAGTGTCAGCTCAGACCATACGTCTTAATCTGAATGAGATGAAGCGCTATGGCAGGAGACCCAGGAGAACCCCACTGCTGACAAAGAGACATAAAAAAGCCAGACTGGAGTTTGCAAAAATGTACCTGAGTAAGCCTTGATCCTTCTGGGAGAACATTTTGAGGACAGATGAGACTAAGGTAGAGCTTTTTGGAAAAGCACGTCATTCTACTGTTTACAGAAAATGGAATGAGGCCTACAAAGAAAAGAACACAGTACCTACAGTCAAACATGGTGGAGGTTCAAGGATGTTTTGGGGTTATTTTGCTGCCTCTGGCACTGGGTGCCTTGACTGTGTGCAAGGAATCATGAAATCTGGAGACTATCAAAAAATTTTGGGCCGCAGTGTAGGGCCTAGTGTCAGAAAGCTGGGTCTGCGTCAGAGGTCATGGGTGTTCCAGCAGGACAATGACCCCAAACATACCTCAAAAAGCACCAAGAAATGGTTGGAAATGGAGAGTTCTGAAGCAGCCAGTAATGAGTCTGCATCTAAATCCCATTGAACACCCATGAAGAGATCTTAAAGTTGCTGTTGCAAGAAAGCACCCATCAAATCTGAGAGACTTGGAGCAGTCTGCAAAAGAAGAGTGGTCCAAAATTCCAGTTGATAGGTGTAAGAAGTTTGTTGATGGTTATAGGAAGTGATTGGTTTCAGTTATTTCTTTCCCAAGGGTGTGCAACCAAATATTAATTTGAGGGTGCCGACAATTTTGTCCAGCCCATTTTTTAAGTTTTGTGTAAAATTATGTCAATTTTGTCTTTTTTCTTCTTTTTTTGTGTTGTTCCAATGCACATAAAGGAAATAAACGTGTTTGTAATTGCAACAATTTCTGGGAGAAATGGAAAAATTCTAGGGGTGCCAATACTTTTGTCCATTACTGTATCAAAGATAATGATGAGTAAAGTGATGATTTGTTTGCAGTGGAGCTGAAGAAACTTTTGGGTTTTGCGTCATTCCACAGCTCTTTACACAATCCTTTCCACAGCTCACTGTTTCGAGCATTAGTTCTGTATGCCAAAGCACACGGTGCAGAAATGGAAAACATTAGAAATGCATCACAGGGCTTTATGGGTGATTTTCTGTGATGTAAGTTTGAAGAGCAGCAAAGATGCATCAGGCTCATAAGTCCTGAGAAGTAAGAGTGCTGAGTGGGAGACATAAATCGAAATATAGATCACAGAGAGAGCAAACAAGGCTGCACGCTGAATCCAAACACCGACTCCACAAACAAACTACTCCAATACGCTCCAGCTCCAGCAAAGTTTTGTTCCTATCTAAGGGATTTGACTGCATATTCACATGTCACACAATGTCTAGACATTCAGACTACACAATGTCTACATTTGGCTAAAAACTGAGCCATTATCAGACTTACAGCTCTGCATACTCACAGGTCATATAATGTGTAGACATCCTGGCAGAATGACATCAACATTTGGCTGTAAACTGCATGGACTTGCAGGGTTTAATAATATCTGGTTGGACAGACAATACAATTAGCAACAGATTTATTAAAAACTGTGTCATCCCCAAACATCCATTTACAAGGTCCTCTATGTTGCTGTTTTCACTCACTCATTTCTACTATTAGATGTTTGGAGTGGTAGAACATCTACCATTGTCACAGTCAAAGGTGGTCAAAGGGGTGGCTCTGAGTCAAGCTCAACACATGTTGAGATGTGTGTTGAGCCACAGTCAAGCTCGATGGCATCTCTTTTGTCCAGGCCTTTTCACACCTGGTAACACACCCTGAGACTGCCAGTGGTTTTTGGGCCCTTGGGACATTGACATCATGACCAGGGGCCAGTGGCAACCCTACTACCTGCCAGGACGATACCCTTGGCAATACTTTCTCACCACATCTACCCATAAAGGTGTCGACTTTCCCATTCCCCTGTTAATATGTAAGGACTTCCAGAACACCACCAGGGTTGTGTCTAGAAATGTTCGAATACTGTTTTTTTCCTTGTGATACCGATTCCGATACCAGAGTGTTGGGTCTCATACTGAAGTAAACTTCCTGTGGATAACTAACCCGTTATATTAGCCCTTCAGAAAACACAGTGGACCAACACCAGCAGATGCCATGGCAGCCCAAATCATCACTGACTGTGGAAACTTCACACTGGACTTAAAGCAACGTGGATTCTGTGCCTCTCCACTCTTCAAGGTCCCAGAGTCTGGAGGAGGTACTGTACTGTGTTTTCTGAAGTCCACAGTCAACGCAGCCATCTACCAGGACATTTTAGATCACTTCATGCTTCCTTCTGCTGACGAGCTTTATGGAGATGCCGATTTCATTTTCCAGCCGGACTTGGCACCTGCCCACACTGCCAAAGGTACCAAAAGCTGCTTCAATGGCCATGGTGTTACTGTGATTGATTCTGACCTGAACCCCATAGAGAATCTATGGGGGCTTGTCAAGAGGAAGATGAGAGACACCAGACCCAACAATGCAGGTGACCTGAAGGCTGCTATCAAAGCAACCTGGGCTTCCATTACACCTGAGCAGTGCCACAGGCTGATCGCCTCTGTGCCATGCCGCATTGATGCAGTAATTCATGCAAAAGGAGGCCCAACCAAGTATTGAAGGCATAGAAATGATCATACTTTTCAGAAGCCTGACATTTCTGTTTAAAACATCCTTTTTTTAATTGATCTTATGTGATATTCTAATTTTTTGAGACACTGAATTTTGGGTTTTCTTATCTGTAAGCCATAATCATCAACATTTCAAGAAATAAAGGCCTGAAATATTTCACTCTATGTGTAAAAAGTCTATATAATAAATGGGTTTCATTTTCAGAAAAGAGTGACAAAAAATATTGAACTTTTTCATGATATTCTAATTTTCTGAGACACTGAGATGGGGTCTCCAGATGCCCTAAAAAACTAAGATGTAACTAAGTTACACTGTTGCTACTTATACCAATTTTGTCAAATTTTAACTCCTTTCATTATTTTTCCCACCAATTTTAACAAATTTTTGCTGTTTAACACCTAATTTTGTCAGTATTAAACCCTTTCCACCACTTTAATTCTGCCTGTTTTTGCCACTTCTAAACCAATTAAGCTTAATTTGCCTCTGTTGACCCATTATTGCTACTATTAACCCTTTTTTACCACCTTTTACGTCCATTTTAACCCCATTTCACCATTTAATATGCCCATTTTTGCTAGTTAAACTAATTTCTGTCAATATCTGCATATGTTTTCTTTCTCATTTAACCCTTTTTGCCAGATTTCTAACTATTTTTCAGCCCATTTCACCAAATTTCCACCCATTTATGTGAACTTAAAGCCATTTCAGCCACTTTTTAACCCCCTTTTACCACTATCCATGCCCATTTTCGCCACATTAACCCATATTTGCCATCTTTTGCTATTTTTGTTATTTTTTCAACCCATTTCAGCTACTTTTAAAATCCAGTTTCACCAGATTTTCCACCATAGTTGACCATTATTAACCCACTGTAGAGATTTTAAAACAAATTTTGATTCTTTTATTAACAAAGAGGATTTATTCATTTTTGAGAAGGCTATTTACCATGCAAATAATTTAAAAGATATTTGTTTTTTGATAAGAGTGGTTATTTTTTCAGGTTGAATGCAAAATATGGATATCACAGCTTAACTTTACAATAGACCATGGTTTTGTTGACCTCTATGGGCCCCCAGTTTGGCTGAGTGCCAGAGAGCTCTCCCATTTACCCCCCTTAAAGACGGCCTTGTCTCCACATGACTATTCTAAATTGTATATGACTGTGTTCAACCACCTTCAGGTACAGTGGGGGTCCCCGGTCTCTGGCACCTTTACTTTGGGGGTCGCGGGCTGAAAAGTTTGAGAACCACTACCCTAAGCAGTGCTTACTCACTTTTCATTCACCATTCTTCTACATCAGACGCCACATTTAGCTCATTTTAAACTGCTAGATTGTACTTTCATTTATTGGTAGCAGGGGTCTTTGTTCCCCTTAAATTTCTAATTAAGAATTTGCACAGCAGTTCTTTTTTAGTGGTGTTATTTGCAGCATGGTGCACAGCGTATCTCTTTACAATATTTATGGATGACTTTGGACACTCTACCATGAAACAGACTATTACACTAATTGCTACTACGACCTAGTGCTATACACAAGCCTAATGTCCAGACATATCATGCTACTTCTACTGATGCACAAGCTATCAAATAATTAAAGCTCATTTTGCACACAGAAGTCACAATGAGGAGCAAAGAGAAGCAGTTACAAGCACAATGCAGAGCAGAGAGGGCTGGTGGGGGAGCACTGAAGGGACACAGTCCATTAGCAGATAGTCCATAATTGATCAAAGTCCACCGTATGAGTGTAGTGGAGCAGCGCTGGTAGCAGGGAGAGATCAGGGTCTGTAAATAATAATGAGGATTTGGCCTGATCAAAAGGAAAAAGCCCAGAACTGAGTGACTCGAGCGAGTTAAAGCACTTGTGTTAACGGGAGAGATGAGAATCTGGACGGGAACAACAAGAACTAGACGGAGGAGGCGACAGAGCAGACATTAAGTATGAAACAAGGCATCAAGCTGTCAGCCAGAACGCTACGTGTCAAAGTTAAGGCCCAGCGCGGAGCTCTATATTTAAACACAGGCTAACACCATGCTATACAAGACCATTACACTGATTACTGCCTATAAGATGTAGCTGCAAGCAGGATTTTCCTGCTGATCACAGGCTTTTGCGCAGTGAGCAAACTTCAGGAGCCACTTACAGCAACTTTGCACCTGCACAATGTGGCTCTCTAATGAATCAGGGCTTTCCAGCATTGTTCTCTCTTTTTAATATTGCTGTGTTCCTCCAGTCTTAAAATAGTGGCACAGCTAATTAAAGATCTGATTAAAATCCTTGCACAATGTCACCTCTGCAGCTTCAAGGAGAAAACATATTCAAAAACACGGAGATTGTGTAAGTAACTAGTGACTGAGTGCTCTGCAGCCTGCTAAAAAAACACAGTTTGATATCGTCTGTGTCTCTGAGAACAGAAACTATCAGGACATAATCAACACTATCCCAGCATGACCTCTTGAATAGCATATTTAAATGGAAAGATGGATGCAGAAGCACAAAACTTGCAGTTATTTTACTGTCTGCTTTAGGCTGACTGCAGAAGTCACACAATGCATGATCATTAGAAGAACAAGTGGTAGGGCTGGGTGATTAATTTGATTCAATTCATGATTAACATTTAAGCTTTCCAAGATCTTTAAACCAAGATAATAGGAATTAAACAGTATTGAGCCACATGCTTTCATTTTTATGGTTACAATGGTTTTGTCTTATGACATAAATGATGATATGAGCAGTGCTCACTCTAAAAATGACCACTCTGCATTCAAAGCCAGTGTCACTCACTGCTGCTCGTCAGTTAATCTCAAGCAAGAATGTGAGGTGCATTAAGTGATGCAAATGATATTTTTTACAGAATCAGTTGCAGCCAATTGAATCTACTAAGAAGAAAAAAAGAACTAAAAATTAAAAACAAAAAGAACTGAAAAAATAAATAAAAAAACAAAAAAAATACAAAAAAGACTTAATTGAGAAGACTAACAAATAAACTTCAAGCAAAAAACAAAATGAAATAAAAAAATACAAAAAGATGAAATTAAGAATTCAGTGATTGAATGTCAAATTTGAACAGAATAAGCAATTAAAAAGATAAAATACTAAACAGAAATAAAAAATAAAAACAGGAAATTACTGAATATATACACATTTATAATATGCATTTTTATTGTTTTTTTTTAAAACATATTAAACATACATTCAATATGCATTTTAAATTATTTTTCTTTGTTTTTTTCACTATTTTTTTAATTTATTTCATTCAAATTTGACATTCAATCATTAATTTCATTTATTTGAATTATACAGTGCTTAACAAATTTATTAGACCACCTGTCATTTTTGTCTTAGAGACCATCCAGCATCATGAAGTGCTTTAATGCAGACTCATTTATTTTCAGTGAGCTCTCCACGTTTTACCATTTTGAACAGGAATGAGGGATTTTAAACTGGATTCACCTTTTTATACCCAAATTTGAGCCGGCTCACTGGGCTTCTCTGAGAAGTCAGAAATGAATCAAGCATAACATTCAACCACTGAAACTCATTTTTTTCTTTCAGGAATGCAAGTAAATAGCTATCATTTGACATATTTATCAAGAATTATTAATGTGCTTTACTATTTTTTCAGGTTTTTTTGTAAATCAGTAAATTAGAAAATTCATGGATAACAATAATAATTATATTTCAGCCATTAAAAATATCATTTGGGTTAAAGAGCTTCTACATGTTGGTGTATTAACCATTGCAGAAACATAAAAAATGATTTTGGTAATTACCAATGCTGTTAATTTATGGCAGCTGTGGCATAAACCTTACTTTGGTTAGGGTGGTCTAATAAATGTGTTAAGCACTGTATATAATTTTCATTTTTATCTTTTTTTTACAAATACATATTATATAAAAATATATGTATTTTTCATTATTTTTGTTCTTTTCATCTTCTTTGTTTTTTTTTCACTAATTTTAGTTATTTATTTCATGAAATATTAATATACATATTTGCAGGCCTATGAAACACTGAAGTGAGGAACTGAGCAGAACTAATGAACAAAAGGCATGACTGTATTCATGGATATCCAGCCTTGCTCAGAGTGGTGGTAATTGAGGCTCTTTCTAGAGATTTGGATTGTTCGTCTCAGCTTAAAAAGAGCTGGTCTTCTGGGTAAAAAAAAAAAACGCTCTTCATTCTGTACCATTTGTTTTTGTTTTTTTTTTTTTGTTGTTTTTTTTTTTAAGTCTTTCAACCAATGAAATAATACGTCTCCATGTCCCTTATGTGAGGAAGAAAAGCTGTTAAAGAGACACTGTCAGCCTCCTAGCTGGTGGCTAATTCACCCTCATTCATTTTTATCACTATTGGATTCACTGCTTATGGCATGTAGGTAACGCAGCTATGGTATAAGATTCACAGGAATGATGTATGAGCTGCTGTTTGCATAACGTGAGCATGTGAGTTCTGATATCAGGTTGCCACTGAAGATGTATAGCTGATGTACAGTACGCATGTGCTGGAGTGCAGTCACTCTGTTTCCACTGTACAAAAACATCACCCATCCCTTATAATACAACATCAGAACAAACCCCATAAACAATGTTAATATCCCCATTTTTGCAGGAGAGAAAAATATTTTTTTTCATTTTGCTCTGAATAATTCAGGGTTTTATGGGCACACACTGAGAGATTTTTTTTTTAATCCTTTTCTTAATAACATCAATTTTGGTTTTAAGAACACAGTTAATTCATAATGAGGGTCATGCTGATGTAACAAGCCAGGTCATTTCAGCAGTTTAAAAAGAAAAGAAAACATAACAACCCATAAATCACCAGGAAAATTCAGCCATAGGTATGAGTAAGTTTGTACAGTTTTAGGCAGAATCAACAAACATACACCAGCTGAGGTCTTTTCTGTGTTCATCCTCATTCTCTTCATTTAAAATGTGTTCTAAGAACTTACACTTTATGTCTGAACTACAGTTATACATATGTTTCAATATTTGTAATCTCCAAAACCAATTGGTAAGTATTGGTATATTGTGTATCAGAACAAATTCAGTATAACTCATCTCTAGTTTAAAACAATGGTGGAGTATTAGAGGGCTCTTTATTGTTAATGTGAAAAAAAACATTTCTATGTAGCTTCCTCTGTACCCTTCGGCTCATGGTCTTGCAGAGAAATTAACATTTATTTTACCTTCGAGCTTAATAAGCCTTACAGGGCCAGCTGCCAAGAAGCATCCCCACAACATGATGCTGCCACCACCGTGCTTCACAGTGGGGATGATGTGTTTGTGGTGATGTGCAGAGTTTTGCGTCTTGTTTCATGTCCAAAAAGCTCCATTCTGGTCGCATCAGACCAAAGAACTTTCTTCCGCTCCACCATGGAGTCTCCTACGTGCCTCTTGGTGAACTCTAGTCCAGGTTTACACATGTGCCATATTCCTTCCCTGTCAGCCTCGTTAATGTTTTTTTCTATACTACAATTGCATACACAAACTGGACCTTGAGTGAGTACTTCCTTATTTCCTCCCTCACTGCGCCACCTTTCCTTTTCTTCTGACGTCCATTTCACTTGCTGATAAAGTTATCTTGTGCCAGATTTTTGTTACAAATAGACCTGAAGATCTTCAGTTTAATTGGAAAACTTTGGCACATAGTGATACTATCACCAATTAAAATACCCAGAGATCGTATCACTTTTAAATCCTGTGGTATCTAGCTATTGACATTTTTGACAACCATATACCTGAACTTCTCTCCAACATTTCAGAACCCCTCAGCTTTTACTCAGTGAAACCTTTACGACCCTAATTACAGCCTCCAAACTTCAGGATGATTATGAAGACTCACTCCTGTACTAGACAGTTAGGTTTCCTTGACTACAGTGGCTGACATGCTCCTATCACATCACACTTTAACAGATGAAAAACACATCATTAGCTTCAGCTTTAATATTTTGAATGATTCATTGCAGGAGCTGCCAACCTTTGTTGAAGATCCAAATTTTATCATGCTACTACACAAGTTGTTGACACAGGATAATGCCATCTGTTCTTATCTCATCCTCCTCCTTACCATTGCTTATATCTGTGCCCAGATGTGGAACACTCATTAACGATAAACGTGATAAAATTTACCCACAGACAGCATTCTATTTAGATTTTAATGATCATTACCAATACCATGGTAAATAATGTCTGATGCATGCTGCAAGAGGTTGTTTACTGAGGTGAAAGAAAAAGCATGCAGACCGACTCAAACTCTCTCCTCGGCTCTCTCATTAATTGTTGCCTATTTGTCAAACTACAATGTTTCAGTTCATTAAAGAATTTTTTGAAATGATAAAAAAGATAACCTTAGTGAAGACAAAGAGCTGATTTCATTGATAAAGGGAAAATAAAACATACCTGGCCTAAGATCAGTTTGGGTTCATTAGCCACACCCGGGCCTGATTACTACCAGACCTGCTGAATCCAGAAATCCCTTAAACAGAACCTGTCTGACAAAGTGAAGTAGGCTCAAAGATCTGAAAAAACAACACATCATGGCACCACAAAGCTACAGTATTTTTGAAGCTTTGAGAACCTAACAAACCACCTGAGAGCCATTATCCACAAATGGAGAAAACTTAAAACAGTGGTGAGGCTTCCCAGGAGTGGCTGGCCTACCAAAATGACACCAAAATCACATCAAAAACTCATCCAGGAGGTCCTAAAAGAGCCCAGAACAACAGGTTCAGACCTGCCAGCCTTTCTAGACTCAGTTAAGGTCAGCGATCATGGTTCAGCAATAATAAAAGAGACTGGGTACAAATCGAAGTCTGGGCTTAAATCTGATTACGCTGCTGGGGCATGAGCTTAAACAGGCTCTTCATGCTGGAAAACCTTCAGGTGTGGCTGAATTAAAACAGTTCTACAAAGAAGAGTGGGCCAAAATCCCCCCACAGTGATTGAAAAGACTCATTACCAGTTATCATAAATGTTAGCTTGCAGTTGTTGCTATCAAGGGTGCAACATCCAGTCATTAGGTTTAGGGGACTTTTCACAGAGGTCCCGGCAGGTTTGGAGGGCTATTTTCCATTAATAAATAAAACCATTATTTAAAGGACTTTCGTAATTACTCTCCACTGTCTGAAATTGAAATGTGTTTGATGATCTCAAACATTTCAATGTGACAAATATGCAAAATAAAATATATATATATAAAGATGACACTGAACATCTTTGTGTTGTTCCAGTAGTTTTTGGACATTTTTGGTAAATAACACGATGATAATCCTCATAACTATGACATTTTCAGTCACAGTAATTGTAAAATTGTAAAATGACATTTTGCCATCTATCTGTGCCAGTGGGTGACAGGACTGGCCATGATAGGTCCTGATAAGTTTACTTTAAAACTAGTTTTTAGTTCTTTCCCCCCCCTCATGGCCCAATTGTTGAAAAACGCGTGCTAAAGTAACCTCTTGGCAGCCAAAATGCATGCTAAAGTGCCCTCCTGGTTGGCAAAACACAATAAACTGCCCTCTTGGGTGAAGAAAACACACCAGACTCCAGAATGCCATTAGGACCAAGAAATACTATGAAACATTACTGTTGCAATGACTTTTATGTTGGGCCCTTTTTTGATCTATATTGAGCCAGAACTATATCTCACAGAACCAGTTTGGATTATCTGGTCCTAATATGGTGTTAAAATGCACTAGAATACAGAAAATGGCATCTACTTCATTGAAAATGTTCTGGGGGAACAAAGCTTCGCTGGAGTTGGAAAGGACCAGAAAGAGTGGTAGGGGCGGGGAAATGCAGGAAGAGGAGAGGGACAAGAGAAACAAAACACCAAATAAAAGACAAACGGGTCATAGTTTGAGTATTCATTGCTTCACATCCACAGTCGTCAGCCTTCGTTAGCTGGCTCAGCAGCCATTACCATAATAATAAGAGACCCCACCCATCAGAGATGTCGCTGTGACACTCAAGGATTATGGGTATTGTAGTACTTTTTGGCTAAAATCATAAGCTATACCTTTTGATATCTTACAAACTTTTGTACACCATTGTTCCATATTCTGATAGCTTGTGGTAAGTCTGACTGGTACTTCTGGTAATATGGCTAATAAATAAATCTGCTATGGAGAAAAAGAATGGGATTTTTGTGTCTGGAACCACTCTGTTCAGCCCTTTGTTTTAATTCATTTTTTTGTTTACAGCATCCAGGCTGTCTTGATGTATAGCGCTTGGTAATGTTTCTTATTTATATGGATCTCTCCCTGTATGGAAGCACTTACCTGCCTCAACTCTTCATGGTAATAGCAGGCATCATAAATATTCCGTGTACACATCGTACATACATAAGATTACAGTGCAGTCCAGACGAACAGTTAACCCCCCGCTGAGTGAGTGTGTACACCACTTTGGTTGTCAGACAGCCCATTACACTGATTACTCCAAAGGGAACATATGCATGCTGGGTAATAGCCATAACCCTTATCTGTATTATAACCTGTTTACAAACCAAACACTTAATGCATTTACTGTGACACTGCTCTGAGTGTGTGCATTATTGTGAGAGTATAACGAGGTTTGGCCTGACAATAACTGATGGCCTCTTGCCGCAGTGAAGAGGGAGTTCCCTCCGCCCGTAGATACGATTTAAGAGTCTCTGCTGGTTTTAACCTAAATGCAAATGATGTGCCAGAGTGTGACAGGGCACTTTTAAAAAGTGTACTCTCTCCCCCCGGGGGACTCGTTTGCCATGAGAGCGGGATTAATGAGACTCTGCCGTACTGCACGGGACTATGTAAAGTACCAGCCAGTGGATGTACGAGAGAAGGAAAAAACATGAGAGAGGAGTGGAGAAAGAAGATGGAAAGGAGGACTGAGAAAACTAGGAGAAAGAGAGGACAAAGTGGCCACCTACCCGCATTAAAATGGATCAAAGTAATCTGATTACACCGCATTATTAGTGTAGCTCCTGTGAATGCAGATTTGCTGAAGCATTTACTTTAAGGGAGTTTCAATTTGTTTGGAATTAAAATGAGACAGCATCTATCTTAAGCATTTAGAAAGCCCTTTCTTTAATCCAAACAATAACAAATGAGCGGCGCTGCAGCACCAGCCTGCTGCACAAAGACTTTCCATTCTCTAATTGATTGACAGAGCACCTGCACGGCTCGTGTTTGATGGAATAAGTATGAGTCCAGAGCTCATTTTTAGCTGTCACATGCTGATTATTCTGCATTAAAATGATACAACAAACCCAGTGAATCATGTTCTCATTCTCTATGTTGTGAGTCCAGGAGACCTCCGCTTATCCAAGCACATCTGATGTAATTAGAAAATCCTTGCTGAGGGATTTAAGAATTAAAAAATGAATTAAATTTGTGGAGAGATTTATGCAGCAGAAAGGAAATACACAAAGTGCCGTAAAGCCGTACGTCTCAGATGGTGTTAGGGACAGGGCTCTGAAACATTTTTGGAGAATTCAGCAATAAAACGCTGTCAGATTTTAGCAGCCAGCGGGGAGGTTTTGTTCTGTTCCAGGCAATAACACCACAGTGAAGAGTCAGTGAAGGAATAAAATCATTCATCTTACTGGAGAGTGCTTCTGGATGAGATGAGGGGCTCAGTGTTTAACTCCAGCTGCAGCACATTCGTAGACGCCTGCTGGGACCTTTCAGACCACAGCTCACTGGTCGGATCAGGAACTTTTTGTTCCCGCTAACACTACAACACCATTACATGCTACATTTGGAGTGCTACACGTGCAAAAATACTTAGCAGGTAGTTTTCATTGTCATGTTTAAATTGGTTGGGTTCTGCTAAAACACAAAAGAGCAGAGAAAAGAAAAATAAAGGTTGAATACAGATGACTGTCTCTTATCTTCTTGCCTTTTCAGTGATATATATGTTAAACCTTAGGGACTGTTTTAATATTAATCACACTCAAGCTGCTAAGAGCTAAATATTTTATTCTACTTTGATTGGGCTATTGTTGAGCACCTACAACTGACCTTATTATTAAAATCAAATATTTATTATTTAAAAAAAAAAAAAAACATTTTAACCCTTTGAATGCCAATTTTCTTTGCAATGCATTATTATTTTTATGCAATGTCAAATACTGACTCTTAAGCTGCTAAGTGCAAAAAATGGGCTTTTTATTTGGTGGCTATAAAAAATATTATAGAAATATTTTATTCTACTTTCATTTAGCTATTTTTCACCTTGAATTGACCTTTTTATTGGTATCAAATATTCATTCATTTTGAGAAATTTTAACCCTTTGAATGTCAGTTTTTTTTTTTTTTTTTTTTTTTTGCCACCATGTTTTTCGATGAAAAAAACTGAAAAAGGAATACTTTTCAATTTGCTACATACAAAATACATTTTTTGTTAAATTTTTACAGCCTGGTATATCTCAATGATGAGCAGCAACATTGGTTTTTATGCACTTTTTTTTTTTTTTTGTAAAATGTCAAAGAGCGACACTCAAGCTGCTAACCGCAAAATATGCACCTTTCATATGGTAGTTATAAAAAGTGTTATGCATTACATTTTAATCTACTTTTGTTGAGCTATTTTTCACCTACAACTGACCTAATTATTGATATCAAATATTTACTAATTTTAAAAGATTTTAAACCTTTGAATGCCAGGTTTTTGTCATAATGTTTTTGATGAAAAAAAATTATGAAGTATACATTTTTTGTGTTGAATTATTAAAGCCTGGGATATGTCAGTGATTATCAGCAACATTGATTTTTTTTTCATTTTTATTTATTTATTTATTTTTTGCTTGTTTAACATGTTTTTTTTTTTCTCCATATGCCAAATATGGTCAAAATAATGCCATCTGGTGGAGAGTAAAAATAATCAATTTCAAGGCAAAGATTGACACCCAGATATAAAAAGCATGTTTTATGCTTTAATGAACATGATATCAAAAATTACAGTTTGAATTGGTTTCAGTGGGGGATTTTCAGAGCTAAACAGCTGGAGTGTAACTCCTGCTTGTCAATGGTGTATTTTAGACTTACTCTAGGAGGTGAGCTGGAAATAACAAGATCAAATGAAAATACACAATCTTGCCAAATACATGAACACCTCCAAAATTATCGTAAAATGAAGAATGGAAAGTGTGTAAAATGTGCACAACTTCCCCTAAGGGTTGAAGCCGTCCTGCCATTGCATGCAACTTAACCACTGCTGAGTGTTTTTTGCACAAGTCCAACTTATGTATTTGAGCAGATAGAAACCTGCTGAGATTAAAATCTCCTTCACAAGGCTGACCTGGCCATGTAGCAGACATCCTAATAATTGTGCACAAGATAAGTCTGATATCTTGGACTCAGTATGGACTTAAACAAGTCACACGTTTAAACACACCTTGAAACAGTTGTATAAGCTGCATCTCTGCAGCGCTGTGCTAAAAAAATGAGAGGACCAAGCGTCTGTTAAAGCCTCAGACGCTCTGCAGAGCAATCTATAGCAGCAGCAAACTGTTAGCTCAGGAGAACGCATGCATGCACCATCATGTTGTTTCTGCTGTTGTTTTTATGCATATTCCTTTAAGGTAGCTGATAAATTCACACTCAGCCAGGATGATGCTGATTACGCTGAACTACAGCTTAAAATATTGTGTCACCACTTGCCACAATATCAATAAAAATAATTTATGTAAAAATCCAATTCAAGCTTAAATAATGCATGTATCTGATGTCCTCCTGAGCCATAATTGCATGTCTAAATGCAGCCTGTGTCTGCGCTTCCTCCCTGGAGGCTGTAATGCCACCAGCGTCTCCTCTCTCTGTGTAAACTCTGTTCCCTCAGAGACGGCGATAACAATCGTCACATTGTGCGGTCACCAGAGGGCATGGCGATAAGCTGAAATTACTTTGGAGCTGTTGATTCTGATTTTCCCAAACTTGGCCGTAATAAGTGACTATTAGAGAGACGGCAGCATTGTTGAGCTGTTCAGCTGATGGAGGAAGAATCCGAAGGAGAGTCAGGGTACTAATTTCCAGATCATTATTCCAATGTGAACACATGGAGGTCGCCTTCAAGCCTGTCCTTCAACTATACCAAAGTGGAGCTGATTTCTGAGGGGGCTGTGAAGTACCCACTTAACGCTGTAAAAACAGTGCTTTAGCCTTGACAGAAGGTTAGGGGACAACTTTCACATAATAAAACCTGAAAGTTTTAAATGTTTAGTGGATGAATGAGGATCTGAATCTGTTTTCTGACCTTTGGAGGATGTGTTTGTCTCTCATGTTCTTTCACAGAAACCACTTTCTAGGTTAAATCTGCATCCTGATCCCGTCGATGTCTGCTCAAAAGAAACTAAGCTTAAATGGATCACTTTGGAGACGACTGCTCCATCCTGAAAATGAGAAAATCTGAAGCAACTCGGGCAAGCTACTCTAGTGACCAAAGAATGACACTTTAATTTATCTTATTTATGAGGCACAGTCAGTAAAAGTTGGTTTTGTTGACAGAAAATTGCTATAAATGCTATAAAACACTTCAATGTCATAGTGAAATCTGATTTCTACAGAGTAAAATAAATGAAATAAAAATATCTAATATAAAATAAGTGCCTGCATAAATATTCACCATTTTCAAGTCAGTACTCAGTAGATCCACCTTTGAATGCAATCACAGCACTGAGTCTGTGTGGATAGGGCTCAGTCAGGCTTGCAAATATGGACTCTGCAACTCCATTCTTCTTTGCAAATCTGCTCAAGCTCTAACCAGTTGCATGGGGATCTGGCTTAAACAGCCCTTTTCAAGTCCAACCACAAATTGTCTATTGAGTTGAGGTCTGGGCTTTGACTCAGAAACTCCAGAACATTCAACGTGTTGTCTTAAAACCATTTCTGCATTTCCCTGTATGTGTCAGCTCATTGTCTTGTTGGGAAATAAATATTTTCCCATACCACAGTTCTCTTGCAGACTTAAGAAGATTGTCCTCCTGGATTTTCCTATATTCTGCTGCATTCATTTTATCCTCTAACTTAACAAGCCTTCTAGCTGTTGAGAAGCATCCCCACAGCATGATGCTGCCACCACCGTGCTTCAAAGTGGGTATGGTGAGTTTGTGGTGATGTGCAGTGTTTGGTGTCTTGTCTGATGGCCATAAAGCTTTATTTTGGTCTCATCCGACCAAAGAACTTTCTTTCACTTGACCATGGAGTCTCCCACATGACTTCTGGTGAACTCTAGTCCAGATTGAATCTCAGTTTTCTTCAACAATGTCTCTCTCTTTGCCACTCTCCCATAAAGTTTTGACTGGTGAAGAACCCGGCCAACAGTTGTTGTCTGCAGAGTCTCTCCCATCTCAGCTGCTACTCCTTCAGAGTAGTCTTAGGTGTCTTGGTTGCCTCTCTCACTAGTCTCCTTCTTCCTTCAGTTTGTGAGGACAGACTAGGCCAGTGGTTCTCAAATGGTGTGGCAAGGCACACTGGTGTGCCTTGAGCCAAGTCTTGGTGTGCCGTAGGAATATTTACAACCATACATAATTACTACAACTATACAATAACAAAAAACAGCAGAAGCAGCATAAACGACAACAGAATGACACTGATGAAGTCATGGGTAGAATAAAGGAGGAGCTGGGGTGGAGGGGGGTTGTAAAAAGCAGCTTGAAGAGGGACTTGCAAAGCGTAGACAGGGTTTGGATATTTCGTTAGACCAGCTGATCTCAGTTATATTGCAGCACTTGATTCCATGACCTGCCTGAATAAACACTATATGCTTGACATGTAAGAGGCTATTTTGTGAAGATATGGTTGTGGTGTGCCTTGAAATTTTGGCTTGATCTTAGGTGTGCCCTGAGCAATAAAATCAATAAAATTTTCTCTGAGTTGTTGGGAGTATTCTTTTATGTTCATGGTGTAATGGTAGTCAGGAATACTTATTAACCAGTGACAGGACCCTCCAGATACAGGTGTCTTTATCCTACAGTCACTCGAAATACATTCACTGCACTCAAGTGATCCCCATTTCACTAATTGTGAGACTACTTGCACCAAATGTCCGGACCTCTGTTGGATTAGGTTAGTCACTTAAAAAGCAGCTAATATTTATGCAGTCACGTATGTTACATTACATATTATTATTTAATTACTTTGAACAAATCTGTTTTCACTTTGACATTAAAAAAGGTTTTTTTCAGTTTTTTTTTTTTTTCCAAAAAGCCAAATTTTATTGACCATGATTGATTTACTTTTATTTGAACTTAATAAAAGGGTAAAACACCCAAGTGGCTGAATATTTCTTATAGGCACTGTTTATAGCACTAATTAATAACCAATGTTATCTTGAAACCCTTTACCATGAGGCAATGTATAACCCACAGAGGGGACCGGATTCTGAATTGAGGTCTGAGCTCAGGGCCTGACAGGGTCCACATTTAACTGGCAGCTTCATTTTTGCCAGTAAAATATTATGGGGGGGAAAAAAAGCACTGATGATAGATGATTTTGAGATTTAAAAAGTTAAGATGATAAGTTAAAAGGCTCAAAATCTGAGATTAAAAAGTCAACTTATTTGTTCAAAAGGTCAAAACATGAAATTAGATGTTAAAATAATGCTTTTAAAAGGCATATATATATATATATATATATATATATATATATATATATATGCCTTTTATATACCAAAAAAGAAATCATTTTTCAAAGGCAAAAATATAAGGCAAAAATATGGCTTAATATTGAAAATTTTTCACCTAAAAGGTCAAACTATGATATCAAGGTCAAAATAATAAATTGAAAAGGTCAAAATATTAGATAAAATGTGAAAATAATCAATTGAAAAGGTCGAAATTTGATTCAAAAAGTGAAAATAATAAATTGACACTTTAAAATATGAAATAAAAAGACAAAATCATACATTGAAAAGGTCAAAATATTAGATAAAGTCAAATTATAAGTTGAGGCCAAAATATGAGACAAAAAATGCAAATAATAAATTGAAAATGGTCAAAATATGTAATAAAAGTCCAAATAATAGATTGAAGTCATAACTGTAAAATGCAAAATTTAAAATATGAAATGAAAACACAAATGAATTTCTTTTTTTTCTCTTTATTTATTCACATTTTTATGACTTAAGGATACTTCATATCATCAAGATTAAGTTTACATTTTTATGCTGGAGGAAATCTGCAGACCTCATATTTTAGGGTCAGTTATAATAAGAACATGATATGACCTTGTGGGCCGGGTGTAACTGTACCACGGGCCAGATTTGGCCCCCGGGCCTTGAGTTTGACACCCCTGGTCTAACCAGGGGCATCACTATTCAGTCAGCCAATGTACTGGAAAAATGTACCAGCAGACTTCTCTCTCTTTGTCAAGGTCTCTCTCCTCTCTCACTCTCGCATGCACAAGGTAAAGATTCTATCTGCTTAGAAAATGTTGGGAATACAGCAGGGCTGCAGAAATACACCTGAGTATCGTCTTTGTCTGGGAAACACTGCCACATCTTAACTGGGTTGGTATTTTGGCACCATCACTATAGAATGTACGGCTGTAGAGGCATGTCATGTTATACTTAGATACTTCTATGAAAGACATAGCAAATCACAATGAAATTCAAAGCCACAATGCTGCGTATATGGGGTGTGGAGTAGGTAGAGAAAGCTCCTTTCAAAGGCATTTTTCACAATTGCATTATATTGTGTAGTACACTTCACTATACAGATAATCTGAGCAGGAAGTGAAGATGCATATTTTGACAGGAAGAATAAGAATACAAGAATAAGAACCCAAAGCTCATTAGTTTGATCTTCATTCTGCTCCACCAGCTGTTCTTGAGTTTATTTCTGGTTTATTTAAATTCTATCAGAAAAATCAATGTTGATACTTTACCACCAACACAACTTAGTTTCACTGTAGAGGCTTTTAAACCAATCTTTATCCTCCATTTGCTTGGATATTATTATTTAAAGGACATGTACAAACAGAATGCTTTATTACAGAAGGAGCTGCATTAAAATTCACAGCACATCATTTCTTTGACCAGCATGTTGTTAGACTGAGGGAAACTGGTTAATCTGCTGAGCTGAGTATTGACTCAGCATAAGAAACACACCATAAGCCGTATAAATCACTGCACGTCTCTGCTCGATGGGGAAAAATACAGCATGCACACATGAGGTATTTACAGTTAAAAGGCATTAAAATATCATTTTATTTTACATCCAAGGTAATCAAACAAACTACTCGTTTTATCCATGTCATACTCGAACTTCAGTTATTCTAAGCAGGTCTAGACGTGGATCATGTTAATACCAGGGCTGTCAGTCCTAGAACATTAATGACTATGAGATTAATACCCGAAATAAGAAGCAAACAACCTTTTTCTTGATTGCATTAGCCACTGTTTATTTTAAACACGGTAGTTAAGCTACCATAGAGGGGCAGGAGCTGGTTGCTACTCACCTTAGCACCTTTCTGCTCTCACAGTTATGCTCTTTAAAGTCTCATTTAACACTAATAAACTCATAGACACGTTTCACATTTTTACCAGTACTGTTTTTAGCTTTTTAAATCACTTTTCTATCCATTTTTTTTTTTTAATCTGAGGTTAATTGTACCTCTCTGGCCCCACCAGTTTCACGATCCACACCCAGGCCGGATTACTGCCACACCTGTTGAATCGAGAAATCCCTTAAATAGAACCTGTCTGACAAAGTGAAGTAGGTTGAAAGATCTCAAAAGACAACTCATTATACTGCCATCTAAAGAAAGTCATCTGTCTAAGGCTTTTGGACTCTGTGATCCACAGTGAGAGCCATTATCCACAAACGGAGAAAACTTTGAACAGTGGTGAACCTTCCCATGAGTGGCCAGCCTACCAAAGTGACTCCTACAGAGCATGGACGACTCATCCAGGAGGAACCCAGAACAACTTCTAAAGACCTGCAGGCCTCACTTGACTCAGTTAAGGTCAGAGTTCACAGTTCAACAAAAATAAAGAGACTGGGCAAAAATGGCATCTATGGGAGACTTTCAAGGCAGAAATCAATGCTGACCAAAAAGAACACAACGGCTCCTCTGACATTTGATAGAAAACATCCTGATGTTCCCCAAGACTTTTGGAGAAATATTCTGTGGACTGACGAGACGAAAACTGGACTTTTTGGGAGGTGTGCAACCTGTTAAATCTGGAGTAAAACTAATGCAGCGTTTCATCAAAAGAACATCAGACCAACAGTCAAACATGGTGGTGGTGCATTGTGTTTTGAAAGAAAATATAAATACTACTACAATAATATTTCAACCAGACCAAAGTATTTATCTAATTTTTGTGAATTTGAAAGTCTGGCCCCCAGAGTTTCTGTTGAGACTAAATCTGGCCCTTGTGCAACTGTACTTGATGACTCCTGCTTTACCAGTTATCATAAATGTGTGCTTGCAGTTGTTGCCACCAAGGGTGGAACAACCAGTTATTAGGTCTAGGGGCCAATGACTTTAAAGGGGACATTTTTATTTTCCTTTTAAGACAAGTTTATATTGGTCCAAGAGGTCACCAAAACATGCCTGTGAAGTTTTTTTTTTTTTTTTGCTGAAAAACACTCCAGTATAGGATTTTAGCATGTCTTAAAAGGCCTCTGTTTCAGCCCTGCTCAGAACGAGCTGTTTCTGTGTCTGTGGCTTTAAATGTTACTGATCCACCTGACTCCGCCCCTCTCAGGAAATGGATGTGGCACTGAGCTATCTAGCATCTCAGCTGGCAGCTGAGAGGAGGATCAGGAGATGAGGGCGGAGCTTTCTTCCAAGTGTGGAGCGCCAACCGATTCTGGGGGCGGGGCTAACTCCCTTCATGAGGTCATGAGGAAAATCCGACAACGGCTTGATTCAGCACACATTTTCTGAAAGGTGGAGAAAGAGAGGAGGGGAGGAAATGGATTTTTCTGGTACTTGAGGGGATTGTGGACAGGCCAGGGGCACATATCTGTGTTAGAGAAAACTGAAAAAGTGATTTCTGCATATTACGTCCCCTTTAACACATAGGGTAGGTTAGGTTTGGGTGGCTTTTTCCCCTTAAATAAGTAAAGCTGTACTTTAAAATAATTTATTTGGTATTTACTCAGGTTATTTGTCTAATATAAAAATCTGTTCAGTGACCTATAAGTGTGACAAATATGCAAAAAAGAAACGAAAGATGGAAGGGAGCAAAAATACTTTTTCACAGCACTCTAAATGTCAACTATTCAGAAGCAGAAAAAAACACGTAGCATCAGAAAGGACAGATATTTTAGCAGTCTTGAGTATTTCTGACTCACATCAACACTTGGTGCATTCTAAAGGCAAAAGAATTCAATACTTAAGATGTAAATATTTAAAAGTATACACATGCAGTAAAAGGAAAGGCTTGGTAAGCTGGTACTGCAGCTTTTAATAGTTAATTCAAACATAAAAAGCTGCATAGACAAAAATGACTGTAGCTCAGACTATTCCTGTGCTCCTACGTCAGCAGATGATGTGTATTTGTCATTTAAAAATAGTGTTTGTGTTGAAAATGGTAAGGAACATGTTGCACTGCGTCTGTGTGCCTCAGCCGTGTGTTTCTAATAGATTTTGGACTATAATGGAGCTTTGGCTCAGAGGGATAAGATCATCCTTGGCAGGATCCGCTCATTGTTGGTTTAAATTTTGGTCTGACAAAGAAAAATAATTAAAAACCTGGTTAGAATTTTGAATTGTGACGTCAGTAAACAAACACTAATGTTCGCCAACTGGTTGGACTTAGAAAAAGACGAAGAGCGGGACAGAAGGAAGCTTGATTATTTTCGGTTTGGCTTCATCAGGATTGCTCACTCGCTGCTGTTCTCTCTCCTACATTTCAATTTGTATCTTCCTGTTAGGCGATAAGTGCTAATACCCGAACCAAAATCTAATTCAAGCCTTTAAAGTGAATCTATAAAGTGTCTGAGTTAGAGCTAATGGGATGCTCTTCTCCAGTGCCAGCCAACAATGTGACTCAGCTCGATAAATTCATCCTAATTCCTCTTTTAGGCATGCATGAATCGTGTCTTATTAGAGCCGTATACAACACACGTTGACAGCCAGCACAGGAGGCAACGACAACAGCATGCACATCTGTTTTAAATTCGAGCAAACTGCAGAGAGTCTAATGTGCAAATATTGATGGACGCATTGAGAAGTAATGAGACAGCCAAAATGTTTAAAGGGGATCAGCAGCAGAACGACGGCGTGTGAGAGGCGCTGTTTTCTGAGGTCTGTTTGCCCAGTGGGAGAGGGGAGGAGGGGGAGGAGACCATATGGTTACAGAGCTGTGTGCTTGTTCTGGGATTTAACAGCAGCACAGAGACGTGGATGTGTGCGGGAGTGAAGGGGGGTGAAGGCTGAAGCTATTCCACTCACATCCTCATGCGGTGTCAGGGGGAAGCTGCCCTCTCCTGCCTCACTTCTCAAATGGCTTCTGCTTGGAGCGAGGAACAGAGGAGACGTAGTAAAGGTGGGCTTGGAGTGGGTGCTAAAGTTGATGCTGGTAAAGGGCTGGGTGACAGGGACCAAACATATCTTGAGTATTTTTAAAGGCTAATGGTGGTACACAATGATTCTCAAAAAGCATAAGTAAAAAAATAAAATAAAAATATGTCACAGTACCAAAGTTGTATAAAAAATCAAACCATATAGAAACCTTATCATACCATGTTTACACAAACAGAAGTCCTAGACCAGGGATACTCAACGCGCGGCTCTTTTGTAATGATTTGTGGCTCTTTGTATGTCTTCATTTTAAATATTATCCCCCTGGAAAACCTTAAAAAAGAAAACTTTGACCTCAGAAATGATCTATTGCATGTCATTTTTATCAGTTTGTTTCCCACACTTACAAACTGTCAAACTTAATTGTCAACTTTTTTTGTCTGTATATTTCCGTTGCCCTTATTTGCAGTTTTTTGCTCCTTTTTTTCCATTTTTGCCACTTTTATCCTGCTTTTGCGAATTGCAGCCTTTTCCTCTTTTTTGCCATTTTACCACTTTTCACTCTTTTAACCTCAGAAATTATCCATTGCAAGTTACATTAATCGGTCTTGTTCCCCTTTTCATCACTTTTTTGTTCTACTTTTTGCTATTTGCAATTTTTACCATGTTTTGCCTCTTTTCACCCATTAAACTCGTTTTTTTTCCATTCAATTCCACTTCTGTCCCATTGTTGACATTCTTGTCTATTTAAGTCTCTTTTCACTCATTTGTAGAAATTACATTTCCACTATCAGCTCCAATTCCAAAAATGTTGGGACACTGTTAAAATGTAAATACAACCAGAATGTCGCTCCCTGTCAAATCCCATAAACACATAATTCAGAGGGTGTCCAAACTATAGTCCGGGGTCCAAATGCGGCCTGCGGCCTGCGGTCTGTTTTTGATTAGCCCGCAACGAATTCTAATCATTAAATAAAACAGCCCACAACATGAATCTTGTGCTTGACTGTATTGTACTTTCAGCACAAGGTAGTGCTGCCATGCTAATTCTGTAAACAAACATTTTGACAAGAAGAACTTATTGATTTGAGTTGTTTTGTCACTAAATGAAGACAACACTGTAAATGGAAAACATATTGGCAACCAAAATTATAACAATATTATGCTTTATAATGCCCTGATGGATTACAAAGGCTAATTATAGTACTGGTGGTGTTTTAGAGGACGAGCCAGTAGTAGCCAGGGTGACCAGGGCCAACTGGAATCTGATTGGCCTCCCTAAAATCCTTAAAATGATTGCCTGTTTGCCTTGTCCGCCATTAACCGTCCATTTAAGCATACCCTATCACTGAGCGAATTTTAACCATCATAACATTGTGTTGACTAACTCTACTATCCTCAAGGTGAGGCATGTGAAAGTGGCCCCACCATCCTTATATATTTTCATATGCTGGATAAAATTTGGACACAACTGCCATAATTTATTTACAATAGAACATAAACAACACATCAGATCATGAAAATAATGCATTCTATCATTTTATGGAAACATATAAGGTAATTTTGAATTTGATGGCAGCAACATATTTTAAAAAAGTAGGGACATGGCCATGTTTACCATTGTTCAGCATCCCCTCTTCTTTTAACAACAGTCTGTAAAGATCTAGGAAGTGAAGAGACAAGCTGCTGGGTTTTGGGAGAGTAATGTTGTCCTATTCTTGTCTAATGAAGGATTCTAGCTGCTCAACAGTCCTTGGACCAAAGATTTCGATTCATCTGACCACAGAACAGTTTTCCATGTTGCCTCAGCTGGTTTTCAATGAAAAGACAACAGCATTCCAAGGTTGTGTTTATATATTGCTTCTTCTTTACATGATACAGCATTTGCAGATGGTATGGCCAACTGTGTTGATAGGCAATTATTAGGCAATTTCAGTACATCTCAAAAAAGTAGGGACAGGGCAACAAAAGGCTGGAAAAGTAAATTGTGCAAATGAAAAAACAGCTGAAGGAGCATTTTGCAACTAATTATGTTAATTGGCAACAGGTTAGTAACATGACTGGGCATATAAGGAACATTCTAGAGAAGTAGAGTCACTCAGCGATAAAGTTGAGCAGAAGTTCACCAATCTGCATGAAACGTGATTTAAAAAAAAAATGTTTTTTTTAACTCTTGAGCCCTGAGGAATTTTTTACCATTTGTCTCGCCTGGACTGGTTGCCTTAAAAAGCTTGTAAAACATCAACCCTGTGGCACACAGTCAAGCTTTAAACATCCTTTTTTACAGGACAAGCTGGGCTTTAAGAATATGTGTGATGCATAAATGTCACTTTATTCTAAGTTATGTGACTATAAAAACAAAAAAACAAAAAAAAAAAACAAACTTCAAGAGGGCTTCAAAAGGAAAAAAAAGTAGCTTTGATTTCTTTATAAAGTTATGTAACTATTAACTCTCTTCTTGTTGCATATGACAACATTGGTCTCAGCTGGTTAAGATAAAAAAAGAAAGACTTGAAAATTCCACCATGTTCGGATCATAATATAATCAAAAGTTTCAGAAAATCTGGAGAAATAACTGTGACAAGTGATGAGGTTGAAGATCAGTATTCATGATTATGGGCCCTCCTGCATGAAAAACAGGCATGATTTTGTGCTGTAAATCACACCAACACTTCCAGGAATCATTTTCTCTCAACACAGTTTGCCACGCTATCCACAAATAAGAGTTAGAGCTGTATCATTCAAGGGAAAAAGCCATATGGGAGCAGGATCCAGAAATGCCACTGTCTCATCCGGATTGAAGCTCATTTAAAATGGACTGAGGCAAAATGGAAAACTGTTCTGTGGTCAGAAAAATTGAAATTGGAAATTACTTTTGGAAAACACATATGCCATTTCCTGTGGACCAAAGAGGAAGAGGGACAATCCAGCTTGTTATCAGCAGACAGTTCCTGCATCTCTGATGGTATGAGGTTGGATTAGTGCCTAATAGAGCAGCTCACACATCTGGAAAGGAACTATCAATGCTGAAAAGTAGACAGAGGTTTAAGAGCAACATGTTTCCATCAGACGTCTCTTTTAGGGAAGACATTGCTAAATAAAATCCATCACAACAACATGGCTTCACAGCCGAAGAGTCCGGATGCTGAACTGGCCTGTCTGCAGGCATTTCTCTACCAAAACTCCAGCAACTGGTCTGCTCACTTCCTAGATGTTTGCAGACTGCTGTTAAAAGAAGAGGGGACACGACTGTAAATATGACCCTGTCCCTACTTTTTTTTAAATATATTGCTGCCATTAAATTCAAAATAAGCTATTTTTTTCATGCAACACTGAAATGTCTCAGGTTCAACAGCTGATATGTTGTTTATATTCTATTGTGAATAAAATGGGGGTTTGTGAGATTTGACAATCATTGCATTCTGTTTTTATTTACATTTATTTACTTATTTACATAAATAGTATATCTATATCTTGTTTGAATAATGTATAAATATATTGTTAATAAAGGTGTAAGTATAGCACATGGTGGTTAAACAGAGATGGATGAAGAGGAGAAGAGGCAGGAAAACATGAGAAAGTTACAGAGTCAGGTTGCTTGTTTTTGATCGGAGGTGTAATCGAAATTGAAACTTCAGGGTAGAAACGCTCCACTGCGCACACACTCACACACAAATACACAAGTTCCACAACCGTGTTACAAGCATGAATAAGCAAGAGCAAAAGCATGTCCAGAATCCTGAGCTGAGACCTCCCAGACAGCCCCGCTACCTCCGACACAGCCAGGAGAGCTGATCTGCAAACATGAGAGAATGTCCTTCAACATGAGGACTGAAACTTCCAGGCACAGAAATACGAATGCCCAGGGCCCTTTTATTTGCCCCCAACATCGTCAACTGATGCCAGTCGTATTCATTGTTTGGCATATGATGTGGTTCAGCTGTGGTCAGTCTGCTAAGCTTGGTAGTGGACTTGTAACTAGTGGCAGCATAACCTGAGCACCAAAGTCACCCAACAGCACGGTTTTACTTCCTGTGCTCAACACAGCAACAAGTATGGAACAACTGAACTGCACAATGTGATGGTTCATTCATTTCACATGTTCATTCATGGGAATTAAAACAATCATCATTATTCACATCAGTCTGGACAACACAACGCTGACAGTGTTTGAGAAGCATAATGAACCAATATGAGCGGACAGCCAATCGGATCCTCCGGCTCAAACTTTTTTTGGTCTACCACTTGACATTTTTGTTCCATAACCCTCAGGATATTTGAAGAAATTCAAAATGACTGTCTTACTGCGTCCAACCTCAGCAGCGATGGCACGCTGCGAGAGGCCTTGCTTATGCAGCTCAACAATCCGACAACGTTCAAAGACAGAACGCTTTTTGCCGTTGCAATCAGGAGGTCATGACAGTGTGAACACCTGATAGAAAATGACATTGAATCCACATTTTTGCGCAGATTTTGGCTTTTAAAGGCCATGTTCTTAAACTTTTGATCAGCTGATGAACAGCCTATTTCAGTTTAAAGGTCTTTACACACTGGGTCCGTCATGTTCGGATGCCTTTTTTTTTGATCCGTATTCCGAAAAACGTCATGCACTCAGACCATGCACACTGGATCCGATGCATTTTTATTTGCCTTCACTGGGGAAATTTGGAGAATGTGGCAAATAGTTTCGTACTGCAAGCCTGTGTCTCTGTCACTCCTTTAAAATCCTGCTGGATCCATCCTGACAGAGAGTTTCATTCAGCACCCATTCATGTGTAATAGCACTGAGCCACACTGGAGAAATAGAGAGAGCAACTTTATAATTCTGTCTCTGTTATGAGCTGTGAGTAGGTTACAACGTATGCCTTTATCTGTTATATTTCCATAGCTGATATCCACATAATGCACCGGAAAACTACGGTGTTTTCAGCGAGAGCTCGGGAGTGGGAGAGAGGGAGGAGTTGGATGGTGGTGAGTGAGCGAGAGAGAATAAAGCAACGGGTGCTGATCTGAATCATGAATCACCAATCTGTCTGTTATATTTCAGTGGTTTATATCCACAGAATAATTGAGCAAACTTTGGTGTTTAAAGTGAGGTTACTGCGAGAGAGAGAGGGAGGAGGGGTCGGGTGGGGGGTAGCAAGCAAGGAGGAAGCAGCGAGCACTGTTTTGAATCATCACTCACCCATTGAAATGACTTGGGAACCTGATGGGAAAATTCACACAAAATCGAACCTGTTCCGAATAAAAATATGACAGACGAAAATTTTGGCGTCAGTCTGCAAATGTTATTAGAACAACATGAGCTCGATTTTCTTTTTTAACGTGTGAAAAATTCTGACGAAATAATCGGACCCAGTGTGCAAAGGCCTTGACTGTTGTTTTCAATAAATTGCATACTCATTTTTTTTTTTTGTCTCACTTCCATTTCTTCTTTTTGCATTTTAGAGCTCTACTTAGAATGTTCTTAAGATCCAACAGTGCAAAATGCAAATTCTTGCAATTTTCCAACTGGTCTTAAAATTTCGAGCAGGAGCGTGTCAATACAGCAGTAAAAAGCCACAGAATTGTGCATGAAACAACTGATTCTTTGTAGCAAACATTCACCTGCAACTTCGTAATGTACTGACCCATGACAGAAGCAATAAAGTCATGGAATCATGTTAAAACAAATGATAAATCAACACCAAAAAGGGGAAACAATAAGCAAACATGTGATTCCTGTGTAAACTCGCTGTTCCCCCTTGATTTCTGCCCTCTTGTCTCAGGCTAAACAGAGCTGCGCTGTGCTCTAGACATGCGTCCAGTGTGCAAGACCACTCAGCTTCAGTCGGAGCAAAACTACGAATAATAGTCATTTTTCATCATCATAAAGTAACGTTATGTCAACTCATTTAGTTTGCTAACTAGCTTTTACCTCTCCAGTTTCATCAAAGATGTCAAAATTGGATTAAAAACTTAAACTAACTGAACTTCCTGCAACACTTGTGGGATATTTCCACGGCTTTTTTTGAGTGGAAAGGGTTAACTGAACTCTAGACTGAACATCAAAGCTTCATTGAGGTTTCCCTGACTTAAAGTGCCCTTAAGAGAAATAACACTGAACTAAAAAAAAAAAAAAAGGAAGAGAAAAGACTGAACTTCTGATGGTTGTTGGGTGAAGTCATCGAGGAAACCAAAAAAGTGAATGTTTGATGTAAATGCCATAGAAGTCATTCACACAGGAACACTGCAGTGTCCCCTGGAAACATTTCTAGGCTTGTTCAAAGGTGTACATTGTTCAGCTTTGCCAATTTTCTCCATGAATGAGAAAAGGAAACAGTGCAATCAATCAAAGTCGGCACGTTTCCTAACAAGCTGCCAGACACGCAACTCAACATATTAACCAAGACAGCCGGCAAATGGTAATTTGTGCTAGCCTGAGCAGGTCTTCTTTTAAAATTTCATGTCTGCCGATTATGTATGAGACAAGGAGCGCAGAGGATGGAGGGAATGGTCCACTTCAAGGTGAGCTGAGATCATACGGGGTTCTGCCAACAGCTCCTGTAAAATACATAGAGCGCTCTGTTTGATGAGATTCAACAAGACCGACCCCACTTGTCTGTGATTAGAAATTCCAACAGTGGAAAGTCACACAGCCGGCAGTTTCTCTGAATGTGATCGCACAGATGATTCCTATTAAAAGTGAGGCGGAGCAGATGGATCGTGTTTGCCATGATTGGAAGTTTCAGAAACGGTTTGGACAGATTGCTAAGCTCTTTAAACGAAGGGTGCTGAGGCGTGATGCATCACTGTATGTGGAGGCAAACAAAGTGAATGCAGGACTGCTAACTCTGCAGCTACAGATTTGTTTGACTCTTTTATGCTGAAGATACAGAGTGGAATAAGAAGCTTACGGTGCAAAGATACAGATTCTCCTGATGTATGCAGTAAAACTTACACAGGCTTGCTTTGAGGAGACAAGCTTGAATCAATCTATTCTAAAAAGAAATTGGCAAACCAGTCCTTTTTCAATAATCCCTTTCATTATTTTTAATAAGTCTTTTTTCATTTTAATTTAACTATACAACTGCAATATTCAAAATGATACCTTGTCTTTAAAAAGAAAATAAAAAATATAAATAAAGGGATATTTTGTATATTTTTTTTTCTTTTGCATTCTATATAGCAAAGGTTGGAAAGGAACCCAAAAACTGCTGATTGAATCAGAGCTTGATGTTATGATTATCATTTTTCCAAATCAGTGTTAATTTTAGCAGCTAGTTTTAATTTTAGCTTTAGTTTTTAAATGAAATGCATTTTAGTTTTAGTCACATTTTAGTCATTTCTACCCTTTTTAGTTTTAGTCTAGTTTTAGTCCTTAAAAAAGGCCTCACATTTCAGTCTTTCACTTATAGTCCTAGCATTTATTTTCTTGCCTAAATCTGGTACCAACACATGCTAGCGTGTTCACTGCACCCTGCTAAACCTGGGGTCCCTGCTTTCTACAGCTGAGAGGCAGAATAGCTACAGATGCATTGCATTTTGAGAGATTTACCCACAGTGGAGAAATATCACGGATTTTGAATGTCCGATCAAAACTAAATTACATTTTAGTCTAGTTTTAGTGATGACAGATCTATTTTTGTTAGTCTAAGTTTAGTTTTTGTCATGGAAAAAAGGCTGTCTATGAACATTTTTAGTCATAGTTTTAGTCAACTAAATTAACACTGTTCCAAATCCTTTTGAATCAGAATTTATGTTTAAGTTTGTCTGGGTGAGGAGATTTAAAGGGGCTAAATGTAAGTTTTCTGCTTTGACACCTTCCATTTCTGAGTATATATTGGTGCGCACTTTATCCTGACGCGAAGAACGAGGCTCTGTATGTCATCCTTGTTTGCCTGTAAAAGACTGTTGAGTCATTTATCTGTAAAGAACTCAGGCCGAATTTCCGCAAAATCTCAACGGATGTGACGTCAGGTGCTTTAGTACGTGCACCCCCCTGCTCTGCTTATACCTGACAACGGTGTGTAGAATTAAAATAAACGTCAATGGAGAAGGCTGCTTCCTTGAGTAAGTGACCGGCTAGCACAACCCAAACATCCACAGAAACTCAGCATAAAAATAAATAAATAAATAAATTAAAAAATTTAGTTTTATCTGCTGAAGCTCATCAAGCTAAACAAGTGCTTAACCAACGCAGGGGGAAATCGAGGGTAAATGTCGGTGGAGCATTTGAGAAACGGAGGGAACTTCGCTCTGTGCTTGGGATAAATACCGATCCAGAGATGGCTGTCTTTTTGTAGAAAAGGTAGGGTATAACTTCGGACCATGAAGTACAATGTAGTGTTTAATGTTCTATAAAACGTATGCTAAATTACGTTAGCTTGCTTAAGAAGATGCTATCCAAACAACACTAACGTCATGTTTCTCATTTAGTGTTTAATTTTGTTACTCCGCTTACCTCCTCTGTATACACATTGCCAGTAAATCATCTTAGTCTGCGTGTGTATCAGCTGATAAACCGGAGGCTCATTCATGCGTAAGGAGTGCGTCATTCTGGACAGGCAATACAATACTGTTGTAGTTTGCCTAATGGCTGAGGTGTTGCTACACTGATTTTTTTTTTTAAAGTTACATATAGCCTCTTTAAGTTCATTCAGATGTAAACATGTATACTCTGGATAATCAATAATCCATTGTAAACAACAAGAAACAACACAATCATGTTGTCTAAAGCTTTAAGAAAGATGGCTGCTTTATGATGAAGCCTAAAATGAGACTGCCAATGACCCAAAAAAACCTCTTGATGGAGAAAGGTAAACATGTCCTTTTCTCTGCTATGAACAAAGATCCACTCGTCAACCTGTGGTATGAACCCAAACATGGCTTCCATGTAGAATGAGATTAAAGCAGCAGCCGTTCAGACAGCTCTCCTGTAATGCACTCCTCTCATCTCTATGTTGACTTAATTCAACATGCACGTCAGCTCTCACAAAGACAGAACGTGCGGTGCAATGAACCAAACAAACACCAAAGCCATTTGCCATCGTGAGACGAATAGCAATTACGATTTCTGCTACGTCTCATTGGTTAACACATTTGTTCCTCTGCAGAGCCGCGGCTATGGAAAACAGTTTAATCTCCATGTGCTGGAGATGAAGAAATGTGTGCTGATGGTTTGAAACAATCTTAATCCCCATTTTGCTCACATCCTCGCTCGATCAGCTTCCATATGTCGTTCATACCTCATGCATTGTGTTCCTTTTATTCCAGACCATTCCACTTGTTAAAGGATGCAGAGTATTTTCCAGTCGCCTACTCTGCCAATTTTTCAACAAGCCAACTACAAGTGCTCTGTAGTCCCACTTGAAAAGAAAAAAAAAGTGAAATGGCTGAGAGAAAGCAGTAAAAGTGACCCTCCGGCTCAAGTCACCTTGAATGCTTAAGCATGTTCTTCCACTGGGATTGCTTGGCACTCCCAAACAGCGATTTAGCATGCCTGCCAAGTAGCACAAGTACCTCAGCACTGCCTGAATGACTAGTCGTCCCTCATCATGCTGCAAAGTATTTCCAAGAGGCAGACATGTGCAGCACTGCCAATAAAGTACTGAAGAAATGTAAAATATTATGAATAGATTCACACTTTAATTTCCAGCTCTGCTGACTCTAAACACTTTGTTTCACATGTCAAAATTCCCAATTTTTAAGTTATACAAGAGGAGAGTTTGAGAACAAAGCTTAAATCCTCTAGTATTACTCAGAGATGCATCAATTGCAAAATCTTTGACAGGTACCAATGTACAGTATATACACTCCTTTTCTGGTCCAGCTCACCATGTAGTACAGGGGTGTCAAACTCAATCCTAGAAGGGGCCGGATTCTGAATTAAGGTCTGACCTGAGGGTCTAACAGGGTCCACATCTAACCAGTCTGTCAACCTCATTTTTGCAAGTAAAACATTATGGGGGGAAAATTAGCACTGATGATAGATGATTTTGAGATTTAAAGGCTGAAAATCTGAGATAAAAAGTCAAATGTATTAGTTCAAAAGGTGAAAACACAAAATTAGATGTTAAAATAATGCTTTTAATAGTCAAATACATGAAAAAGAAAGTCACTATCATGTTTTAAGGCAAAAATATGACTCAAAATTTAAAACTAGGAACCTGAAAGGTAAAAATATGAGATAAAAGTCCAAATAAATTGAAAAGGCCAAAATATGAGCTAAATAGTCAAAGTTATTAGTGCAAAAGGTCAAAACGTGAAATCAGATGTTAAAATAATGATTTAAAAAGGGAAATATATAAAAAAGAAAATCATAATTAATTAAAAATGGTGCATTTACTCTATATATATATATACTCTCCACAGAGAGTATATAAATATATGTATATATATCGAGATCTGATTTTTGATCGCTATCGCCCAGCCCAAGCCTGTCACCCACTTCCTAACTCCCAAAGTTTAACTGAACTAAATTCTAAATGAATTCACAGAGGGCCAGATGAATGTCCCTCTGTGCTGGAGTTAGTTGACAGTGTTAGAGCATTCATTGTTAAGGCTTGGTTATGCTTTCGCACGGACATGGAAACGTCTGGTGCATTTATACCTAGCACCAGCTTCCTCTTCACTGCAAACTGATATTCTCCCAAAAGCTAGGAGGCAGTGTCTTCAACAATCACATCTGTGGTGTGTTTAATGCCATTTTGACATCTGCCGTGTCCGCGTCTATAAAAATTTCAGGGATGTGTGCAGCCAGATGAAAATTGGCTGCACGGGACCCCCGCGGGGTGTGTCTTAATATTTGACGTCACATTCGATGCTCGGACACTCACGACCTCGTGGATACATCTTACATAAAACAGGCTTTAGTCTAACTCTGTGGAGAGTAAACTGATGTAAGCGCTGCTGTTTCAAATCTGGGCGCGCAGTGCAGTGTTTATATGTGTTCAAGATGTTGTTAGATGTATTTAGAGGTGTTAAGATGTTGCCTGTTGCACAATTATCATCGCTGTGATTCCCTCTGCTCTTTTTCTGGTGGATTACTGTAGTTTCTGATGTTAGACACTTCTGCACCACGGGTGAATTTGTCCACTCAGTTATTGACTTCCTGCCTGTGGTGAAGGGTGGTCTACAAGAAATGGTGGTGAGTAGATTCTCATGAAAGGGTGTAGCTGAAGATGATCCACTGAGAGAGTAAATTTCTAAAACTACAAAGATGTGTAGAGCTACAGCAACACTAGTTGGAGTTAGAAATAGTCACTTTTTAACTCCAAAAAGAGTAAATAATGACACCTATCTGTCTATCCATCTATCTATAAATGATGAGTGGTCATGCATTTTTTTCTATCCGAGGTTGACATAAAGTTTTCTATAAAATTTTTTAAAATGTGGTTGTAAAAAGTAATTCTATGGTGTGTGACTGTGAAAAATATTCTAGGCAGCCCATATATCATTATATATGCAGAGCTTTTAAAGTCTTTTGGTCAGCTTGACCAGCTAAAACTGCTGCAGCTCCAACTTCCTGGTATAAATGACATTTTTTCATGTCTATTCACGGTAAGTCCAATAAAGCCAGTCAGTAAATGTCACCCTAAGCGATGAAGATGATGAATATCAGAGCAAAGTCAGACAGATGAAAGAGTCACACACAGGAAACCATGAATACAGCAATTCAGCAATTCAAGCTAATGAAACTGATCGAGCAGTAGAGCCAAAGAGGACAATTTGTCTGACTCCCAGTGGGGCAGAGACACTCCTCGGTAATTTCTACTTCACATGATGAAGCTAAAAGATCCAACACAGGCCTGTTAGATTCATTAAACCCAGCCATGATGTCAGTTTTATCATCATCATTTGTTCCACAAGAGGATGCCCCGGCTTACTAACTTACTACCGATCCTTGGGTTGCAGCACTCATTAAAATGATTTCCGCTCCTTTTTCCAGCATCTCTAGCTGTGTAGCTTTCTGATGTTGGGTGTTTATGACCCAGCCTCATTTTATGTCCTTGAACACAACACTTGTGTCTGCTGTGTCCCAGATCATTTTTAAACCTCAACTGATTTTAAAACTTGGGAGACCACAGATACGAGGGCAGTTCTAGCAATTTTCTCTTGGCCTGTAGTCAACAACAGAAAAACTTGGTCGACTGAAATCGCACTCATGCACCAACCACTTAACTGGTCTTAAAGTTAAATAAGAATCATCCCTTAACTCAAGATCAGCTTAATCCATGACAGGTTCCTCATTGCATTCTTCTTATAATACAAATGATCTTAAAAATCAATATAGCAAGCTGTGTGTGCTGATGTGTTAATCTAATGATAAAGGGACTTAATACCACATATTTGCCAGCCAATAAACTGAACAGGGTGCAGGAGATGATACTTTGATGATGGGAAAAAGTGAAACTCTCAGTGCCACTAAAGTACAAACATCATGCATCATGCATGACTTCATGTTTGGTGCAAAACATATAACCTACAGTGCATTCAGAAAGTATTCAGACCCCCTTCACCTTTTTCTGTTGCAGCCTGATGCTAAAATCATTTGAATTCATCTTTATTTTCATTGATGTACACTAAGTACCCCATATTGATATAGTGAAAACTCAGAGACAGGATAGTTGCAAGACGCAGATCTGGAGAAGGCTACAAAAAACATTATGCTGCACTGAAGGTTCCCAAGAGCACCCCGGCCTCCTTAATTCTCAAAGAGAAGAAGTTCAGCACACCCAGGACTCTTCCAAAAGCTGGTTGCCTGGCAACCAAGAACCAGATGGTCACTTGACTGAGCTGCGGTGAATTTTTTGCTCTTCTACCATGAGTGTATAACAATCAGCTTAATTTCTTAAAGCTTAGTTATACTCACCAGCTCCAAACTACTGTTAATTATCCTTTATTTTTGGTTAGATACAGTGGTGTGCAAAGTGCACGTGTGTGTGTGTGTGTGTGTGTGTGTGTGTGTGGGGTGGGGGGGTGGGGGCCTTGTGGCCCAATTGTTGAAAAAAGCACACTAAAGTGCCCTCTTGGGAGCCAAAACACACATTAAAGTGCCCTCTTGGGAGCCAAAAACACACCTTAAAGTGGCCTCTTGGGAGCCAGAACACAAGCTAAAGTGCCCTTGAGAGCCAAAACACGTGCTAGAGTGCCCTCTTTGGAGCCAAAATGTGTGTTATAGTGCCCTTTTGGGAGGCAAAACGCACTCCAAAGTGCCCTTTTTGGAGCCAAAACACATGCTAAAGTGCCTTCTTGGGAGCCAAAACACATGCTAAAGTGCCCTCTTTAGAGCCAGAGCACATGCTTAAGTGCCCTCCAGAGTCAAAACGTGTGCTAAAGTTCCCCTTTTTGGAGCCAAAACGTGAAGAAAACACACCAGACTCCAGAAGACCATTAGGACCAAGAAATACTGTGAAACATTACTGTTGCAGTGACTTTCGCGTTGTGCCCTTTTTGATCTATATTGAGCCAGAGCTGTATCTCACAGAACCACTTCGGATTATCTGGTGCTAATATGGTGTTAAAATGCATTAGAATACAGGAAATGGCATCTACGTCATTGAAAATGTTCTGGGGAAGACCCCCAGACCCCCTAGGGATTTCTTTGTTTAATTCTGTGTGTTCTTCACAGTCCAACGTTGAATCTACACAGTTCTTGTGGATGCTGATCCTAACTCCAAACTAACTCGAGTATTCTGTCTAGTTAGTCTGTTTTAAGGCTATATAATGTGCCATTTGTATAACATATAAACATGTCTAAAGTGCCCTCAAAAACACGCCAAACTAAGTGCTCTCTTCAGTAGTGATAACGTGCTGTATGTGCCCTTTTTTCTTTTTGCCCCTGCCCTTGAAAAAGTCTGTGCACGCTACTGGTTAGATACTCAGTTAAGGAGGAAGAGTGAATAAGAAGCCCATAAAACTTAACTGAACAGACAAAACCTCCCAGATAAATCGCCACAGAAAACTCAGATGTACTCTTAAAGGCCAATTTTATGATGAGAAAATAATCAATGAAAATGTTTCTTTAAATATCTAAGTCCCCTCTAATTCTGCAGGTCAGGCCCTGAAAATCTAAAACTTCCAAGAATCAAAATAAAAAAGTCCTTCATTTAGTTCTGATCCCCCTTTAATGCTTTGGTTCCAGTAACAATCAAAAGAACCCTCCAAATGTCCCAAAAATAGCATCAAACTCTAAAATTAAATAATCCAACAACAATGCATTGCAAAAAATTAAAAAACGAATCCAAATGCAGAAGACTCACCAGTCCTGGGAACGTTCCTCTAAGTTTGACCCTTACAGGTTCTTTTGCATTGAGCTCCAATTTTTAAGAGATCTGCAGCCAAATCCTGTCCAAACATTTCATCTTCTCCCTTTGTTCTCCTTCAGCCCCTCCTCCACTCCACACCTGAGTCAATCTGGTCTGACAATGGATGTTTTTTTTTTTTCTTTTTTTTCTTAAAAATGTACTTTTATCATACTATTTGACAATTCAATGTAAATTTTATTGTTTCAAAACATTATATCATAATTAATTAAAGATATTAACATTTTTGTCACCCTTAGAGAAGTAAGATGCTTTCTGATTTTGATATAATAACTAACATATTTAGTATTATGATTAAGACATATCTATTTTGGACATCAGTTTGGACAGAGTACTGACCCCAGACACATTAACACCAGTCATGCTGCGCTCACATAAAGAAGCCTTGTTCTGATGTCGTGTCTGTTTAGCTCACAGCCTCTCCTCCCTGTGTTATTCCATCCCAGATAAGAGAAAAGCATTTTGATTTGTTTAATCCATGACTCTGACATCATTTGATTCCCCTCGCTGCAGTTAGGCATAGCCATCCACTGGAAGGCTGGCTTTAGACAAAACATCAATGCTGTATGGATCCAACAGCAGCGTAAGCTGGTGAGTGCAGCGGGATAGACGATCAAAAATAAAGGCTCAACATTCCTAATTCCAATATAAAAGCACTGCAGGCCTGAACATGTATTGATTCCTTTAGAAAAAAAGAGGGCTGTGGCGAACTGCATTCACAGTCAAAGTCTGCACCTCATTTATAGAAGGAACAAACCTTTTTATTGTACCATCAGTTATTCTACTAAAATTGCTCTGTGCTCATTTCCTGTGATGTTCGCTGCACATTCACTCAGAGAAAACTGTTCAAAGTTTAACCCTAACTCCAATAAAGTCGGTAAAATTAGGAAATGTAAATAAAAACAGAATGCAATGACTGTCAAATCTCATAAACCCATATTTTATTTACAAAAGAACATAAACAACATATCAGATGTTAAAACTGAGACATTTTACCATTTCATGAAAAATATTAGATCCTTTTGAATTTGATGGCAGCAGTGCATCTCAAAAAAATAGGGACAGGGCCATGTCAGCCATTGTGTAGCATCCCCTCTTCTTTTAACAACAGTTTCTGGAGTTTTGGGTGAGGACTACTGTCCCATTCTTAGTCTGACGTAGGATTTCAGCTGTTCAGCAGTCGTGGATCTTTTTGTTTGATGATGCTCTAAATCTGGGGTGTCAAACTCAAGGCCTGGGGGCCAAATCCGGACCGTGTTACAGTTAAACCCGGCCCACCACATCATATGGTATTTTTATTAGAACTGGCCCACCAGTATGAGGTCTGCAGATTTCCTCCAGCATAAAAATGTGAACTAAATCTGGATGATCTATAACATCCTTGCTGAGTCATAAAAATGAGGAAAAAGTAAACAGTAGAAATGATTTGATAAAAAATCAGGAACATGAGAGAAATTTGTGTTTTCTTTATATTTTCAATTTTGCATCTCACAGTTATGACTTTATGATTTTGACTTTTTATTTCATATTTTCACCTTTACATCTCATAACTTACTTTTTAATCTCATATTTTTACCTTTTAGATTCATGATTTAAATCCTAGTTTGACATTTTTAGGTTCCTGATTTTGAATTTTATCTAATGCTTTGACCTTTTTCAACTCTTAATTTTGACTTTTATCTCATTTTTTACCTTAACCTCATGATTTTTAACATTGTTTCATATTTTGACTTTTAAAACTCACAATTTTGATTTATCTGACATTTTGATTAATATGATGATTTTGATTTTTTTTTCTCAGTTTTGCTGACCATTTTAACTCCTAAATTTCATTTTTATGTCACATTTTGGTTGTTAAATATCATGATTTTGAATTTTATCTTAGTTTTGCTGACCATCTCAATTCCTTTCACTTTTAGCTCTTTTTTTTACCTTTAAAACTCATGATTTTGACTTTTATATCATATTTTGACTTAAAAATCATGGTTTCAGAATTCTATCTCATACTTTGCCTTTGTTTTAAAAACTTTATTTTGATTTTAAACATCATGTTTTACCTTTAAAACTTGTAAATTTGGCTTTTATCTCAGATTTTGAGTTTTTAACTTATCATGTTGACCTTTTAATCATTTAGGTTGACACTCAAAGGTTAAACGTTGACCCTGTTAGGCCCTCAACGCTTAACCACATACCACATCCATCACAACAGCATGGCTTCACAATAGAAGAGTCTGGGTGTTGAACTGACCTGCCTGCAGTCCAGACCTTTCACCAATAGAAAACAGTTAGAGCAGGGGTGTCAAACTCAATCACAGCAGGGGCCAGATTCTGAATTTGGGTCTAATCTGTGTCGCTAAAGGCCTTCCCTGAAAGAGACATTGTCTGCATTGATAGTGCCTTTTCATATGTGTAAGCCACACGCCATAGGCACTAATGCAACCCCATAGTATCGGAGATGAAGGCTGATGAACTGAGCCAGGATAACAAGCTGGATGCTTGTTAGTCAAATATGAAAAATCATGAGTTTTAAAGGTAAAAAAAATGATAAAAGTCAAAATCATGACTTTAAAAGGTCAAACTAGGATTTAATGTAAAATTATGACTCTAAAAGGTTAAAATATGAAATAAAAAGTCAGAACCATAAAGTCAGAACTGTGAGATGCAAAATTGAAAATATAAAGAAAACACAAATTTCTCCCACATTCCTGACTTTTTATTAAACTATTTTTACTGTTTACTTTTTCTAATTTTATGTCTCAGCAAGAATGTTTTGAATCATCATGGTTAAGTTTACATTTTTATACTGGAGGAAATCTGCGGACCTCATACTGGTGGGCCAGTTGTAATAAAAATATATGATGTGGTGGGCCAGGTATAACTGTACCATGGGCTGGAATCGGCCCCCGGGCCTTAAGTTTGACACTCTTGTTCTATTGTGAATAAAAAATGTGTTTTGTGAGATTTGTAACTTTCCTTCATTCTGTTTTATTTTTAAGTTTTACACAACATCTCAACGTTTTTGGAATTTGGGATGCATTTAACAGCATTGTTAATACTCCTGACAGAATAAGTAGACCTGTCAGGGATGCGTATTCCCAGCAGCAACTTTATCTGTCCCTTTATTCCACCATTCACTCTGCCAGTCTAACAGACTGAACAGCCTTGACTAAATGTAAATAGACCATTTCTATAAAGTCACACCAAGTAAAGATTCAACACCAATGACATTTTAGAGTCACCACAGTTAGTGTTAAATACAGCAGGCTTGTATTGCTGTGTAATCGGTCTGGTAAATGAGCACTAAACACCCTGAGAGGTCTGAATGACAATCTGTCAGAGCGCTGCAGTCTGACCAACCGTAACCAGCTTACAGCCGAGCCGCTGCTGCCGCTGTTGTGGCTGCGGCGGCGAACTCCCGACGTGCCGGGGCTTATCTTGGGCACGCAGGAGGCACAACAATGAACTTATCACCATCCAGCCACTTGGCGGGATGTAGCTGCAACCCCGCTGCGCTGCTCTGACCGCGAGCCGGCTCCGGTTCATTGATCATACACACCAGCAGAACCTAATCTAGGGACAGTGGGCCTTTTCAAACCACAGGCTCTGGCTGTGGCAAAGAAAAGGTGGGAGAAAAAAAAAAAAAAAAAAACAGACAGAAGTTTTGCCAGGTAATATAAAAAGCTGTGGGTGAAAAAATGGAGAGAAAGAAGTTCAATAACTTTTCAGGGACCTCCGCACCCTGCATGTCAACTAGCTTCTAGGATTTTGATTGAAGCTCTGCACAAGCCCGCAGCAGGGCTTTTCTATTCCACCGTTCTTTTTCTTTGTCAGTGAATCGGTTACAGTGCCACAAGAATACATAAAAGTTTCAGTAGGAGGGATCCGCTCAGGGTCAGCAGAAAAAAAAAATCTCTTTTTACGACAAACTCCACTACAAACAAAGATGATTCTCAGACTATTTTCTGGCTGTGAAGCTTTGAAAGCAACAACAAAGATGAGGTGTCAGAGTGAAAATGAAGAAGCACCGTCCCATACAGGCGATCTCTATAGCATGCAATGTGATTTGGTGTGCAGAATAACAAAACGGGAGGGACACCTTAATGCCAAGGCAGACGCATTATGCTGTGACACAGTTACTGTCACTGATATGAGACATTTCATGGCTTCTGCAGACAGTACAGAGAAATCAGTCAGGGTTTATGTGAGGAACACTGAAACATTTTAAAGGGGATATGATGGGATTTTTGGGCATGGTTACCTCTCCATCTGCTCTATCTCTTTCTACAATCAATTAAGCATAGTGAGCAGATCAAGGATTATAAGAAATAGCTAAGATTATGCCCAAAAAAATCCAGACCAACTTGAACACAATTTAACCCAGGATTTTGAGGCTGGTTTTAAAGTTTCCGGGGTGTTTTCGTGACATAAATACGTACAAATGAGATCTGTTGTGGAGAAATTGTGCCTGATTCCAACTTTTTGGCCAAAGTCAGAAAATTATCTGATGGGTCTTAACCCTTTAGGTGCCACAGTTTTTTTCAAGAAAATATACAACTGTGATGTCAAGATTTCAAAAGGCTGCAGCTTGAAAGTGTTAGAGATAAAGGCATACTGTAAATGAGAACAATCTTCAGTATGATCCAAAGTTTGTGATGGGAGTAAATTCACTCATCTAATTTGCATATTCTGACGTCACCAGGTGGCCTCCACCGCCACTGCTTCTACCATGTCTGCCCCTACCTCCGCAGTGTTGTTTTATTCCCGCTTCCTCTGTCAATGTTCGTGTTTTGACCACCCCTGCAACCCCCGTGGCTTCAAACTCTCTCTCTCTCCAAAACAGGCCCACAAATGCTGCTGGGATTGAAGTTACTCATGTCCTCCATCTCCTGGTGTAAAGTAGTAACAACATTAGGCACCATATTTGCAGCTACAGCCTGTTTAATTCAGCAATATTGCTTGTCACAATTTTGCGACTTTGGCACTTAAAGGGTTAAGATTATCTTGCCAGATTTTCCTGTTGTGTGAATTATGTTAGGAGAGTACTTTACCTCTCAAATCATAAACACTTGGACTTGAAATCGTAGAAATGAGTCGTGTTTAATTTTTACAATCAGAAATACTTGTGTGGGGGTAAACACTGAGGACAGCTGGACATGCTCTTTTTCCTCTTTCCCACTGGCCGAAAAACCCGTTTAAACAATCTGTTCCTGTCGGCAATGGGAAAGACTCTAATCGGTGTTCAGACCCGTGTCGACAGACCCTGCAATGGACACGGGTTCCAACCGGCTCCGGTGGGAACGCCACACCCGGGCGAACGCGGGATGACTTTGGCGTAACATGCCTACGTCATGATATCGCGCCTGTAACTTGGGGCAACAAAAAGACGCCGTCAGCTGAGGGATGAGCATTGCTGTTTTTTGGACTCAGTGAGATTTATATTTGCAAGAAGGCACAGCACTGGCAAGACAGCGAGATCAGAGAGCTTCAATTGATCCGTGGAGAAGAGGAGATTTGGGGCCAGGTCACAGGGACTGTGGGAGACACAACTATATACGATAACATAACTAAAATGTTGAGTGAGTGTTAGCTGTGTTTCGGTGCGCTGATGATGACAGTGAATAAAGTCATGTCAATGTTACAAAATACAAGTTTGAAATAATTTAAAACTGGGGGCTTGGATTATAAAACAGTCCATATTTTATTAACCTAAAACCATGTTTTTGTAGCTTTTTATTGAAGAGTGGTAATTAAGGATGGACCAGGATGGACCCTCTTGGAGCCCTCAGAGCCCCAGAATGCTTTGTGAATAAACCACTGCACAAACACTAAAAATCATGCTGTTTTAAAAATGACCTTCCAATCTCTGCTTTTTGTACTCTCCTACTAACCTCTTTAACTGTCTTTTTCCAATCACAGCCCACTTCCTCTGCCACTAGCTGAAAGAACGGTGCAATCATCACATCCAACGGAGCACAGTGACTTGCCCCTCGCAGTCTTGATATCTGGAGCAAATTGAAGGTGATTTTCAATAACTGCTCTGACGAGCTGCAATATACAGATCACAGTCATTGTCTGCAGCTGTCAGGCTGTAATATGAGAAGCGATCTGATGTTCTCTGCGTTTAAAGTGGATCACAGCGTGGTAGCGGCGCCTTCTTGAAGAACATATTAACCAGCATGGACATGATGGATATGCTGGGGCAAATGTGACATGAATTATAATAGGAGTCTTGTGTTAGCAGAACTGGATTGTAGCTCAGGTCAGACTGGATATTAATAAAAGGTAATACAAAGGAGCACTGCTTTCATTACCTGTAATGTTTTTGAAGAAATTCGGCTATTTCAGGTTCCTTTTGTCTTAAAAATACCCCCTCCTGTTAAGAGTGCCACATGGCTGCAATGAGGAAATCATTTGTGAGTAACAACACGAAATCTGACAGAACTAGATGACATTTATTGAAAGGAAACATCCTTATTGATGCAAATTACAAGAATAAACCTGCATTGATTGTCTCTTTCCATGCACCATTAGTCCACTCTTCTCAGTGAGGTTCTCTACCTCTCTCATATTCAGTCTTTCAGTAATCATGATTAAAAGAAAATCAGCAGATGGGTCGGTTCTTCATCTTGTACATATGACGTCTTCATGAATGTAATATATAACTTTTGTTACGCTGATTCAAAAACCAATTAATCTATGAAGTGCATGAGGTATGATTGATATTTGCATTAATTTGTGCTCTTTTATATCTGAATTTATGATAATGCATTGATAATTTGCGGACCCTTAGCTGAAGAGTCATCACTTCTTTTCTACTCTAAAGCACGTTTCTCACAGGATTAAGGTTACGTATGGATAGCTGATAATCTATGTTATGCTTGTGATTAGCAAAGTCTGTGATATACTTAAACCTACTGACATTTTTAAAGAAACACATGAGGGTGCTTCATGACAACAGCAATGAATAACACAATGTGCATTTTCATTTCTACATTGCATACATGATGCAATGGTATGCATGCATTTGCAGGTGTTTTTTTTTTTTTTTTTGGTTATAACCTGCAGCAAGCTGGCCATGATGAAAAACTAGTGAATGATATCCCCTCAGTCCTTCATTATACATCAAGGCCTCATCTGTCATCTGTGCATATCTGCAGCTGATCAGACAGAGAGGAAGATGAATTAAAAAACACTATCATGTCCCTCCTGTTAATGTATGACAGTCATCTGTTAAAAGTTTTCTGCAGTTGATGCTGTTGATGTTATTCTGCACTCTATTAATGTCATTACACACAACAATCCTCTCTGTGCAGATCAGGAGCTGAATGTTGAGAGACACATTTAAAAAACATATGTGTTTTCATGAGTGATATGCATGGCTAAATAACACTGATCTAAGATCAGCTGGTAAAGAGAAGCTGTAGGAGGAAGAGTAGAAGTGCTGTGCTTATTAAGAGAGAAGAGGTACACACATGCATTTGGATAGTAAAGTTTAAATAAATAAATCAAGCAAAATAAACTAAAATGAACTGGACAAAGCACTATTAATAACTTATATCGGTCAAAACTTTGTTGAGAATGTTCTACGCAGTCTATGGAAGCTCATATCTGCCACTGAAAAAAAGAAAAATATGAACGTTAGGCATATCTAAAGGAAAAAAAAATAATAAATGTATGAATATATAAATAATAAAAAAAAATCATGTCATTATTGTAAGATAAAAAGTCATCTTGGGGGCCGAGCCTTCGCTGCAGCCGCCCCCACCCTATGGAACTCACTCCCACAAAACATCAGGAACTTGGACTCAATACAAAACTTCAAATCCCTACTCAAAACTCACCTGTTCAAACTTGCATTTTCTTGAGCCCCTTTGTTCGTTTGTTTTGCTTTGTTTGTGAAGCGTCTTTGAGTGTCCAAAAAAGCGCTATATAAGTGTGATGTATTATTATTATTATTATTATTAAACTCTCATAATGACTTTTTCTCAAAATTTTGACTTATCTCATAATTTTTACTTTTTATCTCATTACTTTTTCTCATCATTTTCACTTTTTGTGTCATAATTGTGACTTTTTTCAGTCACAATTGTTGTTCAGAAAAAAAGCTGCACAGACAGTAAAACAACACAATTACCACCACAAATTACAGATAACAATTTGCACAGGATTATTTTTACCTGAGGATTGCTGAAATATAGTTGATAATCAAACCTGGAATTTTTACTCCGTGAATTACAGATTTGGTCGATTCACACATTTAAAATCACAGCACAGCTATTACAAATGACCAGAGGCCCCTAGGTAATATAATCATAAATTCACAATTTCAGTCTGAAACAATGACTGCCAACAACTGCACTGACTACTATTGCTGGGTTCAATCACTCTGTAAGAGACAGTGCATTCAAAAAACCACTCATGGACATATTCAACATTCTGTATATCAAATGGACTCACTTTTAAGAATGCTCTTTCTTGGTATTAATTTCTTTGCATAATACTCTCCAGAGGAAAATTAAATCACCACAGAACATTTAAATTCTGCAGCATGTAGAAGTCTCCAGCATCCCTATCATAATCTCTGGTGTAAATGTATATGTCATGTGTCTGAACAAGCCAGAAGCTGCCAAAAAAGAAAGATAATCGCCTGAGCTGGCAGTCCGAATGAAGCCTTTGGGAAACTCTGAACTGTATTTTTCACTGGAAAATGGTGTTTCACGTTCCCCTGCAAACCGACTCACAAGGAGAAAAGTGCTTTATGGCAGCTTGTAAAGAGAAGAACCCATAAATCTCCTAAAATGACACTTGGGCTAAACCATCTGTGCTTGGCCTGATCAGAGATGTGGGTTTTAGGAGAATATAGCATCAGCCCACTCTCAGCTTTCCCTGTGCCTAATCTAAATAAAACATATGACTAATTTTGTCAGAACTAACCGCCAGTCTCATAAAAATGTGCTTCGTGACTCACTCTCGGTGTGAACCCACCATGTCTAAAGATATTAGTCAAACAAGTAAAGCTCCATCCCACAACAAATCACCAACAAGCTTGGATTTGGTATTCACCCTCTGTTTTACTCGACTGCTGTTGGCCAGAAGCTGGGTGGTGACAAAGGCTGCATGGTGGGGAACCGCGACGGTAATATCAAACAAACAGATACCCCCTACTGTGTCAAAGTCACGCTCTCACTCATTCAACACGCTTAACTGTGATTAGAGTGAGGAAGGATTGGAGACCCTGACACCCTAATACACAACATAATATGGATTCAATAAAAACATTAATTTAATGACAAGATCAATTAAAAGTTACATCGTCTTAAAGCCTGGATGAAACTAAATCTTAGAATATGGTCATTTAAAGCATTAAGTTAAAATGCTTTGAAAGTGACATCACAGCATCTGACCAATCAGCATTGGCCCAGAGTGTCTCAAACTTCCTGTTTCCTCAAGAACTCACAACATAGTTTTCCATCTCTTTTGGATCTCAACAGGGTTGAGGTCAGGCGAGGATGGAGGCCACATCCATGAGTTTCTCTCCTTTTATGCCCACAGCAGCCAATGACACAGAGGTATTCTTTGCAGCATGAGATGGTGCATTGTCATGCATGAAGATCATTTTGCTACAGAAGGCACTGCTCTTCTTTTTGTACCATAGAAGAAAGTGGTCAGTCAGAAACTCTATATACTTTGCTGAGGTCATTTTCACACCTTCAGGGACCCTAAAGGGGCCTACCAGCTCTATCCTCATGGCCCAGCCCAGAACATGACTCCGCCACATCCTTGCTGACATCACAGCCTTGTTGGGACATGGTGGCCATCCACCAACCATCCACTACTCCTCCATCTGGACCATCCAGGGTTGCACGGCACTCATCGGTAAACAAGACTGTTTGAAAATGAGTCTTAATGTGTTTCTGGGCCCACTGCAACCGTTTCTGCTTGTGAGCTTTGGTTAGGGGGGGCTGAATGGTAGGTTTATGCAAGACTACAAGCCTCTGGAGGATCCTACACCTTGAGGTTGGTGGGACTCCAGAGGCACCAGCAGCTTCAAATACCTGTTTGCTGCTTTGTAATGGCATTTTAGCATCTGCTCTCTTAATCTGATGAATTTGTCCGTCAGAAACCTTTATCTGCATGAACCCGTCTGTGCTCTGAATCAGCCACAAATGTCTTCTATGTTAACATGTAACTTGGCCTGTTAAGATGTTTTTGATTAAAACAGCTTTTGATTTCAGTAAATATGATGTCCTAATGCTGCAAATTCAATGAATGACCCTTTTCAGTTCTTTACAACCTGTAAAATCTTCTAAAAATCTGTTTCGCATATTAATGTGGAACATTGCATTTTGAGGTTTTATCTTTAAAAAAATAATGGTTATCATTATGAAGTTTGTTCAAAACGTCTGAATTATGCTCTAATGGCTGATGACTTGAAAAATACTCTGTCATTTGCATTAATATTTACGAAAATAAGAGAAAAATGCCATTTACATAATAATGTGGAAAGCGGTGTAGCAAAGTATTGATACCAAACAAGTACTTTGTAAATATCCATATATGAATACTGTAGTATCGAGGATATTTCAACCTTTATTTAACTAATACCCCCTCTCGCTTACTTATAATTAAATGCACAATAAACTCTCAAAGTAATAAAAAAAAAATCCCATAAATAAAAAGTTGAATGGATGACGCTGTTGATATTCTGGGATGCATACTTTCAGCTGTTATTGGGCAGATAGAGATCAGCACTCAGTATGCAGAGACATAAACACTGTTTGACAAAGTTGGTTTTATTATGCAAACACCCTCCTTTTACTGTGTGATGGGAGACAGATTTACGTGTATTTAATGATTACTTTAATCCATCCTCAAAACAAGTTGCTGATGAATTATGCAAATATTACATCTGTTTCTGCACAAATAAATCTCTGTGGAAAATGGCCCTGTCACCGGAAAGATCCATCCTCGGATGTCAGGGACAGCTGAGGCAGATAAAACAGAGTGTGTGATGGATTCGTTGAGCTATAGGAGTCGGGATGGTGGAGGACCAATAACAATGAGAGTGGCTGTACAGCAGACATTCAGGATAAATACAGGACCTGAGGTCAGTAACTTGGAGAGTCTTCAGGAGAGCAGAGTTGTGTGGGGGATGATTTTGCCTGCTTTTGTTGCAAACGCTGTTTCATTCTAGTGGTGGGCCATCCTGCAAAATATCGATCCCATACCGAGTAAACACAGGAAGTTCAGTATTGCCGATACAAAAACTCAACACCGATTTATAAAAGCAGAAGTTAACATCTTTATTACATTCAGAACGGTCTACTTAAGAAGCCAACTTACAGTATTTTTAACAGCACAATTTCAATATAAATCAATGTTTTTACTTTGTTTTGCTGTAATCTACACTCACAGCCACTTTATTAGGTACACCTTGCTAGTTGGGTTGGACCCCCTTTTGCCTTAAAGGGGACATATACCCTTTTAAGACAAGTTTTTATTGGTCTCAGAGGTCCCTAAAACATGCCTGTGAAGTTTGTTTATGAAAAAACACTCCAGTATTGGATATTTGCACGTCTAAAAGCCCTTCGGATTCAGCCCTGCTCTGAATGAGCTGTTTCTGTATCTGTAGCTTTAAATGTTTCTGAGCTGTCTGACTCCGCCCCTGACCACACCCACCTCAGGAAATGGATGTGGCCTAATGGATTAATGGATGTGGCTTTCTTGATCAGGAGACGAGGGCAGAACTTTCTTCCAAGTAGGGAGGGCCAACCAAACCTGGGGGCGGGGCTAAGCCCCCCATATGACATCATGAGGGGAAAATCTGAGTCAACTTACTTGTTTCTTGTTTTCACTTCACTTTTTGTTTTCTGGTTTAATCTACACTTACAGCCACTTTATTAGGTACACCTTGCTAGTCCTGGGTTGGACCCCCTTTTGCTTTCAAAACTGGCTTAATTCTTCGTGGCACAGTTCCAACTAGGAAACATTACTCAGAGATTTGGTACACTTAGAGAGGACAGCATCACACAGCTGCAACAGATTTGTCGGCTGCACATCCATGATGTGAATCTCCTGTTCCACCACATCCCAAATGTGCTCTAATGGATAGAGATCTGGTGACTGTGGAGGCTACTGGAGTACATGTTAAAGGAAACCAGCTTTTTCTTTTTCTTAAGCAGGGAAACCCTGGCTTAGGCTTACTATGTAAGTTCTCAGTCAGTCTGAATGATAATGAATTAAGGTTATTGTTTATGTGGATGAATCTTTTCAACATGAAAGAGACTCTGTGTTTGTTTTTAATCATATTTGTGTGTTATCTGACACCAAGAGACACTTATTAAACAGTAGAGAGCACTTAAAGGAGCAGTTTTAACCTTACTGAAGCTTTTATAGTAAATAAGGACAAATGGAAGAAGGAGTGACTGATAAAAAGATAGAAAAGCATGTTACTACAGTTCATAAATATCTAAAGATTTGTACTCCTACTCTTCCCCTTAACATTTGGCAGAGTAGTGACGTCAATGTTATTCAAGCCAAAAGAGAAATGTTTCATCTCTGATCCCCCTGGCGGGGTGGGGGACTCTAATTTGTCCCTCTTTCATCCTGACTCAGCTTCTTGATCACCTACATGCATGCTGACATCTATTTGCCGGACCGACCCTGTGCTTTAAACATCCCTGAGATTAATATTCCTTTGAACTAAATGCCAGGTTCATCTGCGTGGTCCCCGGCCCCCGCTGAGGGCCAAGGTGAATGTTAATTATAATGGGATAAAATTGACTTTCAAGTTCAGGGGTTGTATTTATTAAGAAAAGGTGAGTTGACGTTGCAGAAGTATAAGGTGCTATATGAGCCATCATGTAAAAACCTCCAGAGAACAGAAAGGCAACAACATGTCAGTGGTTTAAGTCTGTAACACCAGATCTTTCTACAAGCTTTTATAACACAGACAACAGCAGTGACAGTGTGAGCTGGAGAACCCTCATTGGGATTTATTACCAAATATACTCAAAGAGAAAGTTTGACTCAAGTTTTGTTTGTGTAGAAACAGCTCCAAGGAGGAATATACATAGATGCACAGCTTAACAACAAAACTTAAAGACCCTGTAAAGTGAAATCCAAAATTTGTCTCTAAACACTCTAGATATGTTGGAATATGGTTGCTGTAAACACGTGAAAACACTGAGATCTACATGTGACTGAATTCTGGATTGAGACTTAAAAAGTTTTTCACCTCTTTCCTGGCTGGGTTTCATGTGGGCGGGGCCAATATGTGAACTCATTGGTCCAAGCTTCTCCCACTTATTCGGATAATTTGGACCTGGTAAGTTTAAAAGCTTAGCCTTGTCTTTGACAGGCATTAAACACAAATTCACTAAAATGTCAAAGAAACTATGTAAAAATTTCTGTAAAAATTCATAAACACATTTTCAAAGATTCCCATGAAAGACAGACCAAATTTTCTTCAAATATTCCTCAAATGTGTCAAAGAAACTTTATCATAGATGTTGAACTTTAATGTAAATGTCTTCAAAATGTTTGTTGGTCAAAATGTCACATGAAATACTGAAAATTTTCCAAAAAAAATCCTGCTGTATCGCCCCCTGCTGCCACTGGCTGAACATCTGCTGCAGACTGAGAGACACCTCTGGTAAACTCCCATCATCCACCACTGTGTCAAACTCCTGATCCATCAGCTGAGCGATGAAATCCTCCACCTCAAACTGCTCCAGGTCAGCGTTATCAGGAAAATACTGCTGGACAACGTCCACCATCCAATCAGCTTTCTGCTGCCCGTACATAAGGACGCATATCAAAATTTGCCATATTTTACTCAGTCGGACCAGTTCATTCAAAGTTTACAAGTACTAGTATAACAACATAGCCACATTGGAGGGGGCAGGCACAAAACATTGAGTCCTGCCGCCAGCCAGCCTCTGGAAAATCAGCCAATCGGAGGAAAGCATGGGGGGGGGGGGGGGGGTATAAAGGGACAGCAGTGAAAACGAAGTGTTTCAGACAGAGATTAAAATAAGGGTTTTTCAGGACGCCAGTGTGAGAAACATGAGGAGTTTTTTGAGCTGTAAACCATGTGAAGCCACTACGTGGGTATCAGAGAGATGGTGTAAAGCCTTGAAAAAAGACCCCCACTTTAAACACATACCTACAAATTTTGACACAAATTTTTCCCCTAAATTATAAACATTCCTCGAGTTAACATAAAATGAGTGAAATTTTCAACAACTATCTAACAAAGATAATTTTTTTCAAGCAATTTTTTTTTTAATTTCCAAGATATATTCCTAAAAATAACGATGAAAATTCAGAAAAATTTCCTAGCTAATTCTCCCAGTATTTCAAGGGAATTTCTTAAACTTGAGTGGACAGTCCAGGCAGTTTTCTCAAAAATTCTAATAGTGGAACTTGATGTTTTAGGCAAGCCAGAATGTAACGTCCTCATATGTGCATGCAGGGTCTTAGGAGGTTATCATGGAGGGGTTATCAGTAGCAGAAGGGGTAAATCCCCCCCAGCAAATCGGACCCTGCAAAGCGCTTCGAGGTCGGCGTGGTGCACTTGAAGGTGGGGCTGGCCTTAGCGTGGCTCGGCGCGGCCAAACTGGTGATGGAAACGCAAATCGGCACGGCTTGGTTTGGCCCGGCGCGGCCAAAAGCCATAGTGGAAAAGCCCCACTTGTTAAGTTCCTTCACCCCACAGACAGAGACCACATGAAGCCAGGAAAAGTGGCTGGTCTTAGAGATTACAGTGAGACCAACTTTATCACTCCAGTGCATTGTCTAAAACCACATAAGACTAATCTCAGGAACTAGGCTCTGAATTTATTAAGAGAAAAAATAAAGAACAAGCTGCTCAATAGCCCCACGATGTATTAGCTCTTAATTCTATTTCATTTGCTGAGTGGTTGCAGTACAGCAGTGAGTGCATGTCTGTCTTTGTGTTAAATGATGTTTAATATAATGAGATGCTCTATTATTTATGGCAATGCCTTAACACTCCTTTCCTGACTCTAAAATGGAGACAGTATAAATGTTTCTTCCTCTGATACATTGCAAAAGTGACTGCCATGTCTTATCACAACCGCACAGAGTCATGTGCACAGCTGGAGGCTCGAAGTCTGGTTTCTTTCAAATTATTATTTTTTAAATAAAGAAAAAACAATGCTCCCACTTAGCCTTTTCTTGTAGCACACATCTTTCAGTTTTTAAAATGCCCCACTTCTGATTAAATAAAGACAAAATCCTTTTAAAATAAGCTTTGGCACTTCTTCTTCAACTGTAATTCTGAATTCCTACACAACACTAAGAAAACATACATTTCTTATGCCATACTTTGACACAAGCAGGCAAATATAATGATATCCCTTCTTCTAGATATTCTGGGACTCTCTCTACTATTACACCGGGATGCTAATGAGGCAGACCTGGCTTGAATTATGCTGCTGTCTTGAAGATGAGGTTACAGATCCGTGCAACGTGTCCCCGCCATCATGACAGTAAATCCTGTGAGCTCTTGAAGATGTTCCCCCCACCAGCAGGCTGACGCTCGGCTGTGGGGAAGTCGTCAGAAATGAGCGAGTAATGAAAGAGAAACAGTGAGACGGCGTGCTGCTACAGCACTGCTGTACTTAGAGAGGTTCAGCTCACACTGGGACCATCCAATCTGAAATGTTTGCACTCAGAACACAACAGCTGTCCAAACCCAGCCTTAGAAACATGCCCACTGGTTGTAGCATTCTGCTCATGTCAGAGCATCGTGAAAATTAGTCCAATGCTTTATTTTTTGATTAACTCTTTTCTGCCCTGGAAATCAGAAAAATAATCGTATCAGTGTTTCCCACACAATGAAACTATACTTGGATGGTAGGGCTCATCCCACCTGCCTCATTTTGCAGGCTTAGTTGTTTCGTGTCTCATCACTGCTGACTGTATGAATCGGCAGTATATCATGTCAAGACACTCAAAATCATTTCCCTTATGCAAATTCTTGGCTTTATATTATTGCAGGTGCCGTGGGACTTATAGTTGGTAATGTAGCATATTTCAACCATCATCTTGGAGTGCAGGAGTACAGGATGAAGCACTCCTGATCAAAATTGTAAGACCAGTTTAAAAATTGCAAGAATTTGCATTTTGCACTGTTGGTTCTTAAGAAGGTTCTAAGTAGAGCTTCAAAATGCAAAAAGAAGAAATGACTGAGTAAGCAATTTATTGAAAACAATTAAACTGAAATCGGCTGTTCATCAGCTGATCAAAACTTTAAGACTATAGCTCAAAAACACCCGAAAACCCCCTCAAGACAGAAACAAAGGAATGCCTGCACATTTACTCCATCTCACAAAAGTTGTAATAGACAACATTTGGATGTGCTTTTGATTTTCAACAAGTCTGATTCTGTTTCAGTGTCTGAAACTGTTAGAACACAAGTATTCATACCCTTTGCAACAACATTGTAAATTTAGCTCAGGCTCCTCCCATTTCTCTGGTCATTGCTGAGATGATTAAAGTCCACCTGTGCTAAATTAAACAGAAGGCCTCAAAGCTGATAATGCAAGGCACAGATCTGGGGAAGACCACAAAAACGTTTCTGCTGTGCTGAAGATCCCAAGAGCACAGTGGCCTCCAGAAATCTCAAATTGGAGAAGTTTGTCACAACCAGGACTCTTCTAGGAGCTGGTGAGAAGGGCCTTGGTAAGAGAGGGTACCAAGAACCCCGATGGTCATCCTGACTGAGCTCCAGGGAAAACAACCATCACTGCAGACCTCCACCAATCTGGGCTTTATGGCAAGAGCGGCTAGGTGGAAGCCTCACCAGCGCAAAACATATGAAAGCCTGCTTGATGTATGCATGAAAAAAAAAAAATATGAGGGACCCTCAGACTGTGAGAAACAAGTCTAAAGAGGCCAAGACTGAACTATTTGACCTCAGTTCTAAATGTTAAGTCTGGAGGAAACCAGGCACTGCTCTTCACCTGCACAAAACCACCCCAACAGTAGAGCATGGTGTTGGCAGCATCATGCTGTGGGGGTGTTTCTCAGCAGCAGGAATTATGAGACTGGTCAGTGTTGAGGGAAAGCTGAATTGAGCAAGATACAAAGATATCCTCAATAAAAACCTGTCCTGCTGCGCTCAGGACCTCACATTGGTTTGAAGGTCTACCTTCCACTATGACGACAACCATAAGCACACAGCCAAGACAACACAGGAGGGGCTTAGGCCCAGCCAGGGTCCTGACTTGGACCCTATCAAACATCTCTGGAGAGACCTGAGACCTAGATGGATTCACTTTGATCAGCAGTCATTTCATTGTTAAACAGCTCTGGATGTTAAAAGCAAAAAACAAAAAAAAAAAAAACAAAAAAAAAAACACATGACTCCTTTCTGGTCAGTTTTCATTTTGAGAGAGTGAGCTGTAATCATATAGAAAACAGAGCCTTCTTGCTGGTAAATGATCCTGTAATTCTACTTTTCTTAAACTAATTGTTTGTTGTGCTTTGAGTGTTTGAAGCTGAAGGTATCTCTCAAAGTAATTTCATGCCTGTAAAGTTCACGTTTTGCAGCGTGAGCATGTTTAATTATGACAGAACTGCACAAGATAATTGCAGACTGGTTAACAGCTCTGAAAAAACAAAGTCATTACAGCAGGGGCAACAGCAGATTAGAAAAATCCTAAAAAGAGGAGAATTTCAAAGTAAAAGAAAAACATTTCTACTGCAGGAAAAAAGAAAATGAGACTTATTCAATAAAGACAGAGTAATGCAGTTGTTTTCCAACCCTCACGGCAAAAGATGATTAACTCAGTCAGTTTTACCCTGAATAAATAGCTCAAATATAATCTTTTTAAAAGTCCTTTCTAGAGGCTGAGTCCACTTTGTTAACTTGAAATCAGATTTTGTGGTTTCACAGAATGAGTCATTATTATTGCAAGAGGAAGTGGGTGGTGATGGGGGATATTTGAAGACTAAAAAAAGTTTTCCTACCTTCCCACAAGTGCAGCAGTCCTTTATTCTTAACTACATCACCACTTGATACACAGCAGTAATGACTCAGATACAAATCTGAACCTCTTCTGACTCACGAGTCCACGTGAGAATCGAACAGTAACTTGTTTAAATGTATGAGGAGTGGCCTCCAGTAATTATAATGCAACATTGTGGCAATTCTGCCATCAATGATAAAAAGACAGAGCAATGCTGTAGCTACAGTGTAGACTGGGGATGCATAAGAATAAACAAGGCTATAGAATACATTTTTGATAGAGGAGGTGTTCAGATTTTTTTTTCTGAGCATTACTTTGACGTTTTTTGTTCTGATAAAAGCTTCTAAATCCTAAAAAATGAAAGAGAGAGCAGAATTCGTCTGCATATAGCCGGTCAAGGCCAGTGGATATCAAGCCTCAGTGCTATTATTACCTTAGAGGTCTCATTAAATACGGCATAAAGCATAAGCTGCTGTAATATCAATATATAAAGACAAAGCAAAGATGATATAGTTCCATAACACTGCAGAATTTTGGCATGTAAAGATGCAACAATTCAACTTGGGATTTCTGAAAATCATATATTCAGCTTTTTGACAGTATTTGGGCTGTGGGGGCTTGAATAAGAAGCACTCCTTTTTTTTAAATGCTGGTAAAAGGGCTGCTTGCTGTTCCCATGTGCAGTTTTCTCAGCAATATATATACAACAATGCTTTTTTCCTTAAAGTGAAGAAAGAAACAGTTTGTTGTTGTGGGCGATAACGTTAAGAGATTAAACACTGCATTACTGCAGATGGTCTTCGTTGGAACAACACAAAAAAAGCAGAAGAAAAAAGACAAAATTGACATAATTTTACACAAAACTCAAAAATGGGCTGGACAAAATTATTGGCACCCTACAAATTCCAACATTACAAATGGAGATTGTGAGCCAGGCCCTATCGTCCAACATCAGGGCCTGACCCCATAAATACTCTAAACAAGTGGATCCCAACCTAGGGTCCGGAACCGGAACAATATAATGACTTTTTCTTGTGCTTCCATGTTTGTAATTCACATCCTACAAATCAAATGTTTAGTTCTTGGTCTTAGCTCTCTGGCGTACCCTCTAGAAGAGTCCTCCAGTAATTACAGCACATATAGGTGCTACGCTGAAGACACAGCTGGACAAACATGCCAATGCAAGATGAAATGACCAGTGTATCTCTGACCTTAGAGCTCTCATAAACAAACCAATAACTAAATATTTTGGAAATCCTTCCCATCCTTTGTATCTGTATTATTTTCATCAAACTGGCTCTGTAGAGTCATTCAGTGTCGGTGTGTTATCACTTGCCAAAATGTAAAACTAGAACTTTCTTCTAAAGCCAACCTGAAAACATCAGGACAACAGGAAATCGTTCCTGGATAAAAATATGCCTGTCACACTATAAGACTGATTCTTCCGATGTTGAAACTGAGAGCCTTAATTTACTCTCCTGTTTTCTACTGAGAAAAAAAGAGGAAATAATAACCCTCCGGTTGATGAAAATGTCAAAGCCAATTATGCTTATGACAAAGGAGCCATGAGTCATGAACTATAATGAAATTAAACATCTCTCAGTCCTGCAGGCGGTGTGAGAAGCCCTTTATTTTACTTCATTTTCCTCGCTGGCTCACTGATATTATCTGATCTCTATTAATAGACTTCATTTGTAAAGAAAAATAGATTGGTTTTTGTGTGCATATGCTTTTCCTTTGTGTTAACTTTAATATCAACAGCTCTCTGCCCTCCCAGTTATCAGAGTTTTGGCGTCTAGTTAACTGAACGCCATGTTTAAGAAGGATAAGGAAGGCGTTGGGCTGATTGGTAGATGCTGATTAAAATGGTCTGGAGATGGAGGCCGGATAATTAGGAGTCTGCTAGACATGAAGTGTGTGAATTTATAGGCTAACAAGCCGGTGTCAAGACTGAAAATGACATGCAATCATTTTAAAGTCACCCTGTTAATTAGCCGGCTGCAGGGCTGATTACATATCGGCAACATTTCCATCAAGCTTACAGCCTGCTATTCCAAACTGTCCTTATCATTTAAAATCAGTGCAATTAAAAAACAATTAATCTATTCTGTTTTGTTAATGATGTAATAAGAGGAGGAATACTAAACAATTTTATTTGATAGGTTTGATTTTTAGTATTTTTATAATCAAAAATACAAGAATCATTCTTTGCAACTTATCAACAATAGTTTCAGTTTGTTTATGTGTGATCAGCTGTTAATTCTGCAATGCTCCAAAAAGTTTAAAGCAAAAATATAACTCACCTTAGCTATTCTACAGCCTCAAACTTCCCAGGCAAAATTTCAAATCATTGTTTGGTACATTTCCAGTAATGTAAGTGAAAAAAACAAAAAAACCCAAAACAAAACAAAAAAAATTAGACATGGAAAGATTTATTTATGTTTTTAACTTGAAAACTTCTCTCCCACTTGTCCGGGGTTGTTTAATTTCTTACCAAACAATAAAAAATAAAAAATCCTTCCTGCAAATAAAAATAGGGGGGAAAACACTAATAATGCTGACATTTCTAAGTACTACCAGAAAGTTATTCTATAAAAAAAAAATTAAAAAAAATTATATATATATATGATTTTCTTTGTTTTATGAACTGAACTGAACAAACAACACTGAACTAAAACACACACCCACATACACACACATTGTTTTGCTATTGTTTTGTTTTTGTGCATTTTTTCCTCTTGCTCTGGCATTGAATATAATTTGAAAAATCTGCCTGGGTTTGTTTGTTTGTTTTGTATTGCTTGATTGATTTGCTTGATATTGCTTGATTACATTGCATTGCATTTTCACTGCTGTTGGGTTGTGAATTACTTTTGTTTTGTGCGGGTAAAAAGATCATTTTAATTTGTTTCTAAATTGTCAGACACGACTCTCACTGGCACCTCGATTTAAACTTGTTACAACCACTTGATGCTCCAGTGTAAGACTTCATTGTTGTAGACGTATTAAAGACCGTGTGAAGTGAAATCCCAAATATGTGTCTTAACACTCTAGATATGTTGGGATATGGTTGCTGTAAACATGTGAAAACACTGAGATCTAATATGTGGGCACCCATCAGTAGGGGCCCCAATCTTATCTATCCATCCCAAAAAGGTGGAGCTTAACACAACAACAGGGGGTTGCACTGACGTCTCGTCAGTGCACGACATGACCACTTGGCTCCACGCGGAAGACTCTGTGAGGAGCGTGCGAAAACAGGAGATATTTGGGGATATTTGGACTCAATAGAGATCTAAAACTGTTTCTTAGTCCGTGGATACTGATATGTGGGCACAAACCGAGTTTCCTGACGTTTATCTGGACCTGATTTTACGAACACAAAGCCTGATGGCTCACATTAGCCTGGTTTATTAGCCTGGTTAGCCAAATTCCCATGGTACAGCTCTAAACTTTCATATTATGAGGTATATACTGTTATAGACTGGATATATTCACAACTCAAAAACGTTTCTATAGACGTATTCCATCAGCTTGTTTTCAATAAAGATGTGTAAAAAAAGTTTTAAAGTGTTAACTGGTTCTGTCTTTTACTGTTAGTATGAGAGACATGTGCTTAACCTATGTTAACCTATGTATACAAGTGGTTTTCAAACTTTATTCACCCATAGCACACCTAAGGTTAAGCCAAAATCTCAAGGCACACCATATTTAAATCAAAACAAAAAAGACATTTTAAATAATGTTACAGTTAAGGTGGCCTATGAGGGGAGATAAAAGGAGGAGGTTTCTGGGACCCAGCCAGCTGGGGGATAATAGAGATGGCAAAAAGTGGCAAAACAAGGTCAGAAATGGGCGAAAATTAGTAAAAAAAAAAAAAAAAAGGGGGGGGAGGGGGGGCAAACATTGGGTTAAAATTGGCAAAACCTGTTGAAAGTCAAAAAAGTGGCAAAATTGGGTTACAAGTGACCTAAAAGTGTTAAATGTTGTAAACAGGTGGTAAAAATGGGCTTAAAGTGATAACAAAGGGCAAAATTGGGCTAAAAAAGTGGTCAAACAAAGGCAAAAATGGGTGAAAATTGACAGGTGAAATAAATGGGTTGAAAGTGTCAAAAAGGTGGCAAAATAGATCACAAGTGGCAGAAATGTGGCAAAAGGTTAAAAAGTTGTAAAAGAGGGGTTAAAAGTGATTAAGAAGGGGTAAAAAAATGGCCAAACAATAGCAAAAATAGCAGAAAAGTGGCAAAAAGGTTGTAAAAATGGGTTAAATCTGGAAAAAGTTCCAAAAAAGTGGCAAAAAATGGGTCAAAAGTGGTTTCAGTGCAGTCTTAAACCATTTGACTTGGTCCAGACTCCAAATTAAAAGCAAAGGAGAGAAGGGGAAGGTTTATCGATGCTCTTTATTCATAATGTATTTTTGCACACAGCAGATCAATAGGATGTATCACTGTACTGTTCCCATTTGTTGGCTATAATTAGGTATGATATGCAATACTGCAGTTTGCATGTTCGCTGTCATGAAGTCATACAACCAAGCTGTGTTGTTATCATGACACCACACTCTGTCCTTGAGTATTTCACTTCCTGCTGCCTCACCGGTTCACGTCTTCTCTCGCCTCTGCTGAGTGACAGGCAGCACCGCTCGATTCCTCTCAGCAGCATCACCCAGTCTCCCCCTCGTCTTGTTGAATTAAAGAAAAGCTAATCTTAAGTGATGCTAATGGAAGTCAATGACGACCATGAGGAACAAGCGCTAATGTGCTTGAGCAATTAACCTAATATTTACTGGCTGTGACTCTCGGGAGGTGCTAGCTCTGCCTGTCTTCTCGCTGCCTCTGCTCTGACGTGATGTGGAAGTGCACGGAGAGAGAGAGAGAGAGAAATAAAGACTATCAGAGAACAATTAAGAACTAGGGTGCTGTAATGAACTGAAGGGGAAGAGGTGATGTTAAAGCTTAATAAAAGAACAGAAAGAAATGATGAAAGCACAAGATTGGCGATAAAAGGCCCTTTGTGAATTTATAAGTATTCATTATACATTAGAATTATTATAACCGCCTCTACCTGCCAATAAAACATGCCATTTAAGAGCAGAAAACCCGTTCATGGGAAGTCTGACAGCCTAAACAGGCAGCAGACATTACAGTGACAGACTTTAAACAGTAAGTCAATAGAAGCAGCTTAAATGTAAAATACGCTGGAGACAAAAGAGAAAGCTGTAAAAGTGAAAAAGTTGAGATGCATTAATCAGAGTTTACATGCCAAACTGTCTGGAGGGATTAGAGTTCTGGGTTCAAGTCCCAGCTCAAAGCAAAGTTGGGATTGGTCTGGTTACTGCAGAGGTTCCTACTAGTTTCCTTTCCTCCTGAGCATCGACCCCAAATTTACTCAAGCACTCTTTCACTTATTTATGATTTTATTTATTTATTAACAGAGGTGTGACAAGATCTTGCAAGACTGAAATGTTGCAAAATTTCTCGTTGAGGATAAAGAAGTCTTGCTAGATTAACAAGCTGCATAGAGGCAGAGCAGCAGCTCCCATAAAGTAGTCCAATTAAACCAGAGACTGCCCATGTAAATGCCTCTCCTCTCGTTCTTGTGAGCCCAAATCTCATCTCGCTTTGTTTTGTCTAGGGCTGAACGGTTTGCAAACATTATCTAATTATGATTTTTGTTCCCAAAATATTGTAATTTAATATGCGATTATTCTTGGGTCAATCTTGTATATTTTTCACCAAATTCAAGCAATAAATAATTCCATAAATAAAACCATGTGTATTGAAAACAATTAAAATATTTCGGAAAGCAATTAATCCATAGTAGCATGAATCTGAATATGGTGGTGCAGCAAGCTTTAAGCTATAAAGGAGGCAGCTGGGGTGGGGGAGGGGAGGCTGGCTACCAGCTGATCACAGCTGAGGTATGACATTCGTAAAGTAACACTAGACTTCATCGGTTTTAGATAGAATGAGCTAACTATTTTTACTCGTATTGCAAATGTGACGTCATTTGCTCTGTTTAAGGATATTATCACTCATTTTGATTAAAAAATCCATATGTAAAACACAAAAAGGAGGATTTTTGTAAACCATTATAAAAAATTGACACTTGAATGTTTGCACAATGTGCATAAATCCTCTGCAGCTGCAGAAAAAAAAAAGATTTATTTAACTGGTATTTTGACACATTTCAATTTAAAGAAATATTGCAACTTCTGCAATTTGACAAGTGCAGCAGGCCATTTTGCGGTTTAATCTAATTTGTGATTAATTGCCCAGCCCTAGTCTTGTCTTATCTTGTTTTGTGGGCAAGTGTCTCATCACACCTTTATTTATTATTTATTATTTTTCCACAATGACATGGCCAAATGAAAAAGAAGTGAAATAGTTATCTGTTGAGCAAGAATCCATACCAATATCATTAAAAACCTGATCATACATAGACAAAAAGGACTACTTTAAAATGAGAAACTGGAATTAGTGGATAGATAACACTTTAAAAAGCTGGGGAAATATATGCAAGGCCCAAAAATACAGATGTGGACTGACTTATCCTCAGAGAAATGGTATGGGAACCTAAATATGAACCAATTAAAACAAATAACATAGTGCAACTCTGTGCTTCAAATGGATTAAAACCTTATTTATGAATGTTAACCAATAAAACAGCTATCTTATTTCAGACTTTGGCGTCAGAGTACAATTTAGCACAAAGCTGTTTTAAGTACCAACAAGTAAGAGGATCAATCAGTTTCATTTTCTGACTGAAAACATAACAAACCAGTTAAAAACATGCTTCAAAAACACGCATTACCCTTGAGACTGAAAGGGTTTCCAATGGCAGTACATCTGAAACAGAAGCTGACCTGAACAAAGAAGAATCAAAGCAAGCGTGCAACAGTAAACTACATTTCAGAGAGAATTTGCATGGGAATTTTGGAAAGATTCCTTGTAGAGGATTAAAAAAAATGTCTTGGAGATAAACAGGCTGCACAGGGGCAAAGCAGTAGCTCCTATGAAGCGGTCCAATTAAACTGGAGATTGCCCATTAAACTCCCTCGCCTCTCGTTCATGTAAGCCAAAATCTTGTTCCATTTTGACTCAAGGGCAAAGTGTTTTATCACACCCCCATTTACTCAGTTGACTGACGTAGGACAGTGCACAATAACCAATATACGTATCTGCAATACAGGTCAATGTAAATATGCCAGAAATAGCACAATATCTAAATTCCATCTATTGTTCTAACTATTTTCATGTGCAGTCCATCAACAGGCCATTCTCCACTATGGCTGATTCAGACTGGGTGCTGGCAGCCATGCAACATCTGCCTTGCAGCTTGATTTTCATTTTGGCTAGCATGTTAACAAGTCAGGGTTTTCAGATGGCTTGTGTGAGCACTAAACTTCACACTCCTGATGTGTGAGTCTCACACGCCGAGAATGTTTAGAAAAGAAATCTTGCCTTTTTTGTAGCGGCCCACACCTCTCAGTCAAAATGGAAATGAAATTAAGAGAGCCATACCCAACTTGTTTAGGCAGATATGTCTGTCCACATCAGTAAAAAAAATCATAGGGAAGAAAACAGTGCACAATTACACCTCAGGTCCATAACTCATTGAGTGCCATTGACGTATATATACGTCGAAGTGTTTTTTCAGTGGCTGGCACAAGGGAGGTGCTCTCAAGCTCCCTGTGAGTAATTTTGGGGCTTCTGGGATATGTAGTCGAAACACCGAAGAGACGGTAGATCAATGCCACAGAGATCAGAGGTGGAGTACCTGGGGTCAAAGAGCAGAGCAATCGTTATGGAAGTAATCTAAGCTAAAAGTTATAAAATACAGAAATCGCTTACTCACTGAAACCGACACTGAACTTAACGACAGCGAATCCAGGGATCAGCGCGGCCATTCTCAGATTTTCCCCTCATGGTGTCATGTGAGGAGTTAGCCCCGCCCCCAGGTTTGGTTGGCCCTCCCAGCTTGGAAGAAAGTTCCACCCTCCTCTCCTGATCTATTAAGCCACATCCATTTCTTAAGAGGGGTGGAGTCAGGGGCGGAGTCAGACAGCTCAGTCACATTTAAAGCCAGAGACACAGAAACAGCTCATTCTGAGCAGGGCTGAAACAGAGGGGTTTTTAAAAATGCAAAAATCCAATTCTAGAGTGGTTTTTCAGCAACAAACTTCACAGGCTTGTTTTGGGGACCTCTGAGACCAATATAAACTTGTCTTAAAAAGGGTAAAATATGTGACCTATAGGTATTTTTTTGTGTGAAAATGAGTAATTGCACCATCTCTAGTCAGAGCATGCTCTTAGCCTTAATATAAGTTATCAAAGAAAAATATCCCCTGTACAGTCTGATAATAAAGACAGCTTTCAAAGTTGTTTTTTAAAGCTTTCAAACTAACTAGTCTGTAAATATGTTTATTTCTGAAAAATTTCTGTCAGTATGACTTGGAGTTGACGTGGAGTTTTACAAGCAAAACTTTAAGAAGTGCACTTTTTCCCCTTTTGAACTGCACATGCTTCGATTTTAAACACCAGAATTTGCTGCTTGTGTAAAATATAACCTCAGCTTAGCACTGTGGTGTAGTGAAACTAAAACCTATTAACTTGTGACCAACTCTTTAAGTTCACAAGTTCAACTCTGGTGAAGTCGGTTGGTAGCAAAGGTTGCTAGGAAAGGTTTTAAAAGTAGAAGAAGACAAACCAAGATCCGTATGAGAATTCTGCCATTTGACCAAAAACTGACTGTTCCTAACAAAAGGATCGTCGTGTCAAGTGCAGCTCCCACCTCAGGCTAAGTTTGTCCATTTTAAATGTGATGATTCAAGAAATGTTTCTCTGTCTCTCTGTCTCTCTCTCTCTCTAAATGTCATCCATGTGTGACATTTCTATCAGTGGACATGAAATATAACCAGTGCATCCCTTTGGCATTTGATGTTTATAAAGAAACATAACACAGAGAGAACAAATGGTTTGTTTTTCTTCATTTTACAACTTCAAATCTAGTTAAGCTGTAAGCTGTTAAACTTACTGCCATTACCTGTAACACAAGGCCAAGGTGCAGAACTTGAGGATTCATCTTTTTTTGTTATGAAGGATGATCTGAAAACATCCTTCATCGCTGTTGGAGGGAGAAAACATTGTACATCAGCTCGGGTCTGACTCACCCTCTGATTTCACGTGTTTCTCCCTCAATATTTCCCCGTCACTCTTCATCCTTCCGTGTGAAATTGAATTGATTTCCACTCAAACTCTGCCGTCTTGTCCAAACACCAACGCTGACTGACCTGAATATTTCACTGGCCTTATCATGAGAAGTTTCTCACAATGATGGTAACTAAACCCTAGAGTTTCAGCTCAAGTTCAACTTATCTACACTGGAATTAAAAAAAAAAAAAAAAAAAAAAAAACCTTTAGGATATCAACATATCTATAAGAACAGGGCTGGTTACTATCAGCTGCAACACCATGCAGTTTAAATGGTATTAACACAGAAAATCTATCTAGTCCAGCTAGATGGTTGAGCTATGAGCAGAGACAGAAGGATTTCAGCTTTAACTTAATCTTTAACATAGACTGCATGAATATTCACTCCCTTCAAGTCAGTATTCAGTAGAGTCACCTGTGGCTGCAACCACAGCTCTGAGTCTGTGTGGATAGGATTCAATCATACTCAAACATGTACAACGCAATTTTACTCCATTCTTCCTTGCAAAACTGCTCAAGCTCCGTCAGGCTGCACAGGGATTAGGCATGAACAGCCCTTTTCAAGTCAAGCCACAAACTGGACTGAGGTCTGGGATTTGACTCAGCCACTCCAGAACATTCACCTTATTGTCTTTAAACCATTTCCGTGGAGATTTCTCTGTATGCTTCAGCTCATTGTCTTGCTGGAAAATAAATCTTCTCCCAAGCTGAAGTTCTCTTAATAACCCCCCTTTAAAAACCTGTGCAAGCCTTACAGGGCCAGCTGCTCAGAAGCATCCCCACAGCATGATGCTGCCTCCCCTGTGCTTCACAGCGGCGACGGAGTGTGCTAAAACTGCCCTTGGGTGACTTTTAGCCTCCTGAGTGTGATTGCTGTTGTTACAACAGATGTTGAAAATGGCAGGAGTACTCCTGAACGTGCCTTAGAACAAAGTGGAAGCAATTGGGAACGAGCAACAGCAACTCACCCATGAAGTGGTAGGCCACATAAAATGACAGAGTGGGGTCAGTGAATGCTGAGGCACATAGTGGGCAGGAGTCATCACTACAGACCTCCAAACTTCATGTGGCCTTCAGATTAGCTCAAGAACAGTATGTAGAGAGCTTCATGGAATGGGTTTCCATGGCTGAGCAGCTGCATCCAAGCCATACATCACCAAGTGCAATGCAAGGCGTCGGATGCAGTGGTGTAAAACACACTGCCACTGGACTCTAGAGCAGTGGAGTGATGAATCGCACTTCTCCATCTGTCAATCTGATGGCAAGTATGACTGCATTGTGCAAAGTGTAAAGTTTGGTGGAGGGGGGATTATGGTGTGGGATTGTTTTTCAGGAGCTGGGCTTGGACCCTTAGTTCTAGTGAAAGGAACTCTGAATGCTTCAGCATACCAAGAGATTTTGGAGAATTCCATGCTCCCAACTTTGTGGGAACAGTTTGGAGATGGCCCCTTCCTGTTCCAACATGACTGTGCACCAGTGCACAAAGCAAGGTCCATAAAGACATGGATGAGAGAGTTTGATGTGGATGAACTTGACTGGCCTGCACAGAGTCCTGACCTCAACCCGACAGAAAACCTTTGGGATGAATTAGAGCTGAGACTGAGAGCCAGGCCTTCTCATCCAACATCAGTGTGTGACCTAAAAACTGTGCTTCTGGAAGACCGGTCAAAAATTCCCATAAACACACTCCTAAACCTTGTGGAAAGCCTTCCCAGAAGAGTTGAAGCTGTTATAGCTGCAAAGGGTGGACTGATGTCATATTAAACCTTATGGATTAAGAATGGGATGTCACTTAACTTTATATGCGAGTCAAGGCAGGTGAGCGTATACTTTTTGGCAATATAGTGAAGTAGTTATATATATATATATATATAACTACTTCACTATATTGCCAAAAAGTATTCGCTCACCTGCCTTATATATATATATATATATATATATATATATATGTATGTATATATGTATGTATGTATGTATGTATTTATGTATAGTTTTATTTTTATTTTTAGATGTTAAATCCAGAGAGAAAGACTCAGTCATGCTCTAACATGGTCGTTCTAAGCGTGCCATGTTCTTACAGTGTTAATCATATTTACACCATAAACTACATAAAATTAATCCCTTACCCTGTCGGATCCGTAGAGTGCAGTCTCTTTCATGGGTGATGTTTTATGTCCTAACACCACAGGTATAGAAATATAAAAATCTTGGTCCAAGTTGCTGTGCCAGTGCTGCTCGGCCTAAGCAAAGAGTCGAATCCAGAATTCTGCCCTCATTACAGAACCATACATTCTCATATAATGATCCACAAATATTGCTTGGCAGAGCTGACAGACAACAGTGGCAGTGTGCCTGCAGCAATCAGGCCACTTTCAATTGTTTTTGTGATTTCTAACAAGCAAAAATTCACCATCGGCCAAAGTTTGTAACGAGAACAATCTGTACATGCATTTTCTTATTTTTGTTTACATCTTGGTGACCACTTTGTGACCCCAACTCATAAAAGAAACAATAAAAAAAAGACATGTTTTGTTTGCCTGTTTTCTCACAGTTAACTCATCCTTTCTCTGGCTCTGCTTTTGTAGAGACACTATCCTGGGGGCCGAAGCACGAACGACATCCAAAGCCATGATTACCATGCTAGACTGACGCTTTCTCTTGTGCAGGAATGTCTGTTTTACTGTGACAGCCCCAGCCAAACTAGATGCATATCCATCTAAATTATGTCTGCTATTTGTCATATTGCACATATAAATTCTCATTTGTCAAAAGCCCGGCCAGCGTTCAGTCTTCATTGATGCAGCAGCAGGAGCAGCAGCTCCATATCCACCTTTAACAAGGCAAATAATGACAGAACAACAGGCAGTGCATGTTTGCTTATAGTCATGTTAAAAATCCCTGTAAGGCAAAGTCTGGATTTTTTCCTCCCCACGAGATCTACTGGAATACAGTGAACACGTGAAAAGACAGGGACAACATGTGACTACATTTTTTCTTTTTCTGGGAAGGTCAAAATGTGGGGCTCAGTGATGTATGTGAGTGTCAGATTAATTATCTAACCCTCCTAATACAAGCACATAAAAGCAGTGCTTTGCATTAATACAGTCAGTTGTTTGCAAATGTCCGCACCTTCATTAGAAATCACCAGCCAGCCTAGGCTGTGTTTTGTGCATTTGACGAACCAACCAGCTACCTACCAGGTGGGCTGTTAAAAGTAACATACCTGAGTGATTTGTGACAGAAAATAGTGTAAATGTAATCCCGGACTTCTGCCTCACTTGCTCTGTCACAGAGAATGGCAGCTGCGCTCTGAGAACACACGCACAGGTTATTTGTTGGAGTGGTTGTCTCTGTGATATTAAGGAACAATTATATTTTCCTACTTAAAGTGTGTTACAGCCAATATCTTGCATGGTTTAAGTCCTGGATGATTAAACAAAGGGGCTTTGTGGCTTTTTCTCTGTTAAAGCAGCAGAGTTAATCCCTGCTCTCTGCTAGCGTTAAAATGCTAAACTTCTGCCTGATGATAGACACTCTCTATTTCTGCCAAATTCATCACATCAAATCTGCTTATTATTATTATTATTATTATTATTATTATTATTATTATTATTATAATGGATGACTTTTCTTTTGAAGAACAACATCAAGAAATGTGGTGTACCCAAACTCAACAGAAATGTAACTTCACAGCACATAAAAACGTCAAAAATATTGGGAAGTAGGATTGGCTGGTATTCATTTGTAATACCCTCAAACCTTCCCTAAATTTGTGTCCACTCTAAGGTAGAAACATAGAGCGGACAGGTCCAGAGCAGACGGTCTTTCATTCAGGTGTGTCATTTTTAAAGGGGACATATCATCCAAAAATCACTTTTTCAGGCTTTTATAACAAAAATGTGTGCCCCTGGTCTGTCCACAATCCCACTAAGAACTAGAAAAATCCAATCTCTCTTTGTCCACCTTTCAGAAAATGTGTGCTGAAACAAGCCGTTCTAAGATTTTCCCCTCATGATGTCATGTGGGGAGTTAGCACCACCCCCACCACCCACCCTGGAAGAAAGTTCAGCCCTCCTCTCCGGCTCCTTATCTCAGCTGCCAGCTGCAAGGAGGACCAACAGAGCCACATCCATTTCCTGAGAGGAGCGGTGTCAGGGGCGGAGTCAGACGGCTCATTAACATTTAAAGCCACAGGCAGAGAAACAGCTCGTTCTGAGCAGGGCTGAAACAGAGTGGACATGCAAAAATCCTATACTGGAATGTTTTTCAGCAACAAACTTCACAGGCATGTTTTGGGGACCACTGAGACCAATATAAACTTGTCTTAAAAGGAAAAAATATGTCATCTTTAAAAATTTATAAAGAAAAAAAGGTTTACAGAAAAAGCTGAATTAACCCATGAAAGCCTGAAAACACAAATCATAGCCAGCAAATTCTAATTTTTTGGAATTGAAATGCTAATTTCACTTTCTACTGAAATCCCAAAAATCTAGATTTCCATAAAATTTAACATATATTTTTTGTATCTCATTTTAATCATTAGGTGTTTTTGGTAACTCATAATCCACTTGAGGGGATTTTTATCATAGATCCGATTGTATTTAGAAGTTTGTTTGTTTTTGTTTTTTTTAATAATTTATGATCGTATTGATTAGATAGAGGTATCTTAAACGTATGTGTCAAATACTGTATGATACAACAGGCTTTAAGGAGATAAAAGCATTACAGACATGCGTAGGGTAATTTATCCTTAGAAATAAAAATTAAAAAGATACAATAATTAAAATAAAAAACATGTATTTAAGAGCCGTTGCAAGGTATCATATTTATGATTTATGTGGTGTGCTGTGACGCCCTCATATAGTTGTTATTAGAAAGCAGATTAAAGGCTATGCACCAATATGTAGAGAGCACTGGCTTCAGTATGTATTGTGCAAAATGATGCCTTTAGTTTTTAACTGAAAGACCACAGAAGAGCTCACACAAACACAGTGGTGGGCAGTAAACTGGTATCAACACCGTCAACAGTAAAACTTCTGCCACAGAGGGGAAATTTGCAACACCGTCATCACTAAACGTAACCTGATACGTCAGATGGATTTGTTTCACATGTCCATCTAGAAAACCTCCAATAGAAAGTGTTTGGGAAAGGGCAGAGCCTTTGGGAAAAAAACTCAGAGGGTGACTGGATGAACTTTCTGTCTGTCACCTCTCTACGGACCAATCAGAGCAACAAAACACGTGACGCTGCAGGAAAGGAAAACAACTCACTGCTGTTCTTTGTATTTATTTTAACGCAGAAATGTCGTCAAGTTCTGATAAAACTAGCGCTTTAGCAGCATCCACGCTAAGCTCTTCCACTATAATTGCGCCGGCCTCTTGTTGCTGCTTGCTTACGTCACGACTCTGCCACGCCCGGAAGTACTGCCTCTTACTTCTGATTGGCCCTGTCACTTTCTTACAGGGCCCATTATGTTCAGATGGGAGGTTTGCAAGATGGATTCACCAATGAGAAACAAGGAAACAGAGAACTGGGAGGTGTTTAGAATATTGCAGAGTGGAACGTTGCAAGCAGTTGCAAAGTTCAACTAGTCTCATCGCAAATCTTTGGTCTGAACTGGGCTTAACTAGAGCCCTGCACTGGAGCCCTAGGCCCGAGGGGCCCAACAGCCCGAGGGCCGGGCTTCGGGCCAATGACCATATCGTTTCCTCAGACACGGGCCCTTTTATTTTAAACCTGCCAATTAGAGCAATGTGTCGTATTTGTGTTTAACCAATTTAAATGGCAACACTTGAACCCAGCAGCCACTCTGCCCCCTCCCTTCCCGCTCTACGTGTCCCAGCCAGCAGTAGCAGCAGCGAGTGTGCTTTTAGCACAGCTGGAAGAGTGATGGAAGAAAGGCGGACTGGACTTGCCCCTGAAACTGTGGATGCTATTCTTTTTCTGCATGATGCCAAGTAAACAGACTGTTCTTCTTGTGGTGTTTAAAGAACAGAGTTTGCCATGTTAAGCAGCTCACTGTTGTTGAATTGTACATCGCATTGTTCAGAATTGATTAATAGTTCTACTATAGAATAGAACAGAAGTGTTTATTTGTTAATAGGACTATAATTGCTGTGATATGCAGGTCAGATGTTGTTGTGCGCTGCTGCATCACGCGGGCAAAAAAAAAACAAAAAACAAAGTCGGGCTTCATACAGGTTCAGGCCTGATAATTCTGAAAACCTGTTGGGCCAGGCCGGGCTGGGGCTCCACCCCCTCGGGCCTGGGCCGGACTCGGGCCCAGATATTAGGCCCGTGCAGGGAACTAGGCTTAACACTGTACAGAGCATTACTGCCACCTTCATCAGCAAGCAATACTGTCATCAATGATTTTTGTTCTTCTTTATTACTTCCGCCAAGGAGGTTATGTGATCGGGTGGGTTTGTTTGTTTGTTTGTTTGTTTGTCAGCAACATAACTCAAAAAGTTATGGACGGATTTTGATGAAAGTTTCAGGAAATGTCAGAAATGGCATAAGGAAGAACTGATTAGATTTTGGGAGTGATCCAGATCACCGTCTGGATCCAGGAATTTTTTTTAAGATTCTGTACTATTTGGAGATAGGGCTGCACTGTTACCACTTTAGACCAGGAGATGGCAGACATGAGTAACTTGTTAAAAGTTTTGGAGTTTATAGAGTTTGAAAGACGCACGCCTGGCCGAGGAGACAAGTCGGAGTGTAACAGAGAGAAAGACAGTGAATTGCAGTGAGAATACTCACAATGCTGGGAGGAATAGAGGAATATTCACCCTCTGCCATGACAGTCCACACGTAGCGAAGCCAATGCTTTGCCTCACCGTGTTTCCACCCCACCAGGGAGGGAGTAATCGGTGAATTAGATTTTGGGAGTGATCCAGATCACCGTCTGGATCCAGGAATGTTTTTAAAGGATTCTTCACTATTGAGAGATAGGGCTAATGGCAGAGGTCTGCGCTCTCTGAGTGTTTTTCTAGTTCAGTCTGTAGAAAAAGTCAGACGTATTCTAAGGCCCCATCCACACAGAGACGAAAACGATATATTTCCATTTCGTTTTGCAAAAGTTTTCTGTAAAGACGGAATCGTTTCAGGAAATATATACATAAGCACAGAACCGCTGAAAACGCTGTAGTGCATATGCCAAGCCTGTGCGTGGTGCTGTAATGCTGCCACGGACATTTACCAAATGAGAGAAGAAGATCATAGAAAACTGACACAAACTTTCTTTTAGTTGCTCTTCTGGTTGTTCTCCGTGTTGGATTTAAGAACATCTGGCATATGTGTTTCCCGGTGGTGGTAAAAGAGCATCAGATTTTGCTGTCCATGACAAGCTCAGTAGCTTCGGCAGCACGAACACAACCCTGTATTCAGCCATTGTTGTTTTGGTCCCGCGCAGGTGTGGTAAGAGATCTATGCTGCGTGTGACGTAATAGTTTCAAGAAAGATGCGGATAGGCGTCCACACAGAGACGAAACTGTAGTCGTTAACGGATTCATGCACTCTCGGACCCATTTTCAAAAAATATCGTTTACAGTCACCCGAAACGCCGTTTCCGTGTGGATGAAATGCCGATCTGACAAAAACTTCTGTGTATACACCAGAATTCGTTTCCGTGTGGACGAGGCCTCAGTGGGACTATGAGCACCGAATCATAATCTCCCCAACCGTGACGGATCAGGACAAATACAAACACCGTTATACCCCTAGAATAAACATAATTTCTTGCTTAACTAAGGCTGCAAGGAAAGGAAAGGAAGAGAAAAAATTTTTTTATAGAGATTATATTGTTGGAAAATGAAAAACAAAAAAGAAGCTGAAGAATTAGTCGTCTGATCCAAAGATAAACATGAAATAAAAAGCCTCCTCTTTGAAGCATTCCCAGGAAACAATCACTGAAACGATGAAAAACACTTTTGAGTGTCTTTTCTGGAGCATCTAGCCAAGCTTTAATCAAATGTCGATTCTGGTGCACTCAGCCTTGTTGCTCCTCTGCTTTGTGCTTCACAGCTGATTTCTAATTTTACTCCAGTCCTGTTGGATTACCTTCATCTACTTAATGGCTTCCTGATTGCGTGTCGAGTTCTTCTGTTAGCTTTATTAAAATTTCATTTCTGCAGTAATTAAGCAAAGCGGCACTTCTTTTCTTGAGGGGGGCTCGGGCTGCTGAATTGTGGGCACATTAATTAAACGTGATGGTCTTGTAAATAAATCAAGCTGCGGTTTAATTGCAATGTTGGCATAGTGTCCAGAAAGAATGCAGGGAGACTGTGTCATTTTAATAGAGCTCCGCAGGGACAAAGAGGAGTGCTTTCTTATGTTTGTTGATAATCTGATCCGTAGAAATAATTCTGTCAAAGCTGCCCGGAGCCACACTCGGCTTGACAATGTTTTCGTCAGAATTCAGAGACGAAGGCGTGTCTTTTCAGCGCAGATCTTCAGCTAAAAGTCGGTTTACCTCAGAAAAATTGAAATGTTTCTCCCCTCCCTAAAAACAAGCCTTCTGACAGTGAGGCAGAGTAAGCTATTGTTATGGTGCAGAGACAGCTGGAGTGAAAAGTGTGCAGCAGAATGCAAATTCTGTTCCACCACCAGAAAAAAAAAAAAAAAAAACACAATTTCTCAGCTTCACTTGTGAAGACAGGTCGTCTGTCTTCCTCCTCTGGGCCAAGACGATAACATCTGTTAGCACATATGGCACATCAGAAAAAGTAGGTTTGTAAATCTAACAGGAATAATGACAACATGGATGCTGAATGGAGGACAAAAATCATATGCTGATTAGACGCAGGCGCATACATCTTGTGTGATGTAAGCGAGCATGTGCGTGAATGTAGATGTGTTTCTACCTGACTGCTGCTTTCTTTGAACATATGTGTGTACTCTGCTTTAAAAGAGCTGCCTGTTTGATTTAAGATAAGTCCTGCTGAATAAAACATGTTTCCCCCCATCATATGTCACATTCATGGAGGAGCTGATGCATGTTTATCTAAAAATTTAACCCAGATTAGAATCAGAGGTTGGCTACACAAACTAATCTATGTGGAAATAGCTGCGTCTCATCCGTCTGAAGGCTAGGACTGCTCCATCAAGACTTTTTTTTTTGTATTAATTCTGCAGACAGGATATGCTATGAGGTCCTTTTAGATAAATAGTAATGGCCTTCACCCTCTCCTGCACCAGTATTCACACAGCCTAATGGCCATATGCTTAGAGACCAGCAGACGCTCACTTAACCTTCTACCGATGAGCCTCGGATTCTCCGCTAAGTCCATCACAGCCAAATACCTCATGTTCAGGGACACGGCTTCAACCCACCACAGAGTTTGATGTTCCTAATGGAGAGGAGGCACACAACAGACCAGATAACAAGCACGCTTATAAAAGGCCATGATATACCACAATTATCTGAGCACAATTCACAGAAAACATTAGAGCACTGATACTCAACGTATGGCTCTTTTGTGATTATCTGTGGCTCTTTTATGTCTTAATTTTAAATGTTATTCCCCTAGAAAACCTTACAAAAAGGCAACTCTTTTGCCCTTCTTACACTATTTATTGCCACTTTTCACTCATTTAAGCTACCTTTTGCCACTGAATACCACTCTTTTTTCCTACTTTTTTGCCCATTTTGACAATTTTTTTGCAACTTTATGCATTTCTTGCCACTTAAAGGCATACTTCAAGCCTAAGGGGGATTTATGGGATATTGTTTGTGCAACATGTACTCTGTTTTTGTAGACCAGAATAATGATTGTTTTACAGTGTACTATCATCACCAATAGAAAAAAAAAGAATATATATATATACAGATATATATATATATATATATATATATGTATGTATATATATATATATATATATATGTATGTATATATATATATATATATATATGTATGTATATAGCCTCCTAAAATGGTCTTTTTTTGTGTGTGTGTGTGAGTGCCTCAGTCTGCGCTTCTTTTTCAACCAGCCTGCAAACTGTTGAAATAGAGGAGCTAAAAGCAGGCGGGACAAAGGTGATCTTAGTTTTCCATTTTAAAGCACTCTCAGTGGACGTAGATGTATCTGGCTCGGCACTAACAGTCTGTGAAGTCTGTGAAGTCGGTTAAACAGACCTTAAAAATCTTAATATTTCCACTCCAGTCTTAAATGCGTCAGCTTTTTTAAAAGGAACAAAAGATAAACCTTTAGAAAGGACAGAGGTCTCTGCTGGAGTCAGAGGTCCGCTGGACAGGTTTGTCACATTCTAGCCCTCCGGCTCCTGGTCCCTCTAGTGCCATTTCCTGTGCCTCCTGTCTTCCCCTCCTTATAGGCCACCTTTTGATCTTGTGTGGTACCAGCCTAAAAAAACTTAAATGCATCCAAGGATTTATCATTGCCAGAACTCTCTGGAAATGGAAAGGTCACTGGAGGTCAATACGTCCTCACTCTTGAAGGGGAGTCTTGCACTGTAACGACTGTAACTTATTTGACTTGTTAAGTATAAGAACAATGCTTCAGTCATAAATCACTTCCAGCACTTCTATAAATGTCAACTTGTTTTTAGACTCCAAGCATTTTGATAAAGGATTATAAAATGCTGCAGACACGTGCTACGTTTGGACATGCACGTCAACAAGCACTCACAATGTGGTGATAATGTCGTATAACCCGGTAATTTGGTGACGATATGGTTGTATTAAAAAATGAATACCACCCGGTCTCACTGTGGAGGGAATACAATAAACTAAGAGCCAAATATGATCAGTAAACTAGAATCCTGACTCAGTCAAAAATTCCCTTTAAGTTACTTTAGTTTTGAGTCAAAATAAAAATCATTTTACTGTGTGAATAAAATAATTTGGCTGTTTTTTTTGTTTTTTTTTCTAAAAAAATACACTTAGTTGACTCTTATTTCAAACTGATTTTTTCTACATTACCTCAAAGTGTGCATCCCTGCACATGCCCAGATGCCTTTTTAGGAAATAGGACCTAAAAACATTGTGCATAGCCAAATATCAATAAATTCTTTTACCATTGTGTAGCTTTACTTCTGTTCGCATTCACGTAACCCATTCCTAGAGCAAAGTGATGCCGATCCCATTAATGGCAATTATTTTATGTGTTAGCATCATGCTAACAAGCTCAGGTGAGTGTTGGTGTAATAATAAGAATAATAATAATGATAATAATAATAATAATAATAACAATGATTTTAGTGTAAATCCCCTTGAAATGCACACGGGGGGGGGGGGTTATCCCTGAGGCTCCATCTGGATTAGAGAGTTCATCCTGCTCTGCCTCTGCTTTAGCCCGCACCCCGACAGAAGGTGAAGACAATGTGAGCGTGTGAAGAGGGATGTGAACATGAGCTAGTGTGAAAAAACAGGAAGCTAAAGGTGGGGTGTAGCTCTGCTGGCAGATTATTCTGTAGCTGTTGTTGTTGTTTTCCAGTCTGTAGTGAGAGTACGGGCTTTTGTTGCAGAGCAGAGCGTTTGTAGATATTATTTCAAGCCTATGCACAAAACAAAATATGACTTTCTAAATCTTCTTCCCATGCATGTTTGTTGTGCATGTACAAATTTATACCTACAGTACATTCAGACCCCCTTCACTTTTGTCAACTGTCTTATGTTTCAGTCTGATACCATTTTGTCTTCATTAATCTACACTCAGTACCCCATCATGACAAAGTGAAAACACAATTTCAGCAAATCCCAGTTCTCCCAATCATTGCTAAGATGTTCCAACACCTTGATCGGAGTCCACCTGTGGTAAATTAAATTAATTGGGCTTGATTTCTCTCTACAAATGGTATACAGTGTGCTTTGTGGCAGATTTGCCTACAGACTGGGCTGGGCTCCTAAAAAATCCAGAGAACTGGACCTCCCCATTTGTGATTCATTGACATCATCAATTCATGTGAGTTGAGTTTTTGCCACTTCCTTGGAAATTCTCTGCCCCTTTTATTGCAATTTTTACAAATTTCTGAAACGTTCTTTGCAACGTTTTGCCAATTTTAGCAGCTATTTTTGCCACTTTGGTCTATTTTTGCCATCTTTTGCCATCTTTTGCTGCTTTCTGGCCATTTTTTGCCACTTTGAACTCAGTTTTATGTCATATTTTTGCTACTTTTTGCTCATTTTTTCCACTTCTTTTTTCAAGCTTTACCCATTTTAACAGCTTTTCACCCATTTTTGCACATTTCTGCAACTTCTTTTTGCAACTATTTGCCATTTTTGCCCCCTTCTGCTGCTTTCTGGCCATTGTTTTGCCACTTTTTACCTATTCTCACCAATTTATGCAACTTTTTACCACTTTGAACCCATTTTTATGTCATATTTTGCTACTTTCTGCTCATTCTTTACCACTTCTTTTTTCAACTTTACCCCATTTTGACAGCTTTTCACCCATTTTTGTAAATCTGCAACTTCTTTTTGCAGCTATTTGCCATTTTTGCTACCTTTTGCTGCTTTCTGGCCATTGTTTGGCCACTTTTTGCACTTTCTTACCAATTATTGCCTTTTCAGAAATTAATGTTTACTTCTTTCATTGATCTCACCCTACTTCTTCTTGGCTTTGTCTGCCATTTGTAGCCACCTTGCCCTTGTTGCCCCTTTTAATCCATTTATGATATAGTAATATTTTTTATTTTTTAAATAAAAAAACCCTTTTACCCATTCAATGTCTCTTTTCACAGTTATTCTATTCTTTTCCAAAAAAAAAAAAAAAATGTGACAGTTGATTTTACTTTCTACATCCTAAGATTTGTGCACATTATTGCATAGCTAACTTACCTTCTTAATCATTTAGTTCAGGGTATGCATTAATATTATTAACATTACTAATTTAAAGGTAATTCTATTTTAAGAAAAGGGTTTTGCATGCTGAATATTTGTTGCTTTGATAAAAGTGATTATTATTAAGGTTGAAAATTAAGTATTGTTATCACAGCCTAACCTTACAATGGACTATGATTGTGCTGACCTCCATGGCCCCCACCATTTGGTTGGGCCCCAGAAAGCTCTCCCCTTTAACCCCCCTTATGGGTGGCCTTGCTTGGTGGTGCAGAAACCAGGTGTGATTCCTGGCGCAGAGCACAAAGAGATCAGATTAAGTGGGTTAATAACACATGGATGTGTTTTGGGCAAAACACATCCTCAGGCACAAACAGGAGAGCAAGTTTATTCATTATTTAGACAGCATAAGTCGTACGGCATAAGAATGACAACTGCAACGGCTGAAAAACATAAAGGTCACCTGAGCGGCACGTCAAAACGCTCTGCACCAGGTTTGCTACAGGGCTCTGTTCATGTATGAGCAACGTTTTATCCACTCAGTCGTCTTTTTCAGCAATGATTCTCTAAATCATGGCGATGACTTTGGACCTATTCTGTGCACACGCCCAGCTCATCTCCATGAACTTAATGTACTGAATATTCCATCATGTTCTTTTTATTAGAGCTGCAACCTCAAGTGTACCCTCCATGTGCAAATATGTGTTAAATAAGATATATGGCCGAAAACAGCAGGATCAGCTAATTTGGGTACCACACACTGCAATTTCACAGAGAGGACATTCTCTGAAGAATGTTCCAGAGCTCAATCAGTCATACGGAGGGAGTGTGAAGGTGACACACACACACTGCATTAAGTCCCGTGAGCTGAGATCACGGCTTCTAAAACGTACGGTGGCTGCAAAAATGTCTTCACACCCCTGTTAGAACAGCACATTTAAGTGATGTAAAAAAGTAAATCCATATACATCATTTTAGAAAAATGTATTCATTTTAAATCCAACAAACATAAATACAAAGATTTGTATGTGTTAGGCATAATAAACATGAATGACTAGGGTTTCTTTTGTACAAACTTTTTCTCCCATCTCTTTGGGACTTAAGAATCAAAGAGTAATCATTCTGTGAAAAAAAGTCAAAATATTCACACTTTTACAAAAAAAAAAGTCCTCGAGCTTTTTTGGGAATTTGTCATTATCTAAAGCAATTCCTGTCTGTGGAGACTCTGAGGGACACATCACAGCCCCTCTGTGTCTCTTTCTCTCTATTGTGAGTCATTCAGGCTCTCTTCTACAGTTTCTAAGTATTTTTCACATTTGTTTGTGACAGTGGGACAGCCTGCCTTTGGCTGTCACAGCCCAGTCATGGTATACAGACAGAAAATATGGTGGTGGGCTAACCCAAAAGCTGCAGGAACAATTAAAAAAAAAAACTGATTATTATGGACAAAGAGATGTCCAATAGTGGTAGTAATACTGAATTACTGGTGTGGACATAATCTTGAAGGACCTAGAAAGACACACAAGATCCAGGCTTGCTAGAAAATGTTCTGTAAGAGCCATGAAGGCGTGGATAGCGTCATTAGAATGGGACAACAGAAGACTTCCAGAGGCAAAAAACAAGTGCTTACAGTTTATGTTTCAAGGTTAAGAACGACTCATTTCTGACTTCTCAGAGCAGCCCAGAGAGGTGGCTCAAATTTGGGTATGAAAAGGTGAACTCAGTTTGAAACTCCTCATTCCTGTTCAAAATGGTAAAACGTGGAGAGCTCACTGAAAATGAAAGAGTCCGCATTAAAGCACTTCATGATGCTGGATGGTCTCAGACAAATATCACAGGTGGTCTAATAAATTTGTTAAGCACATATATATATATATATATATATATATATATATATATATATATATATATATATATATATATATATATATACAGTTGAAACCAGAAGTTTACATACACTATATAAAAAGGCACATAAACTTTTTTTTTTTCTCACCGTCTAACATTAAATCAGATTAATCAGATTATGGGCAGAATTGAAAAGGCATGTGCGAGCAAGGCGGCCTACAAACTTGGCTAGTTACACCAGTTCTGCCAGGAGGAATGGGCCAAAATTCCTGCAAACTATTGTGAGAAGCTTGTGGAAGCATATCCAAAACGTTTGACCCAGGTCATACAGTTTAAAGGCAATGCTACCAAATACTAATGAAATGTATGTAAAGTTCTGACTCTCAAGAAAATAATAAAAAAAATGTCTAAAAAATTATATCTCTCATTATTCTGGCATCTAGCAAATAGAAATAATTTTGGTAATCCTAATTGACCAAAAACAGGAAAAGTTTAATCTGATTTAATGTTAGATGGTGAGAAAAAAAAGTTTATGTGCCTTTTTATATAGTGTATGTAAACTTCTGGTTTCAACTGTATATATATATATATATATATATATATATATATATATATATATATATATATATATATATATATTTTCTAATTATTGTTATCATCATTATATTACTTTCTCAAGCTAAGTCTTGAAAATGGCCAAAAATGACAAAATTAAATTACAGAAATAACAAAAATTCCAATGACGCTCCCAAAAGTAAACACACATATCCCCAAAGAGGGCATCCCTGCTCTAAGAGTCAAGTGCCTTCGAGATGACAAGATAGTCTGCAAGCAACCCTCCTAGCACTCAGTGAGGACCTGTATATGGAGGACCGAACCTGCCAAAATTAAATAAAAATAAAAGTAAAAATAAAAACAAAAATAATGAATAAAAAAATGACTTTCAAAAATTAAATGCAAAAAAAAAAATATAAATGGAAATAAATACAAAATAAAAAAAATACATAAATAAATAAAAATAAAAACAAATAGAAAAAAAGACTCAAAAATTCAATATAAATCAACAAATAAAAGTGGAATTAAATACAAAAATAAATATATAAATAGAATTAAACATCAATCAATAAATAAAAGTGTTCTGTTGTCACATTTATTTATTTCATGCTTTCAATAACTAGTTACAGAAGAGAATGAACTGTTCAAAGGCTTCATATTCACAAAACTCTAGCATTAATTTAGTTTCAAATCCATCATGAATGAGACCTGGCTGATGTGCCTTCGCTTTGTGTGCTTAAAATAAGGTCCAGATAAACATCAGGAAACTTGATTTGTGGCCAGATATCAATATCCACAGACTAGGAAACAGTATGGACCTCTGTCGAGTCCAAATATTTCTGATTAAAGCAGATATTAGTCCGTTTTCCTCCTGTTTATCTCTGCTCCTAACAGGGCAGACTTCCATGTTTCCATTCCAAGTAGATCTCTGCACTCACATGTCAATCAACCAATAGGCGAACAGTTCAACCCAAGACACACTTAGGACCGCCCCCTCATTTCAATAACATTTCCTGCTGCATTTCATGCTGACAGTGTCTGCAGCATGAAATAAATAAATGTGAGAGCAGAGCACTTTTATTTATTTATTGATATTTAATTCTATTTATATATATTTTTTTGTATTTATTTCCACTTTTATTTATTTATTTATATTTAATTTTTAAGTCTTATTTTTTATTTTTGTATTTATTTTTACTTTTATTTATTTATTTATGCATATATTTTGTATTTTTGTATTTATTTCCATTTATATTTTTTGTATTAAATTTTAGAATTTTATTTTTTGTTTTAATTTTTACTTTTATTTATTTATATTTTTTTATTTTTGTATTTTTTTCTGGTCATATTTATTTTATTGTATTTAATTTTAGATTTTTTTTTTTAATTTTACTTTTAGTTATTTATTTATTTATTTATATATTTTGTTTTTGTATTTATTTCCATATATATATATATATATATATATATATATATATAATTTAATTTTGGAATTTTATTTTTTCATTTTAATTCTTTTTTTTTTTGCTTTTATTTATTTATTTGTTTATTTGTTTGTTTGTTTGTTTGTTTGTTTATTTATTTTAGCAGGTTTGGTCCTCCATACCTGAAGGGCCAGGTTGAGGTCTACCGTAGACCCTTTAGGTGTGAAGCTTTGCTACTCAGGTTTTTTGGTCAGTAACTTAAAGGTTAGCCTTAAAATGAGAATGACAAAGAGTTGCCCACCTTAGCCCAAACATGTACATTTTTTTTTTAATGTAGGGAACACAGTCTACATCCCAGTTCTTCCCCTAAAATCTCTCCTCAAATAAATGCCAGTGACTTCTGAGTGATTTTCGGTGAATGCACATCCTTAATGTGTATCAGCAGATGTCCCTTTGAGCAGTGAAATATAGAAACCTTTTACTGTTTTTTCCACAGAAATAAAAAAGTTGTTTAAATTTTTCTCTCAGTGCAGTCTGGGTTTGGGTTAAGAGATTAAAGAGGCAAATAAGCAGACAAAGTATTCTAAATCTTCTTTGGTGTTCATCGTCACTGATTGTATATTTTTGCTCATGTTCTCCCTTTTCATCCACCTTGCTGCATGAAGCCAGCAGAAAGATGATTCATATTCAAATGATGTTTTCACACCAGCTGCTGTGGCCAAAGGAGGTGTGAAGAAACGATGAGTGTGAGAGAGAAGGAAAAAATCAAATCAAATCCAGCCAGTGCCAGGATGTATCGGCACTTGGCTGGTGGCTGGTGCACCTTTCCCGTCTTGGTCAGCCAACGCTGGCGTGAAGGGAACAAAGACACAGTAGGTGTGCAGAAACCATTATAAGACCAGGCTACTTTGGAAAGCGTAAAATAGAAATGTGCCCATGTCCACTTCTGAGGGCGTCCAATCCTCTGACAGCTACAGAAATATATCAAGACTTTCACTTTTTACAACAATGTTCCTGGTACCCTCAGAGAATAACTGATTTTCCAGCTTTCAGCTGCTCTAATACAGCATGATTAAATGTGCTGCTTCCATTGTGTATTTTTAGGATGTAGTAATTCACTTTTTTTTTCAAGGTCAGCACAATCTTGTTGTAAAAAATAGTGTTCTCAGTGCAATAAAGACTTTGGGCGAATGCTTCAGTCAGATGGCCTGTAACAGAGAGAGGCCTCAGTGCACATTTCACCTCTCGACAGCTGCTTAATGCTTAGCTTTGGTGAACTCGCAGCAGTAAATAAGAAATGTTGGGCATGGATATCGAGGATGACTGTATCTTAATTACATTAGCACTGTACAAACAGAGATGGGCTCCATCAGCAGCGGCTCCTGAGCCCTCTGTGGCTGTCAATTACAGCCACTTATCTATCAGATCCACTGGCTCTGTTTGTCTTTCTGCTCCCACTGCTAATCTTCACTCCTCTCCTAACTTGTCGTCCTCTCTGGCTTCGACCTTATCTTTCTTTCGCTATTTCTTCTCGTCTTCAGTCTCCTTCCCTGTCACCTTCTCTGCTTTCTCTCATGTCAGCTGTCACTCGCTCCCTCTCCTGGTTGTCTCTCGCTCACCTCACCTGTCACCCTTGAGGGGTTTAATCATCAGCTTAATGTCAAACCCTGTTTAAGGAATGCCTGAAAACACACACTCACAGACACACAGGCACCCTGCCTCCCCGCTGGTCGGGGATCTTACACTTCCTGATACTTGATTCTTTTTGTTTTTTTGTTTGTTTGTTTTTTTTTTTTTTTTGCAGAAGGAAGAAACTTAAAAGGTTTGCTCAACAAGACAGAGGCCTCCTGCCGAGTCGTCTACATATGTCAGCTTGCTATGCTTACATCCTTGACATAGTCTGGGATAAATAAAGCTTCATGAACAGATGTGAACTGTTGACTTGTGCTTTGAAACAACAGAGGCAGGAGGCTTAGCAGTAGCAGTATGAGGGCCGACAGGCAGAGGATTTGGAATCAAAGGATGGCTTTAAGCAGGTAACAGATAAAATATGGAGTCATAAAACCATTCTCAGACTCTTCTGCCTTACATAAAGAAAGGATGATCTATGTCGTAGGCCTATCAGAGTTGCTTTTGCTGCTGAAAACAAGGCTTGGATGAAAATGAGGCGCACATGCATCCATGCACGTAACACATGTGAGGACGAGGCTGCGCGGTGTAAAAAGGGTAAGCACTGGTGCCTTCCTGGTTCAAATCCCTGATGACCAAAGCCTTCCAGAGGCGTGATACTAGAGCAGCCTTTTAAAGGCTGTTGGGTCACAGATTTGGGTAGGTTTGACCCAATGTTGGATTAGAAATAGTAACCCAAGAATGGGCTGCTTAATGCAGGGCTCTCAACCTTGGGGTCGGGACCCCATTGGGGCTGGCGAGACACTGAGAGGGGGTCGCCGGATTCCCTAAAAAAATAAGAGTATTTTTTTAAATCACACTGTTGCCACTTAACACCAATTTTGACACATTTTCATCAATTTTCCAATCAATTTTAACACATTTTTGCTATTTAACACTGTCAGTTTTGTCAGTTTTAAACTCTTTCCACCACTTTTTTTCTGCCTGTTTTTGCCACTTCTAAACCAATTCTTGCCATTTAAGCCTAACGTTGCCTCTGTTGACCCATTATTGCCACTATTAAACCCTTTTAACCACTATTTTTACACCCAATTTTACCCATTTTAGCCACATTTCACTATCTTTTATGCCAATTTTTGCTAGTTTAACCAATTTCTGAAAAATATCTGCCTATTTTCATTTTCTTAGTTAACATGTTTTTGCCAGTTTATATCAATTTTTCAATTCAATTCAATTTTTCCACCAAATTTCCACACATTTTTGCCAACTTAAAGCAATCTAAGCCTCTTTTAAACACTTTTTTTCACTATTTATGCCAATTTTTTTCCACTTAGCCCATTTTTGCCATTGATTTTTTTCATTGTTGCCACTTTTAACCAATTTCTCCTTCTTCTTTTTAAAATCCAATTTTACCACTTTACAGCCTTTTTTGCCATTTTTAAGCCATTTTCGCAATTTTTAACCAATTTTTTTTTCCACCAAAAGGGATTCACATTTTAAAGAAGGCTTGTAACACTACATTATGTAATAACGCCACATTATGTAATAACCCTAACCATAGGACTTAGTGTGGGCTCCAAGGTATGCCCTACCCAACTACCTTGCCCTAATTCTAACCACTTAGTGACTTATGCCTGAACCTAACCCCCCTTCAGGGCTCTAGACTAAACACCTAACCTTAACCCTAGGACTTAAGGTGGGCTCCAGGGTATACCCTACTACCTTGCCCTAACCCTAACTGCTTAGTGGCTTACAAAATGTGGCGTTATTACATAATGAATTGAAACTTTATTACATTATCACATAATGTGGCGCTACAAGGCTATTTACGACACAAATGATAAAAAAAAAAGATATTGATTTCTTTGATAAGAGTGGTTATTTATTAGGTTATATATACATTATGGTTATCACAACTTAACTTTATATAGATCATGATTTTGCTGACCTCCATGGGCCCCCAGTTTAGCTGGGCACCAGAAAGTTCTCCCATTTACCCCTCTTATGGGTGACCTTGACCTTCCAGACAAGGAAGCCCTTAAAGGGGGATAAATGGGAGAGCTTTCTGACGCCCAGCCAAACTGGGGGCCCATGGAGGTCAACAAAACCATGGTCCATTGAAAAGTTAAGCTGTGAAGTCCATATTTCATGTTTAACCTGAAAAACCAGTCGTCTTAAAGACTCTGAATGGCATATGCACTGTTGATATAGAGTGGATGAATATTTTAGAAATTCTACTAACTGAATAATTCTCATTAAATCCTGTTTTCCAAAAGAGTATAAATATACTCTATTAAAAATTCATCCAATTCAACATATACGAACAAAATATGCCTGAGGCAGCTGAATCACAGATTAATATGCAGGGAAAACCCTGCATACTTAACAGGAGAATTCAACAAAGTACACCACACTACCGAGATCAAGGAATAATTTCATTCATTAGCATCACATTTAAGCAGATTTGTAGGCCGACACAATTTACATCTAATTCACTTTTACTCTATGATTTAGTTTTGCCCCAATAGAAGTCTTTGTCGATTTTACCCCCGTAAATTCAAGTGAACGAAGCCTGTGTAGTTCTGAGATGTGACCATGAAGCAGAGCCTTGAGCGTGACGGACACGCTCACTGAGACACGTGTCAGCCAAGTGAAGACACCAGAGAGGACCTGTCTTGAAGGGCAGAACAGTTAATCACAGACACGGCATTATGGCCTTCGTGGCATTCAAATCTGTATAGAAGATATTTTTTATGTTATATATGAGACCAAAGTTGTCACATTTGACTCTTTCCTATAGACCAGCCCATCCCTATCCAACACAATCGGAACACAATTCACAAATCAATTAAGGCATTTAGATAACAGGTGGTAATCCTGAATGCTTTGCATGGATGGACCTTAGTGCATACTAAAAACTGTTTGATGGTCTTTACCCCCAAAAGTCCTTGTCGTGTCTTGGTCTTTACTTGGTCTTTACCCCCAAAAGTCCTTGTCTTGTCTTGGTCTTTACTTGGTCTTTACCCCCAAAAGTCTTTGTCATGTCTCAGTCTTGACTTGGTCTTTACCCCCAAAAGTCTTTGTCATGTCTCAGTCTTGACTTGGTCTTTACCCCCAAAAGTCTTTGTCTTGTCTCGGTCTTGGTCTTTACCCCCAAAAGTCCTGGTCTTGTCTCAGTCTTGACTTGGTCTTACCCCCAAAAGTTTTGGTCTTATCTCAGTCTCAGTCTTGACTTGGCCTTTACCTCCAAAAGTCTTTGTCTTGTCTCAGTCTTGGCCTTTACCCTCAAAATTCTTTAACTTGTCTCGGTCTTGACTTCGTCTTTACCCCAAAAGTCCTGGTCTTGTCTCAGTCTTGACTCGGTCTTTACTCCCAAAAGTCTTGGTCTTGTCTCAGTCTTGACTCAGTCTTTATCCCCAAAAGTCTTTGTCTTGTCTCAGTCTTGACTTGGTCTTTACCCCCAAAAGTCTTTGTCTTGTCTCAGTCTTGACTCGGTCTTTACCCCCAAAAGTCTTGGTCTTGTCTCAGTCTGTCTTGACTTGGTCTTTACCCCCAAAAGTCTTTTTCTTGTCTCAGTCTTGACTTGATCTTTACCCCCAGAATGTCTTTGTCTTGTCTCGGTCTTGGCTTGGTCTTTACCCCAAAAAGTCTTGGTCTTGTCGGTTTCCGTCTTGATTTTTTTAAATAACACTGTTGCCTCTTGACACCAATTTTACCAGATGTTTCCCCTTTCTTGTCACTTTTTAACACCAATTTGGCAAATTCTAGCATATTTTGCCACTTAAAACCCATTTTTGACCCTTTCCATCACTTTTTGTTGCCTGTTTTTGCCAATCCAAAACCAATTCTTGCCAGTTTCTGCCTGTTGTTGCCTCTATCAACCACATGTTTGCTAGTTTGTATCAATTTTTCATCCCATCCCACCTACTTTCCCACAATTTTTTTGTACTTCAAAGCAATTTCAGCCACTTTGTAATCCCCTTTTACTACTTTGTGGCATTGTGGCACAAAAGTGGTATTCAATGGCAAAAGCAGCTTAAATGTGCAAGAAGGGGCAAAAATGGAAAAAAGGGGGGAAAAATTGAAAATAGCAAAAAGCGGAATAAACGAGGCAAAAACTGGTGAAAAATGATACTGGTAACAAAATTGGTAAAAAAAACAGTAAAAATGTGTTAAAAATGAGTGATAGGAGACAAAAATGGGTTAAAATTGGCAAAAAATGGGGAGAAAAAGAGGCAAGATTGAGTTAGAGGTGGCAAAAACGGTCAAAAAAACTGTAAAAATGGGGCAAAAAAATGAGTGCAATGAGATCAAAATGATCAAAAGTGGCAAAGTGGTCAAAACTGGCAAAGAAATGGCAAAAATGGGTGAAGATTTGCAAAAATTGGGAGAAAAAGTGGTAAAATTGATTAAAAAATGAGTTACAACTGGCAAAATGGTCAAAAAATGTAGCAACAATGTAGCAAAATGAGTGCAAAGAGACTAAGATGGACAAAAGTGGCAAAAATGGGGAAAAAATGGTATTCAATGGAAAAAGGCAGCTGATATGGGTGAGAAGGGGCAAAGCATGGCAACAAAGTGAAAAAATTGCAAATAGCAGGACAAAAAAAGAAAAAACTGATGAAAGGAGGCAAAAGTAGTGGCAAACTTGGGCTTAAAACGCTGTAAAAATAGATTAAAAGTGGCAAAAAAGGGGGGAAAACTGCAAAAAAGGGCAATGGAAATATACAAACAAAAAAACAGAGGTTGACAATTTAAGCCAACTGTACAAGAGTGGGAAACAAACTGATAAATGGACACCTTCTGAGGTTAAAGTTGACCTTTTTCAAGGTTTTCTGGGGGAATTATATTTCAAATCAAGACATAAAAGAGCCACAAATCATCACAAAAGAGCCACACGTGGCTCTAGAGCCACACGCTGAGTATCACTGATTTAAATGAAATACTGCACTTTCCTGCAAAAGTGTTTAAAAATGTACCTCATGGCAGTGCATAACCTGCACTTCAACAGCCTTGTTAAACTTTTGCCCCCGTTTATCCCCAGCCTCCTGTGTCATTGTCCATTATGTAATAAATAAGCTCTATTTTTTAAACCACCTGCATGGTTTATAGGTGATAAGCTCTCCAAGAGAGCAATCCCTGACAAATTGAAAATTCATGACCATGTAAATATTTCACTAAGACGGCACGGCTGGCATGCAAACCACATCCACAGCCGTCTGGCGCAGCCGTACTCGCAGCCTCGGGCTAGTCATGGCATTGTATTAAAAATAAATTCCTCTTTAATTCAGTGCTGATGTTATATCCGCCTTTGACACGGTCTACCGGGTGACTTCATGAGACAGTGCTCTAAAAAATGGGGGGAGAAAAGTTTTAAGAAAGGTGAGCCTTTCCTCAACTGCACATATCTTTTGTTTGCTTCTTGCAGAGGCTTAAATGGATCGAGAATGAGGGAGAAAGAAGCTTCCTGGGTGGAGTGTGGAGTCTCTCTGTTTGATACCTGGTGCAGTTTTAGATACAGGGAAAAACAGAATCACCTCTACGGATATAAACCTGAGCCCCTCAAGAATGTTTCAAGCCTTTTAACTTTTCTGCTGCCAACTTTCACTTAAACTTTCATGAGGTGAATCATTCATTATTAACAGCAAGAGTTCAATAAAAACAATCATTTCTACACTTAAGACATTTTGGATGATTAAAGCAGTATGTTGCCTGCTAAAAAAAGGCCTCCAAAATATTGAGTTTTAATGAAAAACATGCCCATAAGTACAGCATTACTCATTATTCGACCAATTAAACAGCCTTGATCCAGAGCTGGGTTTTAATCGTATCTGGGAGCAGAAGAGAAACAGCTCTTATATGAGAACATCCCTCATGGCTGGATGATAATGCGGTACTTTACACGCACTGAATGTGTACGATAATGTGATGCCCGTCATTATCTGTGTCATTTAGTTGACGATTGGGCGACAACCCTAATCAATGCTACGATGAGGGACGATGCTGAACATCAGTCAGTCCGTTTTGTAAAAAGAGATTTCAGCGGTGGCTGGGAAAGCCTGCAACAAGACTCGGTGAAAAGGGAAGTAGGTCAGATATTAAGAACATTGGATTAACATGGCATGCTGATAATCAGGAGTTAAGGTACTGCTATGAAAGAGGAGAGCTGAGCAGCTGCAGTAATATTTTCTTCAGAATATGACTATAAATAAGACAGGCCAGTTAAAACTCTTTGACTTTCAGTTCAGCTTCATCTACACTCGACAGACATGCTGGTTTTGACGTATCAAGGCCAGAGTGAAAAGGAACATATGCAAATTTCTGTCTTCACCCCTGACCCAGGAGCTGATGAACATACTTTTTTTGCTTTTTAGTGAAAAAAATAGATTTCAGAGCCAACAGGAAGAAAAAGTCTGATTGATTGATCTTTAGCAACCATATTTCCCCCTGCTTCAGTCTGACAGGCTGACATAACAAGGTCAGGAGATGCCAAAGGGAGACTGAGATGTGCCAGTAGGTAGAAAATATCAAGCTGGCACTGAAAAAGAAGTCGGAAAAGCCAGCACTGCTAGGAGTGTAATCTAAAGGGGATCAGCTCAGCTGATGAACTGTGTGACATTAAACTCAAACTGTTTAAACTGAGGAATTTTAGGAGAAACTACAGAAAAATACTTGAGAGAAGCTGAAAAGAGAAATAAGAAAATGTTACAAGTTTGATAAATATCAAATACCAGTGACTTGCACTGAAACAAGGACAGGAATTATTTTGAAATATGAAGGCACTCTACTTCAACATGGCTGTGCCACAGTAAACGAAGCATGGACTATTAAAGAGCCTGTAAAGTGAAAATGAATCTGTATTCAGGTTTTGTTGTTTGACAGGTCACTGTGTTATGAACCCCTAAATCAAATTTCAGTCAAATAAAACATCTATAAGTTAATGAAATTAAGTTTCAAAATCATGAAATATGAGGCAGTAAAATCTGCTCCAGGATGGTGTGGGCGTGTCTCGCAGGGCTGACATAGACAGACAGACAACCAGGCTCACTCACACTCACACCTATGGCCAATTTAGAGTCGCCAGTTAACCTAACGAGCATGTCTTTGGTGGTGGAAGGAAGCTGGAGTACCCGGAAAGAACCAACACATGCAGGGGGAGAACATGCGAACTCCGCACAGAAAGGCCCTGGCCAGGAAGCGAACCAGAGACCTTCTTGCTGTGAGGCAGCAGTGCTAACCCCTGCACCACCGTGCAGTTCCTGTATATTTCCATTGCCCTTGTTTGCAATTTTTTACCACTTTTAACCCATTTTTACTGCTTAAGGTTGTCTTTTGCCACTTCTTTTTGCCACTTTTTGCCACTGTTATCCATTTTCCCCACTGTTTGACTCTTCTATGCTACTTTTTGCCACTTTTCACCCATTTTAAGCTGCCTTTTGCGATTAAAAGCCACTTTTTTCCCACAGTTTTGGCCACTCTTTGCTGCCTCTTGCCCATTCTCCCACCTTTTGCTGCCTTTTGCCCATTTAAGTCACTTTTTACTCATTTTTACCTCCGCCAAGGAGGTTATGTGATCTGCACGGTTTGTTAGTTTGTTTGTTTGTTAGCAACATAACTCAAGAAGTTATGGACAGATTCTGATGAAATTTTCAGGAAATGTCAGAAATGGCATAAGGAAGAACTGATTAGATTTTGGGAGAGATCATTGTCTGGATCCGGGAGTTTTTTTAATGGACTCTGTACTATTGGGAGATAGGACTAATGGTGGAGGTTTGTCACTTCTCACTCAAATTTAGCCACTTTCTGCCTTTTGTGCCACCTTTTCTCCCCATCTTTGTCACTTTTCACCCAGTTCCTGGCATTTTATGCCTACCTTTCCCTTTTTTGCCGTGTTTTGACCATTTTGCCTCCTTTAACATTGACTTTAAGTTATCAAACTGGAATTTAAAGGGTTAAACTCCTCAAAATGATTGAATTTTGGCAGTTCTGAGCACAGCTGAAGTTTTTAAAGAGATTTATGAAAAAAAGCAGAAAAAAATATTACTCTGTCAAGTTTTTATAGCAGTTTTTTAGAAGTGGACATGTTTGTCCTTAATGACTTTAAAGAATAGTAAATTTGTTTCAGTGTTCCCCTGACCTATTAGAGCATTTGAAGTTTGAATTTGAAAATTTTCCAAGAAAGAAACTTCGTTACAAAAAAATTAGACCATATGCACTAACACAACCAAAATGGTGAGCTGAGAAAGAGGAACAGTTCGCCCAAATAGACAAAAATTATGCCTGAGAGTTAAGCTCAGCATTTTCTGAGGCCTCTGCAAAACCACATGCACTTCAATTAGCAGCTAGCAGTGAACTCAGAACACAGTTGTGCAAGAATACCCAACCTTTAGTATATAACAGCCAGTGTGACTGTGAACCACGTGGTTTTATCCTCATATGCACAGTCCCATAATCTAGAAGGCATTCCTCGTCAAGACGTGGTTTGATAGGTTTGTTGTGGAAGAACTTCACCGGCCTGTTAATTAGAGTCACCAGTTAACCTAATGAGCATATCTTTGGTGGTGGGAGGAAGCTGGAGTACCCGGAGAGAACCAACACACGCACAGGGAGAACATGCAAACCCCGCACAGAAAGGTCCTGACTGGAACCAGGAACCTTCTCCAGCGCTAACCCCTGTGCCGCCATGCAGCCCAAGTCTTATTTATCCCATGTGCAATGTTTTACTTCATAGCATCAAGCTCTTAAGTTGCTCTTGTACCATTATTGCAAATTTGCATCTTAGCATAGCACTTTCCAAAACTTGGTTGTAGTTTTTCTATATCGGTAGGAGTTCTGGACTGACTTTTATTTCTGATTGTGTGTATGTTGTTCTTTTTATTGTATGTTTAGTATGTCTTACATTTATTTTTTTAAATTTGGTTTTATTTCACTGCTGATGTCTTAGTGTACATTGTCTTTTGTTTGCTCCTGCTGCAAAACCAACTCCCCTCATGAGACAATAAAGACAATCTGAATCTAAATAGTCACAATTAGTCATTAACCTGAAGAAAACAGATGCAAGTGCTAAATCAAAGCTCTCACAATGGCTCCAGTGCTAACTAATACAGGCTAACAATATCTCTTATGTAGAAAAAATGGATGGTATGCTGTATTATTTCAGATTAATTTGAAATGTATTAAGAATTTATTTGTCTAAATTATTGATCAGAGTCAGCTCAGTTATTGAGGGATTATAGACATCAAAGTGTAGTTGGGTAAAACACTTTAGAGGCTTTTTTATTTGAGAAGAAAAAATAAAAATACACCACATGAAGAGAACCAAACCTGTATGGACTTCAATCATGTCTAAACCTAACCGGCCCTTTCAGAAAATGAGCGACCGTTGGACTGCCTTTGAACCGATGTCCTTCTTGTGTGTAACACCTCTCCCTGAGGTTGAACTGACAGATCGAGGCCAGCCTGTGATGACAGTAGCAAATTAAGATGTATTGCTTTTACCAGGGTGATGAAATCAGGACATCAGAGGGGGAAATCGAGAAAATAGTCCGCTGCTCTCACCGCAAGAACTTCCCGGTATGCTTCCTTTAAGAGAAGCTAATCCTGAAACCACTGGGGAATCTGTTTCAGCTCTGTTTTAGGTGGCTGAATTTCCTTGCTCTTGTGCGCACACATAAGGGCAGGATTCCTCAATCTTTCATTTTATTTGCTTTAAGAACTCTCCAAGGCCGTTTGTTCATGGGGTGCCATAAATTACTCCACCCTAATCTTGAAACAACCATGAAATATTTCAGGCCAGCGTCTGACTGTTTGTCCAGCTCTAACCCTCTCCCAGTGGCCTCTGTGAGCCTGCATACAGATTACACTTTGTTTCTCCGGTGTTGGACAGCCCCATAAAACACATGTGGGCAGCAGCTCCCACTTTTTGAAAACTATATCAACAAGCTGTGAGGCAGCGGCTGAAAGAGATATGAATTTGACTTTCTGTTGTTGGTGTTTGCTGATTTATTTGTTTGCTTGTGTTTTGGCCCAAAATTGAGTTTCTTGGGGAATAAGATGTATCTTTGATATTTTTCACTTGTGTATCAGAGCAGCCATGCAGTAAATCTATAATGCTCAGGCCTTTCTTATGAAGCTTATCATACTTTAAAAGTGCTTCGTTATCAGCGGAAATGTCTCCAAAGAATGGTGTTGGGCTGGAAAACAATCCTGGTATTCGACTGCAATAAAATTCATAACAAAAAGATTATAAACTTTGGACATTTCATACAGTTCAGATGGATCAAACAACCTAAAATACAGAAGAATTAGGGTTTGCAATTATAGTCAGTTTTTCCACCTACAATGCTGTGGAAAAGTTTTTCCACCCTTCCTGATGACTTATTTTGTTGCATATTTGTCATATTTAAATGTTTCATATGATCAAACTAACTCGAGCATAACTCAAAGATAACTGGAGTAAAGTTTTAAAATCATGACTTCATTAATTAAGACAAAAAAGCAATCCAAACCCACCTGGCTCTATGTGCAAAAAGCCCCTTAACCCTTTGGGCGCCAGAGTTTTTTCAAGAATCAATTTCATCAATTTTGATATCAAGATTTCAAAAGGCTGTAGCTTGAAAGTGGTTAGAGATAAAGGCACACAGTTGTTTGCGGTGTTTTGACACCTAATACCCCCACTCTGGCCACGGTGAGGCAAAGCATCAGCTTTGGTATATGCTGCTTATGGACTGTCGTGACGCACGGACTCGCTGTCACTGCTCACAGACGTACCGTCAGTCTCACCCATGGTTTCACCAGACAACTGGACATCATGTCAGAAGGTGAATGTTCCTCTTCCTCCCGGCATTGTGAGTATTCTTGCTTTCTCTCCGTTACGCTCCAACTACAACCACTAGTACCACTTCTTCGTCTCCTCTCGCTGTAATTACTTTTTTATATAGGGTTTGGTATTTACGTGGGTTATATTTGTCTAAGAGTGATATCTGTTTAATGATCTTGAACATATAAACGTGCAAAAGAAAAAAAATCAGGAAAAATGCCCTTTCAGTACAGTATATAGGTAGATAGTATTGGAATCAGAACAACCCTAGTTTGATTGCAAAGGTCACATCCAGTACAGTTCCATGCCTGGCATCACTGAGCTCTTCTGAATGACCCATTTTGTATCACAAATGTTTGGAAATGGAGACTGCAGGGCTAGGTGGTTGACTTTAGACACTTGTGGCAACAGGCCTGACTGAAACACCTGAATTCAAAAATTAACAAGTGTGGCAAAATATTCTGTCTGTGTAGTGTATGTGGTGTATTAGCTTTACCATGCAACCCCACAGAAATTAGTTAAACCTTACAGTTGTTGTGAGAGGTAGAGGATCATTTGTAAGTCAAAAGAGCCACAAAACTGGTAGACTGTGTGATTTTAGTTTTCACAACACTGCCATAAAGCTGAGTGTTCTTTAGAGGAGGGGTTCTCAAGCTTTTCAGCCCACAACCCCCAAAATAAAGGTGCCAGAGACCGGGGACCCTGTACCTGAAGGTGGTTGAACAGTGCCATGTACAATTTGGAATAATCATGTGCAGACAAGGCCGTCCATAAAGGGGGGTAAATGGGAGAACCTTTTAGCACCCAGCCAAACGGGAGGCCCATGGAGGTCAGCAAAACCATGGTCCATTTTAAAGTTAAGCTGTGATATCCATATTTCATATTTAACCTGAAAAAAAAACCCTATCAAAGAAACAAATATCTTTTTTTAATCATCTGTGTGGAAAAAAACTTCTTAAAAATATAAATCTCTTTTGTTAAAAAAAAAAGTTAAAATGGTGTACAAATTGCTAAAATGGGTTAATAATGGGATTTTGAAAGTAGCAGAAATGGGTTAGAAGTGGTAAAATTAGTTGAAATAGTAAAAAAAGGCAAAAATGGGTTAAAGTGGAAGAAATGGGCATATGTTGTGGTAAAAAGGAGTTCAAATGTGGCTGCAATGGCTTTAAATTGGCAAAATGGGTGGAAATTTGGTGAAATGGGATGGAAAATTGATATAAACTGAGAAAGGGAAAATGTGCAGATATTGGCAGAAACTGGTAAAACTAGCAAAAATGGAAATATCAAATGGTGAAATGTGGTTAAAATGGGAAAAACTGGGCGTAAAAAGGGGTAAATCATAGCAATAATTGGTTAACAGAGGAAACAAGAGGAAGAAATTGCGAAGAATTGGTTTAGAAGAGGCAAAAACAGGCAGAAAAAAGTGGTGGAAAGAGTTTAAAGCTGACAAAAATAAGTGTTAAATGAAAAAAAAATGTTTTTAAATGATCAAAAGGGGTAAAAAAAAAGACAAAACTGGTATGATGTGGCAACAGTGTAATTTTAAAAATATTCTTAGTTTTTTTAAGGGCATCTAGAGACCCCCTATCAGTGTCTTACGACCCCCAAGGGGGTCCCGACTCCAAGGTTGAGAACCACTGCTTTAGAGAAAGTATTCATCACCTCATCTAATGAATCTGCCAGTTTAAACTATTTTTTTTTATCCATCTCACCTAAATAAATCTGTCTTTGTAGCTTTAAAATGCAGTCTAGGTAGTGTGTGAATAATCAGGTGTGTAAATAAATAAGTACCAGCTCTTATTTCGATGTGTCTGACACATTAATTCAGAGTTTCAAATCCTGTGCTGTTGACATGATTTGCAGGTGATGGCTACAAGTTGAGAACATTAATTAGGCTGCCACTCAAGACTGTTTCTGCCCTTCCACCCACAAAAAGCTGAACGCAGGAATTTTATTTCAGCTATTTATATCTATGGGTTCATGCAAATGTTGTAAACACAACCAAGTTTGGTAAAGACTCAGAGGAAGTCCTGTTAGGTCTGTGTGATTTTCATATCATCAAAATGAGCCACTGAGAATTTAAATGCTTCTTTTTCTATAAACACCTTTGCTTTATTCAGATTTTGAAGAGCACTTATACTGAAGCTTGACTGAATAATTCCTTGGCAAATTTTGAGACATTTTACTGGTATCACAGATGCATTAAGCAGGAGTTAAAAGTGTCATGTGTTATTTCTGTCATTCTCCTCCCTTCTTCCATCCATCCTTTCGTATTTGCTGTGCTGATAAATCCTTCCTTTTCAACCCCTGTCTAAGCACTCCGGCATGTTGCCATGGAAACCATTCAGCTATATGCCTCTCAGCCCCCGTCTCCCTGTTTATACATCCTCTTGCTCTTTCTCTGGAAAATTTATCCTGTTGTGTTCTCCTATAGGTCCTCAATAACGCAGATATAGGGATTATTTCCTATCTTTGCATCTATTCATCCATCTATGGACAAGTATGATTCCATACTCGTGGGCAATGATTTGATCATAATTAGTGTGGACAGAGAAAGAGACAAAACTCTTTGGTTTTATTCTTATTTAAATGTGTGAGCAGGTACCAGCTCTTCTTCTGCTGCAGATAAAATGTAGTTTGCAAAAAATTTGAAGTTATCTGTTTTATATTCTGCCTGCATGTACAGTGCTTAACAAATTCATTAGACCACAACCCAAAGTAAGGTTTATGCCACAGCTTTCCTAAATTAACAGCATTGGTAATTACCAAAATCATTTTCTATGTTTCTGCAATGGTTAATACACCAATATGTAGAAGCTCTTTAACCCAAATGATATTTCTAAAGCTAAAATATAATTATTATTGTTATGCATGACTTTTCAAATTTACTGATTGACAAAAAGCAAAAAAAAAAAGTAAAGCACATTAATGTGTCTTGATTAATATGTCAAATTATAGTTATTTACTTGCATTCCTGAACAGAAAAATGAGTTTTAGTGGTTGAATGTTATGCTTGATTCATTTCTGACTTCTCAGAGAAGCCCAGTGAGCCGGCTCAAATTTGAGTCTAAAAAGGTGAATTCAGTTTGAAATTCCTCATTCCTGTTCAAAATGGTAAAATGTGGAGAGCTCACTGGAAATGAAAGAGTCCGCATTAAAGCACTTCATGATGCTGGATGGTCTCTGAGACAAATAGGGAAAGACATAAAGTGTTCTCACAGTGTGGCCAAGTATGCTTTGGAGTCAATTGTCGAGACCGGTACTTACAAAATGCAGCAAGGAAGAGGCAGGAAACCAAAGTTAACTGAAGCAGATGTAAGACGCCTCAAGATCTGAAGTACTAGAGACAGAAGGAAGACCACTGCTGATCTTCAGGCAGAGATGAATGCTTCTAGATCAGAGTCTGAGAAAGTCTCCAGAATGACCATAAGCAGACAACTGACAGAACAAGGCTTAAAGGGAAGAATAGCTGCTAAGAAGCCATTATTGAGGCCTGCAAACATCCAGAAAGGCCTCAGATTTGCCAGGGAGCACAAACACTGGACTGTTGATGACTGGAAAAAGGTACTCTGGACAGACGAGTCCAAGTTTGAACTCTTTTGTCAGCATGGTCGTGTTTATGTCCGCAGAAAAGCTGGAGAAGGTTTTGATGCCAGATGCATTGCACCCACAGTGAAACACGGTGGAGATTCCATTATGGTATGGGGTTCCACTTTTGGATATGGTGTGGGCGAATTAGTGAAAATGGACGGTATCATGAACAAGAACGTCTACCACAACATCTTAGTGCATTATGGAATCCCTTCTGGAGTGAATCTGATTGGTCGTGGGTTCATATACCAACAAGACAATGACCCCAAGCATACTTCAAAGCTGTGTAGAGACTATTTGACCAGGAAAAAGGAATCTGGAGTACTGGAACTGATGGACTGGCCAAGTCAAAGACCGGATTTGAATCCTATTGAACAAATTTGGGATTTAGTAGATTCAAAGACTGATGGCACAAAAGTTTCATCTAAAGCAAGTCTGTGGGAACAGCTAGAAACTATTTGGAGCTCAATAACAAAAGAGACTGTGGAAAAGTTCATAAAAACAATGGCAGCAAGAATGCAAGCTGTTATCAAGGCCAAAGGAGGACATACAAAATATGAAGTTTTTTGGTTATTATGTGTGAAAAAGGACTATTTAGTTGTTTCAGTTTGTTATTTGCCAAATAAATAAGAATAACATTTTTAGTTTTAAACAAGTTTTTGAAAGATTTCTAAAATATTTGTTTTCTCATTTTTATGACAGGTGGTCTAATAAATTTTTTAAGCACTGTACATCTTTAGAAACCGGGGTATGACAGTATCTTCATGTATGAAAATATATTTCATGCACAGTAAGCTTAAACTAGTTGATCCACCTTGTAGCTTGTGTGTCTAGCTGAAATCTTACTGACCTTGGTTTCAGACACGACTGCATTCAACAACCCATTAGTCATGCATAAATGCACAAAAAGAACTGAATTACATTTCCTATCTATATTCATATTTAATCTTTTTCTGTGAAACTGAAAAGACCTTTTATCACTTTTCTTTGTAACTGTTATTCCCTGTACCATAAATGCATGTTCATTTTGAAAACCTCTCCATAAATGAGATGGTGTAGGGGCGATGCACAGATAAAAATTGATATTCTCATCATTTCTGGATAAAGTCACAGACTGTGTATAGGGAACAGACCATCCTGTGGGAGTTTCTGGTTGCAGAGAGCAAAAGGAAACTCAGAAAGTTGAGACATCTTTCACATGTCTGTGATGATTTAGTGTGCATTGTGCAAACTCTGAAACTATGTGAAATAGCTGTAAACATTTCTGACAAAAAAAAAATCTCACTTTCTGGAGGTACAGCAGCACATTTTCCCAGATTGACAGGACAGTTGTCTGTGTACACTAACTGTGGAAAAGTTAGAATTTAGTTAGCTGTGACTGGCTATAGCGCCCGTTTACTGTGTCGTTCTAGGATGCAGGACAAGTACGGAGGGACAAAAGGTCACACTATACAATGAAATAATAGGCCAAAACACGGATCTAAGACTTTAAATGTCTGCTGCATAACTGAGGGGTTATTGGTGTAATGTCTGTGCCACTTTATTGTCTCATTCCCTCCCATCTTAATGTAGCACTATCTTTAAACAATTACATTTTCTCCTGAATCATTTTTAATTGGTCAGTGAAAAAAAAGTGACACCAACAAATGTGTCAGTATTCCAAAAGTGGTACGTGGGCAAAGGTTTGATATCAAGTGCTGGTTCTAAGAGCAATAGACCCACCGACACCAACATGGACAACTTTCCTGCTTATTGTGCATACTTCTAGATGAGGTTGAATTTTTGGTTCTGCTCAAACTGTCAGTTTCAAGGCTTTGCTTAAATTATAAAAATGTACACTATATTGCCAAACTATTTACTCACCCATCCAAATAATTAAAATCAGGTGTTCCAATCACTTCCATGTCCACAGGTGTATAAAATCAAGTACCTAGGCATGCAGACTGTTTCTACAAACATTTGTGAAAGAATGGGTCGCTCTCAAGAACTCAGAGAATTCCAGCGTGGTACTGTGATAGGATGCCACCTGTGCAACAAGTCCAGCGGTGAAATTTCCTCACTCCTAAATATTCAACAGTCAACTGTCAGTGGTATTATAACAAAGTGGAAGCCATTGGGAATGACAGCAACTCAGCCACCAAGTGGTAGGCCACGTAAAATGACGGAGCGGAGATGAGACGCATAGTGCGCAGAGGTTGCCAACTTTCTGCAGAGTCAAGTGCTACAGACCTCCAAACTTCATGTGGCCTTCAGATTAACTCAAGAACAGTGTGTAGAGAGCTTCATGGAATGGGTTTCTAAGCCATACATCAATGAGTGCCATGCAAAGCGTTGGGTGCAGTGGTGTAAAGCACGCCGCCACTGGACTCAAGAGCAGTGGAGACGCATTCTCTGGAGTGACCAATCACGCTTCTCCATCAGGCAATCTGATGAATGAGTCTGGGTTTGGCAGTTGCCAGGACGGTACTTGTCTGACTGCATTGTGCCAAGTGTAAAGTTTGGTGGAGGGGGGATTATTGTGTGGGGTTGTTTCGCAGGAACTGGGCTTGGCCCCTTAGTTCCAGTCAAAGGAACTCTGAATGCTTCAGCAAACCAAGAGATTTTGGACAATTCCATGCTCCCAACTTTGTGGGAACAGTTTGGGGATGGCCCCTTCCTGTTCCAGCATGACTGTGCACCAGTGCACAAAGCAAGGTCCATAAAGAGATGGATGAGAGAGTTTGGTGTGGATGAACTTGACTGGCCTGCACAGAGTCCTGACAGAGACTGAGAGCCAGGCCTTCTCATCCACCTCACAAATGCGCTTCTGGAAGACCGGTCAGAAACTCCCATAAACACACTCCTAAACCTTGTGGAAAGCCTTCCCAGAAGAGTTGAAGCTGTTTTCGCTGCAAAGGGTGGACCGACGTCATATTAAACCCTATGGATTAAGAATGGGATGTCACTTAAGTTCATATGCCAGTGAAGGCAGGTGAGCGAATACTTTCGCCAATATAGCGTATGAATGATGATTTACCATTCTCTTGTCGGTTAATTTAACTGCACTCTATTATTTAGCATTAAGAGTGTTTTATTTTACGGACTACTGTTATCTGATCACTCCTCTAGTTTAAACCCCAGGCCACATAATGCAGCGCTGTAATTACCCTTAAGCTGTTTATCAAACTCGCTTTAAACATACACACTGAGACAGAAATAAGAAGCACTCATTCTTCATAAGAACAAAGACCTTCAAACCACACCGGGTCGTAAAGAGAGCAGCTTTACTTTGGTGCATGTGAAAAAAATACAATCTATTGCATCTTGACAGGGATATCATAACACATATTATATCACAGGAATCTTCCCAGTTCACAGTCATGGTTGCAACATTTTCTGATCTCAGTGTGAAACTCCATGAATAAAACATAATCTTCAAAGAGAAGCAATAAAAACATCTCCAACATGTTCCTGGAAGTAAAGCTGGGCGGCCATCTCAGGAATAAAGCTGTTTGTAGGTTAGCTGGGATTATAAGTCACCTACACTGAGAAAAAGGCAATTCAGCCAGTGTGAAAATCTAATTAATAAGAGTTGTGTGCTCTCTAAGCTCAGCAAAGTGTCTGTGACACCCTCCATGTACAGTAATTAGAAGTCTCTAGAACATATTCATTATGACGGGGTAAATGAGGGAAGTTTTAATTGCTCAGGGGGACGTTGCTCCGGCTTTTTGTTTCACACCAGGGTCTCACCCCCTGCTGGAAATGTCTTCTGTGTAAAAGCGAGTGCAGTTATTTGGCAGAGTTGTGGAGCTCGTCCCAACAATTACTGATAATGATTGCACAACTAGTTTCTCCTGCAAAGGCAGTGCAGCAACATAAAGTCAGTGGTAGAGACATTTTCACTGCTGCTGCGTGCATGAAGCAGTACAGAGGGGGTGTAAATGTTAAGTGAGTGTGACGAACAAGCCTGCTTTGGATTACGGCAGCCAAGCTTGTTTTGAATGTAAGGAAAGCTGGATCGCACTTTGGGTGTATCCAAATCATACATACTGCCGGACAAGAATTAGGAAGCAACACTAAAATGGAGGTCCAGACCACCCTTTCAGCCACGTTATTTTTCTTTGATGGTTTTCACTTCAGAAGGCAGAAAGCAGCTGAAAAAAAAGAGAGGACGAGATAAAGGATTCATGTCTGTTGTGTCTAAGGGAGCAGTTTGGTCAAAATCTCCTGCTGATAAACATGCCAATTAACAAATGTATACTTCGTCAACAATCCTTTAATATAAACCTAAAGTGATATAGACTCTAAGTAATCTTACTACAACCCACTTCCTGTTAGGCGCTGGGGTTGTTTATCCATGTAACACAGCACATGGCTAATGTAGGTGCGTGAATATTCATGTGATCAGTGTTGATGATGTCATACAAAACTTATCTCCGGGGTTTTTAAGAGGTACTGAAAACCATGCAGGAAAATCAGCAGTATGCTAGGATATCGAGTTTTCATCACTGCAGGTAATAAAGAGGCTGAAACAAAGGGAACTGCTGATAGCTGAGAGACATAAATCAATCAACCAATCAATCAATCAATTCTTATTTGTAGAGACCTTTCCAACACATATGGTGACCAAAGTGCTTTCAAATACATTTTTATACTTGAAGAAATCTGCAGACCTAATAGTCTGTTATAATACAAATATGACATGATCTTGTGGGCAGGATTTAATCGTTCCATGGGCCGGATTTGGCCCCCGGGCCTTGAGTTTGACACCCATGGTTTACACCAATGATACTCAACACATGTTGAGTATCACTGGTGGCTCTTGAGCCACATGTGGCTCTTTTGTGGTGATTTGTAGCTCTTAATTTGAAAACCTTAAAGGGAAACTTTGACCTTCATCAATTGCAAGTCACATAAATCTGTTTGTTTCTGACACACAGTAGGCTTTATTATTATTATTAGTATTATTGTTAATATTATTTTTGCTATTGGCATTTTTTTTGTTCTTTTTGTTGCCACTTCTGCCCATTAAGCTGTCCTTTGCTATTAATTGCCACCTGTCCCCCATTTTTGCCACTTTTTGCTGCCTTTTGCCCATTCTAGTCACTCGTCACTCATTTTTTGCTTCATATCTGCTGCTTTTTGACCATTTGTGCCACCTTTAATCATTTATTTTGTCACTTCTCACCCATTTTTGCCACTTTGTCTTTTTCCTCCCCATTTTCACCCAGTTTTTTTGGCCATTGTAGGCCTATTTTGCCCCTTTTCACACATTTTTGCCACTGTTAGACCATTTAAACCACCTTTAACTTATTTTTTATTACCACTTTATCCCTTTTTTGCCACTTTTCAACATTTAGATTGTGGCTCATGCAAAGGTATTTTTTAACAATTTGACTCTTTGGCTTTGTTCACACTGCAGTTGAAAGTGACCTGAATCTGATTTTTTTGCTCACATGTGACTCGTATCTGATTTTTTTCTGACAGTGTGAACAGCGCAAGTCACATTGAATCTGACAGTTTTGAATCAGATTCGGGCCACTTTCATATGTGGTTCTAAATCAGATACGTATCTGATCTTTTGGAAGTTGACTGCAGTGTGAACAGGCAAACAAAAAATCAGATCTGAGAAAAGATCAGAATTGAGCATTAAGGCCTGCAGTGTGAACGTAGTCATAGGTTGAGCAGGGTTGAGTAACACTGGTTTATACATAGATCTTTTTGCAAGAACCTACTAAGGAAGTAGGCCTATTACATTGGAATTTGGTCCATGAAAATAATTCAAATTTATGTGTTTAATTTTTCCCAGTTTGTCCTGGGGGCTTAGCCTTTCTTAGATATGATTAAGGGCGGCCTAAGGAAAAAAAAAAAGTTGGGAACCACTGGTTTAGTAGAGATGAAAATTGCTGCAGCGCTAGCCTCAAGCCTCAAATCGCTCTGGTATACTACTTTTCTTTACCCAGGTAAGTAGAGCTTTCAGTGACACTGCTATGGCCTGCTGTGTGCACAACAACCAACAGCATATTTAAACTCATGACAATGGTATCACCAAACTCTATTGGTGTTAATGCAGAGGTGACTGGACTGATACTGGTTTCCCACCCTTGACTATTCTAATGAATGATATCTGTTGATATGGATGCTGAAGTCAGAGTATTTTTGACAGAGCAGCAATGACTAAATAATGAAGAGTACAGTCCAATAACAGAATATAAATTCACAACATATTCACAGTAAGTTGATGATTTGTCATTCAAGCATTGCTACAGTCATGCATGCTGCATTCTGGACCCAAAGGTTTACAAGCACCAGTGGAGTTTAATTCTGTTCAGACTGGCAAAAACATAAATTTTCTTTGGCACGTCTCTGAACTGTACCAGCCAAATTATTGTTCAGAGAGCTGATTTGAATTGGAGGCAGTTAAGGGCTGACTTCCTTCCAAGCCTCTGGCCCAGATGTGCAAATCACAGCCAGAGCAAGTGGAGCTCGAGTCTCTCCCAGGGGGCAACTTTATTACCTCACCTCCCCCACAATTTATGGCAAGACACCAAAAGGGTAAATTTCTAATAACGTAGCCGCCTTTCTCTGACACTAACGAGTGGCTGCGGTACTGCAGCTCGAATTTACTGTCAGTCACAGAATGCCCTCTCTTCAAATTGCTTCTTAGAGGCCTCGCAGAGAAGCAATTTGGCAAGAAAAAATGTGAGGCACCATAAAAGGTGGAAAAAAATGTGGAATTTAAATTACACCCAACAAAGCCCACTTAACACACAAACAAACAGATACATGGGTAAATCCAGATACAATTCTTCAATGTCTCTTCAAAGAAGTTGAGAGGATGAAGGAAAAAAAAAAAACAACCGCAGCATGCCTCAAAACTGGATTCTTTCTTTTTGTCCAAAAATGAGATACACAGCCTTCAAGTTTTCAACGTGGCATCCTTTAAAAAACGTCGGATCTCCGTCTCTCTGAGGTCTTCAAAAACTCAACTAACTACTGGGTGTAAGCCAAAGATAGGATACCCCGATGAGACCTGCATGAAGATGGACAGGCTCCAGCTGCCAGCAGGACTCCGAACTGCTGGTGAGAGGCCGCTGTGATAAGCTACACGACGGTACATTAATCTGGCTGAGGTGGAAGTCAAGACCTCCACGTCTTTCATTTAAAGGATGCTTAGTCTTTTCTCTTTCAGACACATCAGAGCTGTAGGATTCAAATTAGGCAAACTTTCAATGCAATAAAGTAGAGTTTGCTGCTCTTGTGATATATTTTACTGGGAGAAGAGTTGTATGAAGTTCACAGGAGCTTCAGGTACAAAACCATTTACCAAAGTTTTCTGATTTATATACATGTTGACAGATTAATGTTTAGATTGCAAACTGTAGTAATCTCAAGCATCAGGCCTCCTTCACAAACCATTCATTAGAAGCCTATTTTAGTGTGAACAAAAATGAGAACCACTGCCTTAGGTTATGTTTAAGCACCACATCTACCCATAACTCCGCCCTAAAGCTGTGGTTTTTGTTTTGTTTTCATCAGATTATCCCCCCATGCCCTTGGTAATGTACAAAGACATCCAGAGCATGACCTGGGTTGTGTCAGTCCTCCTTCCCACCCGATGGGGCCCTCAGGTGGGCGTACTCACCATTACACGCCTTACTTCAGCCTCAAATTTCATCCCAAACATGCCTAAAACTTCTGCACAGTACTGTAGTTTAAGTTAAATTTAAATCAATTTTGGTCCTTTCTAGTCTTGTTTCAACATTTCAGTCCAGTTACATTTTTTACAGCATTATTTTTTTTCCAAATCTATTCTTTCATTAAAAAATAATGAAATTAGCTGAATTGTTAGATTAAAATAAAAACTCATATTCAATGACACAACTAGGACCCCCTCTTAAAAGGGCTCAACCAATATGTGGTCTGGCCGATTATTATCACCGACTTTTGTCATTTTGTTACTTGTTGGTATCAGCGTTTTATTCCACTGATCATCAATTTAATTAAGTCATTAAAAAGTCTGAGAAGGTGAGAAGCCTCACCCCACATGCACCTGTGCACTAACAGATCAAACTAACTGTAATGTAAAGTACTGTGGTAAAAAGCAGCATGTCATATGCAGATTTGCACCAATGAAACTCTTACCATACTGATTAGCTATTTAATCTATGTGCTGTACTCAGATGATGAAGTAGTAAATACTGTCATTGTAGGTCAGATTCTGTGAGAAAGCTCTCTCACCTCCTATGCACACAATAAAATGTATAAAATGATTTGATCTGATGTAAAGCTGCCCACACCCTTACATACTGTATACCTCTGATTATGTGTGGTCAGCATCCTTGCACCCTTTATACGTCTTGCAACATTGCTACCAATATCCACAGACCTGTATGTACTAAAACACAGGGACAAAGGTGTTACACTTTTGTTTGGGCCATATTTGTTGCCTTGTAGACAGTGCTATGTAGCTGTAGGTTTTAGCACAGGCTTTCTTTCTGTACAGGTGAAAACGAATTGTTGCTTGAAATTGTGAACAGGCTCATTTGTGTTCATCCGTAAAGGTTTGTGTTTGTTTTGTCTTTAAATCTATATTTAATTTTGAATTTTAGTATAATTTGTACTCCTAGGTGTAAGAATAATTCATCATGTGGTACAATGGGGCACTGTTGTGTAGAAGTTTGTGTAAATTTAAGGGGTGTGACGAGACGCTTATCTCACAGGACAAAGGATGAGACGAGATTTTACATGTTTTTAATTTTGGAAAAAAATCTGAGTGGGAAATATGTCTTTTGTACAGCCGAAAGTCATAACTGTGAAGCATTCAGGTCTATTCAGAAATGTTTCAACTAACTCCTCTTGTACTGAACAGGCTATCAGTGCTTAAATTAAAGCATTTAGATTATTTTGAAAGTAATTTAAAAACTATTTACAACGGACTGAAATATAAAGAGCTGCATCAGTAAAATTAAACTATTTCTCCTCCTCTTTGTGGACATCAATATTTAAAACACTCAAAAGAAATATTTCTGCCAATAACAGGTTTGTTTGGTTTTACAGTAATTTAGAGAAATAGCTTTAATTATTGTTTTGTGGTCTTCTTTTTCTGATAAGAGCTTTGACAGTGTTGGACATGACGCACAGATGAGCGCGTGTGTTAACGTGTGTGCGTTGGGGAGCGGGTGTGTGTCTCTGCTCTGTCTGCTGTCAGAAAACAAACAGGGATAGTTTAACTGGAGCTAGAACGTTGCTTTTTGGATCTAACAGTGGACTCCATGGTGCTCATACAGAGTTTGTTTTGCTAAGTGTACTCCTGCAGTATACAACGGCCCATTGTGCTACTCATGTTAAGCTTCTGATTGATGATACGCACAGCGAACAGCTGATGGATGTGTGACTGGGAGACGGTGAGAAGAGAAGGCAATATGACGTGGCAGCGACGGAATCAAAGTTGCAAAGTCTCAAATGGCAGCCTCAGCGAGTCTGCATGCATACACGAACTCGCTGAGGCTGCACAGGTTTCCAGCAGCAGCAGTTAATCATTTCGAACCATTATGATGAACTTATTATGCATTTGCGGATCATGTATGGCCCTGAGTAGCTCACGAAGAGGAGGGGGTGGGGGATGGAGTGTAATCTGAATTGGTCACAGATCAGCTCTGTTTCTTCATTAGCTGTCAAACCAAAAATTTTAAAGTGTCCAGGGCATCTTTGTGATCTTTCAGAACTTCCAGTTAGGTATTGTTTTCTGTCAGGAGAGATGCTGCTCCTGATGTCAACATTGATTTCGCAAGATCTCATGGCACAAGATCTTGTCACACCCCTAGTAAATTATGTTGTGGTTAATGGGGGGGCGAGGTGGGAGGTGCTTAAATGTAGGAGATGTCTCACGTGTTTGTAAGCAGTTACGGGATGCCTTGCTTTTCCCTCAGAAAAGTAGATCCATCCATGCATCCATCCATCAGTTTTAATCTCAGGGAGTGTGTCACTGAGTGGGAAAAATCTGGTCGAAACGTGAATCAGTTGGTGGATCCGGCTAGCAAGAGCAGAGAAAAAAGGTTTGGATTCAGTAGCATGGAGCTGTGTTTCCAAAAGCATAACCCTGTCCTCCAGATAAAAACTACATTGTATATACATACCAGTGTCGATGAAGGAGGATGGGAAAAACATGAACATCTGGCACATGGAGCGTGAAAGGCAGACACAGAAGCTGAGGCTAAGCTTGGCTAAGTTGTGGAAGAACTGGGAGGCTAAGAGAAAAACAGCTACACTCTGAGGGTGCTTGTTGTTAAGTATATGTATGCGTAAATGAACAACAGCTATGAAACAGCAGTGATGAAAAGTTGAAAAACAATTAACTGTATCTGCTCTTTTTTGGGGTGTGTAATGGCGGTTGGCAAAGGAAAACTCAGCCTAAGACCAACCCCTGTAAGAGGAAGTGACGCCATAGCTAACTGGACATCAGCACGTCAGCCGTAGCGGTGGATGGTGAGCTGAGGGGGACCAACGTGAAGCATAAAAAAAATGCAAATTTGGAGTTTTATACAAAATCTACACATTTTTATTATGTCATGTTTCCAGTCTCGAAGCAATATACCCAAGAAGTCCTCTGAGAGGTAAGAATGAGAATTGGAGCACCAGGAAGGACTGCAAATCGAGACAGACGGACAGACAGCTCTCCAATTATCATAGTGAGTTGAGTTGTGTTGTGGTGAAAACACAAGGCATTTCTGATGCTGTCTTAAGTGTAGCAGCATTAAAGAGAGGCAAGGTCATGAGGAAAGTTTCACCTGTTTGTGTCGGTGTAATCAACATAAGGCACAGCAATAAGCTACAATATGCGTTCTTTCCTCTCCTAGTTTGATGTTAGTAATAACAGCAACATGGAGCAAGAGTGCTCACTTTGCAGAGTGTCTCTTGACCTTTCTGGAGCTTTACACAAGCTGTGAGCTGCAATGGATCGACTCAGTTTGTCTTTATCCCAGTGCTGCAGCCATTTACATAATAAGGTCTTAAAACAACTTTTAAAGGTGTGTTTTAACTCTTGGCTCGCTTATTTTAACTTCAAAGTTGTGGGCTGTGGCGTTAAATGAAGCTGGAGAAGCGGCTGTAAACATGATAGCTCTGTACACTCACCAGCACCTCTACTAAAGCTACGTTCAATCAGTGATGTAAGTGCTATTTCCAACATCTTATAGTAAAAGTCTGTAGTTGTGTGATGCATTTTTCTGTGATCTTACGATCAGACATGAGTTCAGTATTCCATCATATCGCCCAGCCCTACCATCTATCCATTGATTATCAACACAGCTGCCAGGATGCCGCCATAGAAAAGAGTTGGGGTTCACCCGGGACCAGTCACCAGTAGGGCTGGGCCATTAACCAAAAATTAGATTAAATCGCAATATGACCTGCTGCAATTTCAAATCGCAAAAGGTGCAATTTTTCTTGGACCTGAAGTTTGTGTCAAAATACCAGTTTTAAACTTGTTTGTTGCAGCAGAGATGTTATGTATGACACATCATGCAATCATTCAGGTGCCATTTTTTAAAAATAGTCTACAAAAAATCCTGCCCTCTTCATTTTTTAAAACTTTTTTCTTAATAAATATAAGAATGACAAAAACCCTTCAATGCAATAATTCATAGCCAATTTGCAATATGAGTCAAAATCATCAGAATTAGACACTTTTAAAGAATTGTTCAGCCCTTGTTTAGGAATAAAAGAGAGTTAGGGAATAATCGCATATCAAACTGCAATTGCAATATTGGGGAAAAAAATTGCAATTAAATTATTTTCCAAAATCGTTCAGCCCGAGTCCCCAGTCTATCACAGGGCTGACATGTTGAGACAAAAAAAAAAAAAAAAAAAAAAAAAAAAAGAAAAAACAGCCTTTCTTGTTCTCACATCTATGGGCAATTTAGATTAAAGCCAATAACCTTCTTGCAATGAGGCACCATCCCTCACCACCAAGTCCCTGGTAACTTAACTGCCCTGGGGACTAGCACCAATTGAGGAGCCCATCAACTGAACCGAAGTGGGATAAATATGCTGGAAAAAACACGCACAACATTAAGCGTAACAATTTAGGCAACAGTGATGAAAGCTGGACCCTTCACACCGGTTAGAGAGAGTTTAATGGAGACACAGCTTAAATACAGCTACTGCTTGTTATCAGTGCAGCCACACAGTGTTGATGTAAATTGATTTGAGACCACTTGTATCCTATTAAATGCCAGAACTCTTTATTTAAACAAGTAAATTGGGAAAAAAGAAAAATAACCAAATTAGTAAATAAAAGGTGCATCTGCTCTGGTGTTTATGAGGCAGGCATTCTCCTCACACCTTAAATGTGAAGCTGCAATTTGCTCCCTATTATCATGCAAACTTGTCTGTCCTAGAGTACAATGCCTCATAAGGAAATGTCACACACATATTTACACTCATTAACATGCAGCGCCATTCATTAGAGATCTGCAGTGCTGAGCATTTGCATCAGCATTTCTCTCCACCCCATAATGAATTAACTGGTGTCTAAATTATACTTTAAGCTATTTAAACAATCACCACGGTCCCATGACATAAACAGAAATGAATAACAAACCATCTAAAGGGAGTGTCACATGACCATTCCCAACATCCGCACCACTTTTAATTAAAACATACAAATCAAAGGTATGTACTGCTGTGCTTTCGGAAATGAAATACAGCTGAACTGATCTCAAGTGACAGTGGCTTCACAAAGCAATGTTTGGTCAAAAGATATTAATGTTTGTATGAGATGTAATAGTATTACTTCTCCAACAACTATATTTCTTGAGCTTACAGCCAATAAAACAGAAGCCCTGATGTGAAATTCTTCCAGGATATTCTCTGTTGTAGCTGCCTGTCTTTGTTGGAAGTCTGACAGTTTCTCTTGTCTTAGGTTTGGTATAGATCCTGGACGTTCCCGTGGTACCAAACTGAACATGTCTGAAGCATCAAGTGTCAAAAAGTTTCTGGTAAGGAGCTCAAAAAACAACAAAAGTTTGTCTGGTACAGCCCCTACAACCAGGGTTTTCTGCTCTTTTGCTGCTTTTGTTTTGTACTTTAGGCCAATAAAATAATACAATTTTAGATAGTATTACGGGCTGCAAGACGGTGCAGGTTTAGCACCCTTGCCTCACGGCTAGATGGTTCCTGGGCCTTTTAGGGCAATGGTTTAATGTTCTCCCTTTGCATGCATGGGTTCACTAGGGCAGTAGTTCTCAACCTTTTCAGCCCGTGACCCCCAAAATAGAGGTGCCAGAGACCAGGGACCCCCGCTGTACCTGAAGGTGGTTGAACACAGCCTTGCATATTCAAGAACAGTCATGTGCAGACAAGGCCGTCCATTGGGGGGGATAAATGGGAGAGCTTTCTAGGTCCCAGCCTAACTGGGGGCCAGCAAAATCATGGTCCATTGTAGAGTTAAGCTGTGGTATATGCTTATCAAAGAAACATATATCTTTTTAAATCATTTGTGCAATAAATAGCCATCTAAAAAATGTAAATCCTTTTGTTAAAAACAGAATTCAAATATGGCAAAAATAGCTAAAATGGGTTAATAATGGCAAAAAAAATAGTGGGAAAGGTGGTGAAATTGGATTTTAAAAGTAGTAAGCTCAAAAAAATTGGCATATCAAATTCTGAAATGTGGCATAAAAAGTTGTAAAGAGGGGTTAATGATGGCAGTAATGGGACAACAGAGCCAAGAACAGGTGGAGAGTGTCAAGATTTGGTTTAGAAGTGGTAAAAACAGGCAGAAAAAATGTTGGAAAGGGTTTAAAAATTGAGAGAAAAATGAGTTTTAATTGGCAAAAATATGTTACAATTGGGCAAAATTGGTGTAAAGTGGCAACAGTGTGATTTTAAAAAATATTCCTAGTTTTTTAAGGCATCCGGAGACCCCTTCTCAGTGTCTTGTGACCCCCAATGGGGTCCCGACCCCAATGTTGAGAACTCCTGCACTAGGGTAATGCTGCTTTATCCCAGTCCAAAGACTTGCACTCCAGGGCAGGGCAAAAATGGCATCTATGGGAGAGTTCCAAGGCCAAAACCACTGCTGATCAAAAACAACACAAAGGCTCATCATATCTTACTAAAATCATCCTGATGATCCCCAAGACTTTTGGGAAAATATTCTGTGGACTCACCAGACAAAAGCTGAACATTTTGGAAGGTGTGTATCCTGTTACATCTGGAGTAAAACTAACACAACATTTCAAAAAAGAACATCATACATGAAGAGTCAAACATGGCAGTGGTAGTGTGATGGTCTGGGGCTGCTTTGGTGCTTCAGGACCTGGACTACTTGCCATAACTGATGGAATCATGAACTCTGCTGTCTATCAGAAAATCCTGATGAAAAATGTCCAGCCATCAGTTCATGATGTCAAGATCAAAATCAGTTGGGTTATGCAGCAGGACAATGATCTAAAACACAACAGCTAGTCCAGCTCTGAATGGAATATAAAAACAAAATGAAAGTTTTAGAGTGGCCAAGTCAAAGTCTGGACTTAAATCTGATTGAGATGCTGTGGCATGACCTTAAACAGGCCGTTCATGCTGGAAAACTCTCCAATGTGGCTGAGTTAAAATAAAAGTCTGAAAAGACGATTTGGCCAAAATTGCTCAACTGTATTGTCATAGACTCATTACCAGTTATCACAAATGCTTGCTTGCAGTTCTTGACGTCAAGGATGGAACAACCAGTTAGTAGGTTTACGGGCAATGACTTTTTCACATAGGGCTAGGTAGGTTAGGATGGCTTTTCACCCTTAATAAATGACATCATCATTAAGAAAATGCATTTTATATTTACTTGGGTTATCACTGGGTAATGGTACAATTTCTTTAATGATCTGGACCATTTCAGTTTAACAACCATGCAATTAAAATTAAAAAAAGGAATAAGGAGGGGTTAAATACTTTTTCACTCCACTGTGCTTGCTCCTTTACTGCTCAGCTTTACAACAGCTTGTATTAACCCTTAGAGCTCACGTGGCACGGATCCATGCCGCAGGCACACCTCTTTGTAAACTGCTTGGTAACTTTGAACCATAAGTCGTAGACACTAAGTTGTTTTTTCATATTAAAGCTCTCTAAAGTGCCTTTCTCAATATGTCTGTCATGCATTTTTAGCTCTTACAGAACATTTTCTAGGGAGCTCGGAACTTGGCTGACTTCCTGGGGTCTCTGAGGACAGCGTCGTCATAGATAACAAGAAGTGACTCAGTTTAGAAAAACGTTAATAACTTTTGAACCATGAGTCATAGACACTCCTTTTTCCTCTGAAAGCTGACCCTTTTGCCGTTTTTTTGGTAGACTTGATGTATTTGTAGCCCTTAAGGATGCTGTTCTAGCAAGCCTGGAGCTTTGGTGACTTTTTGGGGTCTTTAAAGATTAAATCCACGGCGTTAGATCTGATAATAAGCGTCTTTTTGTCCATTTTTAATCCATTTTCGATCATGTACTTCGGCAGTTTTCAGTGGGTAGCACCATATTTGTTGAAGGCAATGTTTACATGCAATGCATTGTGGGAGGGGCTATCCTCCAATAGCAAGATGTTGCATCTCTACTGCTTAAAGGAATGGCACAAATGAGTCTAACCTCAAAAAAGCACTTTTTTTTATATATATGTAGATATTTTGAAAACATTTAGTCACAGAATATTTATTTTTTCACTGTTTTGGCCCCAAGAGATGGAAAACAAGTCTGTGCAAAGAAAATGCTTGGTCACTATTGTTTACTGTGTGTACTGTCTTAAAGCCCAGGTTGTCCCGAAAAAAAACATGTATGACTGTGCACCACAGGGTTGATGTTTAATAAGCTTTTTAAGACAAACAGTCCAGACGAGACAAGATGGTGAAAAAAAAAGCTGTGTGCTCTAACGGTTAAATATGAGACCTTAATATACAAAGAATTAGACCAAACCTACTTATATATGCACTGTTCCTTGTGTTCTTAAAAAACACAAGGCCGATGCCAGTATCGGTTGTATTGTTATTGTGTAACACTCCTGCTATGCCAACAGATCAGTTTGTCGAACAGGTCATATCTTTTGCCCAGTAATCTGTTTTCTGAATCAGCTGATTGGTGTTCTAATTGATAGCTTTGAATTGACCCAACAGATAAATATCTGCCACTGAATTTGGTTTACACCCACATTATCTAAAGTTGGCTGATGCCTGTTCAAAAGGCTTACACCAATCTTAAACTAACACATCCCCAGTACTTCTCACATTGTGCAGATTGTAAAACAGCACTCAGTCTTGCATGCGTGTCAGTAGGGTAACAAAACCGTCTGCTGCACAACAATAATTCTTCCATTTACAGTATTTTTTGAACAATTGTGGCTTTCATCATCATGTAATGTTGTGGCTGCTGAGACAGAATAAATCCTGAACATGAATGATTTTAAGCTGCAGAAATTCAGTGATATTTTTGTAATGCTACGACAGCTTAAAGGTCAGATTTCCATGTAGTCCTGATGGGTCATACAGTGGGTTTAAGACGCTGGCCAACAAGTAATCAGCCTAAGTGAAGACATTTTTTTGTTTTTTAATGTTACCCCTTAGCTTTCCTCATTCCTGTCTCCTGTGTTTTGTTCTAAAACCAGATTAAAAATATCGAGGAAAAAGAATCCAAATTCCAACACAGATTATGCTATGCCTACAAAATCTGCAGAGCGTTAAAGCCATCCAACCACTGTTTCAAAGCACCAAATAAAATACATGACTCTGACACAATCAGCTTTTCTATTAAGTTCAGAGGTTTTCTTTGCCTGAATCCATTTTTGGATGTGCTGTGTCTGTCTGAAGTAAAGTTTGTGGTGAGCAGCGGCTTTTTCAGCTTCAAAGACATCCGACACTTCAAACACACTACAGACAACAGACATGCAGTTCCATGTAAATGTATGAAAATGCAATTCAAACAGGCAGACGCTTCTAAAGTTACAACAAAGAGACATGTACATATCAAACAGCTCTGAACAAAGCTGCCAACACGCTCGTTTATCTGACATACTTTTCCCTCTTAAACTGCGTTCCCATTCCATTCAGTGCTGACTCTGCTCGGCCAATAGAACAACAAATGTTCCCAAAATCAGACCCAGAGCCACCCGAAACAACACCTAATCCAGGCTAAATCCTCACTGGGTGTATAAAAATGACGGTTTAAGCCCCACAGAGCCACACAGTGAGCTTTTGTGCTCACAGTGGCAGCAGCTTGACAGGAAGTGCTGCAGAGGAGGTTCAGTACCATGGACAGCGGACAGCTAACAACTACAGCAGACAGGCATGAAACTCTCATCTTACAATTGGATTGAGGCTTTTCAAATGTTGTTAGGGAAATTAATTTGTTAGCATAAGGATGCTAGATGGCCTTATATGGGGTTAAAGTAAGTAATTTGTCCTAACTCTCTTGCGCAGTTTAAGAAGATTCTGACATTCATTAAAGTCCTCTTCACTGTGATTTGTTCTAAGCTAAGAACAAAATCTAAGAACATTTCAGAGCACTCTTGGCGACATTTGAGTGATGATATAAGAATAAAACATTACATTTTGGACTCATCAGCACTCAAATGCGCAAGGTTAAGAATGACTAATTATTTTTTAAATTCTGTTTGAAGTATTTGTATTGATTTTACACTTTAATATAAATCACATGCACAAATACATGAATTAAATATGGTCAGGTATAAATTTAAACTTTCAGGGTTTTAGCGTCATGTTTTAATCAAATTGAACTCACTTTGAAAAACTTTTTTTTAATACGTTTTTGCATTGGTTAAAAATATCATTGTCACAGAAAGCTGTCATTGAGAGCACACTGCATTTTTTAAACAAATATTTTAATCAAATAAAGATAAAACTAAAGAAACAATACAGACCTACATGCTTACAAAAAGAGAAAGAAAGGAAAAAGAAAAAAGAAGGAAAGGGTTAAAAGAATACATAAAAGGAAATGGAGGATAGGTAAAGAGGGTAATTTCCTGATATTACACATCTTTTGATGCATTTTTGTATTTGTACGGTCTGCCTACTCTATTTTCAGGATAAATCTTATTCTTTTATTGCAAGTTATCTCTAATTTTCAATGTTATTTTTTCAACATCTAAGGTATGTTCTACTGTTTTAAACCAAATATTTATTTTGGGAGAGTTTTGATGTTTCCGTGTCCTTGTCACCTGCTTCATGGCTTTAACACAGAACGTTAAAGAGAGGGATATCGGCTTTGTTCATTGTGAGCGGTGAATTCAGATTTCCATTTAATTCAAAAATATTCATCAATATTAATCCAATGTAAGTGTTTGTTGCATATATTCAACCTCCACGTCTGGTGCTATATATACAACTAAATCTTTCTGATTTGGTGTCATTTGGAGTGGCACTAAATCCACCAGATTCATTTTAATATTTCATCAGGATTGTTTTTACAGTTTACATTTCATTTGGGCATTGCTAAAATCTTGCTTCATCTCTTCTAACTCCTGTATGTCTTCTGTGTTTGCACACTGCCCAGCAGTCTCATGTCCTTATGTAGCCATTAAAGGGCATTTCTATATGCTAATTAGGAAAAATATGTGCTTCATTTCAGTTTATGAGCCTTTACCAACTTAAGAACACAGCACAGAACAATTCAGCTGTATAGGAACGTATCATTTATCCCACGTAGGTTCCTTTTAGAAACTTTAAGAACAAGTTTAAGAAAAATCCTAAGAAACATTCATGAATGAGGCTCATTGGTAGTTTTGAAGTGTGTATTTCTCATCTCCAAACATACGAAGATTAAGTAGCATTGAAAAACTGAAGTTTCCACAGTCCTGCTTTTCAAAAATATTTTACAAAATCTAGAAATTTGGAAACTAAAGGTAGTAACGGTAGGATTTGCAAATTCAGAGGCACTATTTTTGCAAAGCTTTCAAGTACTGCTCAGTACAAAAACAATTTTCTTTTATGCTGTTATGTAATTACAGAGCCTGATATCACAATCTCATCTGCAATTAGATTAATTATGCAGCACTAACTATTAGAAATACATATCAATATTGCACTTATTTATTTTCATTTATTGCTCTGAATGTAAAAGTTTGACATTAGCATTAGGTATCAGGTAACTGTCCTCACTGTAGTGGTTGCAGGATCGACTACAGGTCCTGGTGCATTTTTCTGTGCATGTCTTCCCCCACTCTCTTCTTCTGTCCTGCCTAGCAAAGGCAAAATGCCCCCTAAAAAGATAGCAAAATACACAAGTAATCACATTTATAAATGACAGTCGAAACATCAATCAAATAATCATTCCTTTCATCTTAATCATAACCAGACAGCCTTACTAATGCAGTATGATAATAAAACAATGATGTAATAACAAAGTGGTTTGTATATTAGAGTCTAAGAAGCACTCCCATTTTCTGGAGTGATGTTCAACCAAAAGTGTCCCAGCTGTGACTCCAGTAATGAAGTTGTCTACATTGCATGCTACCACAATGAATCCTCACTGGGTGTAGAAGCATGATGAATAAATCCCCACAAAGCCTCACAGTGAGTCTCAGTGCTCACAGCAGTAGGACCTTAAGAAGTGTTGCAGATAGTCTAGTCTCTTTATATGCATGCAAGTAAGATTTTCTCACATGTCGAAAAACATGCATTAAAGCTAGCATTAGGTTAGGATGTATCCTTTGCCCACCACTGCCAATAAGATAGCAAATGTTCACACAGTGATGCCATCAGCCTTCAGAAACAACATATTATCCACAATGAATCTTCAAAAGGTGTCTAAATATGGCAGTTTAAGCCAAACAGAGCCACACAGTAACTCTCAGTGCTCAAAGCAGCAGCAACTTGTCAGTAAGAGCTGCAGTTGAGCTTCAGCACCATGGACAGCAGACACAAACTTCAACAGTGCAAACTATCATTCCCTGGCAAATACACCATTAATAAAACATTGCTTTAAATCCACTCAATAAGAACTCCTTATTAACATGATTAAATTGGTCAAACAAAACCTAAAAGCAGATATAATAGCCCTATTTAATGTGTTTCATTCATTAACAACACAGTAAGACTCTGAGTCTTAAGTGTGAAGTTACAGCAAACCAGAGAAGTTTTAAATACTACCTGGTGGTATATCAAAATGCAATTTTAATTCACTTACACATAAAGAGTGTGTATTTTACAAAGAATAAGTTAAGATTTAAAATGACAATTTCAGCCATATAAAGCCACACAATGAGCCTTTGTGCACCACTTGGCAGCATAGATGGTGAGTTGCTAACTTCTGCATTTCAAACTTTATCACCTTCCCCCCAAACACAACAAATTACATATACGTACTTGTATATCCAGTTGGAAAGTTCTCCTTGGGTTATGTACAAGAATAAACTGGTCTAATAAAACCCCAAAACAAACGTGAGAGCTTCAACTCTTGTGTTTTTATTTATTTATTTAGTTTTTATTTTTTTATACTTCTATTTATTATTTCTTCTTTTATTTTGTTTTTCATTTATTTTTGACAACACATATACGGTCCTGTCAGCACAAATTGACCATATCTTGACATAAAGACAAGCTATAACACACCAGAAAGTTAAGTTGCATACTTGTTATGGTCCTTTAGTTGTAGGTAACATAACCACATGTCTGAGTAAGCATTGCATTTAGATTTATTCCTTTTCACTACTGCCAGTTGAGCTCAATGAGGCCAAACGTCATCAAAGAAAATTCAGAAACAACACCTACTCTACATTAAATCCTCCCTTTGTCAGGTTACAACACTTGCCAGCACAAACTGACCACATTTTGATGTAAAGAAATGAGACTAGAGAAGTTTTGTAGCTTCTTGATATGTATAATTCAATAGCAAATAGTGCCCAGAGAGGAACATTATTGCCATGATATAGGTATTGGCAGACAAATATTTCTGCAGATATTTACATCTGACATAGCAGCAGTAAATATCAGCCAAATGTACAAATAAGCTAATAGGGTTTTAGGTGGGATGAAAAAACCTACCTCAGCTTAAGCCTTTTTCTTTGTTCATCCTCATTCCTGAAACTTCCCAATGCAAACTAATGACTGAAGTATGCCCCTGTAATCCTTAATCTTTATAGTGTTTTATTGACCACATCTCTTTACCTGTATCAATACAAGGACTGGCAAAAAAATAATGTGTAAATATCAGCCTAATGGATGTCATGCATCCCTAGCTCACAGCAGCAGCAACTTTTTTCAAAAATACACTGCAAACAAGCTTCAGCTCCTCAGACAGCAGTCTACAAACTTCTAATGCAAACTTTACCTCCTCCTGCCAAATGAACAGCAAATTAAACATTGCTTTAATCCCACTTAATATTAACTCATTTTGTCCAAAAACATGAATAAATTGGTTTTAAGAAAGCCTAAAAGCAGACATAGGAGTTCCAACTCACGTTATGTTTGTTAACGACAAAGTAAAGACCCTGCCAGCACAAAGTGACAGAATTTTGAGATACAGACATCAGTCAGGAAGATATAACATATCAGAGAAGTTTTATAGCATAATTGAAAGGCATCAGCTCCAACACCATCAGGAAATATAACACCTTATCCACACTAAATCCTCACAGTATGTTCAAATATGACTATTCAAGCCACAGAGAGCCACAAAATGAGTCACAGTGCTCACAGCAGCAGCACCCTGTCAGGATGAGCCTTGGATAGAGTCTAGCACCATGGACAGCAGTCACAAACTTCTGCAATGCAAACTTTATCCCATTCTGCTAAATGCAGATCATTACACATGTATGAGGTATGGCTATGGGGCACTTCTGACAATAAAACTAAATGGTTCACAGTCACAAAAAGTCTTATATTCTAAATTTTTGGTAAGTTTCCAAGAGGTGGCATCTTTAGTTCACTGAGCTACTGATTGAAGTGCATTTGTTTGTGCAAGCTAATTAGTAGCTAGCAGTGAACTAAAGACATCACTTATTGGAAACTTACAGCAGTTGTGTGTGAATACCCAACCTTTAATATTTAACACTGGGCGTGATTGTAAACCACATGGTTTTAGCCTCATAAGTACAGTCTCATTATTTAACAGTCATACCTCGTATTTATATCCACTTAAAAAGACAACTTGGGTTATATAACTTAAAAAACTTGGACTTGAAAGATAGGTGAGCTTCATATCACATGTTTTATCAGTTAAGGACACTCTTAAGACCCTGTGAATGCAAAGGTACTACATGTCAGCAGTGTTGATTTAGCACTTTTCAATTTAGTTTTAGTTATAGTCTTTTGCCAAAAATATCTTTTAGTTTTAGTCATAATTTAGTCATCTAGATTGTTTTAGCTCCAGTCTAATTTTAGTTAACGAAACTTCCCAACATTTTAGCCGATGAAATTAACAGTAAATTTAGTCGCCTGATTGGATCTTTCTCCAACCTCGCCACCACGCAGCAAAAGCAGTCGTGATTGGATCTCCCCCGTATCTCATCCTACCTTTCCACACAGCCAAAGTAGCTGTGACTGGATATATGCCTAACTTGCCTCTACTTTCTACATGACGAAATTAGGTCTGATTGGATCAAGTCTCTGTCAAACATTTTCGCCTGGTTTATATTTGTTGACTAAAATGTCAGTTCATTTCGTTTTAGTTTTTGTCCATGTGCACTTGTTTGCATTAGTAACCATCTCATTTTCGCCAGGGGAAAAAAGGCTATTAACAAAAACTATAACGAATATAATTAGTCAACAAAATCAACAGTGCATATCAGCCTAAAATCATGAGTGAAGAAGTTAAAACGGACCAGAGAAATTCTGTAGCATTCTTGCTAGCCTCTTTATATGCATATTAAATTCCCTAAGATGGAGCAAAAATATGTTTTATAGCTAGCATTAGGCTAAGGTGTGTGCTTTTTCCACCACTGCCAACAGAGCAGTGTTTCTCAACCATTTTTCCTTTTAGCCCCCCCTACACGTACCTACGAAAAGCTGAGCCCCCTTAAAACCCACATGAAAAGCAAAGGTATCATGTGTTTATATAACAAATATGACAACTGAAGCAACACAGTGACTCTTCGTGCTCACAGTGGCAGCAACATATCAGTAAATGCCGCAGATGAGCTTCAGCACCATGGACAGAGGACAGCAAACTTCTACAATGCAAAACTGTATTACGTTCTGCTGAATGCAATTACTTAAACATGTATCTACATTCACTTTTTATGGACCCTGCCAGTACAAAGTGGCATAAGGACATGAGCCAAAACGTTATGTCATAGCAGAGTCTCTGAATTAGCAAGATAAAGTCCATCACATATAGCTGACTGGACCACATGTGTGAGCTATCATAGTATCATATAGTACAACAAATATCTGCACAATGAGGCCAAAAGTCATCAAAAACAACACCTTATCCACAATGAATCCAATCTAGGTGTATAAATAAGACAATTCAGAGCCACACAGGGCCACACAGCGAGTCTCAGTGCTCACAGTGGCAGGAACATATCAAGAAGTGTTGCAGATGAGCTTCAGCACCATGGACAGCGGTCAACAAACTTCTGCAATTTAAACGTTGTCACATTCTGCCAAACGCCTTAAGGTCACATTTATCTGCACTCTCTATTATTGAAATAAAAACACATCTTAAAAAAAACATCAAGACGCTGCCAGCACAGAGTAACCACATATTAACACAAGAAATAAACAAGCGAGAAGTTTCGCAGCCTCTTCCTTGGCAAGTTAGATTCCCTCACATGTAGCTAGCAGAGCCACGTGTGCACGCTAGCATTAAATAAACTCATGAATGAACATATAAAGCATAAATAGTCACTCTTATTGGAATAAGGCTTTTTAAAATTTTGTAGAGGGAACTATTTTGCTAGCTTAAAAATGCTACATGGCCTGATTTGGCTTTAAGAAGTGCTAATGTTGATGTAGCCTGCCACAATGTTACCATTTACAGGCGCTTAACTGATTATCATGCTTTTGTGAGCTGAAACTGCAATAACACAGAGATAAACGCGGTTTTAATCCATTGTGGGTGTCATTTAGCGCTTACAGCTAGTAGAAACAGTGAAAACATGGTGTGTAGCCTGGCCTAAGCTAATGGACAGATGCTTCGGTATAATAATAAAGAGTGAGAGGGCTTTAATCTGCTCCATTAGCGGCTAATGAAGCGCGCAGACCGGCGTTATGTCACACAAACTCACCTAGGACGAAAAAGGGGAGCTCAGTGTTTTCCAGGTCATCCACCACCACGACGTCTCCCGGAAAATCGTTCCTAACAGAGAACAGCAGCTTGGGCTCCGAGGCCGACGGACTGTGCATGATGCTCAGGTCGTTTTCCCTCAGAAAAGGCAGCGCAGACACGGTGACGCTCTTCATCTTGCACTCGGTGTCCTGGCTCTGGTCCTCGTCGCCGTTCAGACCGCCGACATGAGGCGTGAGCACGGCCAGAAGGAGCCACGAGAGCCCCAGCAGCAGCGGCAGCGGTGTCGGCCCCATGTTGATGCTCGCCATCTCTCTCCGTCGCTCGGCTTCCTCTCCTCCTCCTCGCTGTTTCACGCAGGCTGCCTCGGTCTCTCAGCTGCTCTCATCCGCCAGGCTGAGCCAGTGAGGGGGGAGTGTGGGATACACCGGCGGGCTCTCACAGTGTGGGAAACAAACGCCTCTCAGACTATGCATGTGATCAATAACATGTTTTGAGTTTATGTGGCACTTCAGAGTTAATCTAGGGGGAATTCGGTGGATTTTTCCTTTGTTAACTGCCTTTTATCAGCTTTCTTGCCTACTTAAATTGTTTAAAATCCTTTATTTCTTTATGATATTTTGGTGATTGATATAGAAATCTTTGAGTTTTTTGACTGGACTGGAAAATCTGTATTGTTCCTGAGAAACAGTTTGGTTTGCAACAGTTAGCTACACATCATAAAAACAGCAACATATAAATAAAAACAGAATACAGTTATTTGCAAATTTGCAAATGGCAATCAGTTTAATTTTCCAGTCATCAACTGTTAGATCATAATTCAAATTTTGTTGAGCAAACATCCCAATGTTAACTTTTCTTAAAAAATAAAAAAAGAACTCAAAATGCACTGTTCCAAATTATTATGCAGAACTAAGTTTTAAAAAGTGTTATAGGTTGAAAAGAACTGAAAATGGTCATTTGTTGAATTTGCAGCATTAGGAGGTCATATTTACTGAAATCAAAGCTGTTTCAATCAAAAACATCTTAACAGACAAAGTTCCATGTTAACATCTTTGATATCATCTTCACAATTCTTGCATCCATTGAACTTTTTGGAAAGTTTCTGCTCTAATTTCTTTGCCAGATGTCAGAATATCCTCCCAGAGCTGCTGTTTTGATGTGAACTGCCTCCCACCCTCATAGATCTTTAGCTTGAGGATGGTCCAAAGGTTCTCAACAGGGTTGAGGTCAGGGGAGGATGGGGGCCACATCCATGAGTTTCTCTCCTTTTTTGCCCATAGCAGCCAATGACACAGAGGTGTTCTTTGCAGCATGAGATGGTGCATTGTCATGAATGAAGATAGTTTTGCTGCTGACGACATGGTTCTTCTTTTTGTACCATGGAAGAAAGTGGTCAGTCAGAAACTCTATATACTTTGCCGAGGTCATTTTCACCTTCAGGGACCCTAAAGGGGTCTGCCAGCTCTCTTTACATGAATCAGACAAAAAACATGACTCCGCCCCCTCCTTGCTGACATCACAGCCTTGTTGAGACATGGTAGCCATCCACCAACCATCCACTATTCCTCCATCTGGAACATCCAGGGTTGCATGGCATTCATCAGTCAACAAGACGGTTTGAAAATGAGTCTTCATGTATTTCTGGGCCCACTGCAACCGTTTCTGCTTTTGAGCACTGGTTAGGGTTGGCTGCATAGTCGGTTTATGCACGACTGCAAGGCTCTGGAGGATCCTACACCTTGAGGTTGGTGGGACTCCAGAGGCAGCAGCTTCAAATACCTGTTTGCTGCTTTGTAATGGCATTTTAGCAGCTGCTCTCTTAATCTGATGAATTTGTCTGGCAGAAACCTTCCTCATTATGCCTTTATCTGCATGAACCCATCTGTGCTCTGAATCAGCCACAAATGTCTTCACAGTACGATGATCACGATTAATTTTTCATGAAATATCTAATGTTTTCATACCTTGCACTAATTGAGGCTTTTTGGCAGCAGAAAGATCCCTTTTCTCTCCCCGTGGCCTGCTTAATAATTTGGAGTTAGTTAGTTTTCCTTTAATTGGGCTCACCCTGCAAACTAATGATCACAGGTGTCTGAGATTGATTTCAGCGATCCAAAGAGCCCTGAGACCAATACCATCCTTGAGTTTCATTGAACAACGAAAAACTGAATGTTGATGTCACTAAATTCCAATTTGCATAATAACACAGTGTTAAGAACATATCAAATTTTGAAAGCTACATATTTTACCATGTCCTGAAAAATATAAACAAATGACTTCTCAAAAAAGTAGGAACAAGGTCATGTTTACCATTATGTGGCATTCCCTCTTATTTTGACAACAGTCTGTAAAGTGAGGAGACCAGTCATTGGAGTTGGGGAGAGGAATGTTGTCCCATTTTTTTCTGGTGTAGGATTCTACCTACTCAACAGTTCTGGATCCCCTGCTGGATTTTACATTTTGTGATGCTTCAGATGTTTTCTTTTGGTGAAAGGTTTGGACTACAGGCCGTCCAGTTCAGCACCCGTACTCTACTGTGAAGCCATGCTGTTGTGATGGATGTGGTACGTGGTTCAGCTTTGTCCTGCTGAAATAATCAAGACATTGTCTGGATGGGAGCATATTTTGCTCTTAAACCTCTATCTACCTTTCAGCATTGATTGTGCCTTTTCAGATGTGTAAGCTGCCCACACCATAGGCACTAATGCAACCCCATACCATCAGAGAGGGAGGCTTTAGAACTGTACCCTGATGACAAGCTGGGTGGTCCCTGTACTCTTTAGTCAGCAGGACACAGCATCCATGGTTTCCAGAAATAACTTAATTTTTTTTTTTAATTTATCTGACCACAGAACAGTTTTCTATTCTGTCTCAGCCCATTTTAAATGAGCTTTGGCCCAGAGAAGACAACGGCTTTACTGGATGATGTTCATCTCATGATATAGCTTTAACTTGCATTTGTGGATGACATGGCCAACTGTGTTGACTATAATTTCTGGACGTGTTCCTGAGCTCATGCAGGGATTTCCAGTACAGAATCATGCCTGTTTTTAATGCCGTATCCCCTAAGAGGCCAAAGATCACCAGCATCCAATACTGACCTTCAGCCTTGTCCCTTGCACAAAGTTTTCTTCTGATTCTCTGAACCTTTTGATGATATTATGGACTGTAGATGGTGGGATATTCAAAGGCAATTTTATGTTTAGGAACCAGTGGTGGTGGTGGTGGTGGGGGCAGTTGCCCCCCCCCATCATGGCCCAATTATTAAAAACGCATGCTAAAGTGCCTTCTTGGGAGCCAAAATGGACGTTAAAGCGCCCTATTGGGAGGAGCCAAAACACACGCTAATATGCCCTCTTGGGAGCCAAAACACAAGCTAAAATGCCTTCTTGGGAGCCAAAACGCACGCTAAAGCGCCCTCTTGGGAGCCAAAACACACGCTAAAGTGCCCTCTTAGGAGCCAAAACACACTAAGCTGCCCCCTTGGCTGGTTCAAACATGATAAACTGCCCACTTGGGTGGCAAAAACACGTGTTTAAGTACCCTCCTCATTGGCAAAACACACTAAACTGCCCTCTCGGGTGAAAAACTAAACTCCAGAATGTCCTGAGATATCAGTTTCTCTTAGCATAAAGGAACCTCCACTCATTGGTGGTCTTCCAGGATGGCCACTGCCTTCTGAGAAGCTTTAACTTAAAAAAAAAAAAACAGGGGAATTATCATTGAAGTCAATACCATCAAACTTCCAGATGGAGGCTATGTTGTTGGTTGCAATTGTGGCTGCTGTCATGGCTGGTAGTCTCTGAAAGAAGAGAATTTTCATTTCAGTTAGGGTTTTACTGGCTAAAATAATAACAATAATAATGAATTAATATATGAAATTAAGACATGAACAACAACAAAACAGTCAATAACAGCCAAACATGAATAGGTAAGAGTTTCATGCCAGCAGCCATCGACTGTGTGGCTTCTGTGTTTTTATGCGTCTGACCTTTTAACTGTAATTGATCAATAAAGTGTCCAAATGGATGTGTGGAGGCAGAGCACGCATTACCAACAGCACTGAGTGCCCCGTGGGCCCCACCTCCAAAAGCATTATCATTTCTAATTTAATAGTACGCATGCCCCCTCACATTCATTTACATACATCTCCATGCAAAACCACTGAGCTTCCCTGGTAGTTCTCCCAATCTCTGTGAATGTGTGGACACTTGACTCGGTGCATGCATAATTGTCTAATAGATAGTGTGGATGTACAAGATGAATATGAAAGTGCCGGCGTCAGTAATCAACACCTTATGAAGGGCAGAAGTGTAGCCAGTTCTTACAATACAATCCTTAAAGAATTTAACCTGTTAAAATAAGTAGGTGAACATGAGCTAGCCCTACTGTTTTTTTATAGGGCCAACTACAAACACAGACATGGACTGTTTGAGACCCCCCCTCTGGAAAGAGGCTTCAGCAAAACCTCACACTCCAACAACAGGGTCTTGTAAGCAGTGTATCCAATTTTTTGCCCTTTTTCACCTTTTTGCTCATTTAACCCAACTTTCATCATTAAATATTCCCCTTTTTCCCCCAATTTTTTTTGCTCATTTTTGCAGTCTTTTTGCCACTTTTTCCCAATTTTTGCCACTTATATCCCATTTTTTGCAACTTTTGTCCATTAAAGCTACCTTTTGCCATTAAATATGACTTGTTTCCTATTTTCCCAGTTTTTGTCTCTTCTTTTTGCCACTTTTCCCAAATTTTTGCCACTTTTATCCCATTTTTTTGAAACTTTTTGTCCATTTAAGCTACATTTCCCAATTTTTGCCTCATCTTTTTGCCGTTTTTTATTCATTTTGCCCCTTTCCACATTTTTTTTGCCACTTTTATCCATTTAAACTACATTTTGCCATTAAATATCACTTCTTTCATCTTTTGTTGCCCATTTTTGCAACGTGTTTTTGCCATTTTATCCCATTTTGCCCTTTTTCACACTTTTTTGCCACTTTTTGCCCATTTTCACTATCTTTTGCCATTGAATAACAATTTTTCCCACTTTTTTGCCCATTTTGACACTTTCTTTGGCAACCTTTTACCTATTTTTTGCCACTTTTATCCCATTTTTGCCCTTTATCATAATTTTTTCACCCATTTAAGCTAAATTTTGTCATTAAATACTACTTTTTTTTTTCTAGTTTTTGCCCATTTTAGCCACTTCTTTTTGCCACTTTCATCCCCTTTTTCACTGTGTTTTTGTCACTTTTCAACCATTTCAGCTACCGTTTGCCACTAAAAACCACTTGTTTCCTCTTTTTTTTTGCCCATTTTTGCCACTCTTGACTGCTTTTTGCCCATTTTAATCACTTTCCACTCTTTTTTTTTTTTTGGTCATTTCTCACCCATTTCTGCTACTTTCTGACAATTTTTCAACGTTTTCTCCCCATTTTTGCCCATTTTCACCCATTTTTTGCTGCTTTTTGACCATTTTGCCACCTTTAACCTACTTTTATTGCTACTTCAAGCTGTTTTTGCCACTTTCACCTCTTAGATTGTGGCTTTTGCAAAGGTATTTTTCAACAGTTTGGCTCTTTGGTTGAGGGTTGAGAAATGCTGCTCTATAGCATAGTGTCTATAGTAACTATAAGTCTATCCATTTTGCTCCATGCACAGCAGAAGTTAAGAAAGCAAATCACCTTTTTTCAGGTTTATGGTTCCGCGCCTCCCCTGAAGCTCTGTGGCGCCCCCCAGGGGAGGCCTGCCTCACACTTTGAAAACCACTGTTCTAGATCAGTGATACTCAACATGTGGCTCTTGAGCCAACTTTGACACCAGAAATTATCACACATTTTCATGCCATTTTCAACCAGTTTTGACACTTTGATCCTGTTTTTTGCAGTCTTATCCCCTTTTTTGGCCATTTTTTCCCCACTTTTCGCACAGTTAAGCTGCCTTTTGCATTAAGTATCACTTTTTCAATTCGTTACCCATTTTCCCACCTTTTTTTTTTTTTTTTTTGCTGCTTTTTCCCCATTTAAGTCTACTAATTTTTTGTCACTCCTCACCATTTATGCCACTTTACACCAAGTTTTTGCCATTTTATGACTGTTTTGCTCCTTTCACCCATTTTTGACACCTTTAACTAATTTCAATGCCACTTTAAAAGAATTTTTGCCACTTTTATCCAGTTTTGGCCACTTTTTTTCTGCTTTTTGCCATATGGAAATTCACTCCTTTTTGCTACTTTTTGGCCCATTCAAGCTGCCTTTTGCCAGTAAATGCCCCTTTTTTCTCATGTTTGCCCATATTAACCAATTTTTTGCTGTTTTTATGCCTATTTTGGTCATTTTTCACCTGGTTTTTGCCACTTTTCAGACCTGTTTTTGGCCATTTTACACCTATTTCTTCCCCTTTCAACCATTTTTGCCCTTTTTTTGCTACTTTTTGACCATTTTTGCCACCTTTAACTAATTTTTTGCCACTTGCCAACTATTTTTGCCACTTTTCACCACTAAGATTGTGGCTCAGGCAAAGGTATTTTTCAACAGTTTGGCTCTTTGGTTGAGCAGGGCTGAGTAACACTGGTCTTGATTAATCCCATTAAAAAAAAAAAAAAAAAAAGGTCTTTTTGTTTTAATCTTGATGATTACAGCTTACAGCTCAAAATATTAGGATATCAAGGAACACCAATAGAAAAGAACTAGTAATACAGAAATGTTAATCCTCTGGAAAGTTCAGGGCTCCTTTTGAAAGAAATACTTCTCCTCTGCTCCTGTCATGAAGCCAAACAGTCTGTGGTCCTGCTGGGGTGCTATGAAGCCCAGGTTGCTCTGATAGCAGCCTTCAGCTCGTCTGTATTACTTTAGTGTATCGGCTCATCTGGTGTCTCTTGTCTTCCTTGAAATTATCACTGAGATTGTCTGTGGGTGTCAGGTTGGAAACACAAACACAGCAAACCAGTTTCTGGTAGTTCTGGCTTCACTGTGAGATGGTGAAAAGGAAACCAGTATGTCCATAAAGCTTCTCAGCAGATGGAGGCATGAAGGTCTCTAAAATCTCCTGGTAGATGGCTGACAGTGTTGACTCTGGACTTCATAAAGACCAGTGGACCAACAACAGCAGATGACATGGACCCAAAACCATCACTGACTCTGGAAACTGAAAACACTTGGCTTTTAGCACCTTGGATCCTGTGCCCTTGTCCATTTCCTGGACCCGTGTGTGTGGTGGTTCTTGATCCACTGACTCCAGTCCCAGTCCACTCCTTGTGAAACCCCCCTAAGTTCTTGAATCCGCTTTGTTTGACAATCCTCTGAAGGCTGAGCTCACCCCTGTTGCTTGTGCTTCTTTTCTTACCACTGTTTTCTCTTCCAGTCAACTTTCCATGAATCTGCTTTGATACGACCTCTGAGAACAGCCTGACCTTTCAGCGGTGACCTTCTGTGGCTTACCCTCCTTGTTTAGGGTGTCAGTGATTGCCTTTCAGATGTTTGTTGAGTCAGCAGTCTTCCCCATGATTGTGACTGTGTGAACTGAACCAGAGTGAGCGAATGAAGGCTCAGGAATCCTTTGTAGGAGGTTTAAGTTTAGATTTAACCTTTCTGAAATAAGTTAGTCATGATACTCTTATTTATTTATTTATTTATTTATTTTTCTAAAAGGGTGTGATTTTACTAAAAATTTAAACTATACTTTAAAACTGGGCGCTGTATCATTTATGGAAATAAATCACACTACTTTTAGTTTAAATTATTAATAGAGTTCATCAAGTTTGTTCTAACTTTCTGAGTTCCCAGTGTGGAGTCATAAAACATAACTGTATTTCTACAATGGCAAGAAAATGAAAAAATGAACTTAATAATATCAGAATTTAATATTTTAAACAAAAGGGCAAAAAAGATTTCTATACAGGATAAGATAACACAAAAGATCAAAAGGCCAAAACATAAGCTGAATTCATAAGAGTCCTGCAGAAGATGTCCATAAAAATAAAAAGAAAACCAAAAATGAGTCATGGGGAAAGCAGCTTGAAGATTTCATACACAGAGGTTGTATCTGAAATCACACACTCATTCCCTACCCACTATCTGATATAGTGAGCTGTCTGTAATGGACTATATAGTGCACCCATCATCACAACAAAACAGTTTGGACACTAATCTGGCCACGGACAATGATGTCATTGCTTTCTCATGATAGAAACGTGTAGCAACAATACTAAATATCCATGAAAACCTGTTAGTTTCCTCCAGAGAAAACACAAATTTTAAAACAAAGGTCGCTGATGGGGAAACTTACAAAACCTGCATGAACAAAACTAAATGGGTCTTGGGTTTCTAAAAGGTGGCAGGGGTTTATTTCTCCACACTGCCACCCACTAAGTCTATCAAAATGATAGAAAAACTACAAATTTGACCCAAAATAAGGACAGGTAGGAGTCATTTTCAAATAAGGGGTAAGTGAAATAAAAATATTTTTTGATTTTCCCCCTGACACACAAACAAAAGGCCTTGAAACAACGTTTTTTCTTTTCTTTAAATTCAAACACAAATAAAGAGCCAACTGGTGGTGTTGACCCTCACACACTTCCAGCCCAGCGGAACTGAGCAGCAGCCTGCTCCCTGTATAGCCTCCCAGCCCTGCTGATTACCAACAGCTCTCAGCTGGGAGCAGACACCTCAGGTGCACCAAGGTTGCCTAAACGGGCAGGGTGAATTTTCACTTGGTTTCTGTGGGGAGAAAAAGTCATCCAGTTTCTGAAAAATCTAAGAATTCATAACAAACCTTTCTTAAATTTGAGATTGCCTCTGATGATGACAAGCCAGTGAAAGCTGTTACTCTACTGGTGCAGCGTTCTCTGCATCCTTTTCACACTTCGACTCTACAATCCAGCTGCTGTAGGCAGAATCTGGACTCATCACTGAGCATGACTGATTGTCAGCACCTGGGGGTTCCAGAAAATCAAACCAAGAGTCCATCCATCCATCTATCTTTATCTGCTTATCTGGGCCGTTCGTGGAAGTAACAGGCTAAGCAAGTCCACCCAGACGTCACTTTCCCCAGTGACACTCCATAAAGACCTGTGGGATCTCCCAACTCCTGTTGGGAGATCCCACAGCATTCCCAGACCAGACAGGATACATAATTCCTCCAGCACATTATGGGTCTTCCCCTAGGTCTCCTCCCAGCCGGATGTGTCCGGAACACCTCCATGGGGAGGTGACCAGGAGGCATCCTGATCAGATGCCCTAACCACTTCAACTGGCTCCTTCAGTGTAAAGGAGCAGCATCTCTACCTCTAGCTCCCTCCAGCTGTCTGAACTCCTCACCCTCTAAGGTTGAGCCCAGCCACTCCAAGAACCAGTAGAAACAGCAAAATAAGCTGTCTGGTGTTGGCAGAGAAGATTAGGCAATATTTTAACAAAAAACAATTGCAACCCATATACTCAGCTCTGCTGCTCATCCCACAAATGCATGTTCCTTACAAATGTGGATCCATATAAAAGGGACATAAACAGGCTTTCCGGCGATATAAGGTTTATAGACAAAAAGCATTGTTATAAGAAAGAAATAATCAACCAAACACAGATTTCCTGTCTTTTTGTTCTAAATTTATAGCGTACACATTACATGAAGTGGGTGAGATTTCAGACACAGCCAGAGACCAACTAGAAGAAAGGTGTGACAAGACACAGGTGAGAAAAATCAGGGTAATCAGATTTGGGAGGAACCCGAGGATAGAAATTGAAAAATTGAAAAACAACAAGAAACACTAAACTCAAAATAGAGTAAAAATACAAGCACACTGAACAACAACACAAACAATTAGAACCAACGACAAACAAAAAAGATACAATCTAAAACGATAACGTTGGGACTAGTTTATGTTCTGCAACTTTGACAGAAGACTCTGATGGAAGCAGCTGATTTAGGCATCAGCTAAGTCATATCCAACTGAATTTAAACATTATTGGTGCTGTTACTGAGGTGGAAGCCTCTTAACTCTATATTCCACTCAACCCTGCTCAACCAAAGAGCGTAACTGTTGAAAAATACCTTTGCAAGAGCCTCAGTTGAAGTTATGATAAGTGGCAATAAAAATAAGTTAAAGGTGGCAAAAAGAGTCAAAAAAGCAGCAAACACTGGGAGAAAAGTGGCAAAAATGGGTGGGAAGTGACCAAGTAATGACTTAAAAGTGGCAAAACCGTTGCAAAAAAATGACTGAAAAGTGACTATGAAGGGCAAAAATTGGAAAAAGGTGGGGAAAATGGGAAAAAGTGGCATTTAATTGCAAATGGCAGCTTAAATGGGCATAAAAATGAGTTAAAGGTGTCAAAAATGGTCAAAACGCAGCAAAAATGGGTGTAAAGAGGCGAAAAGCAGAGAACAAGTGGAAAAATAGTCAAAAAGTAACAAAAACAGGTAAAAATGACAAAATGATTAAAATGGGAAAAAAGCAGTCAAGAGTGGCAAATAGGAAACAAGTGGTATGTAATGGTAAAAGGTAGCTCAAATGTGCAGAAAGTGGCAAAAAATGGTTTAAAAAGGCAAAAATGGGCAAAACATGGTGAAAAAGGGCAAAAATGGGGGAAAATGGCAACAAGAAGAGGCAAAAAATATGGGAAAAAAGAAACAAGTGGTATTTAATGGCAAAGGTAGCTTATTTGGAAAAAAGTGGCAAAAAGAAGTTGCAAATATGGGCAAAAAATAGGGAAAATGGGGGAATTTAGTGGCAAAAGGTAGCTAAAATGGGCAAAAAGTGGTAAACAATGGTAGAAAAAGGCAAAAAAATTGGGAAAAAAAAAGAAACAAGTGGTATTTAATGGCAAAGGGTGTCTTATTTGGATGAAAAGTGGCAACAAATGGGCAAAAAGTAGCAAAAGGAAGTCGCAAAATGGCCAAAAAATAGGAAAAAAAAAGAGTATTTAATGGCAAACGATAGCTTTGATGGGTGACAAGTAGCAAAAAAGGTTAGAATGACCCAAAAAAAAGTTTCCCTAATTTTAAGGTTTTCTGGGGGAATAATATTTAAAATCAAGACAGAAAAGAGCCACAAATGATCACAAAAGAGCCACATGTTGAGTATCACTGCTATAGTCAAAGGTAAAAAACTGAAAGAAAACAAAAGAGTGTGCATGATCTCTCCATTTGTGAAGCAACAGATGAACATTACAAATGTGCAGAGCTCACAATCATTGTCGTGCATATTGGTGTTGATAATGATGAGGTGAGGTACGATACATCAGCACTGTCCAAACATAATGTGTAGTCATGACTGATGGTCCGTAAAGTGAACATGCAATCATCTAGTCTGTATTAAAGAAGGTGAATATGATAGCTGTGGATGCAGCCTGTCCCTGTACAGGTACTATAAAGCTGAGCTTTATAACACTATCTTTGTTTACTGCCCATGCTAGTGGGACTCTGTTCTGATTGGTTTGAGAGTTAAACCGCCAGGCAGTAAGCCCAACAGCTGTAATCATGCAATGTTCATGTGACGTCATGTATGGAAGATGGTAACTACAAAAATGTACTATTCCAGTCAGTCTTTCATGCTCTAAATGCTAATGTGACCTTGGAGTCTCGCTTCATGCATTCATGTATCCAAGGTAATGTCACCAGTGGGGAAAGGGTGTGGACTGGTTTGCAGGCATGGAGAAGGATGTTGCTTTGAGAAATACTGAAGCAATCTAAAAAATAATAATCAATAGTTTGTTTGATGGGGAATCAGATGTCTAAGTCTCTACTCCAGTCCTCAAAATCCAGACCAGTATAAATAAATGTATATGAGCTATATAAAAGTTAGTTAATGGTCCTTTTTGGCTCACTTGCCATAACTTATAAGAACTTACTGTTAATATCTAAAACCTCAAGTCCATAAAAGTTGGGATACTGTGTTCAATGTAAATAAAAACAGAACGCAATGATCTGCATACCTCATAACCACATATTTTATTCACAAAAGAAAAAAGGGACAAATCATGTTGAAACTGATTTATTTAACCATTTCATGAAAAATAACGGTTTATTTTGAATTTGATGGCATCAACACATCACAAAGAAGTAGAGACAGAGCAACAAAACGCTGGAAAAGTGAGTGGTACTCATGAAAAACAGCTGGAGGATCATTTTGCAGCTAATGGGGTTAACCTTTCAGTGAATAATTTTCAAAAAAGAGGCCTTATTTTGAATTTCGGGCAGAGCTGGTGGACTGTTTGGATTTTTGCATGGGTCCAAGAGGCTTTTTTGTAGGTCTGATGATGGTCTATAAGCACACCAAGAATTATAGGCCCAGGATGAATGGTGTACAGGGGACAAAAAAGTGAAAAAAAAAAACATAAATTGGTAGAAATGGGTGAGAAGTGAAAAAAATGAGTTAATGGTGACACAAATGGTTAAAAAGTGACAAAAACATGGCTAAAAAGGAGAGAATAGTGACAAAAACTGGCAAAAAGCAGCAAAGACTGGCAAGAAATGGGGGCAAAATGGCCTTTGATTGGCAAAAGGCAGCTTAAATGGATTAAAAGTGGCAAAAAAAATTACAAAAAGCAGGAAAAACAAGGCAAAAACTGGTTAATAGGGCAAAAACAGGATAAAAGTGGCAAAATAGGCAAAAAGTGGCAACTTTTTTTACAAAAAGCAGGATAAACAAGGCAAAAACAAGATAAAAGTGGCAAAAATAGGCAAAAATTGGCAAAAATTGGCAAAAAAATTACAAAAGCAGGATAAATGAGGCAATAACTGGTGAATAGGGCAAAAACAAGATAAAAGTGGGAAAAAAAAGGCAAAAAGTGGCAAAAAAAAATTATAAAAAGCAGGATAAATGAGGCAAAACTGGTGAATAGGGCAAAAACAAGATAAAAGTGTGAAAAAAAGGCAAAAAGTGGCAAATTTTTTTTATAAAAAGCAGGATAAATGAGGCAATAACTGGTGAATAGGGCAAAAACAAGATAAAAGTGGCAAAAATAGGCAAAAAGTGGCAAAAAAATTGAGTTAAGTTGAGTATCACTGCTCTAGAACCACCCCCCCCCCCCCCCACCACACACACACACACTTTCACTGGGGAAATTTTAACGCAATGTAGGTTATGATCTCAGCGATAGCACCATGAAAACAACAATAGACAAAAGTAAAAATGCCACAGTGCCATTAAATTCCATGGCACTACCAAACTGAGCATACATAATCCTCAGGAGGACCAGTCATGTCCGTACCAAATTTAGAGGCAATCCATGAAAGAAAATCTAATAGTGGCTTTGACGGGCTAATGCTTATGGCAGGAAGTCCACAACAACAAAAAGAAAACAATTTCATAGAAGGAATCCACTGAGACTAAAATTTGTGGAGGGCTTTCACAAATTGAATCCCGTGGTTGTTTTGTTGACCAGACAAATGTCATTTGGATTTGGATGCAAAGCCAAAAGAAAAAAGAAGATTGTGTTTTTTCCGTGTCACCACTGACCATCCATTTAATACTTAAGCAGATCTGTGGCCTCCCATTAACTGTCTTTCAGTCCTTATCAGAAACGGCTGTAGAAAACAAAACAGAGCCCTCTATGCTTGGAGTGAAGCTGTAGAAGACCAGCTTTGGTCTCGGCCCCCCCTCTGTGAATTATCAAGAGATAAAGTGATTTAAGAGAATAAGCAGTGACCAGAATATCCCACACTCATTATTGATGATGGACTTGTGGTTCTTTGAGACTGGTGAGGGAAAACTCATCAGTATTCAAACAAGATCAAATGTTTTTGCAAAGTTTTCTCTACTGGATGTGTTTGCTTTTATTAGTTTCAGTAAAAACTTTCCCTGCTGATGGACAGTCCAGAAGAAAAAAAGTGACAGCAAATATAAGGATGGAGAGAGTCTTTTCTGCTACATTTCCTCAAAGCCCCCCGGGAAACCTTTAAATGATCATTTGGAATATTTTCAGACGCTGTGTCAGCACCAACGCAATGTTATTTCTTAGTAGTGTAAAGACTGGTACTTTTTCTTTAGTTCTGCTCATGTCAACAAATCCCATGAAGGGCCAAAAGCTGCAAAGAAATGGTCCGCCTGGTTAGGCCGAGGCAGGCCTGGATCTGAATACATCTGACCCTGAAGTCTAATTTGATCAGTTGGAACACAAGCTTACAGTAAGGAGACAGTGTGCCCAAGTCCATTTGAGGAGGCGGATTTCGTGCACAGTTCATGTGGAATCAGGTGACTTTGTCCGTCAATCTTAACCATGAGCTGTCTCTTCAAAAACATCATAAAAAAGAACAGACCCACTTCATCCTTTGAGCTGCACTCTAGATGAAGATGAAGCAAGAAGGTCATTGTTGGCATTATTGAAATAATAAAAGAATTCATAGTAGACTGCAGGATGGACTTCAATTTCCTCACAGAGCAGAGATGCTCGCAAGTCATTTTTTTGCAAGTCCAAGTCAAATCTCAAGTCTTCTACGATTGTGATTAGCATGCCATGATCTGCTTCTAACATCCAGTCGTCTTAGACCACAGCGTGGTTCAATCTAAAGAATTTATAGCCTGCACTGTATTATCATCATCAGCACAGATGGGATCACTATTCACCTGTGGCCAGCTGCCTACAGCATTCACATGCACATGCTTACACACTATATTGCCAAAAGTATTCGCTCACCTGCCTTGACTTGCATATGAACTTAAGTGACATCCCATTCTTAATCCATAGGGTTTAATATGATGTCGGTCCACCCTTTGCAGCTATAACAGCTGTAACTCTTCTGGGAAGGCTTTCCACAAGGTTTAGGAGTGTGTTTTTTGGGAATTTTTAACCATTCTTCCAGAAGCGCATTTGTGAGGTCACACACACTGATGTTGGACGAGAAGGCCTGGCTCTCAGTCTCCACTGTAATTCATCCACAAAGGTGTTCTATCAGGTTGAGGTCAGGACTCTGTGCAGGCCAGTCAAGTTCATCCACGCCAAACTCTCTCATCCATGTATTTATGGACCTTGCTTTGTGCACTGGTGCACAGTCATGTTGGAACAGGAAGGGGCCATCCCCAAACTGTTCCCACAAAGTTGGGAGCATGGAATTGTCCAAAATCTCTTGGTTTGCTGAAGCATTCAGAGTTCCTTTGACTGGAACTAAGGGGCCAAGCCCAGCTCCTGAAAAACAACGCCACACCATAATCTCCCCTCCACCAAACTTTACACTTGGCACAATGCAGTCGGACAAGTACCATTCTCCTGGCAGCCCAAACCCAAACCCAAACCCAGACTCGTCCATCAGATTGCCAGATGGAGAAGCGCGACTTGTCATTCTTGAGAACGCATCTAGAGTCCAGTGGTGGCGTGCTTTACACCACTGCATCTGACGCTTTGCATTGCACTTGGTGATGTATGGCTTGGATGCAGCTACTTGGCCATGGAAATCCATTCCATGAAGCTCTCTATGCACTGTTGTTAAGCTAATCTGAAGGCCACATGAAGTTTGGAGGCACCCTGTACCGATGCTTTAAACCTCACCTTTTTTCCTGGTTGATCATCCATCCAATCAGATGAACTGCTCTGTGATTTTATATCGTAGTTTTAGAGGGGCGTGATCATTCCCCACTGTGAACTCGGGACATCATGACCCCACATATTGGCCCCACCCACATGAAACCAAGTCAGGAAAGAGGTGAAAAACTTTTTAACAGTCTAACTCCAGAATTTAGTCACATGTAGATCTCAGAGTTTTCACATGTTTACAGCAACCATATTCCAACATATCTATTGTGTTTAGACACAAATTATGGATTTCACTTTACAGGGTCTTTAGATGAAATGCATTTCAGTTTTAGTCACATTTTTGTCATTTCTATCCTTTTTAGTTTTAGTGTATTTTAGTCGATGAAAGCTCAAAAATATTTTAGTCTAGTTTTAGTCCATAAAAAGTCCTCACATTTTGGTCTTTACTTTTAGTTCAAGCATTTATTTTCTTGCCTACATTTGGTACCAAATCATAGTGTGTTCTCTGCTCTCTGCCAAACCTGGGGTCCCTGCTTTCTACAGCTGAAAGGCTGAATAGCTACGGCTGCATTGTGTTTTGACAGATTTACCCACAGTGGAGAAATATCACGGATTTTGAGTGTCCTACAAAAATTACATTACATTTGAGTCTAGTTTGAGTCATCTTGGTGAAAACTATACTTAGTTTTAGTCAGTTTTAGTCATCACAGATCTATTTTTGTTAGTCTTAGTCTAGTTTTTGTCATGGAGAAAGGCTGTCGACGAAGTCATTGTTTTAGTCGATGACATTAACACTGCTCTTAGCATCTGTAACACTACAGCTGTGCCACTGATTAATGCATTGTTCTGTTGACTGTTCAATAAATCTATGAGCATATGTCTGTCCTTCAACCACCAGATTCAGGTTGAAGCCCCGTCACCAAACACCCTTCTCTCTGCATTGTCCTTGAACATTCAGCTTCAGCGTTCTGCTCCTCCCAGCGACCTCTGATCTCTCTTAGAGTGCAGGCTGCAGCTTCTTTTCCCTGCAGGGATCCCTAAAATATCTTCCTCCATCTCTCCAATTACTTTCCAGTCATTTAGTCTCATTTAGCCGCAGGAAGCATTTAACAGCTAACCCAAACTACCTCAATTCAGAGAAAATGACTACAACATCATCTCTCTCTCTCTCTGTGGAACTGGCAGTGACTCCCCCATGTGATAAACAGAGAAAAGGAGTGAGCCGCTAGAGTCTAGTCTGGATTATGCAGAGTTCCAGTGTTTATGATTAAAGGGAAGAGGGAAAGACTCGCAGAGAGAATGACAAAATAGGTTTCTCTGAAAGTGTGTGCGTGTACAGAGATTGTGAGACAGAGTGCACATATGTGAGAGTGATTGCAAGCGAGGGCAGAGATGAAATTCCGATAGATTCGCTCGCATGAGTTCTGGGTCGCTGCCGATAATCAAAAGCGGTGAAAGGGCTTGGAGGGTGGAGGTGGCGGGGGGAGTAGAAGAAAGACAGTCAGTGAAAGTTGAGAAACAGAAAGCGAAGAAGGGAGCACATACATCAGCGGCTGTGACTAGCAGGTGCAGCGATGGTGGGGTGGGCAGGCTGAGCGCCCGATCAAGAGAAAGATCGCATTGTTGAATCTTGAGACTCTCCCCGTCGTCAGACTAGCGAGGTTTGGCCCTTAGCGGGGCTTGTTATGTGATTGGAGGCAAACAGATTCATCTTTTCAGCCTGGTCGCCCCTCTGAGTCTGCGTGGGCTGCAAAGTTGATTACAGTCTGGAGGGGGCCGCTGTCATCTTTGTTGTCGGAGCTGGTTCACAATCATCCTGCAGCAGTTTCCAGCCTCTACAGGAGCAAAGCAAATAACATAAACTCTTCAATCCAAGGAAACCAGTTCAGATTATCCGCTGCCTTTTAACCCACCGCTGGAGGATTGTAATGGCCTGGAATTGTTGCTCGTATGATTGTGGGTGTGCATGTTTGTGCATGTTTGTATATTATTTGCTCAGAGGGTGGTTGGTGCAGTTTACGCCAAGCTGACTCCTTAATCCTCTACAATCATTGGTGCTGAGAGCTCAACATCAGAAGAAAAGTCTCAGTAATCTCTATCACCAAAACACTAAATGTTGCATAAATCGTGCCACATACTGGGCGTCATTCTGTGAGAGGAAGCTGGAAAATTGTTCAGCTCCCACTGGGATAAACTGCACTTCTCCGTCCTCTGAATGAGAAGCCCTCGGCTTAGAGTCAATGTTATTGTATTGTGTAAGTGTTTGATTTGATCTGGATAACAGCACAACTTTAACAAAAGAAACTGGATCGGGACTGTGCATAGAGTTAAGAAGATAAGACTACATGGGTAAATGAATGACAAGTCTGGAGGAGACCAATAAAGGATGCTTTACTCAGACTGAGAAGGACAAACTGATTTAAGAAGCTTCAATGTCAAGTTGGAAAACACTGGAGGTTTTTATGCTGGAAAGCTGAGGATTTTTACTTTGAATACCCACTCACTAAAATTCTGTCCGAATTTTTTCATTGTCTTCTGCTTTTGCTCTTAAGGGTCTTTTCTTCAGTTGCTGCTTGTTGCAAGTGATGTCTAAACAGAGGAACAAATCCCCAAAAAATGCTTTAGTTTTCATTTGATCCCCACTGTAATTAGAGCAAAGCACAATTACATTTTTCAGAACCCTCAAATGTGGATTTTGTAAAGTAAATAAACTTAGCACAAAACGTGAGGAAATTTGTGTTTGGTAGATTATTTCTTTGTTGTAACAATGCTTCTTGGAAATAAATCTTATACTGTTGGAAAGCCTGTTTATTTCTCTTTTAAACGGTGCTACATTTGTAAGGATCATGCATTTGTGGGATGAGCAGCAGAGCTGAGTATGTGGGCTGCACTCATGAAAAAAATGCCAAATCTTCTCTGCCAATGCCAAACAGCTTATTCTGCCATTGACCGTGGTGGGTAGAGTACACAGTTACAGTCAATCAATCAATCAGTCTTTATTTGTATAGCACTTTTCATACAACACAATGTAGCACAAAGTGCTTTACACACAAAAAGAACACAAAAGAAAGAATACCCGACTCTACCTCACCCCATCCCTGTCTCCTCATCCCCACCCCGCAATCCAAACACAATAGTGGCAAGTTCAAAAGTGCATTGAGTTGTCAGAAAAGAGCTACACAAGCTCAAATCCATCTACCAAGTCCATTTTATATGATTAGCAGTGGATTCAGTAAAAGCAGGAACATGCGCACTGAGGAAACGCCATCTTAAAATTCAAAATGAGGAAACACTGGAGGCTAGGTTAAAATCGTAAAACAAAGTAACATAAAATGATATTTAAGAAATAATAAATTAAAATGAAATGAAAACAGAACAAAAAGATACTAATATAAGAGCACCAAAATAGCTCAATAAAACTGTATACAATAAGTCCAACACACATAAAGAGAATATGGTAGATTATGATACAAGGGTAAATACTAAAAGACAATCCTGACAGTTAAATCTAGAGAGAGATAAATGCTAAAACACTCAAACAAAATTCGGTTAATGACATAACATTTAGTTAAAGGCCAGACTGAAAAGGTAGGTCTTGAGTTTGACTTTGACTTGGTGTAGCCCTCAGGTCTTCAGGTAAGCCGTTCCATAGACGGGGGCTGTAGGGATAAAAAAGATGCCTCACCGTTTGTTTCAGATTTAACTTTTGTCACTACTTCCACCATCAGACTGCTAAAGGACCTGGGAAGCCATGGACAGGCTCTCCGGCAGATCATAAGATCTGTTTCTGAAGCAGCCGAAAGGAGTAGCCAGTGGATATGGGCTCCAACAACAGTACCCAGCACTGGGTACTGTTAACAGAGGACTTCCTGAAGACCTGAGGGCTCTACTCAGCACATAAGGTAAAAGCAAATCAGATAAATAAGATGGGCCAAGGCCATTAAAAGCTTTAAAAACATGTAAAGGAACCTTAAAAATCTATTCTAAAAGAGATGGGTAGCCAATGCAGAGACCTTAAAATCAGTGTAATGTGATCTCTCTTTCTGGTCTTTGTCAGCATCCGTGCAGCAGAGTTCTGGAGGAGCTAGAGCTATGAAATATTCTTTTTAGGGAGACCAGAAAGAAGAGCATTACAATCGTCAATAATGTCTCTGCATTGACTTGAGAGAGAAATGGTCGCACTCGGGCTATGTTTTCTAAATGATAAGATGCTTCCTTGGTGATATCCTGTATGTGTGGTTCAAAATTCAGCTCTGAATCAAACAAAACACCTAAATTTAAGCCTGTTGACACGGATTAAAAGATAGTGCTTTGAGTTTGCTGACCAGTTTCTCTCTCTTGTCTCCTGCACCAATGACTAAAACCTGAGTTTTGTCCTGGTTGAGCTGTAAAAAGTTCTCTGCCATCCATGATTTAAAATCTAAATACAGTTAAAATAGGCATCAAGTAAAAGTAAAAGTATTGTTACTTAACAATACTAATTACCCAAGTAGAAGTAAAAGTACTCATAAAAAAAAGTACTTGAGTAAGAGTAAACAGGTACTTTATCATTAAAAGACTAATCGAGTTGTGAGTAACTTAATTTTGTGCGATTTATTAAAACGTATTGCATTATTCAGGGGTGACTGGACATGTGACGTCATTTATCACTGACACAACTGTCTTTGCAGTCTGCAGGTTAAAACAGAGATTTGAACTTATACGTTTAGCTAACCAGCAGTGCAGTCATTAGCTTGTTTAGCTTACTTACCATAACGTGCTTCTTAGATTTGACGTGCTATTTTTGAAGCTTTAGATTTCCACCGTTTTAGGTAGACACAGTAGGAAGCACATTATGTGTCTGTTGTTCCTCGTCGTTTGAAAGGCAGAGTCTTGATGTTGGTCTAGGGATGAACATGCTCCTCTGAAGGAGACGTAGGTATTACATCTTCAGCCATTATCTCCAACTGTTGATAGTTAAGGGGGAGGGGTCACTCCTCCGTTTACTCTGTGGTGCTGAGGATTTGACCTCACACTGCTGTGAGAGCTCAGCTGAGTGGGAAAAATACTTCAAAATAAATTATAGACAAGTAAAAGTAGCGATCAGTGCATGCCCAATGTAACGGAATTTTTTCATCACAAATGGAACGGAGTAAACGTAACGCGTTACTACCCACCTCTAGCCATGACTCTTGTTTGGTAGATTGGATGATTAAAGTCTGAAGAAACACGACACATTGGAAATTAAACAATTTATTCACTGAAGAAACAGGAGCCTCAGTAGTGTGGAAGAACCAGACACAGCCAAAACAACTGATGTAGAATTGCATCCTATTCTTCAACCAGCGTTTGTCACAAGTCAGCCAACGTGGTTGCGTTGGTCACTCTGGCGCTAACAGCACGCCCAAGCTGATCCCACCAGTGTTCAATGGAGTTGAGGTCAGGACTGCTGATAGGCCATTCCAGTCTCTCCACTCCCAAACCCTGGAGGTAGTCTCTGATAAACCCCGCTCTGTGGGGGCGGCCGTTGTCATCTTGGAGGATAGAGTTCAGTCCCAGACTGTGGAGATATGGATTCTGGTTGCAGAGTCTCATCTCGATATCTCTCCATTGCCTCCAGTGATGCGGAGATGCCACCCCACACCATCACACTGCCTCCTCCAAAAGATGTTACTCTATTGGTGCAGCAATCAGCATAGTGTTCTCCACGGGCCCTCCAATCAGGCATCTGATTGTCATTGACTGAGAATCTTTGGCACTTTTCATGGCCTCTTCTCAGTGCAAACCACATGAAAGCCCACTTGGAGTTTACAAAAAAAAACTCCATGTGAAAGCCAAGCAAAAGTTCACATGTGCCCCCCAGTTCAATAGATGGTGAAGCCACAGAGAGAGAAAGGGATGTTTGAAGAGGAATATTCTTCTGTCATTCATGGTCCTATAATAGTGAGGTTAATACCCACAGGAGCCAGTCATAACCAGTGGACCCCTCTACTTTGGGGTCCACTGGTGTTGAATTGTTCATTTAATATTTGATTGATTTTAAATAACAAATAATGAAAAAATAGTTCATTTTTTTGTTGTCATTTCTGAAACGAAATCAAGTAAACAAGAAATGATGTGTCCTTTTGACTTTTGCTATTTATGTTGGGATCAGAGAATGTAATATGAAAAAACGGGCTTAAGCAGTTTGTATGATTTCAATATTAATTTGCATAACCTGGAGCAGTGTTGTGCACAGAAAAGCATCCTGAGAATCACATGCCCATCACTGAGGAGTTCACGCTTCTTGGAATGATATATGGAACACAAACACCAGCACCAAGTTAAGTCACGTTCCCGCACGTGTGCTCCTTCATTTGCATTCGTGCCATGCTTTGGCCCACCTTGTCCTTCTGTGCCGAAGCCAGGGAACCATGCCGCGTCCAAGCACAGAAGAGTGTACTCATGCTGGTCAAATGTACTGGACTTTTAGGCTCAAACATACCCAGGCACAGTACGGATTGCCTAGTGTGAGTGCGCCCTAACATGTTGCCAGCGTTTGTGTTCCCGTATATCATTCCAAGAAGCGTGAACTCCTCAGCGACAAGCATGTGATTCTCAGGATGCTGTTCTGAGCACAACACCTGCAACAGGTAACGCAAATCAATATTCCAATCAAATTGACTGCTTACAGCTGTTTTTTTACGTTCTTTGATTCCAACATAAATAGCAAAAGTCAAAAGGACACATCATTTCCTGTTTATTTGATTTCTTTTTAGAAATGAAAACTTCATCACTGGTTCTGTTCATAACTTTCATGGAAAAAATTTCTAGGTGCAGCCAGGGTGTTGACGGTGTCCGGTTTGGTGGCGTCTGGATTAGGTCTCTGCTTTTTGCAGATGATGTGGTTCTGTTGGCTTCATCAGGCCGCGACCTTCAGCTCTCACTGGAACGGTTCGCAACCGAGTGTGAAGCGGCTGGGATGAGAATCAGCACCTCCAAATCTAAGGCCATGGTCCTCAGTTGGATAATGCTGGAATGCCCTCTCCAGGTTGGGAATGAGATCCTGCCCCAAGTGGAGGAGTTCAAGTATCTCGGGTCTTGTTTACGAATGAGGGAAGAATGGAGTGGGAGATTGCAAGGCAGATTGATGCGGTCTCTGCATCGGTCTGTCGTGGTGAGGAAAGAGCTGAGTCGAAAGGCGAAGCTCTTGATTTACTGGTCGATCTACGTTCCTACCCTCACCTATGGTCATGAGCTGTGGGTAGTGACTGAAAGAATGAGATCACTGATACAGGCAACTGAAATGAGTTTCCTCCGCTGGGTGTCTGGGCTCTCCCTTAGAGATAGGGCGAGAAGCTCGGCCATCCGGGAGAGACTTGGAGTAGAGCCACTGCTCCTCCACATTGAGAGGAGCCAGATGAGGTGGCCCAGGCATCTGGTCCGGATGCCTCCTGGACGCCTCCCTGATGAGGTGTTCTGGGCAGGTCCCACAGGTAGGAGGCCCGGGGAAGATCCAGGACATGCTGGAGAGTCTGTGTCGCTCTGCTGGCCTGGGAATGCCTTGGGATCCCCCGGGAAGAGCTGGACCAAGTGGCCAGGGAGAGGGAAGTCTGGGCTTCCCTGCAGAGGCTGCTGCCCCTGCAACCTGACCTCTGATAAGTGGAAGAAGATGGATGGATGGATGGATGGATGGATTGATGGATGGATGGAAATGAAAACTAGAAAAAATGAATACTATTTTCATCATTTGATTTGGTTTTTTAAACAGAAAAGAGGACAATGAGCCATTTTTCATTTATTTGTTATTCAATTATCAATCAAATATTAAATGAACGAATAATACACAGATTTACCAGGGTTTAAACATGTTCATTTTAACTATTATCCCTTTAAACATCGGTGTCAGTAGGCTTTCCTTGGCTTTTGCAGCCAGTCAAGTCAGAAATGGAGGAACTGCTGGTTTCTTTATTAGCTTCTTCAGCAGCAGAGATTGCTGCTTGAATGTTTCATAGACTCTTTGGGGGCTACTTTTACAGCCATCTAGACATTTGATCTGGCTCTCGGCTCAAAGAAACAGAACACAGTATTCTTGAGGACAGCATTAATAGAATCACAGACCATCACCTTTAATAATGTTACCTCTGCTCGATGCCCAGGGGAGGAAGGTCAGCGAAGCAGCCACCAGAATTATTGATGTCCAAACCAAAATCACACACTTTTCAAAAGCTCCCTCCTAATTTTCCATCCTTGGACCTAAACGCAGCGTTAGCTTTTTATCTGGCTGTAGGTTACCTTGAAGAGGAAGGTGGTTTACAGCTATATGACCATTTATTCAGAAAATAAATAAAGTAAAAGTCATGCATGCACATCAAGAGAAATAAAAAAAAAATGCGCTGGCAAAATAAAAGTGCTTGCTTTTCCTTCCTGACTGAGAGGCAGAGCTTTGTGATGTCAGAGTTAGACTTAAGTCAGCAGATCTGTTAAAATTAGGTTTGAATGTGACACTGTAGATGAGTGTGTTATTGCTGCTGTTTGCAGTTTTTGGTGAAAGCACTGAATCAGTGGAGCTGTTTTTTCCTGAGAAACAGGCCTGGATGTGCTACACAGGAAGTCTGCTTGTCTTTGACTGAATGGGTTTCTCTGATCTACAGTCTCAACAAGGACAGGCGGCTATTGTGTGCATCCTAAATAGGAAAGAGACCACTCAGCCACAGATGTGTTAAAAAATAGTGCTGTAAAAACAAAGATGTTTACTCGTTAAATAACGTGGCAAAATGACAAACATGCTGTGTAAGTCATTCAGAACCAGACGCTCACTGTTAGCTCAACTTCTCCAACCAACATATGCCTGCAGATTGAGCAATCACCATGGTAACCGGGCAGTGGTTGATGCGAGAAATTACCATAAGAAACAGAAACTGTGTAAAACCCCTTGCTCGGGAATATTTGGACAGCTTTTCATCTCTATGAGACTCTTGAAGTGTTCTCGCTGCTGTCAATCCTGTTACAGTCTCACCGTGTGGTTCTCTCCATCACGACTGATTCTTTAGAACAGTGGGCCTCACAAGGTTATTTCAGGTAGGTGGTCTTGGTTTTTAACATAAAATATTCCACTGATTTGTTGCCAGAGCTGACAAAGACATAAGTCACCATGTGAGTTTCAGAGAGGGAAGTAGGTGTGTGGGGATTGTTTTAAATCAGACACATTTTTAACAATGGAAATAGAGACAGCTCTGCAACTCTGCAGCTCTACCTCAGACATTTGCAGCCCAAAGTCACTGAAAAGGTGTTCATAGATTGTTTTAAAATGATCACAACCTTACTTAAACTCACAAAGCTGATGAATTAGCCAAATATCAGGTCTGTCATCAGGCTGATCCATCTGGCAAATCTAAAACGATTGTGCCAGGTTTGAGAACAGACTGCACCACTCTGCAAGCTACTAAAAAAATCACAACTGGTGCAGCAATGAGCTCAGATAAAGTGGCAGTTTCAACAGAACTGGATAATTTGGTTCCACTGTCCAAAGTTTGTTTCTGAACACTAAAAGTGGTAAAACATTGCAAAATATGACTGAAAAAAGACCTGGAAGGGCAAAAATCAGAAAAAGATGTGGGAGAAATGGGCAAAAAGTGGCATTTAATTGCAAAAGGCAGCTTAAATGGGCAATAAGTGGCAAAAAGGGGCAGAAAAACAGTAAAAAGCAGGATCAAAGTGTCAAAAAGGGGAGAAAAGTGACAAAAACAAGTGGCAAAAATGGGCTTAAAGCAGCAAAATCTGGAAGAAAAGTGGCAAAATAGGGCAGAAAGGTGCAAAAATGGGTACAAAGTGGCACAAAAATGAGTTACAGGTGGCAAAAATGGTCCAAAAGTGTCGAAAACATAGAGAAATATGAGTGAAAAGTGACTTAAATGGGCAACAATTGGAAAAAGGTAGGGAAAATGATGGCACTGCTCTGCTGGCGACATGGAGGAGGGTTCCTGCAGCAAAATGTTTGCTCTGTATGGATGAGGTTAACGTTCATGTTTTCCATCTTCTCTACTGCTTGTCAATGGGGATCTACACATGCAATACATTAACTGAGTGCGACTCATGTTTTGGACTGTGTACGGAGGCTGAACAGGAGTATGGTGCTGTTAGCATTAGCGTGGCTAGTGCTATCAAGCCAGATAGCCCACTGCATTGTTGATGGGGCTGCTAGCTCGGGGGGCTAGTGTCTAGCCGAACTGAACTGCTGGGCCTACAAAACCACGGAGCTCTACCACCGCCAGGCCTGCTGGACGAGGTACCGAGTGAGCTGGTAAGACAATATTGCCCGGACAGTTGCCAGGGCAGGAGACTCAGGAAGCAGGGGAAGAGAGGCGACGTGAGGCAACGCATCTGGGCGGCCACCAAGCTTCTGCTGCCGACCCATGCTGCTCTGCAACCCACGCTCACTTAAAAACAAATTGGACGGGTTGCGCTTACAAGCTGGAGCCTGCTATGAGTTCCGTGAGACCAGAACTACTAATTTGACTAATTTGAGGCAGATATCTTTTTTTGAGTGGCTTTAGTATTTCCTACTGTCTCTTGTTTTTTGTGTTTTCCACTATCATTTTTCAGGCTTTACTATTTATAATATTTTGATGGTTATAGATATGTTTTATATCTGTGAGCTACCAGTGCTACCTCCTGGGCTGAAAAGTTGAATTTTATTTTTCCCCTGAGTATTGCACCAGTACAATGATAAGGCTACCAGACGTCAGTATGTCCGTGTATGCACTATGCTTCAATATAATTGATAATGATCTGACTCAGAGCACAAATGAAGAAGAAAAATGTACCCATCAGAGAGCTGCAGAAATGCCATTTGCTCTCTGCAGAAAACATCTGGTGGAGACTAGAAAAGGTCACTTGGAAGAAGCTAATTCTACACTTGAAAGGAGGATGTCTTACATGCAAAGATTTTATCATTAGGGAGACAAAACTGTGAGAAATGCCCTAAGCGTGCCAAACAAAGCTGTTCGAAAGATTAATGAAAAGGATATGAGCTCAAGAGGAGGGTGGAAAAACACCCAGAGCACAGTGAGAGCTGAAAAGAGGGAGCGCGTGTCAGCGGCTTCACAATACAGCAGAGAACAAAGAAGTAATTTCATGCTCTGACCCATCTTACAGGATCCAGGGGTGGGAACAATCTGAGGGACAACAAGGCTACAAAACATTCAAGACATCTGCCACGGCCTGAAAACTTGTCTGCTGTTCGGCTCCAATCTAACAGCTAAAATTAGACCTTCAGCTCCTCTGTCAAGAAATGTGGATCACCTCCGGGGACTTTCCGTCATCCTAACTCATGCATCCATGTTGGGGGGCAGCTGCAGTGATGCTTCCAGCGCCTGTGCTGGTGCTCATCACAGCGGAACCACACTTTGATGAAGACATGGGTGAGAAGCAGAGGCTATTTTATTCTTTAATGGCATGCTTTACCTGCAGAAATGCTCAACATCGTATTTTACTCTGACCTCAAATATGACAATCTATGGTGATGATAATAATCAGAATTACCACCCCAAATCCCAAAAAGTTGGGATGCTGTGTAAAATGTCTGCTCGTGTGATGTGTTGCTGTCATCAAATTCAAAGTGAGCTTATATGTTTTTCTTGAAATGGTAAAATGTCTCAGTTTCAACATCAAATATAACATAAAAAATAAAATAAAATATGAGATTTGACATTCATTGCATTCTGTTTTCATTAACATTGTACACAGCGCCCCAGCTTTTTTGGAACAGGTCTTGTCTTATGTTCTGACTGTGTGCAGTGGTTCTCTTAAGTGCTCAGCAGTGTCCGCTCTCCTCTGTCCTCTCACATGTCTGATCTCACCACAGCCCCTGGACTTATGCTGGAATTTACTCAAAATGACTTTTCAAGCTGTTTCAATGTCACACACATTTTTTCCCATAGGGAAAGAAAAGTTTTGCCCCTCTCTCTCTGCATTTTTGAGAGTCTGTCACCAAAAATTATACTGAAAAAAACAGCATCAACAATCAGGCAAACTATTTTAGACATTGGTTTTGGTCAGGGGCGTAGCTAGGGATTTAGGGCCCCTAGAAGGAATATTACACAGAGCTCCTTTTAGTCGGCTAGTGATGCAACAAACGTTACATCATTTTTACAAATATATATGCATTTTGATGTATTTTTTAACCATATTTTCCCAATTTATGAGCATTTTTTTAATCTGGCTAAATTAAATTTACTTGCATTATTTTGGACCACAGTACTTGGATATTTTTAAGAGAGGGCCCCCACAGAATTGTATGTTCTCTATTTAACCCTTTAAGTGCCACAGTCACCGATTGTGACAAGTAACAGTACTGAACTAGAAAAGCGCTCAGAGAGCAAAGACCTCCACCATTAGCCCTACCTCCCATTAGTGAAGGGTCCTTTAAAGAATTCCTGGATCTGTCCCCATGTGCCCCCCACCACGGCATTTACCGATTACTCCCCCCCAGAGGGGTGGAAATACAGTGAGGCAAAGCATTGGCTTCACTACAGGTGGACTGTCATGGCAGAAGCATTGCCTGCCGGTGCCAACAGATGCACTGACAGTCTCACCCATGGTCTCACTGGACGACTGGAAGTCATGGCAGAGGGTGAATATTCCTCTATTCCTCCCAGTATTGTGAGTATTTTTGCTACAATTCGCTGTCTTTCTCTCTGTTATGCTCTGACGCGTCTCCTCGACTGGGCATGCGTCTTTCAAACTCTATAAACTCCAAAACTTTGAATGGAAACAGCCAAAATGCTGCTGGGATTGAAGTTACTCATGTCCGCCATCTCCTGGTGTAAAGTGGTAACAACGCAGAGCTCCGCCATTAGCCCTATCTCCCAATAGTACAGAATCCTTAAAAAAAATTCCTGGATCCAGACGGTGATCTGAATCACTCCCAAAATCTAATCAGTTCTTCCTTATGCCATTTCTGACACTTCCTGAAAATTTCATCAAAATCAGTCCACAACTTTTTGAGATATGTTGCTAACAAACTAACTAACAAACCAACAAATGCACCCGAACACATAACCTCCTTGGTGGAGGTAATTAAACAGGCTCTAGCTGCTAATAATAATAATAATTGGTGCCTAATGTTGTTACTTCTTTACACCAGGAGATGGTGGACATGAGTAACTTCAACCTCAGCAGCACTGGGGGGTGTGTTTCTATTTTCTTGAAAAAACTCTGGCGCCCAAAGAGTTAATACACGTTTCACTCTGTTGACCGATTCATTTAGTCACTTTTCAAACAATAAAAACACTAATTATTAGGAAAAATTAATTAAAAACACACTTTTCATTGTGGGCATAATGGAAGCCCATTTCTGCCACTTAAAAAAAAAAATGTGGAAGCCAGGAAAAAAACAAAATCATAATTATAAGATTAACATTTAAAATTATGAGATAAAAAATAAATAATTAAAAGATACAAAGTCGAAATTATGAGATAAAAGTAATTTAGTCAATTACAACTTTTTATGTCATAACTTTGACTTTTTGATTTATAATCTTGACTTTCTATCTCAGTATTATTATTATTTTCCTCCAAATGCCTTTTTATATCATAATTAGGAATTTTTAACTCATAATTCTGACTTATTATCTCATAATAGTGTCTTTTTTATCTTATAATTATGACCTTTTATTTCATAATTATGACGTAGATTTAGCAATAATTGCTGTATGTTGACATTTTCTTCTTTCTTATTTGACCCTACTGGGCTTCCATACAGGCACCTCAAGAGCCCCTCTCTACTGTGGGCCGGGGAATCCCCCCCCCGCTACGCCCATGGTGTAGAGCAGATGTGTCGCTTGTACTGAACCCAGACTTTGATCTCAATTCTCAGGATAACACTCAAACTGAAGGGCATCATTGCAGGAATAAGAAAGTCTGAGCCTATTTGCGACCCTATTTTCAATCCTCTGAATAGGGACACTTAAATTTTCATGCTGAGATTTACTGACACATTTGTACAAAAATTATGATTTAAGTTAAACTAGATATCCACCTGTGATGTTTTTTCATTGGCTAAAACAGTAGTATTGTACTCAAGACCACACTATCCGAGACCAAGACTTAACTGAGACCAGAGTGCACCGAGACCAAGACAAGACAAAGACTTTTGAGGTTTGAGACCGAGTCAAGACCAAGATCATTACACTCAAAAAAAAAACAAAAAACAAACATGACAAGGTTGAACCGTTAAAGAGCATTCTCTCTTTAATTTAGTTCTTTTAAATGAATATGACAAATAAAAACAAGGCATCTGCAACTCTTTCAAAGCGCAACATGCAAAAAATCTCAATGATTTTGTTCAACTAACTTCTTGTAAAAACTAAATCCTCATATGTATTTCAAAGCTACTGACAAGTCTGGAAATATTTAAAATATCTGAAAATGAGATGTTTATCTAGCAGCCACTGTCCAAGATCATGCAGGATACTGTGGTACATTACTAAAACAACTTGACATTCTGCATTTGTACAGCAGGGATTTGTTGTCCATAAATGTCTTTTACTTCCAGGTAACAGGCTTTAAAACATAGAGTGCCATGAAGGTAAAGGTAAAGGCAAAGGTATTTGCCCCCTCTCTGATTTTGTTGCATATTTATCACACTTAAATGTTTCGGATCTTCAAACCAATTTTATATTTCACAAAGACAACCCAAGTAAATAAAAATGCAGTGTCTGAGTGATTATTAAAATTTTTAAGGGGAAAAAATCCATCTATCTGACCTTATCTGACCTTATGTGAAAAAATAATCGCCCCCTATTTAAATCATGAGTTAACTGTGATTAACCACAGATTTTGGAAGGCTGAGTTCAGTGTTACTAACCACACCCAGGTTAAAGGTTATAAAAGGTTATAGAGACATTTCCAAGGCTTTGGGACTCCAGGGAACCATGGTCAGAGCCATTATTCACAAATGGAGAAAACTTGGAAAAGTAATGAACCTTCCCAGGAGTGGTCGGCCAACCAAAATGACTCCAAGAGTGCAACGACGACTCATCCAGGAGGTCACAAAAGAACCCAGAACCACATCCAAAGACCTGCAGGCCTCACTGGCCTCAGTTAAGGTCAGAGTTCATGATTCAACCATAAGAAAGACACTGGGCAAAAATGGCATCATGGGAGAGTTCCAAGGCCAAAACCACTGCTGACAAAAAGGAACACAAAGGCTCGTCTCATTTGACTTAAAACATCCTGATGATCCCCAAGACTTTTAGAGAAATATTCTGTGGACTGACGAGACGAAAGTTGAGCTTTCTGGAAGGTGTGCGGCCCGTTACATCTGCAGTAAAAACAACACAGCATTTGATAAAAAGAACATCATGCCAACAGTCAAACATGGTGGTGGCGGTGTGATGGTCTGGGGCTGCTTTGCTGCTTCAGGACCTGGACCACTTGTTGTGATTGATGGAACCATGAATTCTGCTGTCTACCAGAAAATCTGGAAGTTCAACGTCCGGCCATCAGTTCATGCTCTCAAGCTCAAGCAGCAGGACAACAACCTGAAACATACCAGCAAGTCCACCTCTGAATGGCTCAAATAAACAAAACTAAGTTTTTGGAGTGGCCAAGTCAAAGTCTGGACCTAAGTTCACTTGAGATGATGTGGTGTGACCTTAAACAGGTAGTTCATGCTGGAAAACCCTCCAATATGGCTGAGTTAAAATAATTCTGTGAAGAAGAGTGGTCCAAAATTCCTCCACAGCGATGGGATAGACCCATCACCAGTTATCACAAACGCTTGATTTCAGTTATTGCTGCAAAGGTGGCACAGCCAGTTATTAGGTTCAGGGGTGATTACTTCTTCACACAGGGTCAGATAGGTTTGGATTCCCCCCCCCCCCTTAAAAAATTAAATTATTATTCAAACACTCCATTTTCTATTTACTTGGGTTGTCTTTGTGAAATATAAAAAATGGTTTGATGATCTGAAACATTTAAGTGTGATAAATATGCAAAAACATCAGGAATCAGAGAGAGGGAAAATACCTTTTTCATGGCACTGACATGATAAACATCATCCTGATTAAGTAAATATTCCCTATATTCAACAAGTGGTGCCACACTGAGTCTTTTGCCAGTCTGATCTTTTCTCCTGTCGTGCCTCACTGCTCTCCAGCTCTAAGAGCTTCTTACTTAATACAAAAGTACTTTGATTCTTTGAGGATGGCTCCCTCTGCAATGCACATCAATGCATTCAATAAAGACTTATTGAGGAGGGCCAAGAAGGCTCATTGGGCTAGCTAGCTTACTAACTGACAGTCAGGGAGCTCATTAGCTAGCAGAACAATAAGTAAAGTCTATTGGAAAGAGGAGTACATGAATTCTCGTCTTATAACTTGTATGCTAGCCAGTCGTCTTTATAGAGCAATATAAAAGTGAAGAGAGGAGATTAAATATAAAATAGATGATGCATCAAGGTCAATAAAAGCTTCTTACTTTTGGGACTCTCTGGGTTTCTGTACTGCGAAAGGTCGACACAGTCATCACGGCGTACAATGAGCAGATTGTGTGGTAGCGTTCACCAGTATTGACACTGAAGTGAAAATATAGCTGGAAATTTTTGCCGTCTTTCACAAGACCTTTCAACCACATTCTCATTCTATGACAAAGCAGCAAATTAAGAAAGCTGAAGGTGGAGGCGTCAAGCCTGAACTTTGAATGAAGCTTTTTCTAAAGATTTACAGATAGATTTATAATAGAAGAATACCAAAACCCCCGTGGAGCACTGGGATGCGATACCTGATTGCGATGAACCTGTGAGCTCTTAAGGCTTTCGGTTTGCTGTTTAGCTGTCCAACCTGTCACCTCTCTCCTCTACTGTAACATATTTTAACAGTTGGAAGCAGTTAAGAAAACATGTAGCACCCCCAACCTTAATGGCAGGGGTCATCAAGTACATTTGCACAAGGGCCAGATTTAGTCTTGACAGAGTCTCTGGGGTCTCTGGAAATTCTGATTAACATTATTTTATTCTAATTTTTTTTTCAAAACGCAGGACATTTTTGGGCATTACCAGTGAGATCTATCCTGCCTTAGACCCACAGAATCGGCTGCTGAAAATCCCAGAGACTGGGCCCTCAACAATGAACTCATGTTTCACACTTTTCACACTTTTCATTACTCACTGCTTCATTCTTTTTGCTGTTTTATCACCCACTTTCCTGCCTTTTTACTACTTTGCCAGTGGCTATTTTTTGCACCATTTTGCCACTTTTAACCCATTTTTATACTTTTTGCCTCTTTAATCCGTTTTTTTGCCATTCTTTAACTCCTTTAAACCACCTTTCTTGCCCGCCTTATCCCTTTTGTGCCACTGCTTTATCCATATTTTGTCACTTTTCATTACTTTTTCACTATTTTTGCCACTTTTAACCCATTTTGAAATACTTTTTTTCCTTTTATACTAATGATTTGCCAATGTCAACCTCTTATCACCACTTTTCCTGCAAGTTTTTGTCCATTTGTGCCACTCCACAACCCATTTGGATGCCTATCGCTCATTTTTGCCAGTTTTAACCCATTTATATAATTTTCTATTAATGGCTGACAAGTGAATTTCTGTAAAAACAGATAAAATGTGGTCATTCTAAAACTATTTGAATATTTATTGCTTTAGGGGTGGATTTAACAGATGCAGATATTTAGAGCCAAAAGACACTCTTAAAACCAAATTTTCTTTGCCTACTTTTCTGAATTTAATAATCTTCTGGGGGCCAGACAGGAAGCTTTGGGGGCCTGATTTGGCCCCCGGGCCGCCAGTTGATAATCAGTGCTTTATGGAGTGAATGGAGAGTTAGACATGTAGGCTTTTACACCTAACCTTATTGACTCAGCCACTACAAACTTGGCTTAGTTATAAGCTGCAGAATTCCCCAGAGGCACGGTGGAGTCTAACTCCAGCTCTGTCTTGTGTATTAAAAGAATGCAGTGTTTTCTGACTCCAGCATCAGCTTCAATTATAGCAGGACAAATCAATATCTGGGCTCTCCACTGTCTTCAGCTCTGCTTCCTCTTCACTTTGGATATTTATACTGGAGTGATATTCTCTTTCGACAGGTTCTTTGACCTTTTGCATGCTTTCACTTTACTGTAACTATACTGTTGATTGTTTGATTTGAACAACTCCTGATTCTTGTTGCTGTGGTAATGGGAAACTGTACCACCTCCACATAGCTCACATTAACAACATATTAATTATTCTTTTGCACTCTGAGGCAGAATCTCAATTACCCCTGCTGACCCTACCTCGAGTTCTGGAATACCCTGGACTGGGTGGTAACCCCTTGGTGGAAGTGGTTTAATTATTTTCAGGGTATTTTGTTATATTTTTGAGGATAGAAACCACCCTTTACACAGTGTTCCCTTTATTTTGTAAGAAGCAATTTTACTCAAATGTTTGCTAATGTAATTCCAAATTTGTTCTCATCCACATCAAACTTAAATATTCCAACACCAAATTTCCAAAACAGACAACTTTGATGCCGGCTATGTCACCACCACCTTATTCTTCAGTTAGAGCACCATCTCACGTCCCTATAGCTGGGTGATCAAGATCATGATCAAGGTCCTGGCTAACCAGCAGCAGCAGTGTGAGACAAGCCATTGATGAGAAGAGGACTGTACTGAACTAGCCACAGTGGATACTTTTTCTTCCACCACCAGTGGCTTCCCAACCAAAACAAAACCACAATAATAGGACGTTCATGTTGGAAGCGGATCCAGAACGCTCATGTGCTCTGGGATCCAAGAATGCACATGCACTCTGGTACTGCATCCAGCACTAACATAGTAGTGCACTTTTGAGTGGCAAAGCTTCCTATTTACCCATCGATCTACACTATATTGCCAAAAGTATTCACTCATCCATCCAAATAATTTAAATCAGGTGTTCCAATCACTTCCATGGCCACAGGTGTATAAAATCAAGCACCTAGGCATGCAGACTGTTTCTACAAACATTTGTGAAAGAATGGGTCGCTCTCAGGAGCTCAGTGAATTCCAGTATGGTACTGTAATAGGATGCCACCTGTGCAACAAGTCCAGCGGTGAAATTTCCTGGCTCCTAAATATTCCACAGTCAACTGTCAGTGGTATTATAACAAAAGGGAAGCCATTTGGAACGACAGCAACTCAGCCATGAAGTGGTAGGCCATGCAAAATGATGGACTGGGGTCAGTGGATGCTGAGGTACATAGTGCGCAGAGGTCGCCAACTTTCCGCAGAGCCAATCGCTACAGACCTCCAAACTTCATGTGGCCTTCAGATTAGCTCAAGAACAGTGGTAGAGAGCTTCATGGAATGGGTTTCCATGGCCAGGCAGCTGCATCCAAGCCATACATCACCAGGTGTAAAGCAAAGCGTCAGATGCAGTGGTGTAAAGCACACTGCCACTGGACTCTAGAGCAGTGGAGACGTGTTCTCTGGAGTGAAAATTGCGCTTGTCCATCTGGCAATCTGATGGACGAGTCTGGGTTTGGTGGTTGCCAGGAGAATGGTACTTGTCTGACTGAATTGTACCAAGTGTAAAGTTTGGTGGAGGGGGGATTGTGGTGTGGGCTTGTTTTTCAGGAGCTGGGCTTGGCCCCTTAGTTCCATTCAAAGGAACTTTGAATGCTTCAGCAAACGAAATGATTTTGGACAATTCCATGCTCCCAACTTTGTGGGAAGAGTTTGGGGATGGCCCCTTCCTGTTCCAACATGACTGTGCACCAGTGCGCAAAGCAAGGTCCATAAAGACATGGATGAGAGAGTTTGGTGTGGATGAACTTGACTGGCCTGCACAGAGTCCTGACCTCAACCTGATAGAACACCTTTGGGATGAATTAGAGCGGAGACTGAGAGCCAGGCCTTCTCGTCCAACATCAGTGTGTGACCTCACAAATGCGCTTCTGGAAGAATGGTTAAAAATTCCCAAAAAACACACTCCTAAACTTGGTGGAAAGCCTTCCCAGAAGAGTTACAGCTGTTTTCGCTGCAAAGGGTGGACCGACGATGGATGGATGGATGGATGGATGTGCATTTCTCCCTTATTATGAGAAAGATATAAATGAAAACAAAACATTGGTTTTCTGTTAAGGTTAATACACCTGATGAGGGGATGTTCTTGATGAAAGCAGTCCTTCATTGAAAAATAAAAGATAGTATTGAGAAGGATAATGGGGTGACAAGACACACCCCTTCACCCCTTTATATGTTTGCATCTGAGGAGAGTGACCCTATGATGTCTGCATATCATACTGTATGTGAAAAAATACATATTTTTGCAGGAAAAACAAATCTGCCATAATGCAGCGCTTGGGGTGAAGGATGCCACATAATTATCTTGCCTAAGGTGCTAACATGGTTAGAGCCAGACACATCTTCATCCACATGTGTGAAGCCATGTCCCATGACATCCAGTTACCTGCTTGTTCCCTCCATGTAGAAAGCTTAGTTCCAAACAGCCAAACTCATATCCCCTTTTTTTTGCAGTTCTGCCCTCCTCCCCTCCTAGATCACCATCTTTATGAAGATAATATTGTGCTCTAATATAGTGCAGCTTCGAGCAGAGTAAGGGAGGTGCAGATGGCTTCTTTCCACTTTCACTTACAAAACAACAGAAAACAGCAAGGGACGGGATGACTTTTGGCCATGTTTGTGCCTGAATATCATTAGTGCTGTATGCTTTGTGAACTAGAAACTGTGATGGGAGGAAATGATGCCCAAATTTGGCGCTACTAGCAGCTGAATCCATTTTTAGTGGAATCCCCCTGACTTTGCAATAAATTCTACATTCTGAATCAACTAAATTTGTGAGAAATAACCACAAGTTTTGCATCAGTACAAACAGGATTCTTGCAGTTGCTGCCGTTGCTGCTGTCTACCACATATTTGAATAAATGTACGGTTAATTACTCTCCATGAATTACTTCAGTGCTTGCATTTCTAACACTAGGCTTCCTGCTCAAAGCCTTGATGAAAAAAAAAATCTTTATTATTTATGACTCGCACTGTTCTCCTTATTAAAGGGGATTTAGACATTAAAAGAGGAACACTTTCATGAGGATGAATGAGAGCGATGGATGAAGAGGACGCAGCATGCTTTCTATAGCACGCTAATTTGATTTTCAACCCCAAAACCGGCGACTGTTGTGCAGATCTACAGTAAATAATCCTTCTCTCTGGTAAGCAGCATTTGATATGGAGCGCTTTGATCTGACGGCCTAATTAAATGTGTTTTGTGTTGCTAACAGATGTGTACAGTACACAGTACAGTAGGTGCAGCCTCCGCCCCATCGTTCACTCATCAATGAGCCTGTCTTTGTGAAGAATCACTCCATACTGGAATCACACTGAGTGCTTCGTTGCTCAGGCTAATGAGAAGAAATAGTCTAAATCATAGGGAGAGCAAGGTGCTCCATGCATTTTTAAACAAGTTCTGCTGATTGATAATTTGGTTAGGCCATCAATAATGTATCGACGCATTTATAATGAGGCTTCCTCCCTCCGAATGATATTGTATCATAATGGTGTGAGGAGTGTTTGAGGGGGAGGGGGGGGTGTGTGAATGAATACCTGAGGGCTGAGTGATAGAAGCACACCGTTTCTTTTCTTCTCTACATCCTGCAAACATGCATCAAGCTTGGAGATGTTTTTAAGCTCTGTTTTCTTCTGCAACAACTCCAAATGCAAGGTGGTTTAGGAAGCTTTAGGAAAGGAAATGAGGCACCTGGAGGCCCTTTGTGTCTTTCTGTTTGCTCGATGATGATTGCTGGGAAGATGTGATTGTAATTAGCCTCTTGACAAACCTGATTCTCTGGACTGAGATTGTGTTTGCAGGTTTACAAACACTGGATTAAAATGATTAAATACTGTAACTCTGCAGCCACATTCCCAAGCCTCTCTAATCTAGTAACCACCTGCAAATGTGAATCTACTTTAGATAGGGCCAGTATTGGGGCTAATAAGGTCTGGGTCATAAATGTCATTCCTTACATGCACTTTTAAAAGCTGTTTTATGCACAAATATCTATGGATTTAAAAGGACAAAATATAGACATCATTTTGAGAGTTTTATTTTAAAACAATGCCTCGAAGCAAGTAAAGTAAAAGTGCTATGAAAATGTATTTGCCCCTTCCTGGTTTCCTTTTTTTCTGCATATTTGTCACATTTCAATGTTTCAGATCATCATACAAATTTTGATATTACATAAAGGTAATCTGAGTTGAAACAGAATGCAGTTTTTGAATGATGATTTCATTAATGAAAGAAAAAAATCCACCTAAACCTACCTGGCACTGTATGAAAAAAGTATTTTCCCACATTGTTAAATCATAACTTTGATTAAAGACTCTGTAAAGTAAAAATCAATCTGTATTTAGGTTTGTTGTATGATAGGTCACTGTCTTATGAACCCCTAAATCAAATTTCAGTCAAATTAAACATCTCTAAGTTTATGAAATTAAGCTTCAAAATCCTGAAAAATGAGGCAGTAAATCTGCTCCAGGATGGTGTGGGCGTGTCTGTTGTAGAGCTGAAGCCACGCCCACTCAATGCTTCAATCTGCATTGAGGAAAGCACTCATGCTATTAGCCTGCCTCCTGACCTTTTAAGAAAGGGCAAAGTCCGTTTTCTGGATCAAATCTCTGTTATGATGCTATAAATGATCCATAGACCACTGTGGCTGATAGATTTGGTAAATTTACCTCACAATGAACAGAAAAACAGCATTTAACTGACCGAGATGAACTGCTCTGTGATTTTTTGTAGTGTGAGAGGGGCGGGGTCATTCCCCACTGTGGGCTCGTGATATCATTGGTCCACATATTGGCCCCGCCCACATGAAACCAAGCCAGGAAAGAGGTGAAAAACTTTCTAACAGTCTAAAACCAGAATTCATTCACATGCAGATCTCAGTGATTTCACATGTTTACAGCAGCCACACCGTAACATATCTAGAGTGTTAAAACACAAACAATGGATTTCACTTAGGGTCTTTAACAACATTCTTTGGAAAGCTATGTTCAGTTTCACTATCCACACTCAGGCCTGATTACTTCCAGACCTGTTGAATCCAGAAGTCTCTTAAAGAGAACCTGTCTGACAAGGGGAAGTAGGCTCAAAGATCTCAAAAAGCAACCCATCATGGTGACGTCTAAAGGAATTCAAGAACGGATGAGAAACAGTCACTGAATTCAATACAAAGCCATTTCTAAGGTTTGGAACACCAATGCCAAGGCGAGAGCTGTTATCCACAAATGGAGAAAACTTGGAACAGTGGTGATACTTCCCAGGAGTGGCTAAGGTTAGGGATGCACGATATTGGATTTCCGCCGATATCCGATATGCTGATATTTACAGATTCATTTTAGCTGATACCGATATCGATTCCAATATTTAAATATGCTTTGTTGGACAAATAATTTCAGTCCATTTGAACACTTAAAGGTTTAAGGATGACCAAGGAAACAAACTTTAGTCCTTAAAAAACACATTAAAGTTGAAAGAATGAGGATAAATAAAGAAAAAGACCTCACCTGACAGGTCTGTAGGTTCAGACTAAAACTCCACTAATTTATGAGCATATATGGACAAAATTTACAGTCAATATATGCTGAGATACACAGGCAAAATATGGGATGTAAATATCGGCAGAAATTTTGATATCTGCACACCGATAATTGCCTTTTTAAGCTAATATCTACCGATACTGATACCAGACCGATAATATCGTGCATCCCTAGCTGACGTATGTAAATGACTTTAAGAGTGCATCTACAACTCATCCAGGAGGTCCCAAAATAACCCAGAACATCATCTAAAGACGTACAGGCCTTACTTGACTCAATTAAGGCCAGTGTTCATGACTCAACAGTAAGAAAGCGACTGGGCTAAAATGGCTGACCAAAAGGAGCACAAAACCTTGTCTCACATCTGACTAAAACTTCCTGATGATCCCCAAGACTTAGGGGAAAATATTCTGCAGATTCACAAGACAAAAGTCAAACTATGTGGAAGGTGTGCATCCGTTTCATCTGAAGTAAAACTAACACAGCATTTCATCAAAAGAACATCATGTCAACAGTCAAACATGGTGGTGGTATTGTGATAATCTTGGGCTGCTTTCCTGCTTCAGGACCTGGAACCATTACTTCTGCTCTCAAGAAAATCCTGAAGGAGAATGTCTCACCATCAGTTCAAGACCTTGAGTTTAAGCACACTTGGCCAATAATCCATCAGCAGGTCCACCTGTGAATGGCTCAAAAACACCAAATTTAGGTTTTGGAGTGGCTTAGATAATGCCTGGACTTAAATCAGACTGAGATGCTGCTTGTTTGTAATTGTTGTGGAAAAAAAAAAAAAACAGGCATTAGGTTTAGGGGGACATTACTTTTCACATAGGTCTGGGTAGGTTTGGATGGCTTTTTCCTGTTTAAAAACTGCATAAATAGGAAAGGGGCAAACCCTTTTTCACAGCAATGTACAAGAAACAAACCACCAATGGATCAAACCAGCTATATATTGGAGCCAACACTGGCTAATGGGTTATTTCTCTGCTGACTGACACCGTATTCTGTTCTTCTTTGACCGAGCCCTGAAACTCTCTCAATGATCTTCCCACTTGCTTTGAACTGTTTTGCCCTCTGTGAAAACTTGCTTACTCCCAGAAGAAACATTTTCCCATCTAATAGAGGTAGGAAGAACAAATAGCTGGGTTGAACTAATTACTGTAGGAAACCAGCCAAAACATCTCCCTCTCTGTCTTCCTCTCTCGCTCATGCTCGGTGTGTTTCATGCACACACAAACTCCACTCTCTTTCCTTGTGTTCACTCTCGCACTCTTTCTCCTGAGAGGGTTTCTATAAGTCAGCTTTGCAAGACGGATGGGCGACATCTGCCACAAAGCCTCTCTGGACATATTACCTGAGACACCAAACAATAACCTCCACATACACGTATATACACAAACACATATACACAGGGACAAAGCAGAGCTAAGCCTGGCCTTAAACGGCCTGCCAAGACCTGACCTTCTCGTTATGACCATGATCACCCCCTTGGGCACGGGTGGCATCTGGCTCAGTGATGTGCATATGTGTGTGTTCTGCATCATGCCTGCTTGTATCCCTGCATGCTCATTCTGGCTTCCCTGTTTGCATGTGTTTAGTTGTGTGAGTCTTTGCACATGGGTGTGTGTTTGTGTGTGAATCTTTGGCATGAAGAGCGATGCCGCAAGGAGCCTGGGCAGCATCAGAAGGGCCGGTGTGCCCCCAGAGTTTGACCATCTGTGCGTTATTGGTTGTCATTAAGGTTTCTAATTTGGAGGTGTCTTGGGGATTAGCCAAACGAGGCCACAAAATGTCATTACGCTGTTCCTCCTGCTGAGCTGCCGTGACCATATTTACATATTTATACACCTTAATTGTCTTTGCCTTGCTGGCGTGACATTGAAGCGGCCGGAGTTTAGTGGGAGAGGAAATAGAAAGAGGACACAGTTGAAGATGGTGTTACACACAGTCAAATCGAATTAAACTCAGATGTGGATTTAAATCAACAAATTAATCACAGAGCGAAAAAGAGGATGAACAAAAAGCTGCAATGCAAATACAATTATGAAAACAATAGAAAGAAAGGTAACGCTCAATATGGTACACAAAAATTGGTAATGTAACATTTACATATCAAATTCGGTGCAAAGAAAGAGCATGAAAAATGCAAATAATCTGGAGGTGAATTTTGATGCACCTTTCTGTGCAGGAAACGTGATTATACCCCAACAAATTAAGTGCGTTCTAAAACATTTGCGGTGCAGAAGTTTGCAGCTAGCTCGACTCATCTTGAAGGAGAAGAACCAAGCTGGTAACATAGGGCCCTGATGTGGTGGAAGTACCAGGAACTCTTTCACTAACTGAGCATAGGAGGGGGTGTAGACCTAGACCAGGGATTCAGTTCAGGCCAAGTAGCAAATGCAAATTCGACACTTTGCCACATCAACCTTGGTCCTGTACTGCCCTGGCCTCCTGATGGCCATTGGCCAGGCTTGCGCCATGGCCCCTTTCTCCAGGTATCCTCCCAGCTGCCCCCTTCATGATGCACACAGTCGCCAGCCCACAGGGTCCTGGGCACTCAGTATGCGGTAGGCTTGATCAGGCCCATAAGGTGGGCCAGGTGCCTGTAAAAGTGCAGCTGATGTTCCTGAGCACGTCAGCATTAGACACACGGTCTTGCGAACGATTTCCAAGAATAGGCCGAAGAGAAGCTGTCACAAAACTGGACTACTTTGTGAATCAGTCAACCTCCAGGCCTGACAAGAATATACTAAGTGCGCGTTCACACCAGAGCTGTTTGGTCTGCTTTAAAAGAACTCTGGTCCATTTTCCCGGATAGTCCGGTTTGTTAGAGTGGTGTGAAAGCTCACACGAACTCTGGTGCGGACCAAACAAGTGGACTCTGGTCTGCCTGATATCAGGGGGTCTCGGTCCGCTTCCAAACGAACCCTGGTGCGGTTGGTTGGAGGTGTGAAAGCAAAGCGGACCAACTTGTGAACCAAAGACAGGAAGTGTCATAAAGCGTAATGATATAAGGATTTATATGTGATTCAATACACTCAAATACATGTTGGTACCTCGCTTGGCATCTGTGTAGCCATGGCAACACGTCATAATCTGTGCTTATTTATTTGTCTCGTGTAAAGAACGACATGTTGGACAGCTCACCGTCTTGCTGCCTGCCCATAATGCCCCAGTGCAAGAGCAGAAACCCCAAGACAGTGTAAATTCTGTGTTTTTTTTTCATTGATTATGTGTAAAAAAGACCGATTGAAGGAGCTGGATTTCCCTGTTTGGTCTTCTTCTGCGCTGGCTTTTCTTCTTGGTCGCCATTTGTTTGTGACAACAGCGCCCCTATCAGGTAGACGTTGTAGGTGTTCAGACTGTTTGGTCCGTTTAATAAAGAGAAGTATGAATGCAAACCAAACCAAAGGAAAGTGCAACAATGTTGCAATTTCTGCTCCAAAACGGACCGAGTCCCCCAGACTATCAGGTGTGAAAACGACCTAAGACCAGGAGGACCAAGGATTAAAGACTCTGACTTTCATCTGCATGCTCAAGTACTGGGGAATGCCACAGTCTAGCTCAGCAAACCCATCACCCCAGCTTCCAAGATCTCAGCATTCACAGACACAGATTCAATGGCAGAATCCAAAACCATTTGGTTTAGCTTTATATTTTGCTTCATTTAGCCATGCTAACTGTTAGCGCTATACACCAGAAATCAATTCTTCTTCACTGCCATGCAGAGCTACCGTTTTAAAAGCACCAAGCAAGAACCAAAGGACCCACTGCAGCTGCAAAGAATGGTGGCTGCATGACAGTTTTTCTCTGAATGTGACCATTAAAGAGCCTTCCAGACTGGCACTGTCGTACAACAAGAAGTGACACAGTTTATCAGAAGTTAAATAACCTTTGAACCATAAATCGCTGCAGTTTACTTGTTTTTCCTCTTGAAGCTAGTCAATGTGCCGTCCCATTGATTCTATTGATGCCTTTAAATCCCTTGCAGCAGCATTTTCAGCAAGCCTGGAACTCGTGTGACTTTTGGGGACTTTAATGATTAAATCCACACCAGTAAACCTGATATTAAACGTCTTGTTATCCATTTTAATCGAATTACGATCATTTATTACCACTAGCTCAAATGCTAACTGCTGTAATGTTTTCCTTTTGTGAGGGTCTGTCAGCCAGTTGCAGGCTGTTCCATAATCATGTGATGCTGTCTGAATAGAGCACAATGGAGAGCGAGAGCGAGAGAGAGAGAGAGAGCCTGTGAAGCAGCCCCCTGTATTATTGTTATTTTATTATTTAGCAGTAAAACTCGACAATCAGCAGCAAAATAACTTTAGGGTCATAGAGATGCTGTACATTATGATTCTATTTGTTGAGTTATGTTCTGAGCCATATATAGGTCTAAAATAATTTGCTAGTCTGAAGGGTCTGTCCAGAAAGTTCACACTGGTATCGGATTAGTAGTCGGTATCAGCCGATAGTCAACACCTTGGTATCAGAAAACAAAAACTGGTATCGGAACATCCTTAGTCTCACCTCAGAATCAACTGGGAAGAAGTCAGACGTAAAGCCACCACACTTCACAGCACAGAATATAGGGCAGACATCAGCTGGTTGAGCAAACGTGGGATCCTGCGGTGCTCCAGAGTCTCCCAGAGGGCATCTCTACTCAGAGACGAAAGCCTTCCGGAAGTCAGCAAGTAAACCTCTGTTGAATTCCTGAGCAGGGATTAAAGGAATGATTTAGTAACTGCTAAGAAAGCTACGCCAGTCAGAGTTAAAAGTTGATAAATTAGCAAGTATTAGGTCGTTTCCACTGAGCAGTCCAGCTCAGTTTGGTGCAGCATGGCACGCATTTTTTTGCATTTCCATAAAGCCAAAGTTAGAAAGGGTCCCAAACAACCGACCCGTACTGTCCCACTTTTCGGCACCCTTCCGTAGGGGTCCGATCTTCCCTACCTATACCAAAAAGGTGGAGCTACACACACAACAATAGGGGCTGCACTGACGTCACGTCAGCACGCAACTCTGCTGCTTGCCTCTGGGCTTCAAAACACGGAAGTCTGCGCTGTGAGAAGCGGGTGAAAACAGTAGAAAAACAGACTAATATCTGCCTAAATGGGAAATATTTGGACTGGATGGAGATCCAAACTGTTTCCTAGTCTATGGATATCGGTATCTGGCCACAAATCAAGTTCCCTGACATTTATCCAGACCTGATTTTAAGAACACAAAGCAGAGCCCAAAGGCTCACATCAGCCTGATCCATCTGTGATGTATGAGAAACTAAATTAATGCTTAAGTTTTGTGAATACGAAGCCTTAGAAAAGTTCATTCTCTTCTGTAACTAGTTATTAATCCACTTCTTACTTTAGGTAACCTGTGAAAACATCTCTCTGTGGTTGTTGGACGTGTTTGTAAAACTTCAGGCTGCAGACTTTTTTAAAACGAGATCAGCGCACCTTGGATTTCTGACTTAATCTAGCTTGATTTTAACACCAGCTGGACTTTTACTTAATTTTTAATGCGGCGAATTCTCACAGTACAGCTCTAAACTTTCAGATTTTGTCGTTTAAACTGTTCTAGACTAAATATATTCACATATAAACGTAGAGTAACGTATGACTCAAACTGTCTCCATACTCGTATTCCATCAGCTGAGGAGCTGTACTGACAGCGGTTAACATCATTAAGATGTAGTTATTTTTTTAAAAAGCACTTTCAGCTGGAATAAAGCTGTTTACTGCTTATTCCCTACTGATTTCTGTCACTCATCCTTTCTATAACTCTGCTGCTGGAACAGCAGACTCGTGCTGCATGTGACTTCACATTCATGCCTTTACAGCCCGCCCACCAGCTGAGGGCACGGGTGTCTGTGGGGGGGTTTAGCGTACCAAACCATACCAAACCGAACTGAATTAAACCGGACCCCCTGATGGGAACACGGCTTATGATGATCAACTGACAGCAATGATTACAAGCAGTCTGGTTCTTATTTGTGTTCTGATCCAACATTTTTGAGTACCTTATCTGACAGTCTGTTAACAGAGCACCAAGCACTCAGTACATTTTAGGAGGGGTGAGTATGTTAACTAATAGTTATCGCTGTTTTTTTTTTTTTTTTTTTTGTGAATTTTAGCACCTAATTGCAAAGTGTTACTGACTGATTTTGTTTCCTAAGAGGAGAACTGATATTAAATTGCATATTTCTATCACAGAATAAAACATCTCTGAATCTCTAGTTAAAGAAAAGAGCGGTAAGAAAACAGATATTTTCAGGTTCTTTTTTCAATGACAGCAAGTCCTAAGGCCACACTGTCAGAGAAAGTTTCTAGTTCAACTACATCTCCCTGCAGTTTTCTGAAGGTGTTTTCACATTCATAAATAGAGGCTTGAAGGTATACGGAACAGAGACAGCAGCACTGTAAACAACCTTCCTTGAAGGACTCGGCAGGAGTGATAAATTATTTAAAAGCATATTCAAGCATTTTGTTTCTTGGTGTGAAATAGTGGAGTTACTAAACAGCTCTAACCACCCTCTGCAGTGGAAAGTACCCAAAGCCATGAGAAAGGTCTTCCTTTTTTATAAATTCTAGATTGATCTCATAAAAAATGAAATATTAGGAAAAAAAATATGATAATTGTGGGAAAGTCCACTTTGCAAAGGTTTCCTGAGCTTTCAGTCTCGTATTCTGGTGCATTACACACAACTTCAATCATGGGGAAGACTGCTGACTTGACTGCTGTCCAGAAGACAATCACTGACGTCCTCCACAAGGAGGGGAAGCCACAGGGGTGCAGTGCTAAAGGGAGGGGTGTTCTCAGAGGCTGTATCAAAGCATGTTCATGGAAAATTGACTGGAAGAGAAGAGTGTGGTAGGAAAAGATGACAGGGATGAGCTCAGCCTTCAGAGGATTGTCAACAAAGCAGATTCAAGAACTTAGAGGAGCTTCACGAAGACTGGACTGAGACTGGAGTCAGTGGATCAAGAGACACACAGATGGGTCCAGGAGATGGACGAGTGTTGTGTTACTGGTGTCGGGTCAGTCCTGAACTAAAGAAATGTTATAAGCGTTTCACCTGGGCTAATAAAAAGGGAAGGACTGTTGCTCAGTGGCCCAAAGTCCTGTTTTCAGATGAAAGAAATGTTGTATTTCATTAGGAAATCAATGTCCCAGAGTCTGGAGGAGGACCAGAGAGGCTCAGGATCCAAAGTGCTTAAAGTCAGTGTTTCCAGTTTCCACAGTCAATGATGGTTTGGGGCAGTGTTACTCATCCCCGCTCAACCAAAGAGTCTAGTTGCTGAAAAATAGTTTTGCAAGAGCCACAATCGAAGTGGTAAACAATGGTGAAAAAATGTGTTACAGTGGCGATAAAATAAGTTGGAGCTAGTTAAAAAAAAAGGTCAAAAGGCAGCAAAAATGTAGCTAATAATGGGTGGCCAGGGTAAAATAGGCATAAAATGGAAAAAAATGGGTGAAAAGTCACAAAAATGGAGAGAAAAGTGGCAGAAATGGATGAGAAGTGACAAAAAATGTGTTAGAGGTGGAAAAATGGCCATGAATTGGCAAATAGGGTGGCAAAAAAATGAGTTAAAGTGTTTAAAATGGGCAAAAAGCAGTAAAAAGGTGGGAAAAATGGGCAACAATGGGACAAAGTGACATACAATGGCAAGAGGCAGCTTCAATGGGAAAAAAATGGGAAAAATGCAAATTGCAAAAATCAGGATAAACGAGGCAAAAAGTGGTGAAAAATGACAAAAAGTGGATTAAAGGGGCAAAAATTGGCAGAAAGTGGCAAAAAAGAAGAGGAAAAATGGACACAAATGTGCAAAAAAATGATTAAAAGTGGCAAAAATTGCAAATGGGGGCACTGGAGGCATAGACAATGAATAAAGGTTGACAATTAAGTTTGACAATTAAAGCCTGCTGTGTAAGTGTGGGAAACAAACTGATTAATGCTTCTTGTAATGGATCATTTCTGAGGTCAAAGTTTCCCTTTTTAAAGGTTTCCTGGGAGAATAATATTTCAAGTGAAGACATAAAAGAGCCACAAATCAACAAAAGAACCACATGTGGCTCCAGAGCCACACATTGAGCTGGTTTGGGGTTTGGGGTCTTTATCAAGTCCAGACTCAATGCTGTCAGCTGATTTAAGCGACCTTCATGCTTCCATCTGCTGAAAAGCTTTATGAAGATACTAGTTTCCTTTTCACCTGCCCACAGTGAAGCCAAAACTGCCAGAAACTGGTTTGCTGACCCTGGTTTTAATGGGTTTGATTGGCCAACCAGCTGGTCTGACCTGAACCCGGTAAAGAATCTCTGAGGAAATGTCAAGAGGAAGATGAGAGACACCAAACCCAACAACCCAGACGAGCTGAAGGCTATCAGAGCAAGCTGGGCTTCATAACACCCCGGCAGTGCCACGGACTGATTGGCTCTCACAGAGGCAGTAATTTATGTTAAAGGAGCTCTAATCGACTACTGAGTTTATGAATTAACATGATTTTCCAGGAGGTCAACATCTCTGAGATGGTAGATATTTGATGTCATTGATGTGCAAATGTTTGAACATGCTGTAGCGTTATGACAGCATTAATAGAAATATTCTAGATTTTCTGAGCTAACATGGATATCAGAGCTATTTTTTCCAGGCTTTTCATTCATTCCTCATTCTGTCTTCCCTTTTCATGGATTGCTGTCATCAGAGAAGAGGGACTAAAGGGAGAAAAGCAGGTGTGCCATCACCTTCTATTTCTGGTGTAATTAGAGTGGAAATAGCTTCAGAGTGTTCACTGTGCTAGAATCACACTTTTATTGTGTTGACACCTCAGAGGGGGTAGTTAAGATTGTGGTATTACAACCACCCCGCACTTTAACACGTCTATTACTGCATGAAGGTGATTATGTTTACAACCACCTGGTTTCATCTGGGACGGAAATCTTTTATAGTATGATTATAAGTGATAACACTCTCATCCTGTACTTTACAAAGTTGTAAATAACACCAGGCATAATTTCACGATGGCTGTCAAAAATGTTGATTAATTATGATGAAGTGCTCATTAATCAAAGAGAGAAATAAGGTGATATAAAAATGCATGTAAATAAATCACTGTTATGATATCACTGAGAGGATTCTGTGTTGGTGGTGAGTTTGGTTGACAGGCAGAGAGGAGCCTGGACTGGTTCCATACATTGGTGGTGTAGTGCAGGGGTTCTCAACGTTGGGGTCGGGACCCCATTGGGGGTCGCAAGACACTGAGAGGGGGTCTCCAGATGCCTTGAAAAAATTACACTGTTGCCACTTTGCACCAGTTGAGCCAAATTTAAAACTGTTTTCATCAGTGTTTCTCACCAATTTGCCAATCATAACACATTTTTGCCACTTATAACCCATTTTTTGTCAATTTGAAACCCTTTCCCCCATGTTTTTCTGCCTGTTTTTGCCACTTCTAAACCAAATCTTGCCACCCAGCCTATTGTTGGCTCTGTTGACCCATGATTGCCAAAATAAATCCCTCTCTACCACACTTTACGTCACATTTCACACTTTGTTATGCCCAGATTTGCAAGTTAAACCCATTTCTGCCTATTTCTGCCTCAGCAAACCCTTTTTTTTGCCAATTTATTAACATTTTCTCCCTATTTCACCACATTTTCACCGCTTTAACACCACTTCAAAGACTTTTTAATCCCCTTTTACCACTTAATATGCCATTTTTTTTGCCACTTTAACCCATTTTTTGTCTATTTTTTGCCACTTTTATGTAATTCTTGGCACCCCTAACCCATTTCTGATTCTTTTAAAATTCATTTTTACCACTCTTTCCACCTTTATTGCCATTTTAATTATGTTTGTAAGAAAATGATATACATTTTTAAGGTTACTTACTACACAAATAAATTAAAATGGTATTTGTCTCTTTTGATACAAGTGGTTCTTTTTCTGGTTAGATATAAAATACCACATCTTAGCTTTACAGTGGACCATGATTTAGCTGGCCCCCAGTTTGGCTGGACCCTAGAAAGCTCTCCCATTTTTCCCCCTAATGGGCGATCTTGTCTGCACATGATTATTCTTGAATGTTTATGGCTGTGTTCAACCACCTTCAAGTACAGTGGGGGTCCCCGGTCTCTTTATTTTGGGGGTTGTAGGCTGAAAAGGTTGAGAACCCCTGCTGTAGTGGGTCTGATGGATCACAAGCTAAACCTGTAGAGGAGGCTGGGGAACATTACTGGACCTCATTCACCAATAATTTCTTAAGATTTTATCAAAACTGTTGAGATATTTTCCAAGAAAAACCTTTCTCAGATTAATGACATGTTCTTAAACTGCTGAATTGCTTACTCCTTTGTGGATAATATGTATTGAATAGATGCAACAAATGCACTTGTTAACTAGAAGCCTCCAAATTAAGATAAAGAAACTTCCCCTTGTGGTCATTAAATGCATGAGACTGCAGGGCTGTGTGCAAACACAGAAAGCCCACAGGAGTGAGAAGGGATTAGAACACACAATGCTGTGAAAAAAGTATTTGCCCCCTCCCTGATTTGTTATTTTTTGCATAATTGTCACACTTAAAATTAATGTTAGACAAAGATAAACAACGTCATTATCTCTTTTATTGAGGGATTCAAACCTACCTGGTCCAATGTGAAAAAATAAAATCACTGCCCCCTAAACCGAATAACTGGTTGTGCAACCCTTTGTGGCAATTACTGTAAGCATTTGAGATATTTGACACTGAGTCTTATACATTGTTGTGGAGGAGTTTTAGCCTACTTTCTTTGCAGAATTCTGCAAAAATCTCTTTTTCAGGTTTTTCCAACAAAAATATGTGCCCCTGCCACCCCTCCCTCTATCTTTCTCCACTTTTCAGAAAATGTGTGCTGAAACAAGTCATTCTCAGATTTCACCTCATGATGTCATGTGGGGAGTTAGCCACGCCCCCAGGTGCGGTTGGCCCTACCAGCACAGAAGAAAGTTCTGCCCTTCTCTCCTGGCAGCTGAGAGGAGGATCAGGAGAGCCACATCCATTAAGCCACACCCATTTCCTGAGAGGGGCAGAGTCAGATAGCTCATTAACTTTTAAAGCCACAGACACAGAAACAGCTCGTTCTGAGCAGGGCTGAAACAGAGGGGTTTATAGACATACAAAGATCCAATACTTTCAGATCATTGTTCTGCTCTATTACTAAAGGGCGCTGGAACTTCAGGTCTTGAACTGGTGGACAGGCAATCTCCTTCAGGATTTTCAGGTAGAGAGCAGAATTCAGGGCTCCATTAATTACAGCAAGTAGTCCAGACCCTGAAGCGGGGAAGCAGCAGATGCTATATTTGGCACCAAACACTGCACATCACCATAAACACACCACCCCCACTGTGAAGCACGGTGGTGGCAGCATCATGCTGTGGGGACACCTGGGTGGTGCTGAAGTATGTCACTGACACCAAATGCTTTAAAGGGAGATCTGGTGAATATACTCATCACAGTGAGATTTTGTGCTAATGTGAGTAAATGTAAGGTTTATTACGACCGCCAAGGAGGTTATGTGATCGGTTGGGTTTGTTTGTTAGTTAGTTTGTTAGTTTGTTTGTTAGCAACATAACTCAAAAAATTATGGAAATGGCAGAAATGGAATCAGGAAGAACTGATTAGATTTTGGGAGTGATCCGGATCACTGTCTAGACCCAGGAATTTTTTACAAGATTCTGTACTATCGGGAGATAGGGCTAATGGCGGAGGTCTGCGCTCTCCGAGTGCTTTTCTACTGTTGTTACCACTTTACACCAGGAGATGGCAGACATGAGTAACTTCAATCCCAGCAGCATTTTTGGGTGAGTTTCTTTTCAAAGTTTTGGAGGTTATAGAGTTTGAAAGATGCACGCCCAGTCGAGGAGACGAGTCGGAGCGTAACAGAGAGAAAGACAGTGAATTGTAGCGAGAACACTCCCCGTGCTGGGAGGAATAGAGGAATATTCACCTTCTGCCATGACTTCCAGTCGTCCAGTGAGACCATGGGTGAGACTGTCAGTGCATCTGTTGGCACTGGCAGACAATGCTTCCACCATGACAGTCCACACGTAGCGAAGCCAATTCTTTGCCTCACCACCAGCGAATTAGATTTTGGGATTGATCCGGATCACTGTGTGGATCCAGGAATTTTTTGAAGGACTCTTCACTATTGGGAGATAGGGCTAATGGTGGAGATCTGCACTCTCCGAGTGCTTTTCTAGTTTCTTTTTATTTTAAGTTGGTAGTTATGTGACAGTGCAATGGTACAGAATTATGCAAAAGCAATGCAACTAGTAGTATAACCGAATACATAAAGCAGTAAGTGATTAAATGCTGTAATGATGGCTTTTTTAAAAAGTAACTTGTCATGTCAGGAGAGATAATCACAATAACACAGATTCTGCTCAAGGTTCCCACCTGTAAGTGTTTTTTGCTAAGTGCTTCCTCATTGATGGATCATGTTTTTATGTAAAGCTCAAAGGCTTTATACTTTTTGATACCATTTTCTTTAAAAAACTAACTAGAAATGGAAAAACCTGGATAAATATCATGGACATAGATGTTACATGAGTGCTGTTTGCTCCCTGAAGCTTTGTTTTTGCTTCTTCTTCTTTCTGCTAGTTTACCTTGACAACTTTGACATGTGCTCAGGTAGATGAATGGAGAGCAGCACTACAGGAAATGTAATTATAAAAATATCAACAATTTCTAATGGTTAATTAAAAATGAAATGAGGCATAAGACTGAACAAACAAAATTCACTTTAATGCTTGCTAGAGTCGCTGCCTTGAGTATTTGCATTTTGAAGCTCTGTATTTCTTTGTGTGCTGGGATTGAACTCAGCCTTTGACGTGTGTGTGATCCTGCAGATTTGCCTCAGTAATGCTGGGAGATATCTCACTCTTCTAATGCGTACTGTCAAACCCACACATGAACAAAATAACCCGAAGGAGCGAACAAACAGTTGACACTCACTCTTCAACTGATGCCACATACCTTGGGCTGCACGTATAATTTGTGCAAAATGAAAAGGGACCTTGATGGCTGAAACGCTAATGTTGTGAGGGACTGTGCTGCCAAGACAGGTCATTATTCACTCACTTTTCAAATGTATTCCATAACAGTCGTCAGTGGATCTGTATAACAAAGTTGTTTCAGGAAATAGTGCTTCTTATGGACATAAAAAAGGAACCATGTTGTATTCTGTATTTTTGTCCCTTTTTGTTTTTTATCCAAATATATTCAAACACAATCTCAAGAATGGTTTGAGGGATTTTTTTTGGAGCTTTGCATCAATTTCCACTCTGACCTGAGGATAACTGGTTTAGATTCTGAAGTCAAAGGGAAAAGTCTTTGGACCTCATGTTCAAGCCTTGTTTGTGAACCGGATACTTTAAGGAAGGGGTGTCCAAACTATGGCCCGAGGGCCCGGGGACGCAAATGTGGAGAAAAGGTGTCAGCAATAGAATGACATGAGACATGACCAAAAAAAAAAAAATGACTTACAGGTGGCAATAAGGGTGGAAAGCAGCAAAGTTATGGCAAAAAAATGAGTGTGAAGTAACTTAAATTGGCAAAAAGCAGCAAAAAGGTGGGGGAAAATGAGTGAAAAACTAAAACTGGCAAAAAGCAGCAAAAAGGTGGGGGAAAATGAATGAAAAATCTAAAACTGGCAAAAGGCAGCAAAAGTGTGGGGGGAAAAGTACCCAAAATGGGCATAAAAGCAACAAAAGGTGGGGAAAACGAGTAAAAAGTAACTACAATTGGCAACAAGCAGCAAAAGGTGGGAAACATTGAGTGAAAAATAACTACAATTGGCAAAAAGCAGCAAAAATGTGGGGAAAATGGGTGAAAAGTACCCAAAATTGGCAAAGAAGCAGCAAGAGGGGTTGGGGAAAATAAGTGAAAAGTAACTACAATTGGCAAAAAGCACTAAAACGGTGGGGGAAAATGAGTGAACAAACTGTCGACACTCACTCTTCAACTGATGCCACATACCTTGGGCTGCACGTATAATTTGTGCAAAATGAAAAGGGACCTTGATGGCTGAAATGCTAATGTTGTGAGGGACTGTGCTGCCAAGACAGGCCATTATTCACTCACTTTTCAAATGTATTCCATAACAGTCATCAGTCAATCTGTAAAACAAAGTTGTTTTAGCAAATAATGCTTCGTATGGACATAACAAAAGGAATCATGTCGTATTCTGTATTTTTGTCCCTTTATGTTCTTTATCCATATATATTCATTTAAACACTATGTCATGAGTGGTTTGAGGGATTTCTTTGAGCATACTCAGCCTACACTGCACAACCCTGAGTAAATCAAGACATGAGATTACAAGATTGGGTTGAACTATGAATTCACAAGGGACTACCATCTAGACCAGGTGTGTCCAAACCTTTCTGGCCAAAAATGTCTGAACAGAGGTAAAATAGGGAGAAAATGATAAAAACGAGGTGAAAAGTGACAAATGTGGAGAAAAAAGTGGCAGAAATGACATGACATGAGACATGACAAAAAAATTAATTACAGGTGGCAATACTGGTTAAAAAAAATGCAGCAAAAATATGGCAAAAAAAACAAATAAAAGGGGGTAAAATTGGCGAAAAGCAGCAAAAAGGTTGGGGAAAATGAGTGAAAAGTAACCAAAATTGGCAAAAAGCAGCAAAATGTGGGGTAAAATGGCTAAAAAGTGACTACGATTGGCAAAAAGCAGCAGAATGGTGGGGGAAATGAGTGAAAAGTAACCAAAATTGTCAAAAGGCAGCAAAAAGCTGGGAAAATGAGTAAAAAGTAACTAAAATTGGCGAAAAGCAGCAAAAAGGTGGGGGAAATTGAACGAAAAGTAACTAAAATTGGCAAAAAGCAGTGAAAAAGTGTGGGAAAATGAGTGAAAAGTAACTAAAATTAGCAAAAAGCAGCAAAAATGTGGGGGAAAATGAGTAAAAAGTAACTTCAATTGGCAAAAAGCAGCAAAAAGGTGGGGGGAAATAAGTGAAAAGTAACTAGAATTAGCAAAAAGAAGCAAAAATGTGGGAGAAAATGAGTAAAAAGTAACCAAAATTGGAAAAAGCAGCAAAAAGGTGGGTGGAAATGAGTGAAAAGTAACTTCAATTGGCAAAAAGCAGCAAAAAGGTGGGGTGAAATTAGTGAAAAGTAACCAAAATTGTCAATAAGCAACAAAAAGGTAGGGTAAAATGTCTGAAAAGTAACTAAAATTGGCAAAAAGCAGCAAAAAAGTGTGGGAAAATTAGTGAAAAGTAACTAAAATTGGCAAAGGCAAAAAAAAGGTGAGAAAATGAGTGAAACGTAACTACAATTTGCAAAAAACAGCACAACGGTGGCTGAAAATAAGTGAAAAGTCACATAAATTGGTAAAACTGGCAAAAAGGTGGGGGAAAATGTGTTAAAAAAAACTACAATTGGCAAAAGGCAGCTAAAGTTCAGGGGAAATGAGAAAAAGTGACATATACTTGCGAGAGGCACCTTAAATAGGCAAATAGTGGCAAAAAAAGGAAAAAAATGTAATTTGCTAAAAGCAGGATTCAATTGGCAAAAAGGGCATAAAAGGGCAAAAACTGCAAATAAGGGTAATGGAAATATACAGACAAAAACTAACATTTGCAATTAAGTTTGACAAATAAAGCCTACTGTGTAAGTGTGGGAAACAAATTATAATGGATAATTCTGAGGTCAAAGTTTTTTTTTTTTTTTATGGAGTTCTGGGGGAATAATATTTTAAATTTAGACATAAAAGAGCCACAAATCATCACAAAAGAGCCACATGTGGCTCTGGAGCCACTCGTTGAGTAACACCGCTCTAAAAGATCTCCCTGTGAGGAAGGACTGGAGGGCAGACCCTGAGACACAGTCTTCAAGATTGTGTCCAGAACATTCGGTTTGACCCAATGATAGCTGAAATCAGCGGTTCTCAACTGGTGGGTCGGGACTCAAAAGTGGGTTGGAAATAAGGTTACATCAAAAATGTCAATAAAACTCCTTCACAACAAGCTTTTTTTGACCTCTCATCTATGATTTGAGACATTTTTTTGCATTTTTGAGCTTCGAAATGGGATGTTTTTCATTAGATAAACCTGATTGGTCAAAAAAGATCAGAAATTAGGGTCGCAATTTTTCATTGGCAAGTTGATGATGGGTCTCAAGGCTTGACCAGTTGAGAACCACTGGCCCATGTGTGTTCATGCATATCTCAAAAAGGCTGGGGAGTTTACCTCAAGCTTTGCACATATGATCAGATTTTGGAGGTTAGTGGGACTGCTGGTCATCCCTTGCTTGTAAGATTTCCACCAATCATACTACCAAAGAAACGCCACCACTGTACTGTCACTGTACGGTTATGGTATACTGTGTGGAGGAACAGCCAGGTGGTCTTAGCTACATTTGTCTTTTTCAGTGCCAGTAAAGTTTTCACAATCAAGATATAGCAAAAATGATTCAAAGACTGCAGGCCCACACTGCAAAGTTTATTCATGGGTTTTGCCTGAGGCTCAGAGATTAAAAAGACTCACAGAAACTTCTTAAATTTCACAGAAGCTGACATTTTCCACTGTGTGCAAATCCAGACTCCGCTTTGGTTTTCATTTGAGTTTTTGCTCTTTGTTCATTCCTTCAGATGTCTTGGCTCTGTTGAATTGTCATTTCCTGTGTTTGAAGTGTCTAATATCTATATTGTGGTGTGACTTACCTCCTCTAAAACAGAGGGGGAGAGGGCTGTAAGTCTGTATCTGTTAATTAATCTACACCTAAGAACACTGTCTCTGTTGGAAAAAGACATTGCATTTTCAGGCACATCTTGACAAATTATTTTCTGAAGTCATGCTTCAACACACAACCAAATTATACTTTTTAGCAGACGTGCCAAGCCAAAGAGAGCTCTGTCTGAAACAAAGAAACGGCTTTAAATATTCATTTCATCATCACATAATAAATGCATTACATTTGCTGTTCATGTTTTCCCTTTAAAATACAAAGGATTATTTTGCATCATGCAGAGCTTTGAGCTGATTATTTCTGGATTAAGTAATAAATGAAAAATGAATCAACATCTTCCTGGGGTAACTGGTTCTAAATTTTATCCTCCCAGCTGCCAGACTACATCTAGACCCTGACTAGTTTCTCTCCTGGTCCAGGGCTGGGACTGAAGATGCTGTGGCGTGCCTCTTAAATATTGGAACCTCCATACAACTTCTTCTGCATCCTACTTCTACCTCTCATCCTGTATCAACAGATTTTAAACCTTCGGAGTGGGCTCGATATCATCTTCCACCATCGCCACAACATGGCGATGCCTCTTTTTGACCACTCTTCACACCCGTGACTGCACCAGCCCTTCAACCAGAACCATAAATACTCAGATGACAAGGCCATACTTGCAATTCTTAAAGACAAAAACGTCTGGACTACTAGCGTACCATATCTCCTTTTACACAGTAGGCTACTGTCCTGAGAACAATCTCCACCTGAATGCCACAAAAATGTAGTCATCACATCAACCTCAGTTCAATACAGTGTCGATAACCCCACATGCATTTAAGGTGTTTTCACACCTGAAAGTCCAGACCAGGGTTTGTGTTTTTGTTCCAATGTGTAGATTTGGTTCAGCTGGTTTTGGTTTTCCACAACAATACTGCAAACAAACATACCAGACTTTATTTAACAAACCTATAGTCATCAACTACATGGGGTGTGTATCTTCATAGTTTACACTGTTTGGACCAGTGTTAATTTTGGCAGCTATTTTTAATTTCAGTCTTAGTTTTGGTCTTTAAATGACATGTCTTTTAGTTTTAGTCACATTTTAGTCATTTTTACCCTTTTTAGTTTTAATCTAGTTTTAGTTGATAAAAACTCAAAACATTTTAGTCTAGTTTTTGAAGTGGATGTGATGAGTTGAACCCAGAATGCAGACCAGAAAAGCGAAGTTGAACAGATTTATTGGTTATGACAAGTTCAGTGAAGAAGGGGAGGGGGGAATCCACAGGTCTGGGGTAGTGAAGGGCTCCGGGGAGAGAGTGCACTGGATTTGGGCTGAATTAGGACTAGGAGTGAGGCATTGGAAGAGAAGGAGGACAAGCTGGGTCAGATTCGAGCATATACAATGATCACCGGAAATTCTGCAATAAATGCACATGAAGAAAACCAGAGAAGGAGCTGAGGTACCACTTGTGAGAAGTTGGCAATACTCTGGCACTGAGGCGAGTCAGTGCAGCCTTCTGGAGGGGAGCTTGATTGCAGAGAGGACTAAGGTGTGATCAATTAGCCTCAGCACCAAGGGGGGAAGGGAGCCACCTCAGAGGAAGCTGAGTGAAGGGAGCCACAGACACCGAAGCACAGGAACCGGAGCCCACCGAAATAAGATCAGTGCAACGAAATCACCACAGTTTTAGTCCATATAAAGTCCTCACATTTTAGTCTTTGCTTTAAGTCAAAGAATTTATTCTCTTTTCTTGTTTTTTTTTTTTTTTTAACAGATTTATCTACGGTGGAGAAATATCACAGATTTGAATGTCCGACAAAAACTAAATTACATTTTAATTTAGTTTTTGTCATCCTGACAAAAACTAAACTTAGTTTTTGTTAGTTTTAGTCATCATAGATCTACTTTTGTTAGTCTTAGTCTAGTTTTTGTCATGGAAAAAAGGCTGTCGATGAACATTTTTAGTCAGAGTTTTAGTCAACTAAATTAACACTGGATTGAACCTCAACATGCTGAATGATATGTTACTCAAAAATAGTAAAATTTACTCTTTATTGAGTGAATTTGTTACCAGCCACAGCTAGAGTTGGAGAAAAAACACAGATGAAATTCTACCGGGGTTAAACTTAAACCACACCCACCTAAGTTTTAACTCAGCTGCCATCACTCATGGACGGTCACAGCTGCAGCTTGTGAGGCGTCCCAGCTGCAGCTAATCACCGCCAATCAAGATTGACACACAAGTTGATGAACTTTCAGACACCTGTGTACTACAGCTTTTAACCAGGTAACCTGGCTCCTCTTCAACCTTTGATAATTTAATGATTTTTCTGTGAGTTTTTTGCCTTGTCTCACTTCATTTTATCTGTTTTGTCCTCCAGCTCTACTGCCAAGCACCAGCCAGTACTCTCAGTATGATTTGCACTATTGTTGTCAAATAAAGTTCTTTAAAGACCCTGTAAAGTGAAATTTAAAGTTTTTGTCTCATTTTTCATGATTTTAAAGCTTAATTGTATAAACTTAGAGATGTTTTATTTGACTGAAATTTGTACTGGGGTACCTGTCATGCAACAAATCTAAATACAGATTCATTTTCACTTTACAGGGTCTTTAAAGGTTGAAGAGGAGTGAGGTTACCTGATATAGTGGCCACAGGTCATTGAAAGTTCATTACCAGGTGTGTAGATCTTGATTATCTGCAGCTGGGGCACCTAACAAGCTGCAGCGTGATGATCCATGAGTGACTGCTGCTGAGTTAAAACTTTAGGGTGTGGTTAAAGTTTTACTCCTTCAGAATTTCATCTGTGTTTTCACTCTGACTCTGGCAGTGGCTGGTAATAAATACACTTTTAAAAAAGATCAAATTTGACCATTTTTGAGTGAAATATTTTTTAACTCTGGAAAAATTATGCCCCATATTTTCCTGTGTAGGGGGAGAAGGTGAGTGGTGTGATCCGTGGAAGCACCACTTTTTCACAGATCGCCATGCTTTCATAAACTGCTGCCACAGTTTCTCTATCTTGAGGTGGCTCTGTCCTCCCATCTCGTTCATCCTCAGAAAACAGTTGGGAAGTTTCCGTATTTTTATGAGTTTTTTCCAGCTGAACCCTGATAACCTCATCAGACCAAATGTCAATAAGACGTCCAGTCTCCTCTTCCTCCCATGTGATTCTGCGGCTCATTTTGCTTTGGCATTGGAAATCCTTTTCCTGGTTCTCATGGGGTAATTTCCCGTCATTGATACGAAGGTCCAAACCTTTCAAGATAATGCTTTCAGACTGGGCATGGACTGCACTGTGGTTCAGTTTGGTCTGGGCTGAGACCACGTTTTGGTTAGACCAAGGTTAGTCTGTTTGGTCTGGACCATTCGGACCATGAATCAATCTTTTAAACTGGTTAGCTCATCAAAATATCTTGGATACGCCCTAGATATGCACACAAAAAAATGACCTCACCATGTTGCTTCACCATGCTAATAGTTGCAAACAGGAATAAACCCATAAGCATCAGATATACTGGTATGAAAAAAACACTATACTGTCTACATAAAACATCTCAGATATCACGCTCAGATACTCAGGGCCCTCACTAAAGCCCAGACCCAACTCATGAGTTCCTCTCTCTTTCACTATCAGGGTCATAGACTCTGGTCCCCCTGTTTAAAAAATAGGCTTCCAATATTTATGTGGTGCTGTTATGTTTGCCTTGAATTATTTTCCATTTATATCATCATGTATGTATCTTATGAGCCAGCTGTGTAAGCTGTGATGACAAACTTGCCCTGTGGGACAATAAGTATTGTCTTGTATTGTTGTCCATGTATTGTCCATCCATCCATTATCTGTGCAGCTTATTCTGTTCAGGGTCGCAGGGGCCTGGAGCCAATCCCAGCTGTCACCGGGTGAGAGGCAGGATGCACCTTTGATTGAAATGACATGTAGAGACAAACATCCAGGCATGCTCACACCCACACCTATAGATCATTTAGAGTCACTAATTAACCTAACGAGCATGTCTTTGGTCTGCGGGAGGAAGCTGAAGTTCCTTGAGAGAATACATGCATGCATGGGAAGAACATACAAACTCCACACAGAGAGGCTCCGTGGAACCAGGAACCATCTTTTGCAGAGAGGCAACAGCCCTAACCCTTGTGCGACCCTGTATTGTTTTGTATTGTACTGCATTGTATTGCAGTGTGTTGTATTGTATCATATTGTTTTGCATTGGCACAAAAACACTTGGATATGTATAATACACCGGAGGGTTGTATGTGATGTCAATGTCAGTGTGAGTCACTGCAGTTCCAGCCATACTGTTGACAGAAATCATTAGGGAGAGAGCAGTAATCGGCTTTATTTCAGCTTAAAAGTGCCACCTTTTACCACATTGCAAATGTCTGGAAAGGCAACATTTGGTTAACAGAACCACAGGACAAAGCTGGCCATTGCAGTTGCCACCACATACCGTGTGTGTCATTTCACAGCGCTAACAAGCATTCACGCTCTACCTCGCACCATTCTTACTCCTCTTGTGTTTACCTCAAAGTGAAATTAGGACCTTAAATAACATCTAAGGTGACTAGGCATCCAAGGACACAATTTGGGTTTTCATAATGGGGCATAATCCTACAATGTCCCACTAAGACTGTTGACTTTATAAAAGACACTATATCAAATGTTGTAGCCTTTTTAAATTAGCATGATTTCTATTCAGCCATAAAAGTTACTTACTTTGGTGCCAAAACAATAGCAACAGCAAAATAGGCTGTTTGGCACTGGCAGAAAAAATTGGGAAATTTTTTCATGGGTCAACACACATACTCAGCTCTGCTGCTCATCCCACAAATGCATGTTCCTTACAAATGTGGCTCCATTTTAAAGGGAAACGAACAGGCCTTCCAGTGGTATAATTTACTGCAGAGAAGCATTGTTACACCCAGTTGTCCTAATAGAAAAAATGATGGGGGGCATAACACTAACTATGTTTTCATTTGTATTTACACAGCATAGGTCAAAATCAATTAGATTGAACTGCAAAAGTCGTTTTCAGTTGTTTTCCAACACAAAAACAAAGTGAATCAACCCTCCCATTCACCATTTATTGACGACATCAACACACGTGCTGGATTCAAAGAATTTGGGCTTTTTAACCCCGGTGTCATGCATCCGTTGTCACCACTGTTCCTTCTCATATATGCCATTTTTTACACGTTAGCCCATGTTCTCTACTTTTAACTCATTTTTGCCACTTTTGAACCCAATTTTCCTACTTCATCTAGCCATTTTTGCATCCTCTTGCCATGTTCTACCTACTTTTTGCCACTCTCCAACTTGTTCTACCCATTTTAAACCCTTTTTTGTATTTCTGTAACCCATTTTTTGCCTATCTTATATAAAAAATTCTGTGACTGCATGCTACTTTTAGCTTTTTTTCCCCCACTTTAGATTCATTTTTGTCACTTTTTAACTGGTTTTTACCAAGATATATCTGGCTATTTTAACCCATTTTTGCCACTTTTTTGCCCATTTTGCCCCTTCAACCCAATTTGGACCATTCTAACCCATTTTTTTTGTCACTATTTACCACTTTTCAGTATTTTCCACTCATTTCTTCTCCTTGTTACATTGTTTTTGGTGGCACATTTTTTGTCTCTTTTGAACCCTTTTCACCCCTGTTTTCATTCATTTTGCCATTTTTTTTTCTTACATCCAATCAATTTCTTTCCACTTTTAACTAATTTTGTTAATGTGTAGCCCTGCTTACTATATCTGGTCATTTTTGCAACTTGTTTTGGCCCACATTTAACCCTTTTTGCTAAGTTTGGTACTCCTAACCCATTTATAGATTTCAGTATAAATATATAGTATTAAAAGTATAAAATATGATTATTACAGCTTAACTTTAGAATGGATCAAGATTTTGCTGACCTCAGTTGGCCCCCAGTTTGGCTGGGCCCAAGAAAGTTCTCCCCTATATCCCCCCTTATTGGCCAGTCACATGACCACATCAGAATGTCCAGTGTGTTTCACTCAGGAACTTCATGAATTAACATTTAAAGGTCATGTGACACCTGTGGTACCCTGGGTCCTTATTAATATACTGTCTTTGGCAACCAGTTGGTATTCTGTTCAAGTTTGTTTAGCCCTCTTGATTAAAAATGTCAAGTTTCATTGAGGTTTGCCATCCATAGGCTTTTCTTGTGCCCTCCAGAAAACACTGAATGCATCCATGTCACTTGTCTAATCTAAAGGCCTAGTAGATTAGTGTCAGTGTGAGGAAGGGAGTGTTCATGCAAACACCCAGTGGGCCACAGCCCCACAAAGAACTATGAAAATCTCTCTACCAGTTAGAGTCCTGACTGTTAATTTGCTGGAATATTAGAGGGACAAGTTCAACAGTCAGACTAGTAAATGACAAAGATCCTCCATCTTTTTTTTTACTCTAGAGGATTGGACAAAAAAACCGGTGAACAGGTCAATTCCCCAGCAGGAACTTTCCCTTGGGAACCAGAACCTTTTGATTAACTAATGGACTTGACTCTTTCAGTTCCGCTAAATTTAGCACCCATGGGAAAGTTTCAGAGGGGCAGAAGTGTCTGCATGAGCAGAGAGATGAAGACGGCAGAAATGTGACAAAATTACTAAGAGTGAATGACAGACAGGAAGCGCCGGTGGTCGAGCGAGACGGGACAGCGAGTGAGAGAGGAATCAATGCGCAGTGATCAAAGCTAGAGGAGAGGAGACATAAAACTTTATTTTCATGGCTGTAACTTTCTGAGGCAGAAATCAAATCACCATCTGAATGCGTGGTGGAGGATGTTCTTCAGATGCTTTGAAAACATCAAACTCAAACAGACGTCTGACAAAATAGAAACAAGTTTATCTCTGTGATGATTTTTGTAACACTAAAAAACTACAAGATATATTAAACTAGTGGCAGCTAGTAGTTCACTTTTATTGATCAACCACAGCAGAGATAGGTGCAGGTCATCTACTAGTTTACCAACCTTAGATTAGAACTGGGGCTGTCAAAAGAGAAACAGTTGAAATTACTCTAATCTCAGGGTTTCTGTAATTATTCCCAATGAATCTCCCCTTTTTGTCGCATATTGAAATTCCACTGATTCAATAAGGAATTGTTGGGAGATTGAAGATTATGGCATGAATTTAACCACACAAAACAGACTCCTCATGGACTAAAGAGACACTAAGTAAACAGTAAAAAGGTAAAAATTTAATGGCAGAAGGTGCAGATGTGTTCTGACTTGTCCACTGAGCTGTCTGTGACTTTATACAACTAAATGAGACATTAAAGAGCAGTGGTGGACTTATGTTTACATCACTGTGGCAACAGAGAGACATTATAGTGTCTTATGGTGCATTCAACCATGCTAAAGCTTTTTGACCCCTCCCCAGCCCCGCTTTTACGCCTGCACTCACACTGCTCAATGCATCCAGGCCTGAGCACAGGCGCGTCACGCAACCGTCATTCATTTTAACCATTTGATGAGAGCTGAAGGTAAATATGCCATGGGATTTTTAAGACCATGTCCCACTCGAATGAAAGAAATCACACCACAGTTTCATGTCTTTTTGGCATGGAATTAAATTGTTTGCAATTAAATAAATTTGATTTTAAATGCCATCACAATTTGATAATAATGAGGGGTTAAGAATAGGTCAGGAGATTAACCCCGGTACACACTTGTCCATGTATGTGGCAGACTTTCCGTTAAGCAGGAAGGGTGAGTGTGTTTTTTATCTGTAGAGGAGCAATATGTGGCCCATTCAGGGGAAGAAGTCTTGTTTTACTAAACCCATAGGGACCCACACCTATTTGTCCTAATAGAAAATAACAGTATATTTTCATAATTATACAGCATAGGTCAAAATCAATTAGATTTAACTACAAAAGTCTTTTTCAGTTTTTTTCCAACACAAAAACAAAGTGAAGGGGCCCTCCCCTTTCACCATTTATGGATGACATCAGCACACGTGGTGGGTTCAAAGAATTTGTGCTTTTTAACCCCTTTTCACCACTGTTCCTGCTAATTTATGCCACTTTTTCCATGTTTAGCCCACGTTTCTACTCACTTTTGCCACTTTTGAGCCCAATTTTCCTATTTCATCTAGCCATTTTTGCATCTTCTTGCAATTTTATACCCATTTTTTTCCACTTTTTAACTACTTTTCGGCATCTCCACCAATTTTAACATTTTTTTACATTTTATTTTTGTAACCCATTTTTGCCTATTTAAAATAGAAACTATGAGGTTGTTTGCTACTTTTAGTTAATTTTTCCCACTTTAAATTCATTTTTGCCACTTTTGAGCCCAATTTTCCAACTTCATCTAGCCATTTTTGACACTTCTTGCCATTTTATACCCATTTTTGCTACTTTTCAACCCCTTTTCAACATCTTCCACTAATTTTAACTTTTTTTTTGTATCTTCATAACCCATTTTTGCCTATCTAAAATAAAAATTATGTGACTGTTTGCTACTTTCAGCTAATTTTTCCCACTTAAAACTCATTTTTATCACTTTTTAACCTGTTTTTACCAGGTTATCTGGCTATTTTAACCCATTTCTGCCACTTTGTTGCTCATTTTGCCTCCTTAACCCAATTTTGTCCAATTTCACCCATTTTTGCCACTCTTAACCACTTTTCAATATTTTCCATCCTTTTCTCCCCTTTGTAACATTTTTTTTAGTAGCAAATTTTTGCCACTTTAATCCCATTTTTGTCTCTTTTGAACCCTTTTCACCGTTGTTTCCATTCATTTTGGGGTTAAGGGGCCTTGGAACAAAGTTTAAGAAGTTAGCCCAGAAGTACCTAAAGACCAACAAGTATCATTTCATTTTGGCCTGAGTGGCCCATGCAGACTAGGTCCTTTGTAGGTGGGGTTGTTTGAACAATGCCACCCCATGATCTTGACCTAGCTTCTTCAGGATGCTTAACATCCAGGTGTCTGAGAGTCTGGGTAAGATATTTCAAATGTGAGGTCTGCATTTGACTTCCTCTCAAACAGCGAGACATTTTCTGATTTTATTACCAGACTAAAAATGTCCCTTATCTTTCTCCGTATCACACTTTATCTACATTTAAATTCAGGTTTGGCATTTAGCAGAGGAAGGGCATCTGTCCCTATTATCACCTGTGACAGCAGCCGTCAGAAGCTCTGGTATTTATCTGTAGGAAGAAAAGCTCCTTAAGCATCCTTTAGCTGTCGTTATTTAATGTATGGAGAAAGAGCTGTCCCTGCTGTCCACTATTTAACATCACAGCCCACAGCAGAAAAAAAGGAGTTAATAAAAAAGGCAGATCAAGCCAGGCTCTTGAATGGGAGTTGTACTTTCTAAGCCCTGAGACAAAGAAATTCATATCCTTTGGATTTCACTGAGCAGCTGTCATCCTTTTTGCTCCTTTCCCATCACAGTCTTCTGTTCTAGACGTCTGTTTTAATCCCTCATTTGTATCACGGCAGGGTGGAGAGATGGGGAGGTGGAGGTATGACAAGAGTGAATGATCCCACCCTGAATATCCTGATGAGGAGGCTCCATGCGTATTAACAATGCATTCTGGGCCTTTGAAAACCAAGTGGCTGCACTTTAGTACCATGTCCATTACTGTATGCAGGTATAATATCAGAACTCACTCGCCTAGTCACTTATGCAAACAGCAGCCCATAATTCATTTCTGGGGCTTCATATCAATACTGTTAGGTGCAGTGAAGTCACTTCCAATACAAATTGAATGGCTGCAAATCAGATATAAGGGGCTAGCAGTGCCTATTTAGCAGCTTTTCTGCCTTACGTTGTCGTAAACAAGCCTTTAAATTGCACAGTTAGATATTTAGCAATTAGACATTGCAGGCTATTGGTTGGACAAGGAGTTTTCAAACTTTTCAGCCTGTACCCTCCAAGATAAAGGTGCCTGAGACTGGGGACCGCCTCTGTCCCTGAGGGTGGTTGAAGGACAGATAAACACAGCCATGCACATTCAGGAAAAGTCACAGGCAGACTTACATTTTTAAGGATTTTGTAACATGACTTTGATTGGAGCGTAAACCTCAGACCAATAAAAATAAGCAGAACTTTCCGTCACACCAAAGCCTGCATTTTGTTAGCTGGCAGAGGAGACGGCATCTGATGACAAAGTGGATTTAAACGTGTGCCAGAATGTGATGTGTCTACACCACCAATCCATCGAATGAAGGCATCCAAGCCCACATCCATACAGTCTGAGCTATCAGATATCAATCTGCTGATAAATATATCAGACAAAGTGTTATGGATTACCACTTGGTATCCAAACTCCCATAATAGATACAAATCCCTGTTAATGCATCATCTAAATGAGGTCAAAAGCTTACCTAACTGCTGCACTACAACAAAAACAGGTTCGTCCTGCAGATAAAATCCTCCTGTGGCTGGGCTTGGCTCACCCTTTGGTCTTTGTGCTCATGACTCTGTATTCAAAATGCCTTAAATGAACACATTCATCACTGTTGCACCAGAAGGAAGAGACATAATGAGACGAAAACAAAGCGTACACAAATGTATTTTTGCAGAAATCACCTGCAGCTTGTTTATGCGCACCTGTGAACCTGAAAACAGACAGCTCAGGTTTCCTGTTTTTGAGCCAGGAATGTTTTGACAGAAGCAACATTTTAATTTACATCGCCTCCACTCCTCATCTGATCTCATTTTAGCTTGAGACTCCATCCAATATCCCGCTGTCGTCCTCGCCCCTGTGAGGCTGCAAATCTTTGGGTGCACGCTGCAGAAATCCACTCTTTTATTTCTGTGCCAAACAGGCCTGAGCCGCTCCTCTGATGTCCGTCCATGTTTAACTAACTCCCCTTCTGTCGCTAACCCGCAGCAGGAAGTCCTATTCAACAGTATTTAAGGTCCGATGGAGACTTTTGGCAAAAGCATGGTGAAATTCAAAATCACAATTCCAGGGAGTGATTCAGCTGAAAAGCAGAAAACCGGTTACAGCTCTCAGTTTTTTCTATCAATGAACCGAGTTATATCATTATTAAAGTCATTAGTTACTTTGCAAAGTACCTAACATTACTTTTTAAAATTACTGCTCTTATTATCTACACCACGTTTGGGTGAAATTGATTGAAAAACTGATGTTTTTTATTTAATTTCATATCAAGGCCACTGTGGACTGACAATGAGAAGGAGAAGCTACCCCCAATGATCCTAGCTTTGAGACAATACTGACCTGAAGTGGCACAAAAACTGAGCTCAGAAGTCCACCATAATTGTTAAATAGAGGAGTAAAAAAAGGTCTGGAAAAAAATAGCTGTTAAAGTGATATTTTGGTGTTTTTGAAGTTGGGTTAGTGCTGTTGCCTCACAACAAGACGTTTGCTTCCCAGTCAGGGCCTTTCTGTGCAGAGTTTTCATGTTCTCCCCGTGCATGTGTGGGTTCTCTCCGGGTTCTCCGGCTTCCTCCCACCACCAAAAACACGATCATTAGTTTGACTCAGTGGTGTCAAACTCAAGGCCCGGGGACCAAATCAGGCCCGTGGAGCAGTCTTCAAACAGAATTTGAAAATTAATCTCATATTTTGATATTTTAAACTCACAATTTTGATAGTTGTCTCACATTTTGACTGTTGAATATCATGATTTTGAATTTTTTTCTCAGTTTTGCTTACCATTTCAGCTCCTAACTTTGGCTTTTAGCTCATTCATTTACCTTTAAAACTCATGATTTTGACTTTTATGTCATATTTTGACTTAAAAATCATGGTTTCAGTATTCTAGCTCATATTCTGCCTTTTAAAAACATTATTTTGACTTTAAAAGTGAAGCTGTTCTGTGTTGGATTATCACACTGAAAGGTGAAATTCCTTTTCAGCCTAAAGTTTTGTGCCAGAACTGACAAATATTTCACTACACTTTAACTCTAGCTCAATATGAGCATCCCCAAAACATGACGCTGCCCCCAGCTCAGGTCATGTGCGGCATTGCTTCATTTGGAATGATGGTCGAATAGTTCAGCTTTGGTCTCATCAGACTATAACACATTTCCCCACAAACATTTTGTATACAGCAGGCTTAAATTGTCAAATGTAATTGTCAACCTTTATTTATTGTCCATCTCCATTGCCCCTTTTTGCATTTTTTGCCACTTTTAATGATTTTTTTTTGTTTGCTGATTTGAGTCCATTTTTTCTCTTCTTTTTGCCACTTTCTGCCAATTTTTGCCACTTTTATCCAATTTTTCACCTGTTTTTTGCCTCTTTTATCCTGATTTTTGCAATTTGTATTTTCCCCTTTTTCCCATTTAGGCTGCCTTTTGCCATTAAATGTCTTTTTTTTTTTACATTTAGCCCAGCTTGAACTTATTTTTATTGCCACTTTAACACATTTTTTTCACCATTTTGATTGTGGCTCTTGCAAAGGTATTTTTCAACAATCAGGCTCTCCAGTTGACTTATACTGGTCTAAAGTATTTCAATCACAATATCTGCAACCCTTTTACAGATTTGCTCACATTCAAGAGGAATCAGTTTGTGTTTAATAGTCTTTTAAAGGTGTTTCTTCTAATATTTACAATACGATGAAAGATGTAAACATTGGATTGCTCAGAGCAAGTCTTTATTTTTTTACTGTAGAGTCAAGGTTGCCCCCGTCCTCCTGAAACTCTTCCGTCCCCAACTTCACCCTCCTTTAATCAAAGCTGAATAATACATTTGAGCAAACAGAACTTTCTAAGCTCCCAAGGGAAGGAGTAAGAAATGAGAAACTGACTGCATCCATCTTGAAATTCTGTGCAACTCAACTCTCAGCTAAATATATGACACATGGCTTTACCTCTAGCTTTGCAGTGCAGGAGACACTCACACCTGACTCTGAGAGCCAGACAGCAGCCTCTCACCTGTGAGACAGCAGAACAGTCTGACATAATGAAGAGAAAAACCAGGACGGTTTACCACTGATATATTTATTATTATGAGTCCAGGAAGGGGTCAGCATGGCTTTGGACACCAAGGATCTTTGGAGGTCAAGTCAGGAAACTGTCCAACAGTCTTCATTCCATTTATTTTGCCTGGTCCATGCATCCTAATACAGCCCATGCTAACTTAAGATTCTTATTACAGTAAAGAGAATTTCTTACCAGTCATGGCCTTATTTCTTAGCTTCATGGAGACATAAATACCTACAGGACGTCCAGGCAAGGTGTAGAAACATGGCAGCACCTGAGCTACATTGAGTGTTTTTGCAAAGATAAACTGTACTATGAATTTTAACTCCTGTCAGTCTGTAGGAGTAAAAAGAAACACAACCCTCATAATCAGGCCAGGGGCATGGTTATGCAGTGGGCCCAGTTCCTTTATTTTCGCTGTAGACCCAAAATATTTGGGATTGATCAAAAGATGATATTAGTAACCTTGCAAAGCAGATGGATTCACCCGTTTCCATGTTTCTCACTGGTGAATCCATCTTGCAAAGCTCTCTCAAATCTACCTACAGGTACAAATGAAGTAACCTGAACCTGAACCTGATACATCACCAGGTGTAAAGCAAAGCATTGGATGCAGTGGTGTAAAGAACGCCGCCACTGGACTCTGGAGCAGTGGAGACACGTTCTCTAGAGTGACGAAACGTGCTTCTCTATCTGGCAATCTGATGGACCAGTCTGGGTTTGGTGGTTGCCAGGAGAACGGTACTTGTCTGACTGCATTGTGCCAAGTGTAAAGTTTGGTGGAGGGGGGATTATGGTGTGGGCTTGTTTTTTAGGAGCTGGGCTTGGCCCCTTAGTTCCAGTCAAAGGAACTCTGAATGCTTCAGCATACCAAAAGATTTTGGACAATTCCATGCTCCCAACTTTGTGGGAAGAGTTTGGGGATGGCCCCTTCCTGTTCCAACATGACTGTGCACCAGTGCACAAAGCAAGGTCCATAAAGACATGGATGAGAAAGTTTGGTGTGGATGAACTTGACTGGCCTGCACAGAGTCCTGACCTCAACCCAACAGAACACCTTTGGGATGAATTAGAGTGGAGACTGAGAGCCAGGCCTTCTTGGTCAAAATTTCCCATAAACACACTCATAAACCTTGTGGAAAGCCTTCCCAGAAGAGTTGAAGCTGTTATAGCTGCAGACAGTGGACTGACGTCATATTAAACCCTATGGATTAAGAATGGGATGTCACTTAAGTTCATATGTGAGTCAAGGCAGGTGAGCGAAAACTTAATGCAATGTAGTGTAGATCCGCCTGGTGACAGACATGGAATTGGACTAATCCATTGGCTTTACCACTGAAGTGAGCGTGAGTAAAGCTGCATTATTCATGTGCAGTCTACAGTGGAACTGAGACCCATCAGATGATCGAGGCTACTCATGGGAAGAGGAAAATGACAGCCTTTACATTATAGATGTAAAGGAATCTTGCCGGAAGTCATTTAATGGTAACCTCGGCTTCACTAGGACTAAAGCAACATTCACCTCTCCCAGAGGTCTAACGTATATATTAGATGATCATAGGCCATGATTGCCTCTTTAAAGCTGAAATCCAATGAGAAGTGTCTATGATGTAAATATCATTAAAGTATAGCTCCTTATAAATGTTTAAAGTCAAAACTAGCTGGCTTGGATCATTAAACTCTTGAAACTTGATGAGCAACTTTAAGCAGCTGCAGTCGCGTCGTTGAAGCTTTGATTTGAGGGAGTGTTGCAGATTTGTTGATGTGTGCCTTAAAATAGCTGCAGATAGGTAGTTGCTGTTTCTGTGAAGATGCTCCCCAGGTGCCTTTCTAAATAAAAAGGCTGACTTGCTCGCAGTGTGCATCTCACTCCTGCATGGCAGCTCGTGATGAATGCTTCGTGTGGCTCCGAGTTAACCAAGTTCATATTGAAACACTCCCTGGAGCGTTGCCATCAATCAAAGCCTCTCCCGGCAGCTGTCAAGCGATTCTTGTCTGCATGCAACCCCCCCGCTCACATGTGCGTTTGCGCCACAACAGACTCAATATCCGGACCACCTCATTTGCTCCCATTACAGAGGCGGCAAAGACTGTTACTTATTTCCCTTCTGACGCCCCTGGGCAGTATATTCAGCATGCACTCCACTCTGCAGCCTCCCCACACTTACTTATTCATCACAGGCATGCCAAGGAAGCCGCTGAGCTGACAGACACCAGATTCTTACGAGGAGACGGAGACAGACAGACAGAAGTGTATGACTGTGCTCTGTAATGGGGGACACTGTCAGGATGAATCCAGATTTGCCTGCAGTCAAAGCAGATCTGCAGCAGATGAATTTTGGCTACAGCTCTGCAGTGAGTGAACGAGAGAAAGATGGGATGCATTTTCATTTTTATTAGCTCTTCTGTCTCTTTAATCTCCCACATATCAAGCTCAGTGTGTGACCTGTGCCCCCGACACAAAAACAAGCTAGGGCTGGGCAATATAGCAAGTTTGAGAGATGTATGGATTTAAAGTAATACTTTATTTTACTGGGCCCTAATGGCCTCATAACTAGCCCCCCAATCCTGGTAATACTGTAGCGGTTTTCTGGTAATTAGGTGAATTTTTCCCCAACTCTGCTCTAACCGCTTATCCCTAACACCCCTAGAATTGTGGTAATTCTAATAAAAAGGTAGTATTTTACCCTTGCCCTACCCTAATGTTAACCTCCATATTATTGGGGCAATTATCTGGTAATCAACACCTCTCCAACCCTAACTCCTGACTAATTGTACCATACTATACTCTGTGCAGGCCAGTCAAGTTCATCCACACCAAACTCTCTCATCCATGTCTTTATGGACCTTGCTTTGTGCACTGGTGCACAGTCATGTTGGAACAGGAAGGGGCCATCCCCAAACTGTTCCCACAAAGTTGGGAGCATGGAATTGTCCAAAATCTTTTGGTATGCTGAAGCATTCAGAGTTCCTTTGACTGGAACTAAGGGGCCAAGCCCAGCTCCTACAAAACAAGCCCACACCATAATCCCCCCTCCACCAAACTTTACACTTGGCACAATGCAGTCAGACAAGTACCGTTCTCCTGGCAACCACCAAACCCAGACTGGTCCATCAGATTGCCAGATGGAGAAGCACTCCAGAGAACGTGTCTCCACTGCTCATCTAGGGTCCAGTGGTGGCGTTCTTCACACCACTGCATCTGATGCTTTGCATTGCACTTGGTGATGTATCACGTTCAGGTTCAAGTTACTTCATTTGTACCTTTAGGTTTTGTTTTCAGTCAGTGAGATTACAACATCCATGTCAAAACGCAGGTCACAGGACTGAAGCAACAAGAAACAAACAGGAGAAACGAAGGATATTTAAAACCTCCTAAGACATGACAACCCAACCCCCACCCATCCCCTGAAAAGTGAAACAACATGCCAGAAACAAAGGTAAAACATCAAAGTGCTCAAGTTTCCATCAATAAAGCAGAAATAGGCATAAAAGAGGGTGAAGTACCATCCTCTTTTATGTCGATTTCTGTGCATGGCTTGGATGCAGCTGCTCTGCCATGGAAACCCATTCCATGAAGCTCTCTACGCACTGTTCTTGAGCTGATCTGAAGGCCACATGAAGTTTGGAGGTCTGTAGCGATTCACTCTGCAGAAAGTTGGTGACCTCTGCGCACTATTCGCCTCATGTTTTGAGCTGTGTACGTTGCACTACTACCCAAGGCAAATTTCCTCTCGGGCTCAGGCTGTCATTGGGTGAGAGGTGGGGTGAACCCTGGACTGGGTCAGTCAATTGCAGGGTAGTTAAAGAGCATTCTCTCTTTAAAAACAAAGTGTCTGCAACTCTTTCAAAGCACAACGTGCAAAAATCTCAAATCTTAACAAATTTTTTGACTAACTTCTTGTCAAAAATAAATCTTTGTGTTTTAAAACCAACTGACAAGTCTGGAATTATTTTAAATATCTGAAAATGAGATGTTTGCCTATGTGTGATATTTTTTTTAGGTGAAGCTATTTGTTGTTTTAACAAGTGCTTCTCCTTATTATCACATTTATGAAGTCAAAGAATAGCAGATCAGTGCTGGTCTCGACTGGTCTTGATGGAAAATCCAGAATCCGTCCAGTCTGAGACCGAGACAACACCAAGACCGTTCTCGAGTACTAAAACACTTCTGTATGGTACTGTATGGCATCTTATCTTGCTGTTCTGCATGGTGTTTTCAAATGGCAACACACGGTCCATAAGAGCATGGAACATTTAGACCCCCATGTACAGAAATGTTGCTACTTTTTGAATCATTTAGATTGTGTTTCTGTTCTTGCCAGCCATTTTTAATCATACAAATGCAAAATTGCCTAAAAATGGCTGTCCAGGACTTCTGTTTTTGTTGGAGTGGTATAAAACAGGTTCCATTACCCAAAAAATAGTTTAACAGACATACTGAAACACTGAATGGGTGGATTACTGTGTGGTTAAATGGTATGCCTTATGCACAAATGTATGATTTGTGGCTAAACAGCAGACATTGCACCAATAGTGAGCAAATATTTAGATCTTTTTAACCCTCGCTCCCTTTTAATTTTTAGCTCCATCTGTCCTTGTTTATCCATATTCTGGACACACAGAAAACTGTTAATAAAATAATCATTTTTCAACATTTTTTTTTACTTTCACTGCTTCAAATCTCTTCAACATTTCAACCCTTACCACTAAAAAAAAGAAAATCAATGTTACACCCTTTTTATGCCAGTTATTGTACACTATGCCTATGACTTAGATTCAGTGAGATAGCGTCCACGCTGAACAGATGAGTCAATCGGAGCCAAAAACACACCAGTTTTACCCTCCTTTTCTCGAGCCTCCTCCTCTACCAAATCATATGTGAGCAAATGCATTTGTTCATGTTAGGTTTATTTTATGTACAGGCATAAAAAAATCAGAGGACATATGTAGGATATCAATCACGAACACATGCATTTCCACCTCTAACCAAAATGTGACCACGATTACGCGCGTATATAAATTTACTGCATGTTTGAGATATAATAAATTCTTATATTTATATTTATCCTCATGCATGTCCATCCACTTGCTATGAAGTGAGGGCAAAGTTGAAATTGTCCAAATGTCCCCCTTTCTTAGTCCCAGACTGCAGAACCCGGAAGTAGCATTTTCGACTGTAAACACTCCACTTACGGCATGTCCGGCTGTAAACACAGATGCAGATTCACACCCGAGAACACACGGAGGAGCACACAAACTTTTCCTCACACATGTAGTCCACTCTCAGACATCCATATCTAGTGGCACGAATCGTTTCATTTAATTCTGTTGATGTTTAGTGGGTGAAATAGCGCTCCAAACGGTCTGAGTCCATGGAAGAAATCCCATAGGATTAAAATGGTGCGTTGGCACGATCTGTTGGATCACTGTGAAATGGTGAAATTTAGAGCCCTGGTGATCGAGTGACTGCATAGAAAAGGTTGCTGTATGTTGTTTTTGTGCCATAGACACACAGTCAGAAAACATGTTTCTAATGGAAGTCTATTGTCCAGATTTCCGACACACAAGAATGGATGGAGCTATTTGACATCAATCAAGTTCTATGGGCAACACTTTTTTTTTTTTTTTATATGAAGAAAAATAATAACTTTGGCCAAATTTGATGCCTCAATCCATTACAATGTGACCATCAACTCAAAAAAATGATGATAAAAATGATGAATGTCCTCAAAAAGGACATAGTAGGATGCGAGGGTTAAGGGCATGTAGGCATTAGGATGTGGTGGGTTATGCTGCTTTTCTAAGAGCTGATGAAGCACTGCCGGCTGTTGGCCATGCATGTTTCATATTTGTCCTGTAGTTCTCTGGCTACCTGAAAAGAGATGCTTCAAACTCTTTTGTTCACCCACTCTGGCCATGGAGAAGGGGCCTGTTCTTTTTTGGGGCCTTTAATGACTTAAACTGCCTCTGGATATGATTTTTGGTCCTTATCGCCCAGCCCTAACACAAACACACCCTCACTGCCTCTCTGAATCCATTATCCTCCTTGCCTGGCACTCTCCCACTCTCTTCTCTTTGCCCTCATCCCCCTCTCCATCCTTTGCTCCCCTTCATCTGGGTTTATCCTCCTTTGCCCGCTTTTTTTTTTTCCCCCATCCTTCCCTCCTCTTCCATCCTCCTCTCTCTCCTCTCAGTGCGCATCATCACAGAGCTCTCACCTCCTTTCCTTTCCTTTCCTCCTTCTCTGCGGTTTTCAGCCAATGGCAGCCGAGGGAGGAGTGGTTTCATCACACAAGGATGGACGGAGCTTGTAGAGGAGAGATAGGGAGAGAGGGAGAGAGGAGAGCGCTGGAGAAAGAGACGCTTTCCTGAGCCACTTGGAGAAACAACGCCAGGCTTGACACTGAGTGATGACCGTGGCGCACAGAGACTCGGCAGAACCGGAATAAAACGCGGAATAAAACACACAGAGGAAGGAGGGGAGGAGGGTGCTCGGGTTGTGGACACCTGCGCGTCTTCGCTTCGGCCGCAGGTGCTCTACAGTCCCTCTGACGGGAGAGTTTCACAGGAGGGAAGTAAGAGAAGATCTCATCCTAGGATTACTTCTCCATTTCTCGCCTGCTCTCATTTGGTTTCCAGTCTCTCTTAAAGCAAACTTTCCCTTCTTATGCGGCGTCTTCAGCCTTATTGCCACCCCAGGTTGGACAAAAAGATCTTCATCTGGAGCTTTTTCTGTTGGTGGACTGCTCTGTGAGACTGTCTCCAAACGCGGATTACACTTGGCAGCTTCCCCAACTGAACGGAGAATTCCTCTGAACTTCAAACTTGTTAATTGTGAAGCGAAAAGGAGTTTTTTCCATCACATCGGGACAATGTCTGGATTATTACTGCAGCTCCTCACTCTGCCCCGAGGTAGAGGGGAAGAGTAAGGGAGCAGAGAGAGAGAAGGAGAAAGAGGGAAGTCGGTGGCGTTTGGCTGCCGTCCATTAGTTCTTTAGCGCCTTTGCTGCACGGGCTCGTCCATCTCTTTTTACTGGATACTCGGACACACATCAAGAGACGCACGGGGAGGAGCTGCGTTCACACCCTGGGTGAGTTTACGCTGGTTTGTTTGTGTGTCATGGGAATTGAACGATGCGAGTAACGAGGCTGTGCGTTTTCGTGCCAGGCGCGTTCTTCTTTTTTACGCGCAGCGCACACCGCGTGTTGATACGCACAGCTCACCAGCACGGGGCTTGGGATGGTCAGCTGGAGTCTGGCAGCGTTCAAGTCGTGACGCATGATCGATCAGCGGAGGGCGAGGATGGGGGAGCACGAATCTGCATTTAGATGAAGTGGAACGGAGGCTCGTTGGGCCGTTTAATCACCAACAAGGATGTCTGTTAGAATTTGTCAAAGCATACAACAATTTCTGTGCAGAGTGGATGCGTGGGTACATTTACATCAGAGGTCACACGTGGGTCTTGGGTCATAAGCCCCTCTATACTAGCATTTATGTTTCTGTGATTTGGCGCAAACTTTGCGTAAGTGTGTCTGGTGTGTTAGGGCTGGGCGATATGGACCAAAAATCATGTCTTGATGATCTACCCAAGTGTTGTTGCTGTATATAAATGGTACTGGCATTGTTGCCAAAGAACAAAATTAAAAACTTTGATATGATCTAAAAATCTTTTGCACCGTCTAAATGGTGCATTTCTCCTCAACAAAGATGAACGAAATTTCCATTTTTTGCATCACCATGTGTTTTACAGAATCTCACTGATCATCAGTCAGATTTTAACTGCAAGAGAGAAAACACTGTCTGAACTAGTGCTGCATGATTTAATATGTAGTTGCAGTTATCCAGGACAATATCGCAATCTACAATTGCAACTGCAACATAATACATGAATCAGGGGCGTAGCTAGGGATTTTGGGCCCCCAGAAAAATTATTACACAGGGCCTCCCCTTAACCCTGTAGAGCCCAGCGTAGCGCCGGTGCTGCAATAAGCATATCCATTTTTGATTGGCGGTAGATTTAAAACCGGATAAGCTAGATCAATCATTCTTTTTGCATATAAAATCTGAGGAGTTACACTAACATGTCACACATTCACCATGTTTCAGAGGGCTTTTTCATGGCAGTGATGAGTTTGTAAAAATACACAATAAAACGCACATAAAAATCTTATAAACGAGACCACAGGTATTTGCAGCACTTCCTACGTTAAAATAAATGTCATCACGTTGTGGGCATGACCTGTCACATGATTCTCAAGTGTCCCTACGTCATAGGCTCCCCACTCCAACAACAGGAAGTGGCATATTTTCCCAGGAGTTGCAGTTTTTTCCACGGAATACATTGAAGAACTTAGCCTGCACGCATACTCGCCCTCGCCCTCGCTCTCATTTCACCCCTACGTTTTTACAAAAACACTCAGACACACAACCCACACACACCAGACATCCATCACACACACCTTTGACACACTTCCACACATATGTAGTTCTGGATTCGCAAAACCCCGATCGTGCCAAACAGTTTTAGAGCTGGCACGAAGCTTTCGAACTAATTACAGCCTCAGACGAAGTGTCCAACTACTCATCTGGCTCGGTTTTTTTTTACAGGTTACAAAATTGACTATATCTCAAAAAGCAAGTTATGTACAGACTCCAAATACATTTCCTGTGGTTCCAAAGGATATTGTGAAACTTTTTTACATTTTCAAATTTAAAGGATACAGCTGTGCAATTTCTGTATTTTGAAATATATTGTGAAAAAAACAAAAACGATTTTCATTTTCTTTAGGTAATTTATGGTAGTAGTTAAGACATAGTCAATGACTATTATTAAAACTTGGGATATAAGGGTTATATTGATGTAAAGCAAATAAACATACTCCCAAAAATGACACCACAGTATGTAAAAATGTAAGAATATGTCCTGGCAGACTTGCACAAGGCAGGTTTTAAAGGGTTAACTGGCTAGCCAAGCAACAAATGTTGCATTGTTTTTACAAATATCTATGCATTTAAATGTATTTCTGAACCATTATTTCCCAATGTTAGAGCATTTTTTTAAACTATTGTTAAATTGAATTTACTTACATCATTTAGCGCTGCTGGACTATACCATTTGGACATTTTCAAAGGAGGACCAGGGCCCCCGCAGTATTTTATTTCAATATATTTGATATAAATTTCGGTCTGGTGACCAATTCATTTAGATCAGCGTTACTCAACGCTGCTCAACCAAAGAGCCAAATTGTTGAAAAATGCCTATGCAAGAGCCACAATCTAAGTGGTGAAAAGTGGCAAAAAACTGATTACAGTGGCAATGAAAAAAAACGAAAAGTTAAAGGTGGCAAATAATGTCAAACAGGGGCAAAAAAAGGGCAAAGTCTGCGTAATATGGCAAATAATGAGTGAAAAGTGGAAAAACAGGGAGAAAAAGTGTCAAAATAGGGCAGAAAGTGGCAAAAATTGGTGAGAAGTTACTGCAAAATGAGCTACAGATGGCAAAAAAATGCCTAAAAAACACTGCAAAAAAATGAGCGTAAAAGTGACTTAAATGGACAAGAATGCTGAAAACAGTGGCATTTTAAAGGCAAAGCACGGCTTAAATGGGGCAAAAAGTGGCAAAAAAGGGACAAAATTGCAAATGGCAAAAAGTAGGATAAAAGAGGCAAAAAACTGTTGGCAAAAATGGGATATAAGTGGTAAAAATGTGCAAAAAGTGGCAACAAAATTGAAAGAAATTGGTAAATAATTGTAAATAAGGGTTCAGACTGATGAATGTGACTTGCAATGGATAATTTCTGAGGTCATAGTGTCTGATACGGGCAGCCACTGTTGTCTGATACGTTACCCATATAAGCGGGTGGCCTGGGTTCGAATCTGGCCTGTGGCCATTTCTGACTCTCTCTAATAAGGCACTAAGATCCCCCATATACACATGTATATATGTATGTATATATCAGTAAAGGTTAAATTGATATTTCACACACCAGTATCAGTCTTTCTCTTCACAATCAATGCATCTCTAGTTGGCAACATTTGGGAAATCAGAGTTACAGGTGAGTGACCCACATGTTGCCAATGCATTTGTGCAATTTTAAAAGCATGCAGTAGTTTGCCTGCATCTTTTGATTAGGGATGCACCATATTATCAGCCTGATGTTGGTATCTGAAGCAGATATTAACTTATAGAGTCAGTTATCTTTTCAGCAGCTACCAAAATTTTGACTAAGGCTGAACGATTTGCAAAAACAATTGCAATTTTTTCCCCCAATATTGTGATTTAATGTGCGATTATTAGGTTCCTCATCTTACGTATTTTACAACAACTTCAAGCAATAATTCATTCCATTTTTAACCTACATTCAGTCTGGAACATGAGTAATCCTGACTGAATGTAGAGAGAAGGCCCTGCTCTAAAGATGCTCCCTGGGTTAGTCATCAGCATGCTTTGACTTTCCAGAAAGCACATGGCAAAGAACCCCCA